>NC_071530.1:56981895-57581895 GCF_026979565.1 Vidua chalybeata
AGGGGGGCTCTCAGGCAAAAATATGGGAGCAGGAATAACAGTTCTTTATTAGGGAAGAAAATTAAAAAAGTATAATAAACAATGCAGTAAACCAAAACAACACTGATAGAGTCAGAATACAACCTGACACCCTGTTGGGCAGGGTGTTGTTAGCAGTCCAAATGGAATTGTGGCTGCAGTCCTCCTGGAGTGTCAGGTGTGGTTCTGTTGGAGTAGTGATCCTGTAGAAGAGGGTGCAGTATTCCTCTGAAGAGGCAGTGGAAGAGACAGCTGTTCCTCCGGGAAAATCCAGCACAGAAAAAGCTGTGCTGGTGGGCCAGAATCTCTAGACTGTATGCAGGTAGGAATACTTGGCTCCTCCCTCTGGGCAGAACATCTCACAATGGGGTGTTATAGTTCTTATCAGTCATGTAGTGACACTCAATGGCCCATTATCAGCAGATGTCTCCCTGGAGGGAGGATTGATTGTGGAAGAGATAAGGAAAAACTGCTCACGACAACTGTCATACAGATGGCAAATAGAAAACATCTTGCTTTTCAACCTAGGACACATGGGTTGCGCAATTATTGTATAATGCTGCTCTTTTGGCCTTCGAAAGTAAATGCCTAGGCTGAGCTAAAACCAGCCTTGGTCTGAAGGGGTGCAATCATCCAGGCAACACATTTCTTTAATGTAGTAGAATTCATTGTATTTAGAATTCATCATAGAATTTAGAATTCTAAATGAATGAATGAATTTAGAATTCATCATCATTTAGATTTCATCATGTGGCACAATGAATTCTAAATAATGAAATAGCAAGCAAATAAATTTCTCTCTATGGGTAAGTGTTTAATTTGCTAGTGTTGGTGAAGGGAGTGATCTCTCACTGTTCATAATGCTAGCAGCTCTAGTGGAGAAACCCATATGAATTACATTGTGAAAGGATGTGCCTGGAAAGGCAATGATGCTTCTCTCCAGTACTTGTCTATGCTCAGAAACTTGACCACTACAGCATGGCCTTATTCTATTCACTCTTTCTTGATGTGCCTGTGTGCTTCCTTACAGCCAATTCATAGATCTTTCTTAATATCTTCATCTCTTTCAAATGCTGCTGCTACTTCTCCTTTTTAAGGTTAGTTTTAGCCACTGAATGCACATCTACTAAAAACAAGATTTCTGTGCTTTTTGGAGTATGTGTACATACGTGTTTATATATATTTGTGTGCATATGTTCACATGTATATATCTGTAAATGTATACACACATATATAGAACCTTATATTCCTAAAAATATTACCTTACCAGCAAACAAAAACTTCTGATGCTTGCTGTACCTCAGTAGGACATATGTAAATTACGTAGTCTGTTTTGAACACTTGAGCATCTGGTAAATGCAAAGAAAAGTCCATTAAAATGGGCCCAGTCATGTAAAGTTTTGTTGTTCTGGGCAGAAACTAGGAAAATTCAGACCTTTCAAGAAAAGGGAATTAGAGTTTGGATCAGTTATGCATGGGGATCCATCCCATCTGTTGTTGGGATATAGCTGGTGTGCCTTTTAGGAGCAACGTATGCAATGAACAGCTCAAAGTTCTTCTGAGAGGGAAGATGGAGAACCTCCTTTCTGCATCTGAGCACAAAGGAATGCTTTGTTTGCTCCCAGCATCTGCATAGTGATCTCATCTTGAGTGCTTATTTCTATCCATTTTTGTTCTCATAATCAGCTTTACTAGATAGTGAAGAAGAGAAGGTAATAACTCAGTCTAATCCATGCAAGTACTGGATTTAGATGTGATTAGAATATTTCTGGATTATGAGGAGGAATTAAGTACTTTGTGAATCAAATTTCCATGCTCAGAATGTTATAAATCTAAACACCTGAAAAAATACAGTTCGTTTCAGTCAGAGAGCTTTGCCTGACTGTATTTAACTAATTATCTCTGGAGGCTTTAGTCTTTGTTTCCTTTGAGTCTCTTAAAATATAGCAATATAGCTTTGTGAAGTGTTCTCACTTCAATTATTTATGGAGGTTCTATGCTGTATTTCTGTGTTGCTTATGAATTTGAATGAGATGCTTCTGAAAGGCTCAGTCTTGAAGTTGCTGTCAAGGTTAAGTTCACATCTGACTCAAGTGATTTGTTTCCAGAAAAAAGTGTAAGAGATGTTGTGTTACACAAGTGCAGAAAACACTGATTTCCTTGTATATGGAAACTTAAAAAAATAAAATCAATGCTTGCATTTAGTTATCAACAACTTTAATAGAGGTTTTGTGTTTTGGTGATATTTGTGATTTGGTTTTACATGAACCAGTAGCAAAATCATGGAAGTTGTCATGGAATTAAATCTGTTTTATATTTCTTCTTGTCTCACAGAAATCAAGGTGTAAGCATCTATAAAGTAGATGAGACCTTGCCTGTAATATCAGGCCTTTCTGACAGATTCACCATTTTATTATTTACTTTTTTTGTGGTTATCTTTGTTTTTGGAGGAAATCTCCAAGTAGCTTATAGAATAAACAGATAATATGTATATTTTTAGAGCATTTGTTAACCTTTTGCAAAGTTAAAGCTAATCATTGTACTTTGGACCTGATTAGCATAAGAAATTTGATAATCAGGATGCTTTGGTAAGAACCAACGGAACAAGAAGATAGAATCAAGAAAGAAGATTGCATCAAGACTTCTACAAGCAAGAGATGTTGCAAAATGTATAAGTTTGTTTATGTGATGATTGATCCAATCATTGTAGTAAAAAATTACTAGCCTTCCTGGAATAGTATATAAGCATACGTAGTCCACAATAAAGACAGATTCTTGTGGGAATTCTTAAAATCAGAAGGTTTTGGGTAAGTTGTAAAAGGCAGGCCTCAGAGACAGCAGAACTGTGATTAGAGCTAAGCAGTAGCCATAAGATTTATCAGCAGAAAAATTATACAAGTAGAAAGTAAGGACAAATAGAACAATGGTCAGTGTATTAACACTTGGCTAGAATAACTCCCTAAGTTACAGAAAAGTATATTTAGCAAGATATTAGGAAGTTTGAAGCTTAATACTGGAGCTCTGTGCATTGTATCTTAAGGCTTCCAAGCAGGTATTGTATTTGAAATAGGCGAGCATTTTTTTAACCAAAAGTACGTGTGCGTATAGTGGTTGGATCGAACTACTGTCACTATGCTTTTGCTTTGTGTGATTGGTCAAAAAGCTTTTAAAGTAAGTTGTAACATTAAGTTCTTGGTCTGCTGCCTGGGATATGAGCTGCTGGCATCTCCCATTGTCATAACCATGTAATGAGAGTGATGCTAGAAAATAAACAGCTCAAGACACGTTCCTCACTTGTCCCGTCTCAATCATGATTTGTACATAGTCCCCCAGCCAGCGATAAATGGTGCTCTTCTGTGAGGAGTACGGTTAGACTAAAAGAATAAAAAAGATGATCATGGACACTGCAGTCATCAGAGGCCCAGGTTGTTAAGAAGAGGAATGGATCATCCCCTTAGTTGTCTGTAGCTGATATCCTTGTAAGTAATAAGTAGTAACTTTAGGGGCTCCTGGGCAATGAGATGGGAAGCCATCTATGTAAACCAGAATGGGACGTCTTTTACTGGCTTAAGACAATTTTACAAGATAAAGGACGTTCAGATATCTCAAAACATGAACTGAAAGACCTATTAACCTGGGTAAAAGTGAATACTCAAAATATAGACTTGAGTCTGCTTTTACCTTTGATTTCTGGGACCAGATAAACTGGAAAATTTACAATCTAGTCTCTCTCAAAAAGGAGGAGACTTTAGTCAAATTAATGCCTGTCTCTAGAGCTTTAATGCAGAGCTTTAAACTGAATGATTGTAACAAAGACTTTCTCAAACACCAAAACAGTACACCTGGTTCTGAGACTTTAATTCCGAGTTGTGCTAGATCTTTGTCCTCCTCTAAGGGGGTCTCGGGTTTTGTTCGGGGTTCCTTCCCTTCTTCTGGTGTGTCTGGGGTTTTGCCAGGCAGTGTGAACAACACTCCGATCCCCAAGAAGGGAGAATCAGATCAGCCTCCAGGTTTGGTCGTGTCCTGTGTTTTTCCGGGACTCCCTGTGTCACTGATACTACGACTGGGCTTTCTCCCATTCCTCCATGAAATCATCCACCTCCAGAATTCCCAAGAAAGCATTCAAGATTTTTGTGTTCTGAGAATCTGGGGGGTCAAAGGTCGTGTTCTAGAGAAGTTGGGAGTTGAATGGGTCCAGGAGATGAGAGTTTAAGGAAGCTTTGCAAAACAGGGGCTGCTGTTTCTGTGCCCTACTTCTTTTCTGAGCAAAATGCGGCCAGATCGTGTTCAGAAGTTGTGCAATCAGAGTCTGCTGAGGTGGACTCTAAATCCACTCTGCCTAACCGAGGGGCTGTAGGGGTCACCCCTGCCACAGTTTCCCCTTCCCCAAAAGCTACCCCAGATCGGGCTTAAGCAGGCAAATTGCTTTGTAGTTCTGAAAACTCTTTTAATGTTAATTCCTCCCCCAAACATCTTCGAAGATTTTCGCCACTTTTAGATCCCCAGCCTCCAGTTGTAGCTAGAGGGGGAGCTTTGGGTTTGGCTCTGTCTGCAAGGGAGTGAGCAGGAGAGCAGATAGAGGCGACAAGCAGCAACCAAAGGTTGAGCAGGGCTAAGATGCTCTGCCCAGAGAGATAGATAGAGTAGAGGCGGGAGAGCTCAAAAAAGTTTCTGTGGAGACACAGATGGATCATTTAAAAGCCTTGAAGCCTATCTCATTTGCTGCTAAGGGGGAAAAAAGCTTGCTGAGATTACAGTTTAGAGCTAACAGTTTTCCAGCGACACCCCCACGAGCAGAGATACAGTGTGGAGCCTGTAACAGTTCATTAAAAAGTGTCACAAATACAAATTCAAGATCTGCAGCTTGAGAGCAGCCCAATTTGTATGAACCTAAAAAGATCCAATTTAGTAAACTGAGGCGTGATTTTACAAGCTCTAGCTTTCTTTCTGTAACCAATACAACACATTCCTCAGGCACTATCTCCCAATGGGGGGGCGCTGTTAAGAATGTGGAACTCTTGTCCTCCACCCTTCTTAGCAAAGGTCCCAAAGAAGCTTGTTGCTCCAGCAACACTTCTACCAAGAACTTAGAGCTCTCCTCCCCAACCCTTCCTAGCAAAGATCCCAAAAATCTTGTTGCTGCAGCGACACTACTACCAAAACCTTAGAACTTCTTAGCAAGGTTCCTAAGACAGCTGATTGCTGTGACAACACTACCTATTCTTCTGTATCAAACACAAGAGTGATGAGAGAGAAAAACAAAACGCAGAGGTGAACTTTCCACTGCAACCACCTAATAGGTCTAATATTAATCAAAATCTAGGGAAAAAAAAAATCAGATTTGAATAAGCGACTCCTTTCCTTTGTTACAATGATGTAAATCCACAATACAAAACTTTCTCACCATAATGTCAAAGAACTTATAAGAAGAATGTAAAACAACTATTTTAACTTTACCTAATCAGCTTCCAACTGTAACACAGATACTAACAGCTTACAGCAATCTCACCTCTCCACAACATCTTACTAATGTGCAACTTAATGCTTTTGGAAAACAGGTTGCAGAATCTCAAAAAAGTTTAAAAAATTTTAATAAATAATCTAGCAAAAGCTTTAAGAAAAAATTTAACACAACAAATAGAAAAGCTTAAAAAAGCCCTAAAAACACAAACAAAAATTAAAAAAAAATCTGTTGGTACTGTACAATAAGACTCTGATAAAAAGACTTGTTGCTTTGCTTGTAGTAAACAAAGACATATTAAAAAAAGATTGACCTACAAAAACAATCCAACCTAAACAACATTCTATTTACCTGCAATGTCAGAAAGAGAAGCATCTTACTAAGTACTGTCACTCTCAATTTGACATCAATAGCAAACTTTTATCGTAAAACTCAAAAAAGAGCGCAGATTAGCACTGTGCTTCACCACAAATAGTAGTACCTCCTTACAGTCAATTACCCAGTCAAATAGTATTGGTACCTCAGTTGTTTATCCCTCAGTCAACCATTCCTCAAACAGTCCCAACTCAATACCCTCAAGTACAAAGTTCAAATTAGCCTCCTCAAAATTGATACACCTTTAAAATAATTTTTGTTATGAAAACATTTCTACCAGAATTATCAATTTTTTTTCAACAAAGACAATTTTTTTTTATTCTAAGCAAAACCAGCAACGAAATGTTAGGACTTTCAGTCCTTCCAGCTGTTGTTTCAGTAAATTGTAATGAAGAGTTAGTAATTTTAGCTCTTACACTTAATGTTCCTATAGTAATTCCACCAAAACACCTATAACTATTAAATTTCTTTTACCCATGAATACACCCAAACAAAACAACTTTCCAAAAAATTCAATTATGTCTGTGCCATTTAGTACCTCAAGTCCTAAAGTCTTTTGAGTGCAATGTTTAGACCACAACCAACCCAACCAAAATTGACTTGTAGCTTGACTCATCATAGTAAAACAATTTATATTACAAGTATACCAGATACTAGTACAGATGTCACTGTAATTTCTCACGTTTTAGCTCAACGATTGAAATTTAGTAGCTCCTACAAGTTCCCTCACAAAGATTAAAAGAGCTACCGTGTGTTTGCAAAGTGCATCCATGATTAACATTACAAGTCCTAAAAGAAAGACGACAGTGTGTCCTTTTGTTGTTCAAAAGCCTCTCACTGTCTAGAAGAGAGATGTCCTAGCCCAATGGAGAACAAAACTAAAAGTAAGCTTGTGATAAAAACCACGTCAAAACCTTCCACTTTAAAACTGAACTAGAAAACTAATCATCCTATATAGATTAATTAATAGCCTTTAAGAGAGAAAAAATTAAATATCCTTAAAAAATTAGTAAAGAAACAATTACAACAAAGTCACATCACTTCCACAAGCAGTCCCTAAAATTCACCAATATTCATCATTCCACAAAAAGACATCAGACTTCTAAAAATTAGTTCATGACCCAAAACAATAGTAATTGAAGACATAAGACCTCTTCAACCTAAACTTCCTTCTTTATCAATGATCCCAAAACACTAGCCTCTAGTTGTTATTGATTTAAAAGACTATTTTTCCACACCACATCCCACTTCATCCCAATGATACTCTAAAATTTGCCTTTTCAGTGCCAGTCATCAATCAGAGAACCCATGCAGAGATACCACTAGAAATCATTACCTCAAAAAATAAAAAAATTGCCTATAATTTGCCAAAATTTTGTTACACAAGCTTTTTCTCCAGTTTGACAGAAGTATCCAAGATCCCTGATTCTACACTACTAGATAATTTGCTCATCGCAGCTCCAACACAACCAAAAATAGAGCAAACTGGTACTAGTATTGTTACTAAAATGCAAAATACTAGACTTGAAATTTCTATAACCAAAATTCAAGAAGTTCCACCCTAAAAATATCTGAGATAGAAGATGACTAAAAAAACAATTACACCTCAAAAATACAACTCCAGACCAGTGTCAACAATCTTCAAAATTTATTACAACTTCTAAAAAAAATTAATTGAGTCAGACCTATTTTGAAAATTACCAACGATAAAGTAAGTCCACTTTTTAATTTACTAAGAAAAAGTTATATCATCAATTCTCCTAAAACTCTAAATCTCGTACAGCTCTTGACAAAGTCATAGAAGTTTTCCAAAGACGACAAGCTCATCGCTGTGTTCCAAAAAAGCCTTTCCTTTTTGCCATTTAAAAAAATAAGCAACTTTGTAGTCTCATCTTTCAATAGAATCCTTCTAAAAGATATCCTTTGTTGATAATAAAATAGGTTTTTCTTCCCTACAAGTTTCCAAAGACTATTTTTACAGTTTTAGAAATGATAGCACAAATTGTAATTAAGGCTAGAACAGGATTGTTAAGTTTAATGAGTCAAAAATTTACAGTTATCTATTTACCATTAAAAAAAGATTATCTTAATTAAACAATGCAAAATTCTAATAATTTACAATATGCATTATTAAACTTCCCAAGTATTTGTTCTGTTCATTACCCAGCCCACAAATTATTGCAAACTAAATTTGAGTTTTAGAAAGAAATCTGTACTAAGCAAAGAACCTTTAAATGCAATAACTCTCTTCACTAATAAATCTAACAAAAGTCACAAATCAGCCATAACTTAGTTAAACCAAACAACTAAAGCTTAAGAATCAGATATCCAAATAGTAAAAAGATCTCCTGAAATTGTTAAACTTCCTACTGTAGTTCAAGCTTTTCAGCTCTTTCCACAACCTTTTAATTTAATTACGAATTCTGCTTATGTTGCTAATATAGTTAAAAGAATAGAAAGATTAGTTCTAAAAAATCTTAGTAATGACACTTTATATCGTTAACTTTCATGTCTTTATACAACTTTACAATATAGAATTAATCCATATTTTATTTCTCATATTAAGGCTCATTCTTTGCTTCCTAGATTTTTTAGTAAAAAGAAATAATAGAACAAACTAACAATAGTTATTTCAAACACTTTACCAAACATTTGTGAACAAATAAAATTGAGTCATGCCTTTTTTCACCAAAACACACAAGCACTTTTACAAATGTTTCATATTTCCAAAAGTCAAGCTAAAGCTATCATGAGTACTTACCCTAACTATCAACTTGTGCAACCTCCTGTTTCTACAAGAGCAGTCAACCCACAAAGTTTACAAAGCCTACAGTTACAGCAAACAGATATCACTAAATACCTTTCCTTTGATAAATTTAAAAATATTCATGTTTCAGTAGACACATTCTCTATAACAGTTTTTGCTTCTCTTCACATGAGTTAAACAAGTAATCATGCCTATTACCATTTTTTGCAAGCTTTTACTTCGTTATGTGTACCCCAAAAAATAAAACCCAACAATAGTCCCGCATATATATCTCAAAAATTAACCACATTTTTAAAAGATTAAGGTGTTCATCACATCTTTAGTATTCCTCATTCTCCCACAAGTCAAACAATTGTTAAGAAAGCACATCAAACATTAAAACACATCCTTAATCAACAGAAGGGGGGAATAAAGGTCACACCACAGATGAGGTTGAAGAAAGCTTTATATGTTTTTAATTTCTTAAACAGCTCTGTTGCAGAACCCGATCCACCAATTTTTAGGCATTTTTCAAATAACACACAGGCAAAATTGAAAGAAAATCCCCCTGTTTTGATTAGAATCCCTGAGACAAAACCAATTGAATGTCTCCTTTCCGATTAATCACTTAGGGCAAAGAGTATGCTTCTGTCTCTACAGGTGCAGGAATTAAGTGGGTCCCAACAAAAAACGTCAAACCATATCACACCCAAAAACGTGTTGACGAGTCCATGACCATAAAAGCAAGTACGCAAATGCAAGCTGGACAGAGAGATCACTGGTCATGCGTAATATTCCTTGTTCATCAGTAGAATCTACAATCTTCTAATTCTATACTATTTATAAATGTGCCAATTGTTAGTTTTGTAGAGCTAATTTTTGGCAAAAGCATGGTTTTTGTTTTGTTATGTTATTGATCCCCTCTATTAAATTTTCAAAGGTAAAATTTTATTTTAAGGTCAAAAACAAAGTTTCTAAATTGATAAATATGGGAGAATCTTTTGCCAAAAAGTAGCTGACAGAAAAGACAGAGCAAAATCGAATGATTCACTAGTGTTATTTAGTTTTAATTGCTTCTTGTAGTGCAAATTTTTCTGTAGAACAACCAAAAACAAATGTTTAGGTGACCTTAGCCAAGGCAGTAGGCTCAGATACTATAGACTTGTCTAATTCAGAACCAGAAAAACCTTTCTCAACCTGTCTAGTCAGTGTGCCAGTGAAGAATTTGCCCTTAGTCAAAAAGCAATTCAACAGTAAGCCTAGTAAAATTGACAATAAGAGCAATCCTGTATTAAATTAGAACATTTAGGCCAAAAAACTTCCCAAAGGAATATCTGAACCCCAAGAACTGGAAATCCTCAGTTCTTTAACGATAGATTTTTGCCTTACATTTACAGCTAATGATTGGCGAGAAAGTGATACTCCAAAGTACATTGTTACTCCCCATTATTTTACATGCAAAAATTCATTTTTTTAGTGTAATTATTCAGAGAGTTAAAATGTGCTTTCCGAAGCTGACCAATATCCACGACAATTACCAAAAAGATATTAGTTCATTTGTAGAGACAAGGCTTGGCAAAGCCTTCCATCACACCTTAGAGGTAACCCATGTAGCACTAAAATGCTCACTGTAATAGAACCTACTGCTAAAATAGTCATTAAGAAGAAATATAGGGGAACAAGATCTGCTCATCACTATGATGAGAATTTTAAGAGTGATTTCATGCCTTGGAATGCTGTGAAAAGGGTTTCAGCAAGTTTGTTTTTACCCCAACTGGCTTCAGCAATGGCATTGAAACAATTAGATCAGGTTGGATGTTGGCTGAGTAAACAAACTAATGCCACATCCACTGCAATCAGCAATATGCTAACAGATGTTAACAGTGTTAGGCATGCTACCCTTCAAAATAGAGCAGCAATTGATTTTTTTTACTGGTACATGGACATGGTTGTGAGGAATTTGAAGGATTATGTTGCATGAACCTGTCAGATCATTCTGAATCCATCCACAAAAGCATACAAAAGCTGAAAAATTCGATAGCTCAAATTAAAGAAGATGGTGAGTCATAGTTAGATAATTTGTTCCAAGAATGGAGCTTTGCACCTTGGCTAAGGGATCTTTGTAAAATAAGTTTATATGTGTTGGGTGTTTTAGCAGTTGTACTAGTGGTAATACCTTGCATAGTTCAGTGTGTGCAACAAACGATGGACAAAACTATCAAAGAAGTTTTTATCATGCAAGAGAGAGAGGTAAGAAATGGATTCACAGAGAGTTCTCAAAATCTTACGGAGATAGTAGATAAAGGTATAGACATGGAAGAAGGTTTTGAATTAAGACCTTGGAACCAGCAAGACTTTTTCGAACAATGACTTGTAATTGCTCTCAGATATGACTTATGCTCTTTAAATTGATGGGACTTTAACAGCATTAAAATTCCTGTATTGTTATATAGCAATGCTTAATGCAAGCACAAAGGACGCTTTAAGCACGTAATAAGCAGATATATTCTAGTAAAGCTATGAAATAGAAAGTAGTTAATAAACAGCAAGGTTACAAAGGTTTCTTTTTAGTTGAACCGAGAGGGGGAATTGTGGGAATCCTAAAAATCAGAAGGTTTTGGGCAAGTTGCAAAAGGCAGGCCTCAGAGACAGCAGAACTGTGATTAGAGCTAAGCAGTAGCCATAAGATTTATCAGCAGAAAAATTATACAAGAAGTAGAAAGTAAGGACAAAAAGAACAATGGTCAGTGTATTAACACTTGGCTAGAATAACTCCCTAAGTTACAGAAAGGTATATCTAGCAAGGTATTGGGAAGTTTGAAGCTTAATACTGGAGCTCTGTGCATTGTATCTTAAGGCTTCCAAGCAGGTATTGTATTTGAAATAGGCGAGCATTTTTTTAACCAAAAGTACGTGTGCGTATAGTGGTTGGATCAAACTACTGTCACTATGCTTTTGCTTTGTGTGATTGGTCAAAAAGCTTTTAAAGTAAGTTGTAACATTAAGTTCTTGGTCTGCTGCCTGGGATATGAGCTGCTGGCATCTCCCATTGTCATAACCATATAATGAGAGTGATGCTAGAAAATAAACAGCTCAAGACACGTTCCTCACTAGTCCCATCCCGTTCGTGATTTGTACATAGTCCCCCAGCCGGCGATAATTCTGACCACCTCTCAGTCTCCCTGCCTATCTCCATTGCCGATAAATCATACTGATATAAAGTATGGATTCTACTAAATAGACAGTTTTGGTATGTGAAATAACTTAATGAATTTAGCCATTTATCCCCTATGCTGTCATGCAAGAAAATTAAGTTTATCCTCATGGTTTAAGAGCAGTCTTCCATTTGTTTTAAGGTTGATAGAGTTTTTAAGTGGTATAGATCATTATCAATGCTAATAGTGTATTTGTGTGAATGTTAATACATTTTGAGAATAAAGAAACTTGATCCTGTAAGGCACTATGAACAAAGAACTTGGTCCTAATTTAAATGTGGGGAAAAAAAATGAATATAGCATGTACAAGATAGAATAGATGATGTGTCAGTAAACCTTACTTTTTTTCCCCCTGAGCAGTGATTGGAGCATGAGGGCTTTTCATTCATAAGTTACTGCACTTGAATCTGAAATGAGTAGGAGAATTTGCTGACCTCACACCTTGGTAGTTGTATCTTTCCTGTTGGGTCAGGAAGCACAAAGAAACAAACATGACTTTCAGCTTCAGTGGTCTGAGGTTATGCCTCAGTTAATATTGCAGTTAAACCTCTATGGTATTCTGCAGCTTACTGATCTTGGAGATTGAATAAGTAAATTTTTCCTGAATTTAAAATACAGGTTAGCTCATGGTAACCCAAAGGATAGACTCTGCATGGAATTAAAGCAAATTTCAGAGTAAAGGAGGAAGTGCATATGGAAAATCAAATAAAAACCAGCTTGTGTCAGATTCTAGCTATTATGCTTTGCATCATAGTTACATCACTGCTCCTCTGGCTACTTTTTAAGTTAAATGCTGTTTCCTGAATCTAAAGTTGCTGGTACAATTCATCCTTTCCTGCTCTTAGGAAGAAGGAATTTAAAAAACATGAAGTGCTTACCTCTTGAAAGTAATGTTTGAAACACTGTATAACTTGAATGTCATCATCAGAAATTACAGTCTGGCCAGTACTAGTTGCCTGTGAGTTTGAAGTCAACCTGCTTTTCTTACATCTCTGGGCCTGCTGATATGACTAAGATTCAGAGGTATACATTGGGAACATATCTGTGATATTTAAATGGTTACATTTCTGGATAGGTGAAGCTTTAAAGGTAAGTGTCAAGATATTCAGCCCATGATGTTTAACCAGACATATGGTATCAGGAGCTGATAGAATGCACAAATCTGACAACACTGCTGTAATTAACTAATCTTTCAGGAATGGGTAAAAACTAAAATGCATTTTTTCTTTTAGTTTCGTTTTGTTTTGAAGGATGTAAATACTTTTAGAGATATAGACTTGAGTTTGGCCAGGTCTCTTATAGAAAGCTGATGTAAAGAAAAGGAGGGGACAATCCACCTACTCTTTTTTTTAGTCATACATTTTGTTTTTTGGTTTGTGTTTTTTTGTTAGTTTGGTTTTTGTTTGTTTGGGTTTTGTTAGTTTTTTTTGTTTTTTTTTGGTTTTTTTTTTTTTTTTTTTTTTAGTTTGCAAGTATGCCTGCCACAGGAAATGTGAAGAAAAGGTAAGCATGTTTTTTTGGCCTCCCTTCTTGCTGTTGATCTACATTTATTCAAAACTGAGGTAACAAAATCTGTATGAGGTAATTAAGAATAAGATGCCTAGCTGGGGTATTGTTCTTGCCATTGATTAAAAAAAAAAATCCCAATATAGTTGAAACATTTGCACCAGTGGTTGAATTTCTCATTCTTCCCACTGGAGGAGATGTTTTAAGTTAAGTGGATGAAATACAAATCACACGGTTGTGCCAGAAAATAAAAAAAATATACCTGAGTGAATATGGTATACATGCTGTTATGATCTGGTTTAAGCCCAGAAAAGCAAAGAACACTAACTCTCTGTGTATAAACTGGAAAGAACTTGGGGGGTTCCAAATATACCCAAAAATGGGGTTAAAACCAAACAAGGTTAGATGTTGGTGCCAAAAAATGGATGTATTTTATTTAATAGTAGTAGAGGCAGAAAGAAAAAGAAAAGAGAAAAGAAAAGAAAAGAGAAAAGAAAAGAAAAGAAAAAAGGAGAAAGGAGGAGAGAAAGAAAGAAAGAAAGAAAGAAAGAAAGAAAGAAAGAAAGAAAGAAAGAAAGAAAGAAAGAAAGAAGAAAGAAAGAAAGAAAGAAAAGAAAGAAAGAAAGAAAAGAAAGAAAAGAAAGAAAGAAAGAAAGAAAGAAAGAAAGAAAGAAAGAAAGAAAGAAAGAAAGAAAGAAAGAAAGAAAGAAAGAAAGAAAGAAAGAAAGAAAGAAAGAAAGAAAGAAAGAAAGAAAGAAAGAAAGAAAAGAAAAGAATTGTGTGTGTGGGGTGTGGGGAGAGAAAGTGACACAGGTTCGGTGGAAGCGTATCACCCATCCAAGGGTCCCAATGATGTCTTATTGCTCCCTTCCATCTGGTCTTCTTGGTGGTGAGGGTCTCACACTATGCCGCCGCATGCTGAGGAGTATAGAATTCTGTGGATTAATATATGCTTTGGGCCAGGTAGGAACGTCTCACTTGCAGGGGGCTAGTTTGACATTGTCCCTTACAACACTGAGGGTCTGTTGCATCATCTCAGATGCTATAGTGCAGGGTCTGGAGACCCTTGGGAATGGCCTTTTGATTGGTCGCGTCACCCCCTTCTGCTGTGGATAAGCTTTTCCCCAGGAGAAGGGCCCCTCAGCTGAGCTGGTCTGCATGCTGAGCCTCTCTCCCCACACCCTTTGGTGGGAGGGTCTGTGGGAAGCTTGGCAGCTGATTGCCCTGGGGCTGTGATGTTCTCCCCGAAGGTGCTAAGCTTGTGCTTTGTGAATGTCTCCAGTTCCTGAGTTTTACCTTATGTTCATCAGTGAATGGTCCAGGGCCTCACTCTGAAGGTCTGTTTAGGGTGTGGTGGTATTCTGTGCAGCTTTTGTAATACAGTTCTAAAAATCTTCAATGAAAATTGAAAGTCAAAAACTATATTATTTCAGTCTCTGACACTTGCACACCTGTATATCAGCCCTCATGTATGTATATATGCACACATCCATACAAATATATATAATTTGTACAGCAACAGATATTTAAAGGCAAACTTTTGGCATTGTATTATAAAAGCATAAACATATTATTAATTTTCAGTGATTACTTAGATTCCCCCAGTTAAGTTTCGTTACTAGATTTTTGTTACTTTAGAAAATCTTCAAGTTCCTTTCACATAAGATGAGATCAGTAGTTCCATGGTCTCATGTGACTTACTTTCCCCATTGCTAAATTTGTGAAAATCAGAGACACTTACAGATTCAGTCTAAATCTAGCACTCTTGGAGGGCTTTATTTTTCCAGGAGCACTTTTATGGGGTAATATTCCCTTCTTTTAACTTAAACTTTTGATTATTACTTGCTATCACTTAAGACAGCATATTTTATAGTCTCTTCTGGAGACCAAAGATCAAGACCTAATATCTGTGTTGTTACCTTGATGTTTGCAAGCATTTGTTTGGTTCAGTGTATCCAAGGTATATAACTAAATTTAAGAGAAGAATATTTGCTTTGTGAAGGACTTAGAGATATTTCAGGACATTTTGGTAAATTCTGGTAAATACAAGTTTCAGTAGGCTAAGCATTTCCCCTTTTGAGTAAAAATGGTACATGTGCATTTGCAAATCACTGTGTTGTGTTGTATGCTGGGTAAATGCAGAATTCTGGGTTTTTTTCATGAAATAAGATGATAAAATATACGGTGGTAATTATATCTTTAAGTAAGATACTACCTTTTAAAGGGTTTCATCACCTATATACATTCAATAAGGACTAGTAATAATACTATAATAATGGTGGTCTATTGGTAGACGCAAAACAGTTTAGTAGAAAGATCTACTTTTTATTAGACCAGATGAAGTAATTGATCCCTCTTTGCACAGTAGCTTTCGTTCTCCAAATAGTACTTGCAGTATGGAATTCTACCAGTTGTATAAGAAAGAATCTGGTTCGTTGATAACATTGGTAGCTCGCAGATTTACTTGGGTAGGTGCTACATAGAACTAGAGTTTCCAGAAGTGATGATATTTAAATGATTCTAGAGACTGTTGTGATTCTTTGAACTTGTTTTGGAGATGAACAATTTAATACGTGTGCCTTATGATTAAAACAGGAAACTCTCATTTCAGCTCTCAGCCATTTGGGTGTTGACTGTCAAAAAGAGTAGCATATGGAGTACCAAAAATATATAATAGTCTAATATCTAGATACTGACTGGCATGTTTTATGACTTTCGAATAACTGAAATGAAATTATTAGCATTTGTTACAGAATATTAAAAAATTATGAAAAGAAGATAAAATTCAATAATCAATTATTTCTTAGAAGAGGCTTATTTTCTGATTTTCAGAGTAGTCAGTCAGCACATAACTTAAATTCAGACTTTTTCTATGAATCTTTTTTTTTTTCTGACTGCTTTCTAAGGCTCAAGATTTCTGCACCCATCAGTGTATGTAGTTTCATGTTGCAGTTGAGACAGTCACAGTACAAAGCAACACTCCATTTACAGAAGGCTTCAAAGACGGTTTTACTATACCATACATGCTTTTTATACATTCTTACAAAACATAATTTTACACCTTACCTATTGGTCAGGAAAGACAAACAAAATGTTTATTGGAATAGACAGTTGCAGGTTTCTCTTATTTATCCTTCTTTCTTTCTTGTTTTCTATGTCAATGAACTTGGTAGAAAATTCTTTCAGGGGTAAACATGGATCCTCTTATCAAACTTCTCTCTGGCTCACAGAAGTTGCTGTAAAACCTCTTCCGCAGTTCCAGATAATTGATTCTGTTGTTTAAGACCCAGCTGGTACATTGTCCTGGTTTAAAGGACAGGTGTCTGCCAAGGAAGGTGGGAACCTCCCTTGGAATGGGAAACGTGACCCTCTCCCCTCCAAATTATTATAACTTTGAACTGACAGGGCTTTCAGATGAAAGATATGGGGAAAAGAATAACAGTTATTAGTGTATATATATGTATCTGTATGTATGTATGTATGCATGTATGTATGTATGTACAACAAGGCAAACAAACAACCACAGTGGAAGCAACCACAAACAGAACCAGAAACCCAGTAACAGCCTTCTCTTGGCTGTTAAGCACTTTCCCCTTTGTTGTAGTTACGGTTACAGCTGACAGGGGCACTGGTGGCTGCTGGCCAGACCGGGCAGGTTCAATGATTCCCTCACAGCTGCAAGGGGCGCTGTGGTGCGAGCTCAGCTGTCTCTCTTTACATGTGTAATGGTGGGTACACTGGCAAGAGAGATAGGTAAGGGGCTTCCTTTACCGCCTCACTGGGGCAGCTGATTCTGGTGGAATGGCAGAGGTGGCAAACAAAATGTAAGAGAAAACTCCTCAGCCTTAGCAGGAGTCCAGGGTGGGGGAGGGCTGGTTGGGTGGAGACTGGGTGTCAGGGTAGAGTGTAGCAAAAACTGAGGCAGCGGCAGAAAGCAGTGAAGCTGGGCAGTGGCAGCTGGGTTTCTCCGTAGCAGCTGCCGTACACAGCCAGAGAGATGCGTCCCTCGGGGAGGGGTCCTGTGTTTTTCCCCTGAGGCACCTGAGTAGATGATGAGGGTCCTTTCCAGTGCAACTGGGTGTTACTAAGGTCCCAGTTCACCAGCTGGTCTTATGAACCATGGTAAAGAAGAAGCGGAGCCGGGCTGGACTCCATGGTGGCATTGAATTCTTCCCATGGTAGCAGGAACTCGACCATTCATTCCCCTCCTATCCTGAGGGTGAGAGACAGAGAGAAGCCAAGCCCCACCATTCACCCCCCCCCCCCCCCTCCCCCCCCCGCCCCCCGGTAAAATCTGGCTGTTATCTTTGTTCTTCCCAAGAGAAAGCCCCTCAGCTGGATGCAGCCAGCTCCATCCCTCCCCCTCCTCTTTGACTACATCTTTTTTTCTCTCTTGAGTATTGGTCATTGTCATCTCTCAGGCATCAAATGGGACAAAATTCCCTTAGAGAAAAGGAAAAAAAAAATCCTAACTTCCAACATACTTGTATAACTTTGAGGTTGGGTTTTTTTTGTTGCTCTTCTTCATTGAAAATAAAAAAATATGTTGGCAAGGGGAAAAGATACTGAGATGATATTAATGAGAGAAAGAAACAGAATTGTGGTAAATGGATGTGATTCGTGCTGAATAAGTTGTACTTATATCAATAATTTGGGAAAATAATTGGAAAAGTATATGTGATTAGTATTATGAAGCAGATGGGTTTCTTCAAGAATACATGTGGAAAGTAGGATGCAGGAGTTGGATTTGGCCTTGGGAATGGAGGAACTCAACTGATTCCCAAACCAAAACTGGCATCAACTGAAGTTAGAAGACAACTTCCAGAGCAGGATCGACCTTGAATATGAATAAAATTGGGGCCATTCCAGATAGGGAACCTAAAATAGTGGTCTTGTCTATGAAATAATAAGGCTCAATTGGAACATAAGGCATCAATCTCAATGTGCATGCGCCACCTGCCAGGTTATTCAGAGGACATGTGAGGAACACCTTTGGCCTTCCTCCAAGAACACCCCCAAAGAGACAAGAAGACCCCATAGCAGCAGTGGGAGCATGAGCTGTGTAGTAGAATGACGTAGATTTCAAGAATCGAAAATGGGAGGAGACTTACAGGAACTATCGATGAATATGTATTAACATACAGTATAAAAGTTGTGCTTGGATTATTTTGCCCTTTGTACGGGTGGTAGGGTGGGAAACCCTCCCCGTACCCTGCCTAGTTTCGCTTATGGTTTATCCGAACCATTGCCAAATAACTCTTTGTAACCATTTCATTATATTTGATTGTATTATTATTATTTTACACCCCAATTAAAAATTGCTGCTAAATTTCAATCTTGTGATTTATGAAATTGGACATATGGAACCCTATTCATAACAGAATGATTTCTGCTTGTCTTTGTTCACCACCAAAATACGGATGAGTTACTTTTTCATCATGGATTTGAACTTTCTGCTAGATATCTCAGGATGCTTTACAATGTTTTTAGGAGCTTTTGTTGTTGTTATTGTTTTTTGTTTGGCTTGGTTTGGTTTGGTTGGTTGTTTTATCCTCCCATGACCTGTCCTGTTCTGCATGATTTGGGGAAGAACCTCTTTACTAGTCCAGTTATTAGCTGATTAGCTCCGATTCTTTTTGTATAGATGCAAGAGATCTCACACAGACTTGCTGTGTAACTTTTTTTCTTTCTTTTTTTTAAAAGAAGAAAAGCATCCTTTAGACTTTGAAACTAGGATCAAAGAATCTAGGAGCTATGCATTTTACATTGCTGCTGCTTGGAACACTCCCTTAGATAACATTACGTAGCTCATGCCATATTTGTTTCTGGGAAATGGGAATTAGCTTACAAAAATATACCACTCCTTTCTTCTTCAGTTTCTGTTGCAAAAAGTTGTTTGCCCTTACTTACATTGCACTCCAGGCTTCTACTAAAGAGGCATTGCCTGCACATCCACTATTACAGCTAAAGGGAATAGCAACATCTTGAAGGGTATTCTGAGTATCAACAGTGGCTGTAATTGGGTAGCAGGCCAAATGCACTGGGCCCCAGTGATGCATAGCCTTCTGCAACATTGCTGTGTAATACTGTATTGCTTTTGCTGTGCTGCTTTTATTTACTATGTTGCTTTTGCTGGGTATTTTGATGAAGCATACATACACATAGAAACTGGTTGAATTCCCTCTTGCAGTATTGCATCTGAAAAGTTGGACAGCTTATATTGCAGCTGTTTTGGTTTGAAAGACAGGTGCCTGCCAAGGAAGTGGGAACCTCCTTCGGAATGGAAAATATGACCCTCCTCCCTCCAAATTATTATAACTTTGAAACTGTGGGGCTTTCAGGGAAAGATATGGGAAAAGGAATAACAGTTCATTACTAGAGTACACACACACACACACACACACACACACACATATATAATAAGGCAAACAAACAAGAACAACAGCAGCAAAAACAAACAGAAAAAAACCCCCAGAAACCCCGTAACAGCCTTCTCTCGGCTGTTAAGCACTTTCCCCTTTGTTGTAGTTACGGTGACAGCTGGCAGGGGTGCTGGTGGCTCCTGGTCATGCAGGGCAGGTGCAATGATTCCCCCACAGCTGCAGGGGGCGCTGCGGTGAACTCAGCTGCCTCTTTCTGTGTGTGTAATGGCAGCTCAGCCAGCGGAAACGGTAGAAATTTGCACGGGGGGCAACTGTCTCGGTGCCCCTCCAGATGGCGAAATGGGCTGTAGCAGGAACCTCAGAATAGCAGGCTGGAATAGCAAAGGCAGGCACACCCAGGGTGGCAAACAAAGTGTAGCAAAAATTCCAAAGCCATAGCGGGAGCTGCGAGGTGTCCCGGCAGACAGAGGGTGATGGATTAAAATGAAGCAAAAAAAAAAAAAAAAAAAAAAAGGCCCGAAGTAGTGGCAGAAAACAGTGGGACTGGGCAGTGGCGGCTAGGCTCCCTCAAGCAGACGGGAGACGCTCCCGCCGGAGGTGGAAGGGGGTCAGGGTCCCGGGTTTTCTCCTGAGGCATCCGAGTAGATGGTGAGGGTCCTTTCCAGTGCAATCAGATGTTGAATAGGTCCCAGTTCAGTGGCCGCTGTTACGAACAAAGGCTCATCCATGGTAAGGAGAAACTCTGCAGGACAGAACTCCACGGTGGCAGTGAATTCTCGCTGCAGCAACAGTCCCACACTAAGACCACGACCGTCTCCCCTCTGATCCAGACAACGAGAGAGCGAGTGAGTACGGAGTCCAGCCCCTCACCCCCCACCCAAAATCTTGTGGTATCTCCCATTTCTCAAGAGAAAGCTGCCCAGTTAAGAGATGGTAGCAAACTGTACCCTTCCCCCACCTCCTCCTCCCATCCACATCTTTTGTCTCTTATGTGTTGTAATTACCATCTCTTAGGCAACACATAGGAGAAAATTCCCTGAAAGACACAAAAACAAAAACAAACAAATGAACAAACCCACAAAAAAAAAAAAAGAAAACAAACAAAAAAAAAACTTCCAACAGTGAGGAGTTGCCTTACGGGCTTGATAGAAGATTGAAAACTGGAGACAGACATAATGAATAACCACAATTTGGTGGAAACAGAATGACTATTATCCATTATGAAGCTTTATCCCAGCACTGATTATTCTGTTTTTTTATCAGCTAACTGAAATGTCTAAGCTTTGTTAGAATTTGCTTTTACTACTTCTGTTGATAATACAGCATTTAATAGCATTTTACTGGTAATTATTTCTAAAAGGTTGCTTCCCTTGTCTTGTTCTATGTAGCTGAAGAAAGCATTTAAAATACTTTCTACAGTTAAAGCATAATAAAGCAAATTCAGTCTTAGTCTGGGAGAGCTAGTTTTGATGATAAAGTATGTATTTAAATATCATTCTGTACCATTTTATTGCATTATCTCTTTTCCGAATAGCTGGAAAACGGAAGATATATTTGGAATGTAAATGTTTAAGACTTTATTCTAATGTGTTCTGAGAGGAGGGACTTTTTGAAAATTACTAGACAGCTGTTAAAGTCAGTATTGTGATATATAAAAGTCAGAAATAATGCCGTAAAATTCAGGTATTTCCATGTCAACCTCCAACAAAATGCACTCAATCTCCAAAATGGGTAAATTGGGTCCTCACAGAGGGGACTGCATCTTTAAATCATGGCATTTTCCCACTTCTTGTGGGAAAGTGGAAGCGTCCTGCTTGGTTCACAACTCTATGGGCTAGTTTAGCCTCCTTTGGCTTGCTAAGCAGCGTATTCCTAAAGTGTTTGCAAATGTTTTCTATAAACTTCCTGCTGGAGAGGTCACTGCCTTTTTGACATGATTCTTGCAGACCTTCTGTCACAGATTGAAATCAGGCCTGTGCTAAATTGCTGTATGCATCTTAGTATTGCCTGATGCAAAAAGCTATTTTTCCTTCTTATAATTTAATACATTAAGCACTAAATTTACCTTAGGGAGATGGAAAGAGTCATCCTGTAGATGGATGGTTTTCAACCATCCAATGTAGGGAAATAAAGCAAAAAACCACAATGACCCCCAAACTAATTTTTGATTTTTGCTTTTTTACCAACAAGTTTGACATGTGTCTTCTGCCTTCATAACTTTCTGTGATGTTGAGTAGAAAAGACTGATTTGCTGCCTTCTGGTGCCCTTCTCTACTACCCCATTCCTTTCTGTCCTGCAATACATATTAAAAAAAAGAAAACAACCCACACTTCTCCCCCATTTTAACCTATGCTTATTGTTTAAGTATTGCTTTTATCTTTCATCCTTTTATTTGATGGGCGTAGATCTGTCCCAGGTCCTAGACGTACACTAGATGCAGTGAAATCTGTGCTCTGAGTAGTGATATATGCAGTTTGTTGTGACAAAAATCCTGTCTCCTCACCCTAAAACTTCTGATGCTGTTGACTGAAGTGCCATTTATGACCATAGGAACCATAATGCCTAAAGCTCTTATCACTATTATTCAGATGTTGGAAGCAGACTGAAACCCTGAGAAACCAGACCGATACTTGTGTTATAAATCCAGAATTCTGAGATACAGCCAGTCTGGTACACAGTTTGTTTCCATTCAAGAAAATTCAATCCATGCTGGTAGTTCGTTCTTTTGGGAGAGGAAAATGTTTGCAGAACAAAGAACCCCTCTGCTTCCTGGCCCCCTCCATATCTGGTAATGTTGCAAGTTTTGTTTGGCTTTGCAAATGAAGAATGTTTTCTCATGGACATTGTATCAAAATACATACACATGGAATCCTTAAAGGGTAGCATAGTTCCCTGAGTAATCTATGCCTCATAAAGCTTGAAGAGGTCAGATCAGATACAAAGAAAGCAGAAGTTAAGTCTCAGACAGATGTATAGAATTGTCAAAATTAGGATTTTTTAGCTGAAGAGGCAGCAAAATGAGATATTTTGAGCAAATATGCTATATTTTTGCAGTTATTTGTGTTAAATAATTTCAACCTACTTTATAAAGCTCTTTCATCTGTTACACAGATTAAATCAGGAGGGGCACTAGCTAGCATTTACAGTTCAGGGTGGCAAATTAAACCACGGTGCAGAGAGCTAGTGCAAAGTCCAGTAAAATCTAGTTTTAAGATCTTGGTTCCTGCTGTCTGGTTTAACCCCTGTTAACAACACCCAGATTCTGACTTTCTTTTCCTTTGCTTCTGAACTAATTTTGAACATCCTATTATTTGAAGAAGGAAAGGACTTCATCTCTGTTTACTAGTTTACAGTTATCAAGGGAAACTCATCAATTTTTGCTTCTAAGCACCTTCTGTTCTATTAGAGGATTTAAGAAAATCTTTTCTCCAAATAACCTATGTACCAAGTGTCTTTGACTTGTGTGTATTCTTCAGAGAACTGAAGAACTTTAATGACGTAGGTCAGGACTATGACATTGCAAAATAAAATATCACAGCATGAAGAAAGCCAGCATTTGTCTTGAGTGTTTTGGAGGGTAGGTTGGAAAAAGGGAATAATAACTGACAGGCATGCCAGAAGAAGAAAACTAAGCAACTAAGCAAATTTTTTTTTCCCCAGGCTTAACTCGAGAGTTCTAGATTGGAATAAAGGGTGTGTGTCATTTATGTAAAAATAAAAAAAAAAAAGTAAAAAAAAAAGGATGTCTGTATATATATATAAAAATATATATTCATATTAAATACGTCCACGAGCTTATCATATAGCTTACTATGTAGGCTTCTGACAGTTATCTATGTAACATTCAAAAAATCTCCTAACAAGACTATAACTTCACGCTATTTGCAGAATGTCAGTGACTTCATTTTGCAGGTCTTCTCACCCTTTCTCCTCCATTTTGTAACATAAGTAGTGACCTAGAGTGAACAGGTTTTTTAGTAGGTTACTTTATAGGTGAAGATTCTTTCCCCTGCACATAGTTTGTGTTACACATAACCTGTGACATGCCGGAATTTCTTACTTGATAAAACTGTAGTTTGAAAGAAAGTGATTCATTATAGCTATGTGGTTAAATTGCTTTTGCAGAAGCAATAAAATAGTGTTTGAGATTTGGACTTTGAAATGCACCTTCGGTTATAACTTGCTCATTCTTTGAAGATGGTTCTTCCTCTGAAAAATCACATACTTCTTGCAAAAAGAGAATAAAAAGGAAGGAAGATAAAAATGAAATATGCATCTGGAAGTGGAAAAAAAAATCACTGAAATGTAACTACTGGTTATCCCAGCCAATGAACTGTTGCGTGTTGTGCATTATTGTGTTACTATTAAGAGCAAGTGGGAACAGATTTTATTTCCCTAGCACCAGATATCCTGCCATTTGTTGACTTTTTTTAAATTTGACTTAACAGTCATGTTAGTCAGTTACTCATTAACTGATGTGACTGATGTTATAGTCATATGAAGAAAAATTACCCGCAGATTCACTGGAATCAGAATTCTTCATAATATAATTTTTTAAAATCTTTTTTCCATCTATATTGGACTTTTTCAAACTAAGGCTGAATGCAGGAAATATCACACTAGGAAAATGTTTATATATTAATTGTGTATGCAAGAACAGGTAATTTGTCTTTGAAATAGTTGCTTGATTATTTGTGAATAGACTAACAAGGTACCTCTGTGTCTATGTGCTGGGCACCGAAAAGGTAGCTATTTCTTAAAGTAAGCAACGCATTCTTACATTCTGGCATAGCTTGTTAGTATGTGAATGTACAGAAGTACAAAAGCTAAATCCACCTTGGTGTGGAGCTATGAAATATTACAGTAATGCATATGCAGTACATTTCTGACAAGAATAAAGAAACTATTGAAGGCTGACAAACCTGGTTATTGTAGATGTCTTTAAGATTAGCTGTAGCTTCAGTAGGTGGACTAGAAAAGTCCTTCTGAAGTTTATTGTTTTGTGCAGTTGGTACACAGTGTGTAACTTTTTAAACCAATGATTGAGACCTTTATACTTGGTTTTCTGTCTCTGCATTATCACTGGATTAAGTCTTGCTGTTTTACTTTTTAGCTCTATACTTTTTCTAGAGAGCTTATTTTTTAGCATGTCCCAGATCTTTGAAAACTAGGAAAGACAATTGGAGCCACTCATATATTCTCAATCTAGATTGTTTGGGTGTCATAATGTCCTCTGTTATCTGTTAACAGGTTAAAAAAACTCTCTTGCTTTTAGCCTGTGTCTGGGCAAACAGTGGAAGAATTTGCTTCAACTGCTCAGAAGAACTGAAACTGGAATACAGCAAGGTCTTGATTATTTTGCTTCATCTGGGAAGAAATGTGCGATTTGTGCATATGGAGTTAGAAGAAAAGAAGTCAGTGTATCTTGGGTGGTTCATTGAGTTTTGTAGCTCAAAAACAGCAGCAGAACATCAAAGTCTTTGATTTCTGTTAAAAGGAAGTGCAGAAGACACAGAATCAGAAGAAGATGAAATTATTTTGTAAAGTCAGTTTGCAATATATAGCTGTTTCAAGTATAGAGGAGTTTAGGGAAGAAAAACAATCAAGTGTTATTTTTATTGTTAGCTCTCATCCTCTCACAGTCCAGAGTTGCCTGAATAAGATGCCACAAATCTCTAGAGATCTGCAGTTCTCTTCTTAAGTTTTTGTCCACTGGATGTCCCCAGTGTTCTTGTGTCAGAAGAAAGCGGATTTTTCTTAGGCAGTGAGTCGGCTGTAATTAGCAAGCAAATTACAGTAGAACTGTGTTTTTGTTAGCCAAAGGGGTAAAGATATGCTTGATTCCTCAAGGGTTTTGATCAGTGGAGGGAAGGGAGACAGCAGAGATTATATTTATATATGTCAGTGATGACAATTTTATTTTACAGTGGTTCCAGTTATTAATTGCACGAGCATGTAATGTTAGTTCATCTCTTCCACTGCACTACTCAGCCAGTCTGCCAGCTCCTTTCATGTTTCCATTAATTCTTTCTTTATAGTATATGCAGTGAGAGGAAAGAAATTGAAATTTCATGTTTATCTACTTTAACCTTAGGTGTTGCTAATGAGAACATGAGCAAAACCAGTTTATAAGTACAAGGTAATTGCATGGTCAGGACAACTGAGACAGTCTTTCCTCCCTAGATGCAGGTGTTTGCAGCTTGTCTTGGTGGTGCAGGGTGCATGTGGCTTTGATTCTTACAGCTTTGATTCTTACAGGACACTGTTCTGCTTGATGGTTTGTCACTTTGGCTTGAAAGGAGAGTTAGTGGTTGTAATTCAAGTTGGCATATGAAGTTGTAAATGCTATGTCAGGCAAGAAGTCTCCAAGGCAGATGATGTGCTTGCTTCCAGCAATAGGCATGCTATTATGACAGGTTAGTTAACATCTTCCATGTATGGAAGTATGGGTGTTTGGTTGGATAGAGTAGTGAATCATGAGTCGCAGTCACAAAATGAACTGCAGAGATGCAGCATATTAAAACCTCGGACTTGCAAGCCCACTGAGGAGTCAGAGGGGAGAGCAGACAAACGGCAAGAGTTCAGTCTGTCCTGTTTTCTTTAGGGGTAGTCTAGAGATCATGAATGAGCTGTGAGTTGAAGAAACAATGTGCTACTTTTTTTTTTTCCTTTTTATGAGTAATTTATGATTTTAGAAGCATTGAGAATTGGAGATCGATCTTTTTCATAACCATTTAGGGAGGCAAATGCTGTCTCTTCCATGCTAGTGGTTAAAAGCTGTTCCTGAGTGTTTAAGCTGGAGTGGGTTGTCCTTGTGTAGTCAGGTAGTAGCCCCTTTGACTCTTTGACTGTGTGGTGTACAGAACTGATGTTTCTTTTTGTTCTTGCAGCTTGCTCTGTTGCATGGGCTGCATCTTCTTTTTAACATTCTAAGGATTACAAATGACCTGAGGCATGGAGGCCCCCTCTACTCAGTAACCCACTCTGTGTACCATGAATTGAGTCATCATAGGAGTGTTCAGAAGATCATAGCAGCTGTTCTGAAAGAAAACTCTACCTTTGTTGTCCAGGTGTTGCTGCAGAGTTTCTGGTTCCACTCTGCTGGCTGAGTGTGGGTGGCCTTAAATAGCTTCCCCGGGCAGGTGCTGTCAGGGTGCCTGCAGCACTGAGTGTGTGCTTTGGCCTGCATTGGCAACTCCCCCAGTCCACCTTACGCCTGAGCCCAGATGGTGTAATAAAGCCTCATCAGAATGACGAGAGGGCTCTTGGTAAAATCCAGCAGTGTTTGTTACGGAGAAATCCAAGGGTCCAGGCAGGGCAGGAGTGGGTAAAATCCAAGGAGGCAGGGTAGAAGCAGGAGCACAACCTCTGCTGAAGGGAACTGGTATCCGAGAGCCAGGACCAGCAGAGGGGTTAGGATATATCACTGAGGGGAGGTTGAAAGAGTCAGGATACAAATCATCCAATAGGGAGAGGAATCAGGGGAGGAGTTGGAGTGGGGTGACTTGACCTGTACCCATGGGGAAGGAAGGAGGGAGTAGTTTTCCAGGGAGTACTAATGAGGGAACAGGGGATACAGTATTTTCTAGAACCGGGGAGTGAACCCTGGTGACTGACAACCATCCCTTTGCCTGAAAAAGCAAGGAATCATGGGAAATTACACCAGCCTCTATGTTAAATGATGGTGCTTTCCAATGGCATCCCGGCTCTGTCTTCCCCACAGCTGTCTCCCACAGCTGAGAGACAAATCTGTCTCGGAGAGCCATAATTTTGAAGGTGAACATGTTAAATGAAACAGTTTTCATTGGGGTTAACCTCAAGATACTTGTTAAAGTGAGCATGCATGATGACTACTACTGAAGCTCAGCTGAGTGGTGTAAAGGGATGAACCTACAGTCTTTAGACTGTATGTGTGAGATTTGAGGGTTACTGCTATATGAGATTGTAGAAATAATCTAACACTTAGTTTTTCCTAGATCATCCTGTAATCCAAGTTAGTCATGCTTTTCCTGGCTTTCTTTGTGTTATGGTTTCTGAATATCAAAATAAGGTGGTTTGGGTTTTTTGGTGTGATGTATACAGACAAGGTTCTTCATAGGAAGTGTTTTTAATTTTGAGACAAATCTGTGAAGATATGTGAGTCCACAGAATATCTGTTCTGCTTCCTCTGCTAAACCCATGACCCAAAGTCAATTCCAGAACAAGGGTAAAGTGTTGGGAACTGCTGAAGTTCTAGATTACTTGAAAAGCAGAATATTTACTCTGACTAAAACTGAGGTGATGATTAAAGAATGCTATAAAGGATAGAGGAAGGGAGAAAACCCTTAATGTTTCCTTGTATATGTGATGTGAGGGAAGGCATTAGTCTTCAACCTTTTTCATTGATTAGAGTATGTGAGCAGGGCACTGAGTTTGCATTGAGCTAGTGCTAACTTTTTATGGAGCTGAGACTAAATAGTACAGCTGAGAGCAGCAGTGGATGCTCAGGCTCTGCATCTGATCTGATTGGTGCTTCTTTGTCTGGACAGAGCTCAAACAATGCAGCTGGGACATCTCCAAAGGTACTATCTTTTTTTCCTTATTTTATCATCATTTTTTATTCCAGGTGCTGACACCCTGCTTTCTTCCAAGCAGCTATGAGCTGGTAAGTATTTTTGGCACTACTGATATCCATCAGGTTTTATTAGGCTATAGGTTAGATTATTCTTGTAGTCTCCTGTAATCTCTTATTATTTCAGTACTGTGCTATCACCTTTCCTCTCTGAAGGCTTGGCAAATCAAGGGTCTATTCCTGAAGCTTGTTACTGTGTCCTGTCCCATGCAGGAATCCACATGTTTTATGCTTTTATTTGTGTGCTTTAAGTATAAAAAATACTTCAGTAATTATTTGTTTCAACATACTGATGTCTCATGTCAGTTTGGAAGTACAAGTAGTGTAAGATTTATTTGGGACCTGTTTTTTTTTTTCTTCCTGGTGGAACCTATACTTGGTTAGGATAGGAAAACCTTAAGCCTTTTCTCGCTTGCAATACTGTATTTGGTTGTTTTAGCTCCAAGGGTAATGTGAGTGATGCCTGGAAGATGGATTGTAACAGTTACTTATTGAACCAGCACTGGCAGCTGCTAGTGTCAATACTAGGACTAATCAGCCAACAGCTGATGCACAAGTGTCAGCCAAGAACTCTGTGTATTGTAGGTAAGCGATACAACCACTGGCAATTAGGAATCCTACATCTCACTTCTCACTTCTGCACTGCTGTGTGAAATGGCCAAGTTGCTTTGTATATTTTTGTGTCTTGATTTCCCTGCTGGAAAAATAGAGGTAATGGTACTTACCTATCATGAACCACAGAAGTCAAAAAGTGCTTTTAAAATTATTACCATGTAAAGCAAAGTCTGGAAACCAAAATCAGTAATTTCTGGTATTATGAGGAATGTAAGTATCAACTCATTGGAGGTCTCTCCTAGATTTGACCCAGTAATTTTATTAATTAACCCATATCAGAGTCTGAGGATCTTGTATAGCATCACTGCAAAAATTATAAATAGAAAAGAAACCCTTTCTTTGTAGCTCACAGTATTAGGGGCAACTGCAGTTTCTTTCTTTTGTCTTGTGCACACAACCCAAGTATTGATTCTGAAATGGAAAACCAGTTACTGTGGTTCAGAAGAAATTTTAAACATATAGCAACCTGGGATATGTTACTAGCCATTAATAATTCTGATTGAACTTGGTTTATGTGAACTTGGTTTATGTGTACATGGGGCAGTGCTGATAATATAGTCATATAATATAGACCTGCTGACACAAAAAGGGTGTAGATGGCATAAGTGGCCTAACCTGTTTTAGTTTACTAGCAGGAATGTAGACAGAGGCATATTCATTCACCAAATAAACATTTAATAGTTTGGGCAGAAGGGGTGGAATTCTATTTAAATTTCTTGCAGGGATATCTGTAGGTGAAATATTTTCACTATAAAGTATATAATATGTTTTATTGCTGAGAGTGAGATTGAATAGTGTGGTTTGCTTTTGGTGAGAAATGTGGTGACATTTTTATATTAGGAGTCTTTGTTCAGCACAAGTAAATTTTTTCTATTTAATGAAGAGTTCTGTTGTTCTGAAGGAGGAATAGCTGCAAGCAGTTTCTTTTACAACCATTTTGAGTGTAAAGTTTTGTGTAAAGTTTTGACAACATCAAGAATAAATAGTTGAGAGGTTTAGATAATAGGGAGGGTGACATCTATTCAAATTAAACAAAACTTTGTGGCATCATAATTTGCTGCTGAACCATGGATTTATCCCCATTCACTCCAGCCAAGGAATTCCAACCTTTTAGTCTTCACATGAATAAACAATACATATGCCTTCTTTAAATCAGTGTTGCATCTATTTAGTCAGTGTAAAGGTTGCCTATATTGTGCTCATTAAACTGGCTTATAGCAAGATAGTAATTAAACTCTCAGTGACATATTTCTTGGAAGACTGTTGAAGCCTGATGAAATTTACAGATGTTCTTTTTCTTCAAAATCTGTATTTTATTGAGTATTTTCTTTTGTCTGTTATCAAATGTGCCCTTCCCATTTCTCATGAACCACATGTCGTGAAACTTTGTAATGACATCAGGAGGCTCATCTATCAACTCAATGCAGCTGTTTGGACTTTCAGATGCTAAAATATAAAGCAGTTCCTGTGTTCTAATACTACTTACTTTATGGTGTCATGCACATTCCTCAGAATGTGGGATGATGATAGTCTAGCTCTGTTCATTCAATTCAAATGTTTAGCAAAGATGATATATTCTGTTGCACTTAATTTTATTTCATGAAGAAACAATGGACTATTTGTGGGAATGGTCTTCCATTACAGAGATTTATAGCTTAACCCAAAAACTGAAAAAAAAAAAAAGGCGGGGGAAAAAAAGTGGCATGGTCACTGTGTTTGTTTGTTTTTTACCTTAGAGATGAATAAGCTTATATAGTACTTCTAAAATTAAATTAAAAAAATAAAAATCAAAGATGGTAGGTATGTTTAAATGGCCTTTACTGGAATTATTGGATCTTATTTTGAAAAAATTGTTAGTTATTCAGCTGATAGTATTTCTTAAATTGATGTTTTTAATTTAAAAAAATGCTGACAACTTTTAAGTCTTTTTCTCTAGTGCTGTCAAAATAAGAAAATGTTTAGGTCCTAACTGTAAAGGTCTGAATACTTCTTGTTTTATCTATTACTTTAAAAATATAAAAATTAAAAGGAAAGCCAATGAAAGGATATTATTTTAAAGATAATTTTTAGATTCCAGGAAATAGTCTAGGGTATTTTAAGATGCTTCAAAAGGATAGTAAGCTAGTCTTCTTCACTGAATTTTTTTTGTCCTTCATGATAGTGTATCTTTGAAAAGAATAAAGCAAACTAAATATTAATTCCTCAGAGTGCCATCACCTATGCCGCCAAATTTCTTGAAGTAAAGAAATGTGTGAAGTCCCAAACCTCTTACATACATGAATTCTTATCTTAAAATTAATTCATTGGTGAATGGTCCTTATGACTGCATGACTTGTCAGTTTTAAGACACGTTTAAAAAGTGATCTTCAGCACAGAAATTTCTGATTGAATTTCCTCCCCCCCACTTTTTTTCTTACGTTTTTTTTCCAAATGGTTACCAAAGAATTCCGCATACCTCTAGTCTGCCACTTAAATATCACTTTTCATAACTCGCTGTTATAATGTGGACAGATTAAATGGGCACATACCTGTAAAGTATATTTTACCATAACAGTCACTTCAAGCTGAAGTTTGTTTAGTTGTTTTGCTAAGTCTTGAGTGGAAGTTTGATAATTTTGATAGAAATTGGAGAAGGGCACAATGATTCTGATTCCCACCCCCTTGTCCTAAATTATACAAGCCTCTTTTCTGCCTGTAGAAAGAAAAATCAAAGACTTGAACATTCAGGCCCCTCCTAACAAACTAAAACCTGGTTTTGAACAGTGAGTCAGATTGTGCTCTGTACTGTTTCAAAATAGGAAGAGAACAGAGTAAAAGTAATTGTGGGAGAAATAGAGATTGGTTTGCTTTGGGTTTTTTGGGTATGTGTGTTTTTCATTTGGTTTTTTAAAAGGAGCAGGAATGTACCTTGAAAAAATGCTGAAAATGTGAGTATGAAGTCACAAAGGCTTCATTTTAATTGCCTATCTAATTTTTTACTTGAAATCCATGGTAGTTTATATATACACCTACATACATTAAACCTAGTGCCAATATTTTCTTAAAAAAATTTAAAACTAACACCTGAAAATCCATGTTGATACATAAAAGTTAAACCAAACTCTCAATTATATATGGGTAAAGTGAGGAAGAAAACAGGAAACTTTAAGAAAATTCAGTACTCTTAACAGTGTTTGAAAGAATGCTTGTCCCCTGTTGCAAAAGAACCCTCTCCTTCCTTTTTTTCATGCTGTTGAATGCAATCCTCTCCAGAAGCTTTGTATAAGAAAGATCAGTGAATATGAAAAAATGAATTTTTATCCCTACTGCATTCATTTTTAAACACATGTTTTGAGAAAAACAATGTGAGACAATTTACTGTTCCCATGGAACACAGTCAGTCTGTTTTTAATATGGGCATGCAAGAGATTTTTTAAGAAATGGGAAGTTGAATAATTATTTGTAGTATTGCAAAGGTCTGTGCATGTAGATGAAGGATTGCATTCTCCAATTTCATTTTAAGTTAGGTCTCATTACTAGAAGATATAATATGTTAATTTGGGTTAGTCAGGCATTACCTCCAAACATAGTGGAGTATGGTGACATAAATAAACTGAGCTAGAATCTGACATATACAATGATTTTGCTCTGCCAGCTCTGAATTTGGTTTCTGGCTTACATCAGTAAAAGCTTTTGTGAAAAATTTATCAGTTGGGTTTGGTTTGTAATAAGTGTCTGTGAGATGCATGCAAAACAAGCATTATATGCATATGCAGTCATGATTTGGTGAAGATGAAGAACGTGCTAAATCTACCAGACTTTTCCATTGATTTGAACTCTCCTGGCTCTTTCCAAGACTGTCACCAGAGCAGTTCTTAAGGGAGTGCTGCAGGCTATAGCTGCCTGTCTCATGTATGTGCCTGCGCATCATGGGAGGGCAAACGCAACAGCCTTGTTCTGTTCTCTGGTTTGTTTGCAAAAGGTGGGAATATCCATTGGAGGTTTGTATTTGTCTGTTCAGTTCCTGCTCTGTCACCATCCAGAACCATAGTGCTTATATCTCCATGAAAACTGTGGGCTTTGAAGAAATGTTTAAGGAGGGATGTTTCTTCACTTCTGGTTCATACAGCTTTCTTGAACTCACAAGGAAGCAAAGGTGCCTTGAAACTTTTTGAAACTTTTTCTTAAAGCTCTCTCTGTCTTGCTGTTCAGTTTTTCTTTATTAAACTTTGACCTGTGCTTTTCTCTTACTTTCCTTTTTTTTTTTCTTTCAGCTTCTTAAAAAGATTTTCCTAGTTTTCTCAATTTCTTGATTTGTAGTCATAGATATGCAGAAGAACAGACTAATGAGACACTTTCTTGACAAAACCTGTGAGCTGATGCCTGATTTGAAATACTTGATGTGATTGTGTTTTAAACGTTTTTGGATTTCAGTTCTCCAGAAGCGGGCTGGTGTGGGCCTCTTTATAAAGCATTTCTTTGAGGTTTGTTTTTTAGTTTTAGATTTCAAGTGCTTACAAGAGTAAGACTAGGCTTTTCAGAGACATGCAGAGTTGAGGTTCCAAAATGCTGTTTTAAGTGTAGTCAGTGCCTTGTTCTTAAATGTCTCTGACTTAGAGACATAACAGAGCGCAGAGAATAAAACTGCATGAATTGGCTACCCCAGTCCCTCAAATTAAAGAAATGCAGTGATCCTGAATTGAGCTGTGCAAGGGACACTCAATTCAAAAGCTAGTCATTGCATTTGCCAGGAGAGAGGGCTCACATTGTTTCTAGGAATATTAGAAGATTACATGATTTAATAGGAATTCAAATATGAAGTTTTGTTATAATACAGTATGTTCAGTTCCAGGCATTCATCCAAATTGAAATGAAAAGTAGGCTTTCTTTGAACAATCGACAGAAACAGGGAATCAGCAAGAGGGAAAGGTTTGGTAGTTTCCAGAGCCAAGTTTGCCTGTTTGTTTATTTTCTCCAAATTGACTTCAAACCTTTCTACTGAGTGTAGTACTTTTTCAAGGCAGAAGCATCTGCTTTTCAGAAGTGTAACGCTAATTACTATAGTAGATAAATCCAGAAGCATGATGTTCTTTCAAGGTATAGCATGTTTTTTTTCTGCCTTCCCAGCTTTCTTTTTCTAAAGCAAAATTATCCATGTTTCAGATTCCTCAGTATCGATAGTTTTCAGATGGCATAGAAATTTTTCTTTTATGTTTGACTTCACTGACAAGCAAATGGGCTTGCATAGCTTCTGCTTGACAGCTCACACTGGAAAAGGGAAATAGCCACCACAGGGTGTATTTTTTTCTGCTTATCTGCATAATTTTCTATTCTTTCATAGCTTATCCTGAGAGTGACAGATCTTATGTCCCTTGTGAAGATGGCTCTGGTTAATATTTGAAAATGCTTTTTCAACGCTGGAATGTGTGAAAGGATAGGACAGTACTAATGCCATCACTTTAAGGGAATGCTAGCCAAATATTGAAATAATAAAAGACTGTGGCATTAGTTATTGCAATGTAATTGAGGACTGCCACTTGTCTTTCAAAAGGAAAAGACAAATCTTGTAGTCTTAATTTAAAAATCAATTTTTCCTATGGTCAGAATTCATTGTAATAAGCACAATGAATCATGTACCTATGTGGATCCTTCTCTTCAGATAGAACTGTGAAGCAAGCGTGATACTTCAGGTAATATTCTGATGTTTGGTCTGACTGCTATATAATGGTGGATTCTGTTTTTTTATTGCTTAACTAAACTTCAGCCTCTGGCATTCCATTTAATTTTAGTTCTCTATCATGTCAGAAATCATACTTATTTCATTTAATTTAGATTTTTCACGTTGGTGCAAAGATTTAGTATTTGATCATAAGTAAAATGGTGTGGCAGAAGTGTTACATATGAACTTGCTTTTGATTGTTCTCATTTAATGTCATTAAATGCTGGAGTCAAACCACAGGCCAGTTTCTTGGAGAAATGTCACAACACCACCTGGTAGATTTTGAGGGTAGAAAGGGGGAATTAATTGGGTTTTGGATGTCCTTGAAGTGCAATCCAGATGAGAAGCGTTCAGGGTAAGGTAGCCCTACTGATGCGTGAAACAAAGTTAACAAAGGTGGAGAAACTATAAGTGGTGTCATTTTATCTTTTGCTATAATGACTTCATTTTTCCTTCAGAGAGGCTGTTTTTAGGGAGTCATTGTGAAAAATCTGTGATGGTTTTCTTCAATAATGGTAGGAGAGAGCGGTGGGATTGGTTTTAGAATGATTTTAACTCGTTCCACGTAAAAGTGGTTTTTATTTCTAACTGTGTCAATCTAATTTCCTTTGAACTGTCTTTATTGGGGAGTGACAAGGATGTTTTGTTGTGTTTGATATTGAAATGCTGTGATCGGTGAGGTGCAGAGGTAGAACGATAGAATCACAGAATGGTTTGGTTGGAAGGGACCTTTAAAAGATTGTTTAGTTTCAACTCCCCTGCCATGGGCACGGACACCTTCCATTAGACCAGATTGCTCAGAGCCTCATCCAGCTTGGCATTGAACTCTTCCAGGGATGGGTATCCACAGCTTCTGAACCTGTTCCAGTGCCTCACTACCCCCACAGTAAAGAATTTCTTCCTAATATCTTATCTGAAACTATCCTCCTTCAGTTAAAGGACATTCCCCTATGTCCTCTCACTGCATACACTTGTTAAAAGTCCCTCTCCACTTTCCTTGTAGGCCACCTTTAGGTACTGGAAGGCTGCTTTAAGGTCTCTCTGGAGTCTTTTCTTCTGCAGGCTAAACAACCCCATCTCTCTCACCCTGTTTTTATAGGAGAGGTGATCATCTTCATAGCCCTCCCCTGGATCCTGCTCCAGTGGGTCCACATCTTTCTTGTATTGGGGTCCCCAGAACTGGATGCAGCACTCCAGGGTTCTCACAGGAGCAGAGGGGCAATCTGTCTTGACCTGCTTACCACACTGCTTTTGATGCAGGCCAGGATATTGTTGGCTTTCTCAACTGGAAGCATGCTTTGTTGAGACGTATCAAGCTTCTTGTTCACCAACACCCCCAAGTCCTTCTTCCCATGGTTGCTCTTGATCCATTCTTGGCCCAGACTGTATTTATGCTTGGGATTGTCCCAACAGGACTTGGGGTTTTCTCTTGTTGAACTTCATGAAATTCACACAGGCCCACCTTTCAAGCCTGTCTAGGTCCCTGTGCATGGCATTTTTTCCCTCCAGCATGCCAATCACATCACACAACTTGGCGTTGACAATCTTGCTGAGGATGCACTTGATCCCACTCTCCATGTCACTGACAAAGATGTTACAGTGCCAGTCTCAACAGCTACCTAAGGAATGCCACTGGTCTCCACTTGGACATTAAGCCATTGACTGCAACACTGTGACCATCCAGCCAATTCTTAATTGTCCAAATGGTCCATCTGTGAAATCTATGTCTCTCCAATTTAAAGACAAGGGTGTTCTTTGGGACAATGTCAAATGCAATGCACAGGATCAGGTAGATGATGTCAGTCGCTCTTCCCTCATCTGCCAGTTCTTGTAATGCTGTCATAGAAGGCCACCAAATTTGTCAGGTGAGATTTGCCATTAGTGAAGCCATGTTGGCCAGCACCTTATTTTCCATGTGCCTTAGCTTAGTTTCCAGGAGGATCTGCTCCATGATCTTGCCAGGCACTGAGGTGAGACTGACTGGCTTGTAGTTTCCTGGGTCCTCCTTATTTCCTTTTATAAAAATGGGGGTTATGTTTAATTTTCTCCCAGTCAGTTGAAGCTTCAGTGGAATGCTACAACTTCTCAACTGTGTTGGATAGTAACTTAGCCACTTCCAGTTCCCTCAGGACCCATGGATGTTTATTATCATGTCCCATGGACCTGTGCTCCTTCAGGTTCCTTAAATGGCCTTGGATCTTGTGGTCTCCTACAGCAGATGGTTCTTCATTTTTCCAGTCCCTGCCTTTACCTTCATTGAGTACCTAAGCCTTTTCCATGTCCTGGGTAACCAGGTCTCCCATATCCTTCCTGAGAAAACCCACATTTTCCCTAGTCTTTCTTTTATCACCAGTACACCTATGGAAACTTACTTTTAATGCCCTTGGCCAGATTTAATTGTGTCAGTTCCTTGGCTGCTTAGACATTTTTTCTGTTTTTCTTAGTCTCTAGCTTCACCTTTTGGAGCGTACCTTTTTGTGTTTTGAGTTTGTCCAGATGCAACTTATTCATCCATGCAGGCCTCTTGAAATTTATGCCCAATTTCCTCTTGGTAGGGATGCATTGCTCTTGAGCCAGGAGGAGACGATCCTTGAATTTCATCCATCTTTCTTGAGCCCCTTTTCCCTCCAGAGCTTTAAGCCCACGGCATTCTACCAAGGAAATCCCTGAAGAGGGCCAAGTCTGCTCTCCTGAATTCCAGGGTAGTGAGCTAGATGTGCATGTTCCTCATTACCCCAAGGACCTAGAATTTCACTGCTTTGTGGTCACTGCAGCCCAGGCTTGCCTTGAGCTTCATATTCTTTACCACCCTCTCCTTGTTGGTGAAAACAAAATCCAGCATAGCTCTTCTTATTGGCTCACCTGTCACTTGGAGAAGGACAGGATCAGTGTGTTCCAGGAGCCTGCTGGATTGCCTGTGTCCTGCTGTGTCATCCTTCCAACAGATACTGGGTTTGAAGTTCCCCATGAGGACCAGGGCTTGTGACCCTTGAGGCCATTCTGTTTTACTGCAGAAGGCCTCATCAACTTGGCCTCATCAACAGGCCTTAAGTGACCTGTAGCAGGCCTGCACTATAATGTCATCTGTTTCTGCCCTCCTCCACGTTCATCCTTACCTGTAAACTTTCAAATCAGCTCCTCATCCATCATGAGGTTGAGCTCCATGCTCATTCACGGAGGGGACAACAACACCTCCTCATTATCTCTGCCTGTCCTTCCTAAAGAGTCTGTACCCTTCCATTCCAAAACTCCAGTCATAGGAGTTGTCCCAGTATGTTTCCATGATGTCAGTGAAGTCAAAAGCATATACCTGTGTTATGCAGGTTAGCCATAATATACTGAGTATACTGTTATCATGGTGTTCAATATCTTATGTTGAATTTAAATATAATAACTACACATGGGGCTAATGAAATGTGATGGGCATCACATCTTCTGTTGTCTCTGATTTCTAGTTTTACATCTGGAAAATAATTCTCTTAATACACATCACAGTTTCCCCATATAAACCTCCTTTTACATATAGTATTAGAAAAAAAAACACCCCAAAAATGATGTGGTGAGATATTTTAATATTTGGTGATGTTTTCCATGTGAGATATCAGACCTTTTGCCTATGGCAGTATGTCTTCCAAATGGAAGAGGACTCAGAAACTGGAAAGAGCAGCCATGAGATGAATAGGGAAGGAGGGAAGGGAGGACTTTCAGAGTTTTGTTACAGAGATTGTAAAATTGATTTGGCTGTTCTTTTTCTTTTTTTTTTTAATACATTTTTTCCTTTACTTTTTTTTTTCACTTGAATGTCTCATAGATTTATGTGTCATCTCTTCCTTTTTATTTTTCTTAGGACTTAAAACCAGAAAGATTTATAGTTGGCACAGCTATCTCTTAGAGTGGTTAGAATGGTCACCCCATGCCAGTGTAGTAAATAATGTTGAAGTTTCAAAGGAAGTGTCAAGCCTTCATTAAAACTTTAGGAATTTGAAATTTAAGTCTTCAATCTCAATGAGGCTGATAGTCTTGGTTAAGATGTTTAGCTTGGATATTAGAATATACTTTCAAAGCCCCTCTTCATATGTGTTCAGTCAGAGACTTGAAGCTGGATTGTCCACATCTCTAACAAATGTACCACAGAAGTTAGCTAGTCAAGGAGTTTATTTGTAATTTTAGTCCTAGAGCTGATGAATAGGAAGCAGGAATAGCAATATTTGGCTTGGGGGCAACAATTTTAAAGCTGTGAAGGGAGTGTATGAAGGCTTGAGTGTAATCCCTTATTACATACATGCATACAGACACTCCATGTGTATACAAACACATCTGTTTACCTGAGATGGTTCTTTCAGCAGCACAACTCATTTCAGCAGTCTTCCTCTTAAGTCAGAAGAAAAAGGAAACAGTGTAATCCTGCAAGCTGAGATAGCTATGTCAAGCCCTGTGCTTTTAGCACTCTGTTTCCTCTCAGTACTGGACAGAGCTATTGCGTCTAGCAGTGTGAGAGAATATGAGACATTTCAATAGAAGCTTGACAAACTGGAGAACAAATTCAAAACATTAAAAGAGAAGAGCTTCTTGCTTCTTATTCCATATTCCACCTTACAGCTATCCTAGGAAACTTGCAGATTATACCAATCCAGTGCCAGACTGAGAAATACATGGACAAAACCCCTTTTAACTGGCACACATTTAGGTGTAAGCCTAATTTATGTCTCTGTATGCAATTACACAAATAGGCTTGTTGCTGAAGAGTGGGTGCTGAGTTCAGCTTATGTATGAACTTTCTGGTGAAGGGCCAAAGTGCACAGTATGTTTTCCCAAGTGCTCTACTCGTGCACCTCATGAAGTCTCTTTGTACAGAGATTTCCAAGTGAATCCAAAAATTGTATTTTGTGTGTTTTTCCTTTTTCTATTTGAGTCTGTGTATTTTTCCTAGGTAGCACTGGATGTGCTAAGACTGAAATAATGGTAACTAAAGTTACAGTTATACAGTTGTTTGTCCTATATATCACCTTTAATCTGGTAAGAAGAACCTGGAAGTTTCAAACAATAGGGTTCATGGGTTGAATTAACAGCACTGATCAGTCTGTATGTTAGTTCTTCTGACTGACAGATTTGTACTTTCAACTCTGGAGATTGGATAGCTGATAAGGTAAGTAAAGCTTTTAAGTAATAAAATCAAACAAATGCAAAGCCTATTCTCATGGATTAACTGTAAGCCAGTCTCACTTTATAAGCATTATGGTTTATGTGGGATGTATGCCCGGGTAAACTGTGTGTGGTTCATTTAACTATGCAAGGTTTTGAAGGTGTTGTAATTTATACACACTGAAAGCCTATAGCTCTTTCCTGTCGAGATTTGTAACTAGAGTGTGTCTGGACTTCAGTGAGCAAAAAAAGTTGACAGTTATGAAACTGCCTCTCTAGTTCAAAACATCTTTCCCACAGCAGGATTGAGAGGCCAATTTTTAGTTGTCCCACTGCTGATATTAGACTTTTTATAGTAATGGATTGGCTCTTTCCTTTTAAAAGGTTTGTTTTAAGCCTCCATTGATACAATTTAGCATGTTTTAAAGCCTTGATAAGATTTTTTTGTACAGTACTTACAGAAAATTCTCATCAGTTCACTAAATTAATGTCCACTCAAGTGTCTGTTTTCATGAAAAAGCATAAAATGAGAGATTGGGTAAAAATGCAAAAGAGAATAAGTGGTTAGCAACGTCCATCTCCATAGATATTGTACCTTGGAATAAACTCTCCCAGTAGCTGAGTAATTGTCACATAGACCTGAATATGCAGGACGATAATGCAAAACTAATTAATTTTCCATATCTGTTTGAAAGGTCGTTAGCTTATTAATACTGTAGAATGAATGTGTACTTCTGAATGATTTTTTGTGTATGTTTGTGAATGCATGTATATGCCATTAGGAGGGGATTTCTTAGAACATACTTAAGCTATCTGGAGAATTAAAGTAGTTTGTGATAACTTTTCTCCTTTTGCAGGCTAGTAATAGTAACTCTGAGATGGTTAAAAATCTTGTAACCAGAAGTGTAAGTAATTCTATTTTGTTTATTCTTTTTTCTTTTACTTGGCCAGATTTATTTTCCTGCTTGTGCCTGCTTATTTGTATCACATCTTCATAAAGCATTTGTTGCTAGCCATTTTCAAATTATGCGCTTTGGTTTCTGTACTGTGTGAAATTAGCTTCTGATTAGGACCATTAGTGTTTTTTTCCACCACTGAGTTTTTTCAGAAACAATGAAATGAACTCTGCATGCCTTGTTTTTAAAATCAAGCAGGGGAGAAGTAAAGGGAAATATTATAGTCTTCAAAAACTGTATTCAGAGGCATTCAGAAAGTCAATTTCTTTTTTCTGCAAGAATAATATTAATTTTTGTATTTTATTCAATATGAAATTGATCTTTTAGCTAGTATTTGTTCCAGTTGCTATGCCATGTTATTTAAAAAATAACTTAGGTGCCACTTCACAACCCTTTATTACTTTGGCTGTAGTACTCCTGGTAAAAGTAGTATTTATGACATTTATTGAAGTACAGTAGAACCCAGTTGTCTAATTGATGTAGAAATTTCTGCAAATAGGAAGTACAGCCCATTTCAATACTAACAGCACTTATAAGTACACTTTTAGTACAATTTTTATAAACTAAATAAGACAAAAAAGTAAACTTTTTAAAGTCCTTTGGAGTTACCTTTTAACAGAGATGTCAAATATTGTAGATTTCTAAGTAAATCATGGGAGATGCCTGTAGTTAACTACTAGTCGGCAACTGTGATGCAGGTGTTTGATTTGCCACTGTGAAAATGAGGCTAAAATTTAAAAAGGGACAGAAGAAAGGACTTGCAAAATGCACATGGTCTTCACCGATGTATTGTTCAGTTTCAGAACAGCTCTCTATTGCAATAAATGAGCATCTGTTTCACAGTGTTAGTCCTGTGTGTGTTGCATTTATTTTGTGATGCTGTTGATGGTTCAGTGTCCTGAGCTGTGGTTTCCAGTTTTGGAAGTGCTGTGTCATGTCCGGCGGTTTCCCATTTACCTGGGAATGAGCTGTGGTTTCCAATTTTAGAAGTGTTGTGTCTTGTCCGGTGATTTCCCATTTACCTGGGAATATAATTACTGTATTCTGTTCACTTAAAATGGAAACTTGAAAAAATATCTTATAATACTATTGCACTGGCTGCAGTGGTGTTGTTGCTGGATAGTATCATTGTATGGAACCCAATCCAGGTCCAGCCTCCGCCGCCAGTGCCGGTGCTGCCGAGCCCTGTGTTTGGGCTGTAGCAGGCAATGCTGACTGTGAATGTGGGCAGTGCTGAATTCAGGTATACAGCCGTAGGTTTTGGCTCCCCGCATCAGTGGCGGCTTGGATTCCCGGAGTCGGGGGAATGGCTGTTGCCATGCAGTCTGTCGGCGTTTGAGAGAAAGCAGGCAGGGAAGGGAGACTCCCCGCAGCTGCTATGAACGTTAGTGAGCACCGATTGTGATTTTTGGGTCTGTGTTTGCAACTCCCGGTCCGCAATCCGGACCGTGTTCCCGTTCGCTCGTTACGAGCGGTTTCTGTTCTCTCGCAAACTCCGTCTGACCCCGGCTCATCTCCGCCGGGCTCTGCAAACCTGCTGAAAGCAAAGCTGTACTTGTTACCTTTAAAAATTGCCGCGGAACCGCTGAGCCCGCCCTGCTGGCACTAAAAGCAATTCCACTTGCACAGGCTTGTGTTACTTCCTTATTTTCCGCTGTTTGTGGTGGCTGCGCACTTTGCGTAGCCTGATCTGTCTGTGCAGCTCCTGGCTGCGCAGATTGTGTATCTTGTAAACTTTTCGCGGATTCAAACTGTCGAGCACCGGGGAGTTAGCCACCCGCTCTCCGGCTGGTCCCCAGTAATTCAGGGCGTCCCCTGTCTGTGGAGAGCGCCTCTGCTTGACGGAGACAGAGTGGAGCGGGATGTGCCTCCTCGGGAAATGATAGCTGCCCGAACTCGGCGATACTTGACCGCATCGGCCGCCGGCGAGGCACGACCGCCTCCTCAGTGGAGGAAGTGGGGGGGGGCGCCTGTGGCTCCGCTGGAGATGGGAGGGGCCGCGGGTTGCCTTAGGTGTGCACAGGGAGCATGCGCTGTCGCTGGCACGGACTGAGCCTGCGCGGACTGCCGGGAGGGGCGTGTGGTGACGTCAGACCTGCCTGCTGTGAGTTCCGCCCTCCATGGCGCGGTTCGGGCTTCAGGGCCGGAGGTGGGAGGGACCTGGATGGCGTCGGCCAGCCCCGGGGCCGCTCTAACTGAGCGGGGCGTGCCCTTGGGATGCCTTTTTTGGAGGCTGGGCGGTGACAGAGGCTGTGGGCAGCCCGCCGAAAACCAAGGCGTTGCCACTGTGACACCTCCCAAGGCGGGGAAAGGGGCGGGGGAAAGTGGCGGGGAGACGGGTGGATCTTCCAACCCCCTCTTCCCCACCCCAGGAACATGCAGAGACGCAAGGAAATCGAAAAAAATACACATTGTCTCCCGTCTCCCTCCTCTTCACCGAGGAGAACTCAAAAGTTTGGGACTTGTTGCCTCTCCTCCTCCACAGGAAAATCCCCTTCATCCACAAAGGGAGTGGCTTCAGCCACAAAGGAAGTGGCTTCCTCCGGGAATTGAGGAGAGGGGGAGGTGCGCACGGGGGGTCACGAGTTTCAGGGACAGTTCTGGAATCCAGGTGCTGGGGCAGCAGGCTCCCCTGCCCTTCTGCCCCTGGGGAAAAAGTCTCAGTTGCCCTGGGGGTCTGCGCCCCTGCATTTGGATCCTGTGAGGTGATGCAGTTATATAATTTCATGCTAGCATCTTCCCGTAACTAGAGTTCAAATCAATCTTTTTCTGTAACAGCTGGGTCAGTTTTCCTTGGCCACACCAGCAGGAATTTGAAGTCTTTCTCAGGGATGTTAATTGGGTGCTGTTTCAGTAAGTGTTCTAGTTTCTGGAATGCATCTGCCTCTTTTTTCGAGAGTTGTCCCTCCCATTTTGGTCCCTTTGGGAGCTTATGGAATCTGGGGTTCAGCTATCAGTCCCAAGGTCCATCCAGCAGTGCACAGGATGCGACTCCTGTCGCCACAAGGAATCGAGATGTTGAATAGCTGAGTCCTTTCACCTCTGGAGGAATTTTGATGGATCTGGCTCTGTTCCAGGTGAAATGAACAGGGCTAATGCCTTTATTAATGTTCAGCTCTTTATTAAAAGAGGTCAGCTGGGCAGGGGGCTCGACGCAGAGCTCGCCCCCGCGGTCGTAGCTTTCCCAGGCAGCCGGAAGGAAAGCGGCGTGCAGAGTCTGTCACTGGAGTCCCGAGCAGCAGCTGTCCTTTCTCCTTTCCTTGTGGCACACTGGTGGCCCGAAGATGAGGAGACGTGGTGTGCAGAGTTCGTTGCTGAAGTCCAGAACAACAGCTGTCCCCGCTCCTTCCATGGTGGCAGCACCAGGGCTCTCTGTGTCTCTATTGCCCTGCTTCTCAGAGCCTAATATAGTCTGTTCTTTCTTAGATGATGGCGACAGTTAAAAGTCAATCAGGGGTTGTGTTTCCCTCTTCCTCAGCTAGGGAATTTGCCTAGACTCCTCTACTGTGTTCAGTTTTTGATTTATATTCTTTTTTTTCCTTCTAAAAATACTCCCATGATCCTAAGGGGTTTCTATTTGCATGTTAGTCCCAGAGTGGCAGCGTGGAGGGGTGGGGGGCCGGTTGTCCCCAGGTAGTTTAGAGAAAACAAACAGAGCAATTAGCTAATTAGCATTTCAATATCGGTACTTAGCTAGAGTTAGTAGTTTTCTTTTAGTGTTGCCATGGGAACTAGGAAGGCCCTGCCCGTGTCTCTGGGGAACACCTGGAAACTGTTCATAACACAGGGACTCCATGGGATGATTTCTTCAGTTTGATTTCATTGACGCAGGGGCACCAGTTGTGAGTTTGCAGGCCCCAAGTTGGGCAACTCCCTGGGGGCTCCCCTGGCAGGGGAGACCCTCCTAGAGCAGTTCTGTGTCAGGAATGAGAGACGCATTGGACTTTTTCGGTCTTCAGCTTCTGTTTATTGTTATCTTATCAAAACTTCAGCACACTGTCTGCACCAGAATATGCGTGCAGGAAAAGCAGCACAAAAAATGGCTAACAATCTCTTGTAACAAGGCCTTTTAAGTCTAATCAAAAACTAAGCTACCCAATTAAGAAGTGACATCTAAATTATTTCCTTTCTAACCCAATAACTGACCCCTAAAGACCTGCAATACGGATTTTTCTACCCAATTACAAGATACCAAAAAAACCCAAGAAGAAGAAAGAAGAAAGGAACTCAAGACAACACCCTATATCCTCCATCTTGAACCCATCTATAACATACTAAAAATCCTAAAACCTAAATTTCTCAGCCATGTGACATACTACACTACCATCTACAATCTTTACAATCTGTTTCACACTTTTGTTGTTTCTAGTTTACCTTGAGGCTTTGGAAGTTTTCTCCATGAATGAGGGTCAAAGTCAGTGCTCCCCTGGTGGTCAGGACACCCCAGAGCAGACAGAGAAATATTCCCAGTGCCTTGGGTTTCCACAGCAGGCTTCTGCTGCTGCCACTCTGTGCAGGGCGTGAAGAGTTCTGATCCCTGACTACCTGTGTAGACAGGAGATGTTCAAAGAAGTTATGTTTATTAGCAGTATTTCCTTTGGCTGACAATAAATGTTTTTCTACAACAAAGGGTATCTCTGTGTTGGATCCATGCTATTATCTACTCTGTTTCAGTAAAATTAGAATTATTTCTAATTGCTAGAATATATTTGATATTAAGACCAGCTAAAATGTCTAGTGACATGGTTGTTTCTCCTTTCAGTTCACTGTTTTCCTCCTTAACTAGACAAAATGACTAAAATTAAAAAATCAGAAAAGAGCAGACTTCTTAGTTATTTGCATATGAATAATTGGTTTTGACAACTGCTTATAGTGAAACAAACATGAAGCAAAATAATGAGATCACTCTCTGATCTAGTTGCTAGTTGGAAGTTTTTAGCATCTTTGTATTACATCTGAATACTTCAGAGGGTTTCCTGTTTCAACTGGTTGTTACACAAGCCAAGATTCTTGGCTTTTTTTCCCTGTACATGTAATACTTTGTGCAAAGCCATTTTGAATGCAACCTTAATAGCAAGCAATGTTTTTTCAGCTGTGTGTTTTGTCTTACTGTGTTCTGCATTCATTATTACTTGACCATTAGCAAGCTTCCTGATATTGTCAGTAGTTACTTTCTTTGAACCAGTATATTCCAGGAGCAAAGGTTGACTTGGACTGACGTGCAGAAGAAAGGTCCAATCTGAAACATAGATGTCCATTTGGAAAGAGAGGAGGTGTAAAGCTACAAGGCTGGGTGATTCATAGAACACTGGTCCCAGACAGTGGAGCTGGATGCAGCCATGAGACGAGGCTTGGATGAGGCTTTTGCAAGTCTTGTTCTGTGACTGCAGCACACATCCCATCTGTGTGGTGCTAACGGGAGGTGCATCTTTCTGTTCTCTTCCTTCTGATTTTGTGCCATGCTTCTTGTTCTTTTTTTTATTAACTAAACTGGAAGAAACTGCTTTAACTGTTTCTTGTCTCTGGGATTGCTTCTTTCTCTCTCTCCTTTTCATATTATTTCATGGCATCTGGTCCAGGAAAGAAAAACTTGCTTTTTTTCCTGGAAATGTGTCTGCTAATGGAATATTTCTAATGTCAGCACTTACTGCTTTATAGGAAAGCTGTGCAAACATCAGCCAAGACAGTTTTACCTCGGTTGTGATGCTACCTAGAATTCAAAATTTTGTTAGCTTTATTCTAGTGTTCAGGGTAGCTCTGAGGCATAGATAGCACATTCTTACTTGGAAAATCAAAAGTGCATTTTCTTACATTTAAAGGACTTCTTCATGGAATGTTATTTTATTCTTAATATTAACATATTTAAAACAAATAAATTGAACTTCTTGTTTCAGCTAAAGGCTAGCAGAAATGATTCTGTCATTTTCTGTTCAAGAATTGTGTGCACATAATCTTCTTTTAGTTAATCGGTGCTCTAAATTTGTGGTGAAAGTTTTACTTCAGGTTTGATCACTTGCATCTTAACTAGGTCTGAGAGAAACTCAGGAGATCCATTCTGAAGGCTTTCCCTCTGCTGCCACTTTTTTTTTTTCTACTCTGCACATAACTATCTCTTTAGAGGAAATAGAGCGCATACATACAAAAACTTTGTCTTAGGTGCTACTTTGTCATGCCATACAGAGCCTCACAATGTGGTAGGTGTGAATTAATGCAGAAACCTTTACACTCTGCTGTGTCTGTTGTGCTTAATTACATTGCCTGTGAATAGTACTCATTCAGGAAGCTGTTTCAAAGCTCCAGCATAATTATGAAACTATGCTACAACTGGAGTTGGAGCACATACATTATTTTACTCAGTTGAGGCAAGCTCCTTTCCTAATACTTAAAGTAGTAATACTTACATATGGATATACTAATTTTCCCCATAGATTTGTAGAGGAACACAGTCATTCGAGTGTTGACACAACTCTGATTCACCCAGGCAGGTGTGCAAAAGACAATTGTGCTGATTAGGGCTAGGTGCTAACTTCACAAAGTTTTGTGTGAACTCCTATTCTTGGGATATTGTAGAATTAAGGCTTCAAGAAATATGATTTTCTAAATGTGAGCATGTATACCTGTAAAATTTTACACTAAGTAAGACACAATTATAACTCATTCTCACATGAATAATGACTTTACATGCATTCAGTATTTTCTTCTAAAGGGTTCTTAGTAGCAGAAATGTGCTATGTGCCTTCTCTCTGTTATGAAGAGAGAGCAAACCATGGATAGACAGCCCAGCTGTACAAGGAACTTTCAGGACATGAGCTGGGCTGTTTTATTGAATCTAAGTAAGTTGGAAGATAATCTTTCTGCCCTGGTTAGTTCCTTCTTGCCCTGGCAGATTGGTAGGTAGAACTCTATATCCAAGGGTCCAACATATTTTTTTTAAAATTGAGGTGGACTACAAAGCCCCACAGTGAACTTGTTTGTGGAGCCTGGCAGTTTTGGCTGAAATGTTGTAGGAAAGAATCATGGGAGCAGTTTGCCAGCTGCTAAGAGACAGAGAGAAAGCAAGCAGGGATTTATAAGTTCTGTTGACACTGCCATTTGCAAGGGTCACATCTGTCTGGATTCCTGCTGTTACACTGCACAGGGGAACAGATCAGGATTTTTATGGACCACCGTATACAAAACTAAATTTACTCTCAAACAAATAGCTGCTTGCAGTAGAAATAACTCTCTTCTGTGGAGTCAACTAAAACAATATTTTAAATTAATATTTAATATTTACTTCAGGAATTGATACACCATAGCGTAGAGACATTTTTATTTACAAAGCATGAATACTTTCTGCATTTGGAATCATTCTGAAGCCAGAAGCCAAAAGATTATGCAAATTCTGGTTCTCATCCAAAACATCCAAACATATTTCACTGTATCAGTAGGAATTATTATGGTGTGCAGTCCAACGATCAGTGTAGTTCATTGCCCTCTTTTTCTGCAGTATGCTGGAGTGTATAGAACTATTACACTGTGCCTTGGAACAGGTTGGAGAATTTCTTCTGATTCCTGTCCATGGCTTGAGGAATGAAAATACATCACAGATCTGGTTCAAATGCATTCCGGTATCCTGCTGATGAGTCTCTCTATTTGTATTTTTATTTATGCTGTTTGAATGGTGAACAATCACACAGAAGAAGTTTCATAAGATTATTAAAATCTGTGTAAAACCCATGTAATTTTATGCAGATTAGCTAATCAAATCCTCTGTTGCTTATAGCACCATTAAAAATAGGCACAAATAAAATACTTATATCTGAAGTAGATAAATGTCATTCTTTCAAAATGTCCTGATACCTTTAAGTCACAGATTTGTCATTGATTGACATTTCAGATAGTTGTGGTTTCTACTCATCAATCCTTATGCCTGTTAATGCTTTCATTCAAGAGTGAGCCCACGAGAGAAACAGATGAGGTACATGAATGCATGCCAGATCTTGTAGCTCTGGGTTTGCAGCAGTGTAGTTCCTCAAAGGAACATATATATGGTTGATGTACAGCTGACTCAGCTATTTAGAACAACCCAGTCCTTGAAACCAGATTTTCTTATATTTTGCTGAGATAACGTTTAAGAAGATGCTATATCATTCTACTGATACTATTGTATTGTAGTTCAGTGCCAGCAACAGGGTCTTAGGAAAGGCAACTGCTTGATTTTTCATTTGGCTTTCTTAGCCTTTCTTTGATTCCAGTCTCAAAAGGGGTAAGTCATAATCCCATGTAGGATTTATTAAGCCCATGTGTGGTCCACATGTCTAGTTTTACTTTGGTATTGGAAGCTAGTAGGTCACATATTAGGTTTTTGATTTACTTACTTTTCCAGAGCTGTGTAGTAACTGAGTATACTGCAAAAATGCAAATGAATTTGTCTGAGGCAAAACTGAACTTCCTTGTGTGTTGGGGTTTTTCACAAACAGGACGGGACTGTTGGGATATGTTCCTTGAGCTTTACTGCAGCATCAGCCTCATTACATGGTTAAGACAGTAGAAAGATGTCAGCAGCTCACGTACAACCAGCAGCAGCCAAAGATTTCTTTGTTACAGAGCATTTTAAAAACGTTATAGCCAATAGCGTATTGCTAAAGCTTACGGACAATTGTTCTAGCCAATCACTAAAAGCCCACGTACGCCTGCTTCACACAATGCTTGCATGTATGCCTTCTATTAACAATACACAATACACCATTATTAAGCTTAAAACTTCTGTTGTCTTGATAAGCATATTTTCCTGCAGTCTTGAGGTCTATCTTAGCCAAGCCTGAATCTCAAGCTATTGTTTCATGTCCTTGCTTGCTGTACTATTGTAACTTTTTCTACTTTCAGACTTCGCAGCTGCAGCTAGCTCTAAGTTTTCTGTTATTTCTGTTTCTAAGGCCTGCTTTTACAGCTTTCTGGAAATCTTCTTGCCTTTACTATTTCACACATTTCCCTCTCGGCACAGCTACGAAGAAACTTTCTTAACTTTGTAGTTTATTAACTACCTTGTGTTAGCTCTATTATAATATGTATTTCTTTTTGCTTGTTTGAGGTACTTCTCTTGCTTGTTTTAAGCATTGCTATTTTACACTACAGCAATTTTAATGCTATAAAAGATCTGCTGTAAAAAATATTCAAAGAATATAAGTAAAACCTGGTAGTAGTTACTATTTACTGTTCTAATAAGTCTTGTTTGTTCCAAGGTCTTAACTTAAAGCCTTCATTTATGTCTATACTTGAATCTACTATCTCTGTACGATCTTGAGAATTTTCTGTGATTCTATTTCTTGCATCTTTCTCTTGTACGATAAAAACTTCTTTGATAGTTTTGTCTATCATTTGTTGCACACACTGAAGTATACAAGATACTACTACTAGTATCACCACTAAAACTACTAACACATATAAACCTATTTTACAAAGTTTCTTTAACTAAGGTGCAAAGCTCTATCTTTTGAACAAATTGTCTATGATCTACTGTCTTCTTTGATTTGAGCTGTTAGATCTTTCAGCTGTTGTATGCTTTTGTGAATGGATTCAAAATGGCCAGACAGATTCATATAACACAATCCTTCAAATTCCTCACAACCATGTCTATGTGCCAGTAAAAGATAATCAATTGCTACTCTGTTTTGAAGAGTAGTATGTCTAACACTGCTGACGTCTGTTAGCATATCACTAATTGCAATGGATGTGGCATTGGTTTGTTTACTCAGGCAATGTCTAACTTGATATAACTGTTTCAATGCCATGGCCGAAGTAAGCTGGGATAGAAGCAAACCTGCTGAAAGTCTTTTCACAGCTTTCTAGGGCCTAAAATCACTGTTGCAATTTTCTTCATATTGATGGGTGAATCTTTTTACTCTATGTTTCTTCTTAATGACTAATACTAGGTTTTAGTACTAGGTGCTAGCACAGTAAGTTGTCTAATACTGCATGGACTACCTTCAACACATGATGTTAAGTCCTATCTCCACAAATGAACTAACATCCTTTTGGTAATTGTCGTGGATATTTTCAACCCTGGTAAAGTCCACCCCAACTATCCGAGTAATTACACCAAAAACTCGAGTTTCTGTAAGCAGGGTAATTGGGAATGACATTGTATTTTGGAGGATCATTGTCTCACCAATTGCTATGTAAAAACGTAAGACAGAAATCTATTGTTAAGGAACTAAGAATCTCCAATCCCTGGGCTTTAGAAGGTGCTTTAGGAAGTTCTTTAGTCTAAATGTCCCAATTAACTATAGGATTGCTCCCACTGGCAACTTCACCTGGCTTACTATTGTTTTTTGGTCAAGAGATCATAATATAGAGGTATTGGCTAATATTTTACTGGCACACCGACTAGACAGGTTGAAAAAGGTTTTTCCAGGTTCGAATTGGACAGGCATATGGTGTCTGAGCCTGCTGCCTTGCCTAAGGTCACTCAAACATTTGGTTTTGGTTGTTTTACAGGCAAATCAGTACTGCAAGAAGCAAGTAAAGCTAGCCAGCACCAGTATAACACTCGATTTTGCTCTATACCTTTTGTGAATTATTTTTTGGCAAAACATTTTCCCATGTATTTCAACTCACAAATTCTGCTTTTGTTACTTCTTAAAGTTGCCTGAAGACTAAACGACTGTGTTAAAAAAAAAAAGTGTTCTTTTTGTGTGTTCTTTCTGTTTCTAAGGCCTGCTTTTACAGCTTTCTAGAGATCTTCTTACCTTTACTACTTCCCACACCTTCATCCTTTGTCCTTTTCATAATCTTTCTGGTGTCAGAAGCTCTGTTAGAGGATAGCCTATGAACTATGTAAGCCTAATGAGGTATGTAAGCCTACCGGCTGTAACCCAAGTTTCCTTATTCTGTTCTTGGAAAAGTTGAGAATGATCATCTAGCTGAGATAATGACTTTTTTTACTGTTACTTTTTTTTTGCAGGCATTATTTTTTACTTGATTGTCTCGATTTCTTTGAGAGACAGTCTTTCAGCATAGGACAGGGGATGCAGATTTAGCAGAAAGGTTATTTCTTATTCCTTCTGTTTCTGGATTTGTGGAAAAATTATCTCAATGCTATCTCTGTGCCACATGGTGTGAGATGTCCTGTATATGACCTTTGTCATGTTTTTGCTCTGAAGCTGTGAAGCAGCTCAAAGTAAGATTATAAAGATGAGATGCTGTTTGCTGTGTGGGACAAGCACAAGCTTGCTATTTGAAGCAAGTCAGAAAATCCATTAAGAAAATCACCCTCTTTGGTGTCAGAAGAAGGTGAATAAACAGGGCTGATCTCAAAAGTCCGCTTTGTTCAATCTGTGCTTTAGTTTAATTGGACTGCTTGGCTCACTTTCTACACTTGCATTGGCAGCAGGCTGTACTGGGAAACTTAAGTCTAGTGACTGTTGTGAGCTGGTGAAAATGATTCAGAATTAAATATAGGACTGTTTCTTAGCTTCTGTATCATGTCTTGTCTTGGCTGTAGGAAACTCTGGGATGGTGTCATGGTTTGACAATGGCCCAACGCCAGGCACCATGAAAGTCACTTGCTTGTCCTCCCCTGCCACAAGTGGGCAGAGGAGAAGGGAAAAAAGGTAATGAAGGCTTCATGAGTTTAGATAAGGACCGGGAGAAAACACTTCAAGGGCAAAACAGGCTCAACTTAAGGTTGCAAAGTGAAATTTATTACTAACAGAATCAGAGGAAGATAATGAGAAGTAAAATAAGCCCTTAAACACTGTTTCCCCCCAGCCCCTCCCTCCTTCCCACCGACAGTGCAGGGAGACAGGGCATGGAGATTTTGGTCAGTTCATAACTGAGATTTTTCTCCTGCTGCTCTGGGAGAGGAGTCCTTCCCCCATGAGACTGTGGGGTCCCTCCCATGGGAGACAGTTCTCCATTAACTTCTCTGGTGTCGGTCCACTCTCACAAGCAGCAGCCTTCCACACCTGCTGCAATGTGACTCCCTCCAACCAGCAGACAGTCCTTCCAAAACTGCTGTGGTATGGATCTCTCTTTCCACGGGGTGCAGTCCTCCAGGAACAGGCTGCTCCAGCCTGGAAGCAGGTACCCTCTCTCTCCACTGGGTCTTCCACTGGATCACAGCCTCCTCCAGGCATCCACCTGCTCCAATGTGGACACCTCCCCCATGGGCTACGAGTGGATCTCTACATCCCCCATGTACTGCAGTGGGACAACCTGCTTCACCATGGTCTTCACCATGGCCTGCAGAGGAATCTTGGCTCCAGTGCCTGGAGTGCATTTTCCCCTTCCTTCTCCACTGACCTTGGTGTTGCCATGTTGTTCTCCTTCACATGTTCTCACTTCCTCCTCTTCTCTGACTAGGAGCAAAACCTGTGACTTTTCCAGCAGCTTCCCACAGGAGCCATCTTTCTGGCCCCCCTGCTACCAAAAACCAGGCTGTGCAAAACTAATACAGATGGTTTTGTCTAAGGACTTAATTTTTGAGAAAGTTGGTGTCACAAGCTCTGTGATGAGTCCAGTACTAGATGCAGGAGCCAATGGTGGTAAAAGAAGGAATACAATTTGTGTCAAAGGAGAGAATTGTATGGCTTGAGTTTTTACTGGAAAAGGGCAATGACAGTACCTTGGATGCAATGAATTTGCTTATTAATTCAAATCTGTGACTGGAGAGAAGATGGTTGTTTGTTGAGAAGCTATTGCCTCTACCTGCTGGTTTTCATGCAAATGCAGGTAAATTTGACCAAATGGTTCCTTCCACTTGCTTACACAGAGATAACTTCTATGCGGTATTGTTTGGAATATCAAAATTGCTTAAAATGGAATAAATAGGTGAATAGAAGTTGTTTACTTTATTGAAAACTGTTTCTTATATGACTGGTTATACTGTCAGGTGTACAGGTTATGGCAGCATTGCCAGGCATTCCCAGGGAAGCAGGGGAACAAGAATCACGGGGAGAAATTAACAGAAGAATACTCTCAGGGTGGTCTGTCCTACTCACAACATATCAAGCATTAGTTTCACTGAATCTATTGTAGTTACAACTCTAAATTTTTAGCCAGGTATTTTTCCTTGCCCTGCATCTTCTCTACTGTTGTTAGTTGTCAGGAAATGAAAATCATACATAGTTTTGTGAGATTTTCTGTCTAATTGTCCATTCTGGGATATGCCAGATGGCATTTGCTGTCCTGGAAGGTTAGTCAAATTTTTTGCCATTATCACTCCAGTGTGTAGCAAGCAGCTGTGTTTGTTTGTTTTCACTTGGATGGAGATGATTTGCCTTTATGGATTGTCTGCCCTGTGCTGCTGAATCCTCTTTGGAGAAACTTGTTTTCTGATGGTTTGGTGACACAGCATGCATACAGTAAATATGTATCTCACTAATGGTTCTTTTTGCTAGTGGTTTGCATTATGTTATTGTTCATATGCTTATTCACTGCATGCTACTAGGATTTATTCTAGTTTATCTGGCACAACAGTGAGAAATACAGAATGATTTTATGACTAAGTTTCTTACCAGAGGAAGCTGTTTTAAGTGTCTGATTATTCAGGATACATGACAGTTTAGTCATGAAATTTTTAGTATCACGGAAGTACTTAAGCAATGGATACATCTGTCACCAACAGAAGCCAAGGAAGTGTAGAATCCTGCTTCTAATTGCTTTCTATTTACAAGACCAAAACAAAATACACCAAAAGCTATGTCTTGAATTTCAGTTATAGTTATTTACTTGTTTTGGCACCCGTGGTATATTATCTAAAGCCTTTAAAATTCTAAGAAGGGATTGGGTAAAAAGAGGCTGAAAATACCATGAAGTTTCCTCCTCTTCTGTTGTATAAGTAAAGACAGAAACTAGTGAAACTGGGACCAAACACTTACATGACATGCACCTTATGCCATCAGTTGTGCTTTAAAATTTGCCAGAACAGTTCATTTTGAGAAATTCTGAAAGAAAAGGTGCCACTTTCATGCTTATATGTGTCCTAGCTATTCCCAGATTTTGATACACAGCATCATTTTATGGAAAATTCTAAGGCATCTTCCATTCAAACTCAGTTTATCTGGTTTGGGAATACTTGTTGTGTGTAGCCCAAATAGATAGGGTTTATCAATTTTTCAGCTGTAACTCTTAATAAATAAGCTTTTATGTGCATGTGTCTGTATATTAAGCATGAATTCAGGGCTGGGAGAGGAGGGAGTACTCTTTCTCTTATTGATTTACTGATGCATGGTACTAAATTGAACTTCTGATTTTCTGTATCAAAATATATCCATATCTAAGTGCTAAATTAAAAAATATACAAAACACATGAATTAAAAACTACATAAAATAAAATATACACAAGCTAAAATATATATAGACATAGCTAAATGTAAATGGAATCATATTTTTTATTTTTATTTAATGTTTGTATATTAGTAGCTGTCTTTTTGTAGGTTTTTTTCTTTTTAAACCTGTCCTGGAAGGAAGGGGTACTGCCCCCTCCAAATGTCTCTTTCTCTCTGTTACATATGTAACAGATTGGGTGACAATCACACTGGAGCTTAAATCTAAGACAACTACAATTAGGTGAGACAAATCCTATTACTATGGTTCATATGGGAGTATATTTTTACACTTTTTCATTCATAGTTACTATTACTGCACAAATGGAACCACAAAAGTAAACTACTACACATTCTCAGGAATAAATTCTCAGGAGTCTGGTACAGTAGTATACATATTTCAATATTTAAATTCTCAGGAGTCTGATACAGAAGTATATATTTCAATATTGTCTTAAGAAAATCAATGGAGAGGAACTTCTTTTGCAGGTTTATACAAAAATTCAAGTTACATTTTCTCAAAGCCCACTACATTTTCTCTAATCTTAATGCCAAGAAGAGCACTAAAAATGTCACAAAAGACTTTTCTGGCAGTAGTGAGTTGGAAGAGGCTCTTAAAGACAAAACTTGGGCATAACTACAGTGTTTGCATTCAAAACATAGGGCAATGATCCTCTTGTATCCTCTTGTTCTTATAGTCTTTCAAATCATAAATGAGGAAAAACGGCAGAAACATTGACATCAGTGACAGCAAGTTAAGATTCTGGATTGATTTTTCTGCTTTCTTTGTTCCAGAATTCCAGCAGTGTTTTGAAGAACTCGTTTTTCAGTTGTGACAAAGTATCACGGCAAGTATTTCTTTCAAATTTATGTAGCAGCATCATGTGGTGCAGTGGTGGGCTTAGGCTTTGTTATTTGTGGTTGTGATTTCTGTGAGTTCAGTCTTCTGCAAGATATGATCTGCTATGCAAGTTCCATTTTTACAATGCTTTTGTGAGAAAATGACTAGATGAATTTACTGAGGTGATCTTCTGATACTTTATTAAGAAGGACAAAGTTGTGGAAAAGTTCCATCACCTGGAAAAGAAAGACAAGTATTTGTAGACTAACCAGGGAAATTAATTTAATTACATTCACGTCTGTTGTACTTTGGGGACTGGTTTTAGATTCACTTAAGTTTTACTCGGAGCAGGCTTCAAGATCTGCAGCGTTTTACAGATTGCTGGTCAAGCTTCCAATTTTTAAAGCATTTGCAGAATTCTACAGAGAGATGTGTACAGACAGATGTACCTATACATTTCTATTTGACTCACAAATTTGTTGTGCTTGTATTAATTTCCCACATTATTGTTTGCAGAGATTTTTCCCTACAGTTTTGATGTAAAGAATTCTGGTGAAGAACTCCATTTGTGTTCTGAACTGAATACTTTGAGCTCTGTAGGCATTTAATGAGTTGTAATTCTAATGAAATTCATGGAAACATCTGATGCTTGGCTGTAGGAGTCTAAGTTGCAATTTCTTCTCATTAATATGCTATGTTTCTTCTTGGCTGCATTACTCTAAACTGCCACATCTAATTTCTTCCCAGAAGTGCAGACTTTGATCACATTATGGAGGAAGGCTCTGAACTTGACCTCATTTACATCACAGAGCGGATTATTGCTGTGTCCTTCCCTTCTGGCTGTTCTGAGGAAACTTACCTCGACAATCTACAAGAAGTAACACAAATGCTCAAATCCAAACATGGTGATAATTACTTGGTACGTGTAAGATCAGCCGTTTGTGACACATATTCCTTTGTCATGCAGGAAGACTACTTTATGTCCACATAAACCTTTATAAACTAAAAGTCACTCTTTGGGCCATCTTTACAGCCTTGTAATAAAGTTCAGGATTTTCAGTAGTGTTTTAAGCTGCTAGATATTGAAAACACTTTTTTTTGCTGGGGCAGTACAGTCTCTGTGGTGATGTGGTGAAAACACATAGTCAAATGCTGAAGAATAATTGCACTGACCATTTTTATTGTCCAAAGCATGCTATTAAAAGATACACACCCTGCAATGAGGAGTGTGTTCTTCATTTGTAGCAGTGAGCTACATCTGGGTTCTCAGGTGGGTATCTGATAGTCTCTCACTGTCATGTTTTCACTTGTGAAGGCAACATTGAAAAGTAGGGTTGCTGTTGATGTGTTCTGTCCAACTCTTCCTCATTAACTTGTTTTAGGCACATTTTTCATGCCATTTAATTTTCTATAGGAAATCAAACAAACGTATAGTGAGCTCCGTGTGCAGATTTTTTTTTCAATCTTGACAAAAAGCTGTTAATCTCTTGTGCTGTTTACTGGCTACTGCCATGGCATATATTGTCTCAGCTTGTTCTATGACGGTGAACTTAAAACAAGGCCAGTATTTAATTGACTTTTTTTCTTGTACTGTCTTTTGATTGTGTGTAAACTGTTAGAATTAAATCCATGACTTCAGGAACATGAACTTTACTCACAGTAGAAATTAGTTACTGGAGAGATTCCACTAATGATTTAAACACATTATGTTCTTCTCACAAACTGAGATGTCATAGGTGCGTTATAAACCAGACTGAACTTGTGATGTGGACTAATGTCCTCAGCATGCTGCCTTGCTGCCCTTGGCTTCCCTTCCATCAGGCATTGGTAGCTTATAAGGCACACATTACTAATAGTTTGAAGGTGACCTGTGTGTAAAGCTTTATAGGTTCAAATGCACCTTTTCTCTGGCCATTTCCATGCAATAACACTGTAAGCTTGTAGTCTCTCCACTACACTTAATCTCACTTAATACTTCATTGTATTACAAAAATCTTATATATGGTAAGTCTGGTTTAGTGTCTCAGAAGGATTGTAGTCTCTGCCTCTGAAAGGGATTGTAGTCAGTTTTTCTTGCAAAGTTGAGATTTTTTTTTTTTTGTTCTAGTTCTGTTCTATTTATTAATTTATTTTCTAATGGGTACTTTGGAAATTAGCTGTCCTGATAAAAAGAAAGCTTGATGCCATCTGCTCCAAATGTGTCTCTGCAAATTTGCAAAATAACCTGACAAAGCACAGCCAGGTTGTAGATTCAGAGAGTTTGTTTTTGAACTACCTTTTGTTTCTCATATTTTGAATACCTTTTCAGCCTGCACAAGAGGTGCATGTGAATCAGCAAAGAAAAAAAACCCCAAAACCTCCACAAAATAGTATTCAAGTCAGCAATCCTGCTGAAGTAGATGGGAAAAATTCTACTCTTCTATTGGGTCAAGGTCTCAGATAACAGAACATATACTACTGATTAGCATTTATCATTTCTTCTAGTTGTTTTCTGTCACCAAATGACACAAGCAAAAACGACGCAGCACAGCCTTGGTCACGATGAAGAGACTAATTTATTTTTTCTGACTCCAATCTTTTATAGTTCTCAAAAGATGCCAGTGGATTGGAGGGTGAACGTGCCACCTCTCCAACGACACTGGACAAACTACCTGTACATCAAATTTCTCCGCCTCTATGAAAGAATGCAAAACAATAGGTTATTTACAGAAAGTTGTGTGAGAAAGTTCTCTACAAGAATGTAAACTCAGAAGGCTTTAGAAAACTCTTGATAACCAGGGCGACAGTTTTCCTTTCACTACAGTGAAAGGAGTGAGTGGGTTAACAGAAAAGTTGGAAGATCTCATAGGCTAAGTTATAGCTAAATAGGTATGTCATATCTTCCCTGCAAAGTTTTAACAGACCAATACTTTTTTGTCAGGCACACGAATTCAAATATTTAACAGTGTATCACTCCCAGACTTCTCATTGTTAATTCTTATGGTCTACATTATATTTCATGGTAGCCAGGTCTCTCAGTATACCTCTGACTCAAAGCCATTTGAAATAAATAAGGTGTAGTAGAATTTAAATTGTCCCTTTTCAAAATGTGCATTTAAGTTTAGCTTTAGTTTTATTGTAAAATAACTAAATATCTAAAATACATTCGCTAGTGCTACCTAATGTCAAATGTTAATTTAGTTTAGTAGAACAGAGGGCAAACCTGAAGCCATATCATTGTAGTTTCTGGTAATTTTTATGTTTCAAATACATCTATTTACTACATAAATTATAGAGTCTTGATGGTTAATATTTTTTTATTTTTTTTTCTTTCTTTCTGAACAGGTATTAAACCTCTCTGAAAAGAGGTATGACCTTGCCAAGCTTAACCCAAAGGTATCAACTGTCTTCCATAACATAGCTTTCTAGTGTTAAATACAACTTAAATGGCCTGATAAGCCCTGAAGCTATGCAAGTGTTGATATACAGAGTAAGAGAAGTAGTTTTGGAAGATACTAAAACACCCCACATGCATCCTCTTATTTTTTCTCAAGTTCTGTTAGATCTGTGTTTTATTTTTACACAGCTATACCTGTTGTTTTCTTAGATTTTATACACAGGACCATAAGCCTGTTGTGACTTCTGAAAAACGTCTGTTGGGTGATACAAATTTTACTTCAAGTATACTATTTTGTGCAGTCACAGGATGTGGGGATTGTGTACTGTAATATACAGTCAGCTGAAGCTAGTGAACTTGATTCAGATAAGGACTTCCCTCTTGTACTATTTGAGTAGTTGCTTCTCTGCACAATAGAGACATAAGAAATTTCAGAATGATTGATATCTGACTCTTGTTCCTTCTCACCAATTGATGTGTTTGTTTGCTGTAAGAAATGGTGTGCAGATACACTTCAGCATCTGTTATAAGGCCAGACAGAGTGGCACAGATGTGTATTTACAGCAGTAGATTTACAGAGAAAATCTACCTGAGGAAAGTACTAAAACCCCTCTTAATTTTAAATTTTTGCATGCTTTATTGATCATGAAGGATGTATTTTTTAATATTAGGCATATGTTGAATGCATAATTTGTATGTATTGCATATGTTTTGTTAGTAAATATGCATATAATAAAAATAGGCTTAGTAAACTGTATTATGTAGTGAATAGAAAATCTGAACAAAATTTTTACATGCTGTAATCATGTTGCACATGAAGGAAATAAATTGAAAGTAAAATGAAAGCCATCAAAAATCATTATTTGCTCTAATTCTAATTGAATTTACTGGTATAAAATACCAGAAATTCTAGACAAAAAATAATGTAAGAAATCATGACCTTCAGAAATATTGTCACTTCTAAGTGTTTGGTGAGATTGGGATGGGCAAGGAGGAGGAAGTTTTTTGTTTATCTTTTATAAAAGTACTAGTATCTTAAAAACCCACAAATTCCCTCCTCCCCTGTAGAGACCTGTAAGCATCATGACAATTGAATTGCATGATTATGATTATGATTATGAAATGGGAAAAGTTGTGGAGATTTTCAACCATGACATTTATTTGAGTCCAGAATTTAGCATGTGATACTAGTGTCAAGGTGTTTCTCGTAAATGTTACTGGTTTAATTGCAGATTATGGATGTGGGGTGGCCTGATCTCCATGCTCCACTTCTTGATAAGGTGTGCACCATCTGCAAGGCTATGGAGTCCTGGCTGGACAATGATCCTCAACACGTGGTGGTGATCCATTGCAGAGTGAGTGCTGTGCATGACTTTGTATTCATTTTCAAAAACCTTGTCCTTTACTTATTAAAAAAAAAAAAAAGAAGTTAGATCTGTTTTCAGTGTTGGCAGCAGTATGCCAGATCTTCTGTTGATGTAAATAAGTTTAAATCCACTGACCTTCTATGCTTGTTAAAGATTTCTTTTTTATGATTTAAGTCCTAGCCCTTTCTGCAGGTATAGCATGAACCGATGTTACTTCATCCTTCAAAGTTCACTGTTACTTCTGTAGATGTATTTAGAAGCTTGAGGGTTTTCCAGCTTGATGGTCCATATTCTGTGACACTCATGAGTTTTGTTGCTGGAAAAAGATAGGCACTGTATCACAGATCATGTCTTTAGACTCTGTATGGTTGTAGGAAATCAGGTCATTAAGGACCTTCTGGATACTTTTGAAGGATTTTAATTGACAGCATCATTGCAGTGCATTAGAGCAATGCTACCAGTCTGCTGTGTTGCTTCCTCCTGCTTGCTCGCAATAAACAGAAATAAAGAAAAACCTTAGTTAAATTTGGATAAAATGAATTCAGAACTGAGTTGGTAGCTGTGCTCATGACACTTGATGTAATCTTGATATCTTTGTATCACTGGCAGATGTTACTCTCAACAAAATGATGGTGATAATGGGTTGGAAACTTCAAATCAGGTTGTGTAGTTTCCAGTCCCAAATTTCTTCCAGGCAGAATGTCATTGTATGAAACACTTGAAATCTTACTAGTTGCAGGAATGCAGCCAGGAAAATGGCCCATACATGGAACAAAAGGGAACAAAGTATTTCTAGGTACATATATAAATTGATAATTCATGTTTTTGATTAATGCCTTTTGCTAATATAGGTTTCCAGCCACAGAAATAGATACGGCCAACTACTATCAGCTGAGAGACTGAAAATATTTTGAAAACTTTGAGAATTACTGCTTGTTAAATTTTACTGCATTTGTTATGTAAATTATTTAAAAATACTTTAGAACATTTTAAAAATTATCCACAGAAAATCAGTTACTATGAATCTCAGGTGCTGGGGAAGTAAAAATGTGAAAACATGCCAGAAAGGCCTATTCTTTCTAAAATAGGTATTTTATAGCATTTCATCCTGGGAATTGCAGCATTGTCTAGACTTATTGTGAATGACCTCTGAAAAAAATAATACAAAATTAGAGTAGTTCATACAATTTTTTTTCTTTTTTTCCCAGTTGATTCCTCTTAATTGGTAAGATTTGACAGGCATGCACGTAGAAATTCTACTTAGAGGGTTTTTATGTCATTTGTCAGCCAGCTTACATTGACAGATAAGCTGCTGCCCATTATTTCCAACATTCCATCAACCCAGGGTGCATGGGCAAAAGGACTCTGAATCTCTTGCCTTGAAATTGTATTTAGTATGAGTCTTAAATATAATAATGTCCAATAATGTAATACATAATGTAAGTTATGATTCCCTTTTTCCTAATACAGGGAGGAAAAGGAAGGATAGGTGTAGTCATATCATCATATATGCACTTTACCAATGTTTCTGCAAGGTAAGTGTGAATAATGCATGTTGTGTGTTTTTTTACAATAAACATTGGGGAAAATGCCTTTTAGTTGATTACTGTTGTCAGCTTACTGTTTGTTAGGTTTTCTTCTCAAAGAGTTTTAGAACATGTCTTTCTTAACAGAGTCTGTTTTCATGACAGTTTTTGTGTAATCCTGCTTTCAGTAGGAGACTGGATTAGGTGACAGCCTAAGGTCACTTTGAAACTGAGATTTTATTGGTTTGCAGAAAACTTTTCTGAAGGATGTTTTCAGATGAATGATAGAACATACAGGAAACCATTTTTATGTCATGGTACTATCTTTATTCTGTTAAACCTCTCTGTTTGCCACTTCCATCAAGTGGCCTCTTGAATTGGTGAGAAATTATTCCTTAAGTACTTAAGAAAAACTGTTATTAAAATCTGGAAAGAGTGTTTGAATAGGGAATTCCTAGACATTTATCCAAGTGCAGAACGAATTGTAAGGAATAATCTAGACTTTAGTTTGCAGTCAGTTCAAACAGTAGGTGTCTGATTACTTAGTTTTAATTGTTTCTTTTGGAGTGCTCAAATTATGGAATGACAATTTATATCAAAAAGATACAATTTGAGAAATTGTCTCAAAAAGGATGAAGTCTGTGTTGGAGATTTTTGTTGGGATTCTAATAATATTGTTTTCCCTTGGGGTTTTTTAATTTATACACATACATAAATGTATGTATATACATTTTATATACATACATAAATGTATTAAAATAAGGATACACTCTAAATGTCATGGTTAAATCAAATTTGGTCCTGAATTCACAACAGCATGTCAGTAATAGGTTTGATCCACAACTGTAGTTGACGGAGTCTTGAATTGCTAGAGGTTGATAGCAAATTATTCATGGATGTCAGGCAAACCAGGTAAACCAAATTTATAAGTAATTATGGACCAAGAAACTAAGTGCATTGTGTACACTAATATGTGCTGAAAAAAACACTTGCTTCAGTGATTGCCACAATTTCATATTTTGTTGAGAAGTATTGTGAATGACAAAAACTGTCAAATGAGGGTAGTAACGTTGTGGTGTGATTTCAGTGTTGCAGTATTATGTCATCCTTAAAGGTGGTACCTGGCTATAAATATATTATAATAACATCATTACAGTCACATTCAAGTGGTGTTTTGTTAAGCCCAGCAATTAAAGGTACCACCTTTTACCCCAAACAAATACAGGATTCCTCCAGTGAAGTTGCAGGAGAGGAGTGAGCTTGGAAGCCCTCTAACTTTCTGGATATCTGGCAGCTGCTATCCAAAGCTTAACTTTTCTGTGTAAGGATGAGGTTGGGGGTTTCCCAGCTAGGATTTGTTCATCCCTAGCATTATCAAGACTCCTGAAAATGGTACACAACAACCTTGCAGAACCAGAAATTACTGCAGGTGCTGCTGTTAAGGGTGCCATCTACTGTGTCTGAATTGGTACTTAGAAGATGATACTTATCTTTTCAAGCCAGATCTCATAAGCTCGCAGGGAAAAGTATACCACAGGAGGTAACTCAGCTACCTCAGGTGGCATAGAAGAAGCAGGATGGCTTCTGCGACAGTGTTGGAAACAGAAAAGTTTTAATAAAAGGCAAAATAACAAAGCTCTTGACAGATTAAAACTGAGCCAGGGCAAGAGGTTCTTGCTCCTGCTAAAACACTTCACAAAAGTGATTACTTCTTTTGTTCTCTTCTTTTTCTAGTGAATTGCTTAGGTGGGACTTTTTAGCTTCTGTCCAATTAACTGTCCTTAAGTTTGAGGTGAAATCCCCAAGGTCCTATGAAGTGTCTTTTAACCAAATTGAGGAAAGAAATTTCTAGACTTTTTTCCTTTTTAAGGAGACATAGAGTAATTTGTTCACTCTGTCAACAGGGGACATATTCCTTCAAGAAGACCTTGAAGAAGTTGGCACTAAAGAAAGTTCATACTTGTCAGCATGCATAGGTGTCCTGGTTCTGGGCAGGACAGGGTTAATTTTTTCAGTATGCTTGAGGGAGCATGGCCAGTACCCAGAGGTTATTCTAGACCACCTCATGTCATTGCTAGGTGTGGGGGGAAGGGGATCCTTCAAGGGAGAAGGGGTCCCTTCGGGTTGAGAAAGTGTGGCAGATGAGCCATCCAGCATTGTCTATTACTGGGGGTTTCCACAGTGAGCGATAATGTTTCCTTTCTTCTACCCTCTGTCATTAGTATTGTTGTTGTTACTATTAATTTTTTAATCTCATTCCTCTGTCCAGTAAATTGTTCTTATTTAAAGATCAAAACCCGTGATCTTTGCCGTTGTGCCTCCAATTCTCCTCTCCATCCCACTGCAGGGAAGGGGAGAGGAGGGAGGGAACAAGCAGCAGTGTGGTATGGAGAGCATCAGTAGGAGTACTAAATTAGGGAATTCCCTTCCTGAACCACGACAACATGCCAAAAAATTCTAGGCTTAGTGAAATCCTGTGAATTTATGCTTAGCACCTCTGCTGTAAAGAGAGGCTAAGGGGTTGTTCAGTCTGAAAGAAGAGTAGGCTCCAAGGAGACTTTCTGGTGGTCTTCCAGTACCTAAAGGAAGTCTACAAGATGGGTGGAGTGGGACTTTTTCAAAGTAAGGCAGTGACAGGACAAGGGGAGAATGGCTATAGACTGAAGGAGGGTAGATTTAGATTAGATATTAAATACAAAGAATAAATTCTCTACTGTTAGCATGGTGAGACACTGGACTAGGTTGTCCAGAGAAGTTGTGGAGGCCAGATTTCTGGAAGTGCTCAAGGCCAGGTTGGATGGGGCTTTGAGTAACCTGGTCTGGTGAAAAGTGTCCTGCCCGTGGCAAGAGAGCTGGAACAAGATGATCTTTAAGGTAGTTTCCAAGCTAAACCATTCTATGATTCTATGAAAAATCCTTATTGGTGCAGCCCCCCTTTAGATATATGTTGTAATATCAAATTTTCTCATTTAGGAAGGATTAATGTGTCATCAAATTTAATGAGGTCAAACAGAGCTCTTTGCAATTGTTGGTAAACTCTATTTTAACAAGTGAAGTGCTAGCAGGTTTTGGCTATTATGTAGGAATGGGCTGCCTAAATTCTGGATGGCAGTGTGGATGAAGATGAATGAAGATACATGATGGATTGGGTGAGAAAGAGGTTTTGGGTCAAGAATATTTTAAGTACACACTATGTAATTTTTAACACCCATGAAGAAAAGGCTTGACTTTCTAGCCTGATCCAGCACCCTGTCAAGACAATTGGCATCTTCTGATAAATTTTTGGAACAGGCATAAATTTCATTTTTATCCTGACGTGCATATGTGTACTTTGCACAAGTTTATTTTCCTCTGAACTCATTTAGGTTGAACTAGTTGTGGAAATTAAAAGTTGAGATTTTGGTGTGTTCTTATATTTTGGAACTTCCAGATCTTTTATGTTCTGATACAAATTAAAAATGTGGACTATATCTGTTATGAAACACATTGTTATTATCTGGAATAGCTATAAAAGAATCACCATAGCACGTTACTTGGCATATGTGATGAACAGCATTCTTACTGATTTTTGGCACTTCTTTTTCTTTTTTTCTGTAGCCTCTTGCCTTCCTTCACCCAAAAAAGACCCACATAAGAGCCATTCTGGATAAAGAATAGAAGAAAATATATTTTTTGGAATATGTTGCTCCTTGATTGTGTGTTTGCTGAGTTTATGGTTTTCTGATGTAAAATAGTTCCTTTTCAAAGACAGTCTCTTCCTTGATGGCTCAGGGTGCTGGGGAAGGGAAACAAAGGCTGAAAATTATTGACTGCTTAAATTAACCTCTATCCTGGTATTACAGTTCTTTCTGAAAAAGAAAATAAGTTTGCATTTTATAGAGAGAATTCCCAGTGGCACATGCAAGAAATTATGCAAGTATCCTTCTTTAGGAGCCTAAGCTGTTTGGTTCTGCCAAAGTTTTTTGCATTCTGATTTCAATGTATTTGTGTTGGAAGTATGCAGTTCAGTTCATTGAATAAGGAAGGTGCTTTGCTCAGGAAGGAAGCTATCTTGAGGTGTTGAATGAGAAGGTGTCAGTGGAATAGACATCATTGTCCACAATGTCCAAATTACTAGAGTTGCTAGTTAGGTGCTTGTTTTTTTATTTTTCTTCCCTCCTTTTTTCCTTCCAAATATTTTTGCATATTTCAAGCAGTAGCCTGCTGAATTTTTGAGATAACACTGAAGAAGAATAACATGTATCTCTTTCTTGACAGTGCTGATCAGGCTCTAGACAGATTTGCTATGAAGAAATTTTTTGATGATAAAGTTTCAGCTTTAATGCAGCCGTCCCAAAGAAGGTATTCAAATTGTTTCTAATTTATATCAATAGGAAATGTCTTAATTATCTTCTGCTCCCATCCCTTAATTCCTCCCCAGCTATGTGAAGGCTACAAGATCCTCCAGTGATTCCTGAATTCTCAGCACTTTATCTTATATTATTATTCCTTGATCGATTAGATCTCTCCTTCAGTTCCTGTATGTGGTCCCAGACAGACAAGACCTTTTGTACCACGTAGTTATCTAAATGGGTTCTCACTGCACTGTTTATTAACAAAGAGATGTCACAATCTTGATTGTTCCAAGATAACAATAAACTAATTTTTCTGTGGTATAATGATGAGTATGGGAAGTGTGCTGATTAGTGTGCAATAAAGATCTTTTTACTACTTGTTTAGAGGATCTGCAGGTTATGGACTTGCCCCATGTCCATGCTAGTAAATGTTTGTCAAAGCATGCAATATTTATTATGTTTATCTGGATGTGTTACCTTTTCAGTCTGTCTTTATGACAAAGGTTGAATTAGGATTCAAAGTAATAAGCACTTGTTAAAGTGAATAGTTCTGGGATTCACTATGTACCTTGTTTTTATGACAGGTAATTGAAGGATTCAGTACCAAAAGAGACTGATATCCATCAGACAAGTAATTGTGATATAGGTGAATCTCTTTTAGAAATATAAAATATCACCTAGGTTTGATTTGGTAATTACTGTTTGGGTTTTTTTTGGTTTTTTTTTTTTTTTTTTTTGGTCTTAAACCATGTGTATGCAGTAGGTTGTTTAGAAGTTGTGTAAAGTATAGGAATTTGCTAATAATTAAAACAGAAAAATCAGTAGTAACAACTTGCGTAAGGTGTTTGGTTCTGTTAATCTCTAAATAAAAACTTACTGGTTACTTTTTTAACCCATTAGATGACGTGCACAGCTCCTTTTAACTTGAAAAATAGTAGCACAACATTCCGTTCGACTTGAAATAAACTTTTCATTAATAGAAGTTGACTGGCCTTTTTTTGTTTCAGTTTTGTACTTGCATATATGTGTATCGCATTTCAGTAATAAGGATTTGAGAATTCTGCCTACCAGACAGAGAAGTGTGAACCATAGCAGCAAAAGGAAAGAGATATTGTTAATCTTCCCATACAGAAGCTCTAGATAGCAGGCATATTTTGGTGAGAGCCAGGAACCTCCACGACAGCCTGTGAATTGTGCATCAGGGCAGTTTTCCAACCACGTTGACAGGAAGCTTCAGTACCTACTGACTTAAGTGAACTGTATGTGAGCCCTAAAGCTAGATGCTAGATATAAATGGTTGCATCTATCTTTCCTATACCCCCTTCAAGGACACTTGCTTAATTCTTCTGGGGGTAACTCTGGGAGGGAGGGCCTCAGAGATACTCAGTTTGCTTCTTGACTGATGGCGTTAACATCTTTGTTCACCAGTACTGAACTTGAGCTGCCCTTGCCATCTTCCAGGCATATACACATACTTCGGAGTGTAATTTCTCATAAGAACAGAGGTAGTTTTCCAAACTGTTTGTCAGAACTGTTATCCCAAATCTCACCTCTCCTACTTTGCCTGGCCTGGTGGTGGCCACTAATCTTATTGCAGAGAAAGGAAAACCAACTCTCTTAATATTTGTGGATAATTTTGTACTCCTTTGTTCCTATTCTGATCAGTCAGTGGCCTTTTAATATGCTTTTTCTCTGAAACCATTGCTGGGTAATTAATTAGTGATATCCTTGTTAAAACCCAGTTGATGTATAAATGGGTATAATTTAAGTGGATCTCCAAATCGTAAAATATGAAAATACACCCATTTTTCACATTTTGAAACCTTTTCTTCACTAAATCTTGTCCAGATAAAAATAAATTGTGGCCATTAAGTCACTTAGCTTTTCCCTACTGCTAGTTGGGTACTGTAACAATGGTAAGAAAAGTAACTGTAGACCAGATCTATTTTGAATCCATTCTCAGATAAGCAGTTGAAGATTTTTCTGAATGAGAAATGCAGATAGAGACCCTTCATATGAAAAAAATTTCTCATAAACCTTCGGGATAAATCTTTTAACGCTCTTATCAAAAGCCAACTGTCTCTAGGCCCCTTAAATGCACTGCCTTGAGAAAGTTTTTCAAAAATTCAGTATAATTTTTGTAATAATTAAAAGCTGGTAAAGAGAAAATGTTCACATTGATAATAATAAACTATTTTATTAAAGTCGTGAGAGGTCACTGACAAAACATTTTAACACATTATTTTTTTTGTCAAGTGTGTCAATTTGTAAAATTTGTGCTTTTGATGTACCAAATCCTTTCAGAAAGATTGAAGGAGAAAACAAAAAAAAAAGTTGCCTTTTCTTAGCATTTAAAATAGATTGAGCTTTGCAAGCTGTCTGTAAAATGAAACCTATTTTAAATTACTCACAACCCCCATTCTGGGGTAGAAAAGCTGTTGTTACTCAGCAGGATATCCTTATTTGTGGTGTTACCAGGAGTTCAGTTAATGAGATCTGTGCATAAAGGTGAAAAAAAGGTGATTTTACTCTATACATTCCTGAGACTATGAAGGAAGATAAATGAAGATCTTCTCATAGGCATGGAAAAAAAAAGGGACTCAAAGCCAGTGGAAAAATTAAAGACACTGCAGTGATGTTTACTAGCATGTATTTGCTCATGAGCTTGTGACCAAACCACGTATTAAATCACAGAAACAGAATAATTTTCACATTGCTGTGTTAGTTTTCCTCTTGTTTCGTGCTGAATGAGTTCTCATTATGAAGATGTTATTTGACCACGTTGCCCTTAATGTTAAGATTTCTGACAAGGGCGTTTCTTGCTCTTGTTTTAATGAAGATGACTTCACTGTAAATTGGATGGAAACCATATCATGCTGCTGTGAAAGACATTTAAGACTACAGTTGTAACTAGGAATGTGTACCAAAACAATTGACTTTACTGTCTCTTCTACTTAATTTCTTACTTAGAGTAGTAATGTAAATAACCAAAATAAAGATACCAACAATGGCAATGTAACAGCCATGGATTTAATACAGTGGTAAATGAAAATGTCTTTTCATGCTGTTTTTTGAAGATTATTATTTTGGAGCTATGTGCATTGTCACAAGAAAATGCCATTGTGTAAATAATGTATTTCTCTAGTATTAGTGGTTTTATATAATTCAGACAAACTTTTTGTTTTCAGATATGTGCAGTTCTTAAGTGGCCTTCTATCTGGGTCTGTGAAAATGAATGCAACCCCTCTTTTCCTGCACTATGTTATCCTTCATGGCATCCCCAACTTACATGCTGGCGGAGGTGAAGTACCTAATTTTTCCTATTCAGGTGTAGGATCAAAGTCTTGTTTCATTTTGTAACTTTCTAGAAAGCCTGCATGAATCTCAAATTAGAATTAATATCTTCTTGATATCCATCCAAATATTCTCTATAAAGTAGCCAGAAGAGAAGCATTCTAAGAGTAAAAATTGGAGCAGGTGAAATAAATTTCTTGTTCTTTGTTAAATGAATAGTTGATGCTATTTGTGTCTGCCTATCTCTGAACAGTTGTGGTCCCTGTTACTGCAAGGGATCTGGGAAGCTGGTCAGCTTTCACAGTAAGTTCCTCTTTGTTTTGGGAAATGATTATAAATATAATCTCTTTTCTGTTTTGAGATTGGATTTTGTGTGGATAAGCTGTTTGGATAGGGTGTACAGAATTACACAGAATCATTTAGTTTGGAAAAGGACCTCCAAGATCATCGAGTCCAACCTTTGACCCATCTTCGCTTTGTCAACTAGATCATGGCACTAAGTGCCGTGTCCAGTTGTTTCTTGAACACCTACAGGGATGGTGACTCCACCACCTCCCTGGGCATTCTGTTACAAAGTTTAACAACCCTTTCAGTGAGAAAGTTCTTCCTGCTGTCCAAAAGGAACCTTCTCTGTGCAGCTTGAGGCTATGTCCTCTTACCGTATAGTTAGTTGCCCAGGAGAAAATCCTGACTCCCACCTTACTACAACCTCCTTTCAGGCAGTTATATGGAGTGATAACGTCTCCCTGAGCCTCCTTTTCTCTAGGTTAAACAACCCAGGTCTCTCAGCCTCTCCTCATAGGAATGTGTGGAGACTCTTTACCAGCTCCCTTGACCTTTTCTGAGCACACTACTGCACTTCAGTGTCTTTCTTGAAGTGAGTGTCCTAGAACTCAACACAGTAGTTGAAGTGTGGCCTCACCACTGCTACTAATGTGGCTTGCTATCCTAAGTGGATTTAAAATTAAAATGATAGAATGAGATAATGTGCTAGAGCACAGTGAAGGAATACAGCTTTGATGGTTGCACTTGATGAACTTAGAGGTCTTAATGATTTATGATTTGTGTTTCTGCATTTTTATTATCCGAAGGTAAAATAGCACTGGTCTTTTGTAATATAATCAGCATGAATTTGCAATGATTATATTGTCATTTTTGTTTAGTCTGATTTTATTTCTAAAATAACTGCTTTAATAAAGTTAGAGTATTGCTTGTTCTATGTAGAAATTTAAGGGCCTTAAATACTGATTTTGAAACAAATCTGAAGATCAAATAATTTGGTTTTTTGGAAAATATTTTATATTGGGGGTTTCCTTTCTTTTGGCCATTATCATTCTTCCTTTATTAATTCTGTTTTCATGCAGAATTTGTTTCCTTCCTTACTAGAATACTTTAAAGTCCCTCCCTATTGAATTCAAAACTAGTCTGAAATAAAATAAAAAAAAACAAAAACAAAAAAAAGAAAAAACAATCTTTTAGCCAATTTTGCTTTGAAGGGTATTTTGACAATCCAGCATTGCCACTTATGTGCCATTTAACTCAGTCTGGATGTGCATGAAACTTCCTAGTTGTAATTGCTTCCTATATCTGAATGTTACAAAGCATTTTTTGTTGGCTTCTTTTCAGCTTGTTGGCCTTTTCTGAAGTTATACCAGGCTATGCAACCAGTTTATACATCTGGAATATAGTAAGTTGTAAGCATTTTCCACTATGTTTGAACTTAGGTTTTAATTTCCATGATTGCAGAATTACATAGCCTTTTTTACTTTCATTTGTGCGTTTCTTGTTTGTTTTGTGTTTTTGTGTCTTTAAATAATTTTTTTTTTTTTTCCTTCTGTCAAGTAGCATCGGGTCAGAAAATCAAAGTCGAATCTGCATTGCTATAGACCCTGCCCAGCTTTTGAAAGGAGATATTATGGTGAGTTAATTGTATGGAATGAAAATCTATCGACGTGACATTTAGTTTACAGTTTCTGACCTATTTTGTGTTGTAAAAAACATTATTTTATGAAATGCCTGGAGATACTACAGAATAATTTAGGTTAATTTAGTCATCATCTTTGGCTTTCATGGGAATAAAAACTCTTGTAAAACTTAAACAAGAAGGTTTTTAGGAGAAAATTGTTTTCAAAACAATTGCTGTCAGCATTCTCATTTTATAGCATCACCAAGTTCAGTAAGGCCTGTATTGCTCTTTTCTTTATAAAGATTACTGTGGGGAGGATTTGTAATTTGGCATTAATATATCTTGCCCTATAATTTGGCAGGCAGTGTGCACAACTGTAAAACTATCTGCTATAAAGAAAATACCTAGGTAATTCTAAATTGTTTGGGTACTCAAAAAGGTGAGATACCAAATAAGGGATAGATCATGTCCAAGGTCTGGCCAGCATAGGGTTAAATTTTGCAGTAGCCAGACAGGGTATGGTTTGGACCCAAAGGTTATTTTGTATGACCTCATGCTATTTTTCAGGGGAAGGGGAAGAGCTTCCTTCCTGGTCAGGTAGCATGATGGAGGGAGTGCTTGGGTATTGCTGGGGTTTTTGGGAGGTAGGGGGAAGGAAGAATGGGAGACGTCTGTGAGCAATCATGAGTGAATTGTCTAAGTTTTGTTTATTTGTACTCTCTGTCATTTGTATTGTTGCTGTTACTGTTTGTGCATCCAATTCTCCTCCCCAACCTGCTGTGGGGGAGAGGAGGAGGGGTAGTGCTTGAGTAGTGTGTGTGGTTTGGAGTGTTTCAGTGGGAACACTGAATTGGAAAACACCATTCCTGAACCACAGTAGTCTTATTTGGCACCCAGTGTTAGGCACGAAGGGTTAGGATAGCAACAGGTCTGCCCAGAGTGGGTTTGAAACAAATTTCATCTAAGCATTTTGTTGCATTAGGTCCAGAGCCACTGGTGACAATGTTGTTTGATTTGTCCATGTGGTATGGTACCTACTGTGTATGTTTCCATACCTCATGATATTTTCCAGATCAAGGAGAGGGATCAGGATTGTTTTGTTGATGTATTATGTGATACAAGCTTATGATGTGGTAACATCAAGAACAATGGGGGTCATTTGGGAAGTGTATTGAGTGCTGCTCTCCTGCCCTTACCTCCAGCACTACCTTTGGGAGTCCATTAATAATCATACCCAGTTTGTGTGGGGAACAAGGGAGAATAATTTTCCCCAGCTTTTCACCTCCTTTTTATCTTTCAGACCTCTTATAACAGTTCCTGAGAATTTTGAATTCCCCTTAGATATTTAGGAAAGCTTGTTCTTGTGGCTAGGTCTGCTAGCTCTCCTCAGTCTGGTCCACATGTTAGAGTTACAGGAGACTTTTAGGAGGGTCTTTCAGAGATCTGCCCTGAGGGTGGGTAGTCATAAGTGGCATGGAAGGTAGGAGAAAATGGGCCAGCTTCTGAAGGACTGTTCTGCTCCAATGGCTTGTAAGTTCACCTCTGAACAACTACAAGACTCTGTTGAAGTGATAAAATATGCAAAAGAAGAAATGCTGTGGCAGTTCCAGAGAGGAGTGAAGTTTTGCAATGTTCTGGACTCTGGCTGCTGTTTATTGAACATTGCTCATTACCAGACAGCACCCTCGGGGGGAAGGGAGGAAAGCAGATCAACAGGCACTGTGGCCACTCAAACTGCAGCTGAACCAGGGGAACAACATGTGCTGGTAGCAGTTGCCCCTATACAGAAGAAGAAATCCAAGACTGAATCAATTGGCATAATGAGGGATGAAGAGGCAGTAGGGCACTCCACAAGACGAAGAAGCAGGGCTAGAGATAATCACCTGATCTCTGTCCCTGGGTGAGCTATGAGTTATGAGTAAAGATTGCAGCCATCAGCTGGGTAGCCCCTGGTGACGTGGCTTGTCCAGTACTGGGATATTGTGGCCCAAGATATGAAACCAGATGGTAGTGAAGCCAAGCAACTGGGATCCCTGTCCTGGAATGTGTACGTTGGGATTGGGAAGAGGACAGCGTCTCAGCCTCAGGAGCTGACTCCTGTCAAGTATAAAGAGTGTCTTGTATCTTAAACAAAGATGATGTATTAGTGCACTGAGACAAGTAGAACACCATGGACAAAGGTATCCAGTACTTGAGAGAATTAGCTGTGCCAGAGATACTTTATAATGGATTAAAATAATGAGCAATTCCCTATAAATCCAGATGAAGTCTGGTATACACAAACACTGCATGTAGTGGAAGTTCCTAGGAAGTGCACCATTGCTGTGTATGAACTCATTGACAGTGATGTCACGGAAAGAAGGTGAACAAAGAGGGGATAATTTGGTTGCCAAACTCCGGCTATATGAAGAAAGTATCTCTTCCTCCCTATGGGCCTGCATCCTGTCCATGGAAAGGCTGTCCCAGGACCTCCTGCAATTTAAAGAGGACTACCAGCAATTTAAAGAAATGTCCCGTGCCCTGCCAATACAGACCAGTCTCTGCTATTAGCAACAAGCGTTGTCCTGCTCAATAGAGAGGGTACACACCACAAAGTAACCTGTGGTTTTACCTGCATAACCATGGGGAGGATATATGGAGGTGGATGGAAAACCCACCTCTGTCCTAGCAGCACTGGTGTGTGAGTTGAGAGGAAGCACAACTACTACAGGAAATTCTTCAAGGATATATCGTGCTCCAGTTTCCAGTGAGTAAGTCCTCAGAGATAATAGGAGGACTGATGCTACTTCCAATGCTCTTGAAGGGACCTCCATACTTACAAGAAATGAGCAACAAGTACTGTTACCAGGAGGGGCCCTGCCTTCAGCCAGGTGTGGGAAAGGGACAGAACCACATGAGTGTAAGGTTTTAGTTGACACCAGCATGCAATGTACCCTGATGCCTTCAAGGTATGTAGGGGCAGAATCTTTTGCTGTTTCCGGAGTGATGGCTGACTGTAATGGAAGTTGTAGTGAGCTTGTCTGGGAATGAATTGCAAAAACACCCAGCTGTGACTGGTCCAGAGACCCTGTGCATCATTGGCATAGATTACTTTAGTAGAGGGTATTTTGAGGACCCAAAAGGGCATCACTGGGCTTTTGGCATAGCTGCTATGGAGACAGAGGAAATTGGACAGCTGAATACCTTGCCTGGCTTCTCAGAGGACCCTTCTGCTGTGGGACTTCTGAGAGTTGAAAAACAGTAGGTACTGATCACTACCACAACAATGTATCCTTGACAGTAGCACAACAAACTGTGACACCATGATTCTCCATGCATGAAATTATTCATCCTCCAGAGAGCTAGGGAGTGGTCAGCAAGACTCACTCATCCTTTATTAGTCCTGTATGGCCAGCGCATAAGTCCATTGGAGAGTGGAGACCACTTTTGAGTGCTGCTGTGCTGGGCATGCTGGAACTTCACTATGAACTGGAGTTCAAGGCAGCAAAGTGGTGTCACTTTTCATATTGCTAATGCATTTTTCTCCATTTCTTTAGCAGAAAAGTGCAGGCGACAGTTGGATGTTACCTGGAGGAGTGTCCAGTACACCTGAAATGGACTGCTCCGGGACTTGAAATAGCTTCACTCTTTGCCATGTACTGATCCAGACTGAACTGAAAAAGGGCAAGGCTCCAGAATACTTGTAACACATTGATGACATCATTCTGTGGAATTACACAGCAGGAAGTTTTTGAGAAAGGCAAGAATATAATCCAGGTCCTCCTGAAGGCCAGATGTGCCATAGAGCAGAGTAAGGTCAATGGACCTGCCCAGGAAATTCAGATTTTAGGAGTAAAATGGCAAGATGAGTGCTATCAGGTTCCAATGGATGTAGGTAAAAAAAATCCCCACTAGCAAGAAGGAAACACAGGCTTTCCTAGCTGTTATAGGTTTTTGGAGGATGTATTTTTCAGATTTCAGTTAGATTGTAAGAACTCTCTATCAAGTGACCTAGAAGAAGAATGATTTTAAGTGTGGTCCTGAACAACAACAGGCTTTTGAACAAATCAAACAAAAGATTGCTCATGCAGTAGCTCTTGGGCCAATCAGGACAAGATAAGATGTGAAAAGTGTGCTCTATACTGCAGCTGGGGAGAATGGTCTTTCCTGGAGTGTCTGGCAAAAGGTACCCAGGGAGACCTGAGGACAAGCCCTAGGGTTCCAGAGTCAGGAATCCAAGCCTGCTACACCCCTTATGAAAAAGAGATCCTGACAGCTTATGAAGGTATAGTATAATATATATATTATCCTGGCAGCTTATGAAGGTTTGAGCTGCTTCAGAAGTGATTGACATCAAAGCACAGCTCCTCCTGGCACCTCAGCTGCCAGTGCTGGATTGGATGTTCAAAGGATATTTCACACATGCCACTGACACTTCATGGAGTGAGTCATGCTGATCACTTGGCTAGCTTGAATAGGAAACCCCAACTGCCAAAGGATCTTGGAAGTCAACACAAACTGGCCTGAAGGCAAAAATTTTGTACTAACATCAGAGAAGCAGGAGGAGAAGGTGACGTGCTGAGGAGGCCTCACTATATAATCAGCACCAGAAAATGAAAAACAATATGCTCTCTTTACGAATGGTTCCTGCTGTATTGTAGGGATACACTGAAAACAGAAAGTTGCTGTATGGAGTCCTATGTGACAAGTAGCAGAAGCTATTGAGGGACAAAGTGGATCAAGTCAGGTCACAGAGCTGAAGGTTATCCAGTTGGCTTTAGGTATTGCTGAATGAGAGAAATGGCCAGCACTCTACCTGTACACTGACTCGCATGGTGTCAAGTGCTCTGTGGGGGTGTCTGTACTGGTGGAAAAAGATTGGTAGCACAGAGGTAAACCTATCTGGGCTGTTGAATTATATCAAGACATTGCTACCTGGATAGAGAAGTTGGTTGCAAAACAGGTGGATCAAGCTGCCAAAATTAAAATGTCTCAGGTGGATCTAGACTGGCAACATAAGGGTGAATTATTTCTGGCTTGGTGGGCCCATGATACCTCAGATTATGAGGGAAGAGATGCAACATACAGCTGGGCTCGTGATTGAGGGGTGGATTTAACCATGGGCTCTATCTCCCAGGTTATCCATAACTGTGAAATGTGCTGCAATCAAGCAGGCCAAGTAGGTAAAGCCCCTGTGGTATGGGGGACAATGGTCAAAATACAAATATGAGGAGGTCTGTCAGGTTGATTGCATCACACTCAGGCAAACCCACTGAGGGGAGCGTTACCTTCTTACAATGGTGGAAGCAACCACTGGAGATGTGCTCTGTGCCTCATGCCACTGCCGGGAGCACCATCTTCGGCTTTGAAAAGCAAGTCCTGTGGAGACATGCCACCCCAGAAAGAAGTGAGTTGGACAAGGGGACTGATTTCAAAAATTGCCTCATAGACACCTGGACCAGACAGCGTGGTATGGAGTGGGTGTATCATACTCTTTATCATGCACCAGCCTCTGGGAAAACTGAACATTACAATGGACTGTTAAAACCATATTGAAAACAATGGATGGTGGGACCTTCAAAAATTGGGATGTAGCAGAGGCCACCTGGTTAGTTAACACTAGAACTCTACCAATTGAGCTGGCCCTGCCCAATCAAAACCTCCACATACTGCTGAAGGGAATAAAGGCCCTGTAGTGCATGAGGAGTATGTTAGGCAAGACAGTTTGAATTAGTTCTGCTTCAAGCAAAGGCAGACCCATCCATGGTATTGTTTTTATAAAGGGACCTGGGTGCACTTGGTGTGTAATGCAGAGGTACAGGGGAAATGCGGTGTGTACTTCAAAGGGGCTTCATTTTTGGGTGAGAACAGTAATACTAAATTGTATAATGTTGGCTGCTCAATGACACTGCCAGTGTATGTCATAACTGCCATGAACAGTGAGAATGGACTGCTCCAGATACACCAGTCATGAGCTCCTGTTGCAGCTTGCAACCACCCAACAGCACAACAGCCCTTCCGCCTTAGAAGACATCTAGGACAGATGGAAGTGACAGTCATAAACTGAATGAACTCAGCAGACAAGTTGGAGGGATTAGGCCAATGGCTATAGAAACTATACCTCTTCTTGTATATATATATATGTATATATATGTATATATATATATATGTATGTATGTATGTGTGTGTGTGTGTGTGTGTGTGTATAGATGGAAGGTGTGGGTTTTGGGCATGATGTAGATGGCATAGAATAAGGGGTGGATAATATCCTGGTCCTGGTCAGGATAGGTCTAATTTTTGCAATAGCCAGAAGGGGCATGACTAGGACACAGAGGTTATTTTATACCACCTCGTTAATTTCTTGGGGATGGGGAAGGGCTTCCTTCTGGTTCGTGTTGCATGGTGGAAGGAGCAGTTGGGCACTGTTGGGGATTCTGTGGGGGGGAGATTTGAGCAATTGTATATGACTCATTCATTTGTTGTTTTTTTTTTTTTCTTGTACACTCTGTTATTATCTTGTACACTCTGTATTGTTGCTGTTACTGTTCATTGTCTTATTTCACTGTAAATTGATTTTATCTCAGTCCGTCATCATTATCTTTTGCGCCTCCGATTCTCTTCAGCATGCTGCTGGGGAGAAGGGGAGAGGGTGTGGTTGAGTGGCATGTGGTTTGAAGTGTTTCAGTGGGAACACTGAATTGAGGAATAATATTCCTAAACCACAACAGTGTTCTTGGTATCAGATTTTTTTTTTTTATTTTCCCTCCCCCTTCAGTTCTGTATATGTTTTTTTGTTCTTTCACTGAAAAAGGGAGAAACAATTGTAAAACATACTAATATAAATTGGCATACTCTGAAAGTTTGAAACAGTTTCAAATTAAGGACATTTTGTTACTTTCTGAAGGACTGTTTGTGCCTAAGGAATTGAATACATCACAACAGAAATCAGTCTAAGACAAACTCGATATCTCTCAAGTGAGATTTTAGAATGAAAAAAGAGCACATAGCTTTTCAGGAATGCATCATTTTAAAAGAGATAATCTTCCTTAATCTCATGCTATTATTTGAGATAATTCTGAGCAAACCAGTGTCTTTTTCAGCACTTCAGTATTTCCTAAACAAAGACTTCAGTTTTGAATTTTTTTTATTATGTCTAAACAAAATTTTCAGTGGTATAAGACAACAATAATGATCTGTAATATGCTTCACTTCCAATTCCAAAAGGTTTAACTACTTGAAATGCATGCTTGTTTGTTTGTTTGCTTTTAAAAAGGTAAATAGCCTTTCTTGCCTTAGATTTAGGGAATTTGTTAACATCATGTGAATAGCATGTGGTGATACAGAACAGATGCAGCTGTTGAAAAGCTGCACTGACATCTGCAAATGCATATAGGAATTTTCCAGCACATTGCAGTGGCTTGCATTAATTCTTGATTATGGCATCAAAAGCTAGTGAACTCAGAATTCAAAGTTACACTTAGACTTCATTGAAAGTTTATTATGCATACTGAGCACTAAAAGATATTTTTAGTCTATGGATATAGAGGTAAAATATTACTGATTGTAAGAGAACAGATTTTCATTAAAAATTGCAATTCTCTGTAGGTAAGTTCTTTAGAGCAAAAATTGAGTTAATTTTAACTTAAGTGAATTAAAACTTTAAATTATTTAATTTTAAGCTAATCTAGGTTAAATCCAAGGCTGGTACTTTGAATTAGAAAGTAGAAAGAAGGAAGAACTCCTCTCATTCAGTATTTTTATAAATGCGATTATGTAAAAGACAGTACATTTTCAGTAAATCCAACAACTGTGCAAAGCCAAAATGGTTCAATGTATATAAACTTAAATATGCTCTTTTCAAGTGTTTTTGCTCACATAATACAATTACATGGAATTATCACAGTTACTTTCATACCAATTCCACATTTTGGAGCAGGCTAATGTGGGAAATAGATTTGTAGAGACCCATGAGGGGTAGTTTTAGATTATTAGCTTTAAAGCATCTACACATCGTAGTGTGGCAAAAAGCTGATAGGCCAAGAAACACTTATAGTGTATTGTAATTAAGAAAACGTAGACTTCTGATTGTGATGGTGTGAATTATAACATCTGTATTGTCTCAGCCTTCTCAGGAGACTGAAAATAAAAGTTTTTAAAATGCCTATCAGTTTGCCCCATCTCTAGATTAAAAAAAAAAAATTGTCCAACAAGTTAGTTCTAATATCTCTCATCAGGGCTCTCATAATTCTGTTTCTGTCCATTTTTCACTTCTGGGCAAACTTGCCTTTTTCATCCTTTATGATGGTGTTTTGTCTTTACTGAATTGCTTGGCATGCTGGAGATTGAGCATTTGTTTATTGATTCAAGCAGTCAAACTGTTACTCATACCTTACCTTTTGGTATTTAAAGTAGTGAAGTCATGCTTCACTACTTTAGTTGTGTTGGACTAAAAGGAAGTAGATCCCTTTAACAGGGGTGTGTATACAATTAGTGCATATAAAGAACTGTCCAAAAAAAGAAGCAAATACTATTTTACCTGGTATTGCCAATATACTGTAGGGCATTCTCTTAAAACAAATGAACAAACAAACAACCTCCTCACTTTCAGATGAAATAGAGATTACATGCATAGAGAAGCTCCCAGCCCTTATAATGGTTTAGGAATATGTGATTTGCATACTGAATACTTGACAAGAAAACATTTCTGGTATATGGACTGAAATATTTCAGAAGTTGTCCTGTGTGCCAGGTATATGGTGAGTGCTGAGTGACTTCTGGAATGTAGGATATCATGAGGTTATTATAATGAAGGCTTGATAGAATTTTTCAAATTTTGTAGTGAGAAGAATTTCATAACTGTGTTTTAACCCCAACTTTCAGAAGCATCCTTTGTAAACTCTTACATCTTTCTTGCATTATTTCATTTGAATAACTATGCTCTTCAATTGTTTGGCATTTTCTATCTGATGCTTTTCTTATTCTGACTTTAATAAAAGTGATACTTGTTTTCTTTTTAATACATTTCAGTAATATCTGCTTTACCATAAAATCCTGATATAATCAGGATAGTATAACAAAATTTTCAATCCTGTGACTGAGGTTGCCAAAATTTTTACATATTCCTGTAAGAATGCTGAGTGCCTTTGTATGACAGTAGACTCAGAGAATTAGTAAGTAAAATATCCATAGATTTTGTCTAAGGGAAGCTGGTGTTAGAGAATGGGTATAGAATTCACTTTTAGCTACTGAAATTCATACTAGATGTTTTTGTAGAGTTCTGTGTTCTAGCCAAGGAGTGAAAACTACTATCAACTTCCTTATCAACTTAAAATAAGATCCTATCATTAGAGCAGGTTTTTTACAAGTCCTAAAATAGATATAATCAGCTTGTGGGCTTGCTTTGAAAAACTCCTCATATTCTTCAGTTATTTTGAAAAGGGTGTGCTGAAACTAATTAATTTTGTAGGGAAGAAATCTGTATACAGGTCAGCATTTCAATATTGTACTGCCAGATATTATGACTCTGGCTCATAACCTACTGATAGGTGACTGATAATGGTGAAAATAGTGATTATTATTTTTTACATATCTAGAAGTATCCTGCCTTGGGCCTGTGTAATCTTAAAGGATTGAATAACACATACCTTGCTTCTTCCAACATCAGATGTGTCTACAATAAATTGTGTTATGGCTGCTTTAATTAGCAACTAGTATATACATTTGTTCAGAATTGTAAGAAAATACTATCTGACATAAAGCATTGCTCTGTCTTTCTAGATGAAATGTTATCACAAAAAATACAGGTCAGCTACTCGTGATGTGATTTTTCGCCTTCAGTTTCACACTGGAGCTATTCAAGGACATGGTTTGGTGTTTGGCAAAGAAGATTTGGATAATGCCAACAAAGGTACTTGTCTTCTGTGGTTGGATGGATGTGTATGTGTGTGGGCATGCAAGCATATGTATGTGATGGTCTTCTTCAGAACTTGTTTTCAAAAGGATTATTTTTTTTCCCTTACTTATTTTTGGGGAAAAGGAGACTGCTTTGAGTTTGTTAAATTATAGTGTTTAATACCAGTAAAACCCTAATGACAGGAAAAGCTCTTCAAGCGAGTTAACTTGTCAGAATAATTCAGATACTCTTACACAGTCCTTATCACCTTCTCCCTCATTTAAATGGTGACTCTCTTTGTCATCATTGAAGGAAATAAGATGAGCTAAATAATTCCCTTTTCTGGCTAGTGAAACAGTGATAAAGTCTGATAATGTGTTTGTGGCATAGTCTGAGTCTTTTAATATGCTTTAGAATATCAAAGAATGGACACAAAGTTTTCAGACACACTTGAAAATGTGTCACACTAGTCCTCATATTTTCCAAATCATATTGTCAGTTTTATTGTGTTTATATGCAGGATTGGAACTTCCTCAGCCTATGTTACTAGCAAACTAAAATCAAGCATATTTTCCTGCAGCATGCAACATAAGGATTCCAAAAGTTTTGTGGTCAAGTATTGTGCTTTAGGCAAGAGGGGGAACAATTTTAATTTTTCTGGGTGTGTTTTCTTTATAAGCCACATCTGTCTACTGTCTAGAGAGAGGGTTAGGAACTGTACATCTCTTCTGCTTTTGACTGTTCTAGAAAGCAAGCAAGACTTCAACTGGCATTTATGTGGACTTTTCTGGAGAATGTGTGGCACAAAGAATGTGGCTTTTAAAAGCAGATCAGTAAGCTGCAATTGGGAAGGGAAGAGTGATGAGGGTACATATATAGATAGCCATAGAGAATCCTGATTTCTGAGTGCTCTGAAACTGCTCTCCTGGAAAACATCTTGCTGAATTCCTGTCCTTTGTTCTCAGATGACCGTTTCCCTGACTACAGTAAGGTGGAATTAGTGTTTTCAGGAACTCCAGAGAAAATTCAAGGTGAGCATCGAGAACCAAAAATATGCTTAATTTGAAAATAAATCATATTGAAATACACATTAAAAAAAAATCTTTTTCCCTCTTTTTTTCCACTTCTCTTGTAAAAAATCTGAAATTTTACTTTTTCATTAAAATATATTAATTACTGGTTTAAATTTGGAAAAGTTAATAAAGACTCTGCATTTATATCAGCATAGAAGTCACCAGAATTTTTAAAGCTATACCAGAACACTTGCTACAACTAGTAGAAAACATTTGTGTATTTCTGTAGAACATAGATAGTAGGTGGCTTGGATCGGCATAAGTGACAGCAGTGTCCTATCCCATAACCTCTTTTGGATGTTTTCATAACTGATTATGTTTGCAGTATTGAAGTTTGGACTGTCTTCAGTTTAGCATAAAGAGATACAGCTGTAGTTTTCTTGGACATGCTTCTGCTTTGAAGTTGGCTTGTAGGATATTCTTCATGACTTCAAAATTCTGTTTTAATTTATTTAAGATTATGTGATAATTCTTACTTGCAGTAAGAATTTAAGATTATGCAGATCATTGCAGCTTAATTCTGTTAATGAATGTGTTCTTAATCATTTTATGGTGTCCCAAAACGTATGGATTCTGCCTAAGACTGATTGAAAACCAAACACCCTTAACTGTCTGTCTCATACATATTCCCATTCAGTGTCCTTGCTGTCCTGTGAATTGCATGTTTTCCTCTTTTTTTCTTTTTTTTCCACATGAGTTTGATAATCTAGAAAATTATGGCCATAGCCACTAAGAAGTTGGATTCTGTCCAACTGAGCACAAAAATCTCACTTAGCCTGTTTGAAAGCTATAAAAGAAAGAGAAAACCAGTTTTATAAATTAATTTGTCTAGCTTGTTCTAAATGTTTCTGGATAGTAAGTGGTTGAAGACAGGCCAGTTCGCATGTCTAAAAAAGGACCAAATTTTTCAAGTTTCCCTTCCTTAGATGACAAATGAAAGGTGTGGATTTTTTAGTAGGCTTCAAGCTGTTGAAAAATAAGGTTCTAAGTAACTGGGTATTTGTATTCAGTTGCTGTCTGAGGAATTAACTGGCTAGGAAGAGCAGCTCAACTTTGTTACTCAACAAGTTATATTTTTTTTAAGAAGTCATCTATGCAGCGGTCTGGGAAGACGTTGAAAAATTCTTTAACTTTAGCACAATAGTATATGATTCTGGTTAATGCTTAGTTTTGCACCATACAGTGCTTAATACAAATACCAGAGATAAATGTGACCTTGTGTTAATTCTCTACATTCTGTGACTAACAAGTTTTGTGCCAGCTAATGCTTCCTTATTTACTTATATTAGCGATTAATATGTACTAGTAGAGACCTTAGTTTGGAGAACAAGGATCATCTATCAGAACAAAGAATGATAAGAGAAGTACGTTGTGACATCATCACATGTTTGAAATACTCTCAAAGAGAAAAGATTAATCAGAAAATCTGGAACCATATCCAAATAAGTCCACAGAAGTAATTAGCATATATGCATGTATTCAGGAAATGTGATGAGTATGTATTTGTTTCAGGAATATAACTTGGTCTGTTAAGTTACTGGGAGTACCTGCTTTCAGGAGAAATCCCAATGCAGCCAGTGCCGCTAGAAATGCTGGCTTTCTAACCTATGAATTGGTTGGAGAGTTTATTTCCTGGTTTTCATGACACCTTGAAATACTTACTTACAATTTCTACAAAATGAGTTTTCCATATCTGAAAATACTACAGAATCTAGTATCTCTAGTCCATCCTCCTGCTGAAACAAGGGTCATTTGTGAGATCAGACCAGTTTCCCTGTCTTTGAGGTCTGTGACAGCTTTGTCCAGTCAAATAATGAAAAACTTCCAGGACTGAGACATCACAGCCTCAGTGGGTGGACTATTTAAACATCTGACTGTCCTCATATGGAATTATTTTTTTCTCATGTTGACTCTAAATTTTTCTAGATTCAAATTTTGCCTGTTTATTTTCCTTCTGCCTTTCTCCAAACTGTGTCTCCTCTGTGGCCTTCGGGAGGCTGCTGTCAGCTCCTTGTCAAGAACATCTCATCTCCAGATTGAAGAAGCCCTGACCCTCAGCCTTTCCTCACAGGGAAAGTCTTTCAGTCCTGAGCACCCTGGTCATGCTCCCCTGAATTTGCTTCAATTTATTAATATAATTCTTGTATTCTGTAGCTTGAAGCTGGACACGGTGTTCTAGAACATAACTGACTGTGATATTTTTAAGAAAGAATGCAATTGCCAAGAATGTAAGATCCCTGAATATTTAATAATAAAGTTTATAAATCTGCTTTGTGACAAATGTCTTCACAGAAAGTCTATAGATGTTTTTTTCCAGGCTGCACATAAAAGTACAGGACATTCTTGTCCTAATTGTAACTATTTTTTTAAATGTCACAGTGTGTGCATAATACTGTTGCTTTAGAAAAATTTACAGTAGGACTTACTTTGTAGACACAGCCAAAGGTTTGATAACTGAGGATTTCTTTGTTCCCTAATCTAGACATAATAGAAAAGACAGTCTGTTTGATATTTAACAGTATCAATGCCAAGTTCAAGGTCATGAATTCTTGATGCCTGTGCTTTGCTTTTGAATCACTGGACTATGCCTAAATTCCTCATTGTATCCATTTAAAACCTGAACATTATTTAATGGCTTGTTAAGGGCACAAAAGCATGGGTTACTGCTGAACATTCCAGGTATGTTCGGCAGAACATACTTAAATGCAGCAAAACACTTTGAAAGCCAGCTGTCTAGTCTCAGATTCTGCAGTGCTGCCATCTTGGGGGAACTGGAAGGGACATGAAATCACAGTTTTCAGCTCTTCCTGTTCATCCTTAGTTCATAAATTGCTCTGGTATCAGAATGATAATCTATATGAATCAGAATGAAATTTGTAACAAAGCCTAATTTTATCATTCCTTTAGAACCATCTCCTTTATAGATACCCATGGTTTCATTCTCAGAAGCTCTTTATCATGTCTGACCCTCTAGGGCTGGGTGGATCATCATTGTTAGTTGTGTTTAGGGACTGATCCAAGTTTTCAGCCTACATCATAATCAAAAAGCTCAAGATAAAATTTTCTGAATTATAAATTAAGCTTTTTTTTCTTTTTTTTTAAACTGTTTTATTTAACCTTTCTTCCCCTTCTGGTGCTTCTTGCATTTCAGAATAGGGTATTGCCATTCAGGGAGCAAACATCTATCAGACGGCTACATACATACATCTGTGTGTGTATATAGTTACATATGTGACGGATAATTTTTGGTTTCAAACATGTCTCATTTTAGGATGTGAACACCTTCAGAATGATCATGGAGTAATAGTTGATTACAATACATCAGACCCACTAATACGCTGGGATTCCTATGAAAATATGAACCCTGATGGGGAAGGTGAGTAATTTTGTCACATTAGACCAGGGCAAAATCTTTTGCAACAGTTCCAGAGTGTCTGAAAGAAGAAAGGAGACCTCATTTACTTGAAGCGAATGCTATTTTATTGATGTGTGAAGTAGCTGTCTACCCTTCCCTATTTGGCATTAGTGGTTCTAATTTAGGAAAGAAAGCTGTAGTACTTAAGTGAGATCCCTGTCAATACACAGAATGAACTGAGACAACTGATTGATAGAAGTTACTTTATTACTTGTAAATTTGCCTAGAGACATCTTCTCTTTGTTCAAAAGCTTCTAGTTGGAATTCTAATATAGAATTTTAAGAACAAAATTATATGGTGAGTTTGTAGCTTTTGATTACTATGTTATCTGGAGTATTTCAGAACATGCACTAGGCTGTTAATAAACAAACAGTAAAGGATATGCCTATTTTCATATCTTCCTTTGTAAATGTACTTGTTTTCAGGTTTTTTAGATTTTTTTTTCTGTAATCAGATGGCACATACAAAAGACGAAAACCTCCAGTAGCTGCCTTCAGATTCTGACTCCAGTGTGAATGCTCTCCTGATGTTTTGCTAGAGTGAATGCTTTGCTTTTCATGTAGTTATCAAATGAGAGACACATGAAGCTAGGATACTTAGGTAGCTGCTCTCTAGGTTCAGTTTCAATTGATTCTTATAGTCTGGATTTAGCATTGACCATCTAATGACCACATCAATGAGGGCAGAAGCTTACTGGGAGCTTGACCTTCTTCTACTGCCTCACTCTTGTAATAAGAGTATTTCCTAATGCACAGCAGACTCCCATATGCAGAAAACTGGGGGAATAGAGAGGGTGGAAAGAGAACAGTCATTGCATGTGGCAGGTAGACCATTCCATATAGAGTCATCAGTTGGATGAGACTGTGCAGTGTATTTTAGGAGTAATGTCAGAGAGACTGAATCTTGACTGGTGGTGATGTCTTAATTCCTACCCATGATGTTTCAATATAATTTATGATTCTTTTCCCTTCCTCTCTCTGCCATCCTTTCCCCCTTCCTTTGCATATACCTAGCCCTCAACAAGCAATGCATTGATGTCAAATATTTTTTAATTGCTGAGATTGATTGACTAGGTAGATTTGACCTTCCATCCTCATGCATTGCATTGTAGGTAACTACAACAGTACAGGAAGTTGAAAGCAGAGATAAACATGCAGGCAGCACTGTTGGAAGATACAGAACTGTATGCTGCTCATTAGTGGGTCTGATGTCCTCAATAAGAGTTGGTCAGAGACTATTTACAAGTACAACTAGCTTGTTTGCCTGCTGTTCAGAAGTCGTATGTGCTATTTAATAGAATTTTATATCTAATTTGTGTGCAGGATACTTTTTAAATTACCTGAGTTATAACAGAAATATGATGTGATAGCATAGATATTGAGACTTTCATTGTACATCTGCAAAAAAACCCACTTGAGTTTAAGCTAGAAAATATACCACATGATTAGATGTATATAGTTATTCCATTCTCAAGTAAATATTTATGAGGCAGACTGTTATCTTATGATATTCAATAAGGGAATTGCAGGCAGAGTAATGTGTCTGCATAGGCTGGGCAAGGAGGAGGAGCACATACACAGGCGACGGCTATATTTTCTCTTAAGGATGGGGTCTTTACTTAACACAAGTTTGAGCTTAGTCTGCTGTTTAAGGTAAATATAGTGCAGTTAGGTCATCTTCTGTGTAAGATTTATAAACACCAAGACAAGCTTCTTTTTAGGGTTTGTGCAGATGTTTAGTATCATGGTTGTGTGTTAAAAACATGTATTTGCATCCTAGTTTTCACTAAGGTGAGAGACCACTAAGAGAAGATGCTGATTTCACATCAGAATCTGATCAAAGTAAAAAACCTTAGAATATGAGGCCTTTAGCTGTAATCCTGAAGTCTGAGAGAGAATCTCTTCTGTATACTTCAGAAGATATAAAGGTGCAATACATGGTACATTTGAAAGTGCATAACAGTAGTGAAATATTCAAGGTTCAGGGAAGTCTATATAGAGTGCCTTTTTCAGTTCTACTTTACATTAAGTTAAATCCCTATCCTTATGTAGGAGCTGGTCTTCATGGTTTTACTTGTACCTGTTTTCTCACAGGGATTTCAGTAGGAATAGCATGAGATATAAGTGTGACAGATCATTCTTATCTTACAGTTATACACCTCTTTGTTAATTTCAAAAAATGTGGGCCCATGAAATTCCTTACTAAGGTGGTCAGGAAGGCTACAGCAGAGCCTTGTGAACACAAATTGTTTTGTAGGTTGTAGGTATATGTGCATGGAATGTGTATTTCCAAGTTGCTGTGTTAAAATAGAAATTGGAAGTGAATAAGAGAGTAGTATCTCTTTTGAAATGGGACAAGTATTTGACTTTATTACCAAAAGAACAAAAGATGGGAAGATATGATAAAAGAAAAATATACCCAAAGGCCCTTCATTTACTGGCAGGATACAGTATTTTGGACATAAGGAATTGCCTTTTAAATTATCTTGAATTATTTGTTAATAAGATTTTGTACATAGGTTTTGAATGTAGCCAGGTTGTATTCAGTTTGTTATCTGAATTTAGTTCCTTATCCTTCATTCTTAATATTCTTAAGGAATTTTGACAATTGGAAAGCAATAAATTATTTGCATTTCTTCTTATAAATACTGTTTCTTTTCAGATCCCTTGGGAAGTGGTCCTCCATAATAGATGAAAAATTATATTAAGTTCCTAATTTTTACTTTATATCAGATTTCCTCCTCCTTGAGCAGTACATTAGCACAGAGACTTCTGTTACACACTCATTTAAAAGTATGCAATTAAGTGTAGCTTTTGGAACTAGAAGAATCAGATCTTCCCACTGCCATGTAGAAGTTTGACATAGTTGCCATTGCTTTTTCTTGTGGTTTTGAAGTCAGGAAGGACTTTTGTGATAGAAAGGACCATAAATGACTTTTGATCTTTCTGAGCACTCTTATTTTTTTCTTTAAAGTGTCACTTACCATACAATGAATGTGTATGGATTTACAAAAGGTTGTTCATTTGCTGCAAAATAGCAAGATACCTGTGGCCACACATGTAGTATCTTCCGAAATCTCTCTCAAATATTAAATTGACAAATAATATTGAAAAAAGCTCCCCCCGCCCCTCTCCCCAGACGAGAGGGATTGAGGAAAATGGTAAAGGTTTGATTTGTCTTTTGTTGAGGAGTTTATTTTTAATTCTCAGTGATAATTTCCAGGATTATTACTTGGCATAGTGCATAAGAGATACTGTTCTTAAACACTTCCCTCCTCCTGAAAATGCAGGTCTTTTTTGAATAGGAACCATCAGTTTATATGAAACCTGCCAGTGGATCTTGGTAAAAGCCTGGGCTCTGAAGTGTTCTGAAAATGAAATCAGATTTTAAAAAGAGATTAAAATAAAAATATATTAAAATAATATATATTTCTAAAGAACATAAACTCATTTTAATAGAAAAGGTGAATTATTGGAAGAACAGATGAATGCTACTCTTCCTTTTGCACTGTCTGACTGCTTTATCTCAAGTCTATTCTAAGTATCCTGATAGCATGCTAAAATTATTCTAGAGAGAAAATGCCATTTGTGTGTATGGCATTCAGTTCCCTGAGATACAGGATTTTAATTTTTTTTAATAAAGAAAAGTGGTAATCCCAATGTTCATTGTTGGCCAAAATAGTATTTGTTTTGGTTCAACTGAATTCAGTGGATTGGCAATAGAAATGCACATAGTTCTTGTTCAGTGTTCCATTTTAAGACATTTCACTTATTTTAACAACTGCTAAATCCCTCTGCACTCTTTTGTCTTCCAGCTCTACAGTCTGTGGAAAGAGAAGCACATGTGCATGTTAGAATTGCTTAAAATGACAAATGAAGGACTTTGATTTAGTCTTCACAAAGCAGATATTTAAATTTCTTTCTCAACAAAGCCTTGCTGTTTTTTTCCCAGCAAAGTACCTTTGCTTGCTCAGTGGTGCTTGACAATTAGAACAGAAACAGCTTTGGCATAAAAATGATGTTTTTAATCCAAATAGGGTAGAGCTGAGTGAATTCAAATTCCTATATTTCAGGAGTGTTTCCAAATGTTTTAGTCTTTTGTATCTGTAATCAACAACAATCAGTCTAAATTTGCCAAATATTTATAAACTGGTTTGTTCCTGCTTTTTTATTCTCATAAAGGAAAATATTTGAGAAGTGTCTCCATGTACGCAGTAAATGTTTCCATGGAGGCAATAAATAACCAACATTCTGGTATGCATCCATGTTATGTGATGAGACAGGATGTTTGACTTTTACTGAGATTTTTTTCTCCTCTTCAACCCAAAGTAAATATTCAGTAGGGAGGTGCCCTCGTATGTTGTTAAACACTTGTTTTTCCCAGAGGGCCCCTTTAATATTGCAAAACTCAAAAGTTAAGGCAAAACTGCTTGGTTTTGGTACTGTAACAGGAATGCAGATGACTACCAAAGAAAACAGCAGCTTTGATGCCAGTTCTGGTGAGTGAAGTTGAAGAACAAATTCCTAGTGAATAAATGTTAATTTCAGGTTTTTGTCACCAGTTGGATGCAGTATTTTTTGAGACAAAGAGAAATTTGGTAGAAGGTAGGGATAAAAATGTGTCCTCTAACAATTCTCCTCTATTTGACAGTAAAAATAGAGAAGCCTATAGAAGATAGACAAATTTACACTATAAAATGCTGCCAGCTTGAAACAGTGTCTGAAACATTGTGGAGTGTCTGCTTTCAATTGATTTTTCTTGGAGAAAACTTAATTCTTCTATGTCTTTAAGTTTTGTATGTTCTTTTCTTTAACAGATCTAATTTAAATTAGTTCATCCATGTAATAATGAAGCTGACAAAGAGTTAGAGGAAAATTAATACAGGATGGTTTCTTTAGTATGTTAGAAACATAGAACGCAAACATAGGATTACAAGGTTTCATTTCTTATGTGCAGCAAAAGGCAATTCTCTTTTGCGTTCTTCATTAATACAGCACTAATTTTAACAGTACTGTGGCTTGAATTTTTTGTTACCTCAGTGTGTTAGGGAGTAAATATAATTTCACACAGATGTATTCAAGTTTGTGCTTGATAAACTAAGATTGGTTTGGAGGGTATTTTCTTTGGATTTATGCTTTGGGGATTTGGAATTTTGGTTGTGTTTGATTTTGTTGGGTTTTTTTTGGTTACCAAAAAGAAAATTATTATATATTTTACATAGGTCAGATAGGAGCCAACAGTTAAGTGCAGCCAGGGGCCAGACTTTCAAAAGATTTACTCATTCAAAGTTACTTTCTTGTCTCTTTTAGGAATGTATCATAAGATATACTGAACACTTCATTGAAAGTCTAGAGTGTTCACTTAAGTGCTAATCTGAGCTCCAGAACTTCGCCTGTCCAGTTCTGTTGAAAATTAGTTTTTTCCTTTTACCCAAACATATAACCATGTTGATAAGAGAGTGTCTGCAATAAGAAATTATGTGTAATTTACTTAGTGACCTGAGGCAGTGATTTTCTTAGGTACCATTTGCCAGTTCTGCTGAGTTTAAACTTAGCTCAGATAAAAAGAGACTCTTCCCCAAAATGCTAAGGGCCAAAGAGGAATAGTGATACCTTACCTAAATATTGAAAGTCTTATCTTTGAAGACAAGAAGAGATGAGAACCAGGGCTCCCTAGGCCCCTGGATTTTTTTCTGTGAGCCTCCTGCCCCTCACTACCTGTACTTCCATTTCTGGGAACACTTGCCTCCCTTGGTATCAATGTTTTTAACAGTGCACAGGTTTATCTGAAGCACGGGTTGCACTTGTCAAATACTTCCAAGCTACTGCAGAGCCAACTTTTTTCTTTCAAAAGAAAAAATGCATTTTAATGTCCTCCAATTTATTTCTGTCCTGTCTCAGTAATAGGCAGTATTGTTATCCCATGGATTTATTCACTAGCCCTCTGTCAAAAGCTTTCATTACACTTCTAAACCCAAAGACCATGGGGTGAAATTTGAGTGGTTTAATAGATGTTAATGTAGTTTATGCGACATTTAAATGTTCTCTGCAGTTCTACTTTCGTAGGACTGTGCAAAAGACCACTCTCTTCAGTGCAGCAGATTCATATAGTAGAAACTAGGAGGAAGGTAACACATGACTGTGAATATGTGGCAGTTTCGGTTCAAAAACCGGGCAGAAACAACAATTAAGTGTAGTGGTTTTGATCTACCTATCTGAGTTTTGTGGCCAATGCACCAATGTAGTGGGTCTAGTGCTGGCCAAATCACCAGTGCACCCACTAGAATTATTTACTCATTTTCTGCTGTGCAATGAGGATTAGGAGGAAGGCAAAACAAGCTTGAAACTTTAAAGGATATAAAGAAAACTGTATTAACAGAAGTAAAAGGAAAAAAATAAGAAAAAAAAATACGAATAAATCTTCTGTTTAGAACACTTCTTCTCCTCCCACACCCTCTTTCACACTGACTATGTAAAGACAAAACCTGGGACTTGCAGTCAGTTTACCATTTCTAAAATAGTGTTTTTTCAGTTCTCTTAGGAAGAGGAGTCTCTCTTATCATGCTATGGAGACTTCTCCACAAGAAACAGTTCTCTCGTGGTGTTAATGTCACAGCGCATCAGCAGGCATCTGGAAATCTGCAATCGCAAAGTCCCTCCCATGTTTTGGAAGTTTTTTCTCATTTCATCTTATTGGGGTACTATTTTAAGGATGAGCTGTTTTAGTATAGAAACACAAGTTCTCTTATCTCTGGGAACAGAGGTTTTCTTCTCCCATCCCTGGGGCAAAGTTTCTCATCTCTCTCATCTCTCTCTGTTTAAGCTTCTCTTTGGATTACAGCTACTGCAACATCTGCTTATTTCAACACTGGTGCTTCTGCTCACGGCTGTAGTTAGAATGCTACAGCCCTCCAATGCATTCCATGAATTACAGGGAAAAAACAAAGTCTAATATATCAATCATATAATCACCATAGCCTTACCAGAGAATTTCAGCCCAAAACTAAGGCATCTCCTCAATCTCCTCCCATCTAGAATTTGACCCTGTCTTCACTGACCTCTGTGACCCATGTTGTTTTCTTTACATGTCTTTACCCTTGCCTTTTCCTGATTTGGGAGAGAATTGGTGTTTGTAGGTTGGTTTGTTCTCAAGCTTTATAAATGGAAGCAGTTTTTATAGAGTTCTGTAGCATTGAAAGGTTACTCTTGTCCAGGCTCTGCAATCAAGGAAGTGCTGTGTTTCTTGCTGCTGATCACAGGGTCTCTGCTGGCACTGCTTAAGTCATGCTGGCTGATGGTGCCACTCCACGACTTTCCTTCAAGCGAGGTGCTGGAAAAAGAAAAAATTGCCACTGCTTTTGTCCTTCTGTCCACAGCATAGCTGGCTAAAAGCAGTTAAGCAAACAAAGTCAACTGCAAGCCATGTCAAGATAGCTGCGGCCACATGGCACTACCCTGGTTGTGCCAATTTTGGCTGTGCACTCCTGACCACATGGCCGCTCCTGGTCTTGGGGCCACTCCCAGCGCCTGCCTTGGGGCCACTCCCGGTGCTGGTCCTGGCTGTCTGGTTGTTCCCAGTGTTGGGATGGCCCCTGGTGGCATGGAGTGACGGGCTCTGCTGGGAAGGGGCCTGATCCCGCCAGGAAGGGGCCCCAGCCACCCTACCATGATGGGGCTGGCAGACTTCTCAGGAAGGGGCCAGCCTGGCCAGTTACCTCTGCAAAGGCCGGAAGCAAGAGAGCTTTTCCCAGGCCTTGTTTGTTTCTGAATGTGTTTTTCCACAGAGGAGTGTTCAACTCTTTTAAGTGGTTTAACCAGGTGTCAATCTTCAAAACTAGATTAACTGATAGCCCACTGATTGATTCTGCCAGGTCCCCATAGAGAACCACCCTTGCAGGCCATGGACTGCCTCCCCAACTAAAATCCAAACAATCTGTTAAACCATGACAGACTAGCTTTAACTTAGGGGCCATGTAACACTGCTTTTTCAACCAAGTCTATATTTGCCCAGCTTATATGTTTTTTTTTAGTAGGTTTGTATTTATCTTTTAGCATGTGCCTGTTTCTTAGTCATGTCAGCTTCAATCTATGGTTGTTAATGTTGTTTTTTTAAACACTAATGTCTAAATCAGTATCTCTTCCCATGTACAGATATGACAGGAGAAGCCTCCTCACGCAATCCTACAACCTGTTTAATGGACCAGGTTGAATAAAAAGTTGCAAGAGGTGATGCCTTAAGATTTTAGCCTTTTTATTTTTCACATCCTCTACTACATTAGTGCATAGCTCTAAACTCCATCTAAAGTGTTAGCTACTGTCTACACATTTTGGTCAGACAAAACAATTCCTCTAGGCCTGAAACTCAAGGACACCCTACAGCCTCAGGCCCCAAAAAGTATAAAGAAAAGTGAATTTGGGGGAAGCAAACTGGGGGAATATGACTTCATTACCTGAAGCTGTAATTGGAGGATTAACCCCTGATATGTAAATAGACCAAACTTATATCTGTCTGAAAAACTCGTGACCATTGTTAATTTTGGGTGTAGCCCTTTGGGGAGGCTTCATCTGCCCTTAATATACCTGAATGCCCTTTATTAAATATATCTGCTTTTATGTTTTGAACTTTGTCTGCCCTCTGTTTCTAGGTAAGCTCAAAAAAGGCATCAGAGGCAAGCCTCTTCCACAGGTGTTTTCCTTCCCTGCACCTGCTTCCTGAACAACTCTTCCTCCTTCTTTTGAAGGCAATAGGGCATCCCATCTGTTTAGCTTCATTAGACAAGGAAAAATAACCTTCTTGATGTTACAGGTATTGGATGTATTTTAACAACATACTTGCTTGAGAGTAAAATTAGCATGGCAGCATCAGAGATTAAAAGTGTAAGGAAGAAACAATCCAAAATGCCTTAGTACAAATTAGGATTTGATGCTTTCATCATTTGATCAGAAGGAGGAGCAATTAAATCCCCACTCTGTGTCTGCACCAAAGTACGCATACACTGAACTACCTTATACGTCTTATATATGTGAGTGTTTACTCTAGTAAACAAAGGAAATGTGAATAGATGGCATTGTCAGTCATGATGCCATTTGTACGTGATGTAAGAGGTCATAGAATCATTGCATGTGTATGAATTAACTTGAATTAAGATACCAAATTCGTTATGAGTGTCAAATGACAAATTCCTAGCAAGACTTACAGAACAAGAGACAGGTTTTTTTAGGCCACCATGAAGCAGTAGCAATCCTTTTTCTGGTGAATCCTGAAGTAATTATATTGTTCTGATTGGGAGTAATTTCTGCCCTTACGCTGGTCTTTTATGAAGGAGCAAAAGAGGTCTGTAATTGAAGCAAGGAAAACAGTTGGGATTTTTTCCTCACAGAAAACCAAAATGCACTGAGATTAAAACTAAATTTGCATGTTAAGTAAGACTCATCAGTTTGCATTAGGAGTTTTTAATATACTTCTTTGTTTATTTTCATATCTTTGAGGCAAAGGTGGATGTTTCAAATTTAAAAGCAATTCTGCATCATCCCAAATGAGAAAGCCAGTTCTCTGGTTCTGGAAAAGTACTGCTAGCATAGCTTGTGTTGTGTGCTTTGTGTCTTTTATCGGAGTTCTGGCTTGTTTCATGTGCAACCATTTACTGATTTGCAAGAACAGCAACACTTGAACCAAAAAGTGTGTAGTTTCTGAATTAGGTTTGAACTTAATTTTTAACTCCTACATAAACAATGAGCAGGTAGATGTATTTTGAGGATACAAGAACCACTTTTATCTTTTGTTCAGCTGAGAAGCCATTAAAGTGCTGACAGTCCTTGAAATAGAAAATGAACATTGTCCAGGGGCACAGCTGTCTGGTGGTGATGCACGTGTACATTTGGGATTATGTTTAGAGTAGAAGTTTGTGGGCTGCTCTGTGGTGAGATACAGCTGTTACTAAAGGAGGAACTAACAGCTTCACTTTCCCTAGTTTGAGGTGATTCATTCCAGAGACGGTAAAGTCTTCTGGGATCTGGGAGCTTGAGAGCAGCAGCTGTTAGATAAAAATAAGTGTTACTGCTACAGGACTGCCAGAAAGCTTTTCCTGCCTGAGAATTCCGGCAATACACAAATTCTTGAAGATGTGTTTGAGTGTCTAGCCTGATTGGTCAGTGCGGGAGAACAACTTTTTCTAGCAGCTGTTTATTTTGGGAAGAATGATGTCAGTGATCTAAAACCTGAAATGCACTCAGCTTTCTTTGGATATTGAAACAGAATGTGAAAAGAACCACTGTAAGGGAATACCTTGTAGTCTGAATTACCTTTTCAGCCAACTTGTTTCCACTCCTCCTTTGCTGCAATAGTTCAGATTCCATTTAACATGATTGCCTCCTCCGGCTCCTCCCTTGTGTTTACATTTTCATTTGCCTTTTTTGGCTGATACAAGTCTCACGATTCTTTAGCAAAACTACTTACCTCCAGGAGCAGAAACGGTGGCTGCAGCTCAAACAGCAGGGGTAGAGACATTTCTGGCCTTTTTAAGCTCAGAGATTTGCCCTAACTTTGGTTTTCCTATGTGCAGGGTTTTGCTTAGAGAATATTAGTTGATATAAATAAAGCAGTGATTGACTATTGCAGAAAATTGCTGGTCATGCCTAGTAAAGAGGTAAGTGGCTTTGTTGTGGTTCAAGAGCTGGAAATACAAACCACATGTATTTCTCCTTGGATTTTATAGGAGTTACGCAGGAAGAGCTTGTAAGGAATGAAGGCCTGTCATTGATAGAGAGGGAGAAAGGAAAAGAGAAGCACACATAAAATAGTTTAACTTGAAAAGAATGCAGCTCAGGACTTGTCCAGGTTTGCCTGAAGGTAAAAATATTTATTTATGAGGTTGATAAAAGATAATCCAGATCTTCTATAATGTTTTCTGCTGCAACATGAACAAGGGTACAGTTTGAAAAAAAAAAAAGTGTATTTGCAATCATCTTCTTTTTGTTCAGGTGGACTGGATCAGAACAGCTCTTGCTGAATTTGTGGTGTATGAGTTTACCTAGCTGGCTTTTATTTGTGTATGTTTTCCCAAGTGATTAATGGACAGTGGGTAGCTGTGGGGACAAGTCAAAAGGCTTAGAGACGGAAATATTTTTAATTGACAAGCCTGACTTTGGGTATTTAGATTTCAAGAAGAGAAGTGCCAGGAAAACACAGGCTTGGAAGGATGTCACTAAATTTGGTATGTGTTAGTATTTCAGGTCATAATTTTTAAATAAGTTACTCTTTGTTTATCAGGTAGAGGAGTGACAATACACACATAACCTTTGCTCTGAGATTTTCAGTTAGGAAAATCAGCTAGTGTGTGTTTAATTCAGATTCAGCATGGCAATGTTGTCGGGCTTCAGCCTGGGCAGTTCAGAGAGTTGGAACAGCTCCTGGGAAGTGTGGTCAGGTTGAAAGAAAGTAGGCCCCTTTGGTTTAGTTAATTAAATTCCAGCATTACTTAGGTCACCTCTCTTGTAATCTTGTTTTTTGACAGCTGTATTACTGTGCATTTTAAAGTGTCGCTTCCTTGGAAAAAATGGTAGCAGGGATTGAGTTGTGCATGGAGATGAGATATTGAATTTATATGGTGTCTGCGGTACCATTATTTAGCAAGGTGTAAAGAATGAAATTTTGCATTGCTGTTATGTTTTCTCATTTTCTTTTGTCAAAACTGTTCCCTGCCTATATGCATAGCTTTACTTTTACAATTAAGTAGGTTATCACCTTTTTTGGGAAACACATGGATGATGACCAAAAGTCAAAATCCAAAAGTCATAGTGGAGAGGTATTCTAAAATTGCATTTAAGAAAGAGGTAGAATATGAAATAAAGGTGTTATATAATAGAAGAATGACTACAAACCCTTGTATTTTGCAGGTTTGTAGTATTTTAATAGTTCATTTGTCCTAGTTTTGTGAACAAACCAACCATATATGAATATAGCTTTTATATATTTATGGTTGTATATATTTATAGTTTTTATATATATAGTTTATGGTTTAATAAGACCAAGTGCAAGGCGCTGCACCTGGGTCTAGACATCCCCCAGTATCAATACAAGCTAGGTGATGAACAGATCCAGAGCAGCCCTGCTGAGAAGGACTTGGGAGTACTAGTGGTTGAGAGGCTGGACACAACCCAGCAACATGCTCTTGCAGCCCAGAAAACCACATGTCCTGGGCTGTATCAAAAGCAGTATTGGCAGCAGTGTGAAGGAGGTGATTCACCCCCTCCACACTGGCGAGATCCCACCAACAGTGCTGCATACAGCTATGGGGTCCCCAGCACAGGAAGCAAGACCAGAGGAGGCCATCAAGTTGGTTGGAAGGATGGATGGTTTTCCTTATCTCCTGTGAGGAAAGCCTGAGAGAATTGAGTTTGTTCAGTCTGGAAATGAGAAAGGAAAAAAGGGGTGACCTAACTGTGGCCTTCTAGTACCTGAAGGGAGCCCACAAGAAATATAGAGGGCAATTATTTAAAAGAGCATGTAGTGACAGGAGACGCTTTAAACTGAAAGAGGAGAGATTTAGATGAGATATAAAGAATAAATAGAGGGTGGAGAGACACTGGAACAGGTAGCACAGAAAAGTTGTGGATGCCCCATCCCTGGAAGTGCTCATGGCCAGGTTGGATGGGGCTTTGAGCAACCTGGTCTAGTGAAAGGTGTCCCTGCCCATGGCAGGGGGGTTGGAACTAGATGATGTTTAGTCATCCCTTGCAATCTAAACTGTTTTATGATATATTTTCTGATGATAGTTAAAATTAAAAGCACCAAATTAATCTAGGAATGTTTTCCTTCAGCTGTGCAAATTAGAAAATAATTTTGGTATGTGCAATACACATTTTATTTTCACAGTTAGAGGCTGCAAGTTTAAATATCCAGACTCCTCAGGAACAACTGGATTTTTGTTTAGCTATGAGTTTCATTCTTTCTTACCTGTTTATAATGCAGAGTGGTATTTTTTGGTTCCTAAAAAGGCAGCTATCTATTAGAGTAAATTGTCTAGTTGCAAGTAAATTGTTTTGACCCACAATCACAGTTGTTTTCGTGTGACGTCTAATAATATTGTATTGATATTTAAATTTAGAGCCAAAAATCAGCAGGTCCCAAATTCTTCTGTTTCTCATTTCATTTCTAGACACATAATATGGCTCCTCAAGTTCTAGCATAAATATCAAAAGTAATGTCTGTCAGGCTCACCATCCTACTTATGATCAATGAGACTTCTGTCTGGGAAGCCATTATTTCAAGAAATTGCTTTAGGGATTGTGAGAAACGACTGCTCACTTTAAAATTTTAAAGATTTATTAAACCTTAACAACACAACAAAGGACTGAATAATGAAAAAGGGACAGCACTGGGAGAATAGCTGACTGCCAGAGGCTCATCCACAAAATGGCTGCTCCACCTTTAATACCCCTGGTGTTGCATCAGGCAACCCTGGCCCCTCCCAAAGTCTGCCAGTTAACTCTTCTTTGCTGTCCATTGGTGGAAACCTTGCAACTTCATTGGAGGTGAGATGTTCCCATTCCCAGCTGCCCCATGCAAGGGACATTTGTGCATGCTTTCCCTCCACACGTCCCTGAAAACTAAGGCTGTCCAGTGGCAACAGTACAGGGGGCGGGGGCAAAGGGGACTATGGGGAGAACAGAGGGTATCCAAACAACAAACTACAATAACATAACCATACATAAACAGAACTTCTCTTAACATACACACAATATTCCTCCCTTAATTTTGAGAGCCAATCATATTACCTGCCTGTAACAGGATTTTTGAAACTTGGTAGTGGACCAGACTTTCTGCACTGATGTCTTTTTTCCTAAAATGGTGTCCCAGCATCAATGTGGGGTGACCCAGACCTGGGGCTGGCTCAGGCTTTGTGCTGCTGACAGAGTTTGCAAAATTTACTCCAAAACAGTTTCTGATTGTGAAATTCAGCTTTTTGAGTTGTTATTTTTGTGAGCCCAGAAAAACCTACCTGAAACAACCTCTGAGGAAGTCAAGCCTCTGCCTTGAGCAAAAGCCACCAGGGAAAAGAGAACCTGGCTTGGGTGCTCTAACTTTGTAAAGAAACCCTGGCAACCTCCTGCCCTGTTTCCAGCCACAGAACTGGGTCTTAAGGAAACAAGAACAATCTTGGACACAGATAGATATGGAATACAATAAAATTTTGGTTACCCTGGAGAGATAGCTTTTAAGTAATTTTAAAAGCTATTTATTTATTAAAGTTATTTATTTATTTAAGTTATTATTATTTATTTATTAAAGTTGTTTACTTTTAAAAGCTTTAAAACTTACTTAAAAGCTATCTGAGATTCCTGAAGTAGTTTAAGGCTAAGGCTAAGTTAAGGCTACTAACACACAAATGCAGTACTTAATTTTCTGTTTGTGGGTTTTGCTTTTTTGTTGTTGTTTTTGTTTAGGGGTTTTTGTTTGTTTGTTTGTTTTGCTTTTTATTCCTAAGTGAAATTTTAAGTAAGCTATACTTGTGTATCTTCTTCAGAGTGGAAGCTGTACAATTCACAGCTGGATGACCGCTAAATATTTGGGGTTGCCTAGCATTCCTAGCAAGATGCAGAATAAATTTGATAATTTTGTATTAGTGGAAGAAGGACAGGATTATCTCTGAAACTTAAAGAGTGCACATGTGTAAGACCCTTGGGTCAGTAGTCCACTGTCAGTGTGTTTGTCTTTTTGTCTGTACTTCTGCCACTATGCTTGTATGGTACTATATTATGGTACTAGAAGGGCTAATAGAGGGTTCCATTGCTTCCATGGCTGTACTTGAGAATTTGAGAGTTTTTTTGTACGTACCATTTCTGCAAGGAGAACCAAATCTGCATGCTAGAATGTTTGATCTTGTGTGAAGTACTGTATTTGGTTTGGCTGAGCTGGAGTTAATTGTCCTTAGGAAACTCTCACAAGTGCTGTGCTTTGCATTGGTAGCCAGAAAGGTGTTGACAACACACCAGTGCTTTGTCTGCTTCTGAGCAACACTGGCACACTATCAGCGCTGTCTCTTTAACAGTTCTCTCATGTCCTCCTCCCATCAAGTGGGCTGGGAGTGGGGAATAACCGGGAAGGAGACACATCTAGGCAAAAATAGCTGACCCAAATTAACCAAAGAGGTATTCCATACCATATGATGTCAGCTCAGATATAAAAGCTATGGCAAGGAAGAGGAATGGGGCATTTGTTATTTTACAATGTTTGCCTTCTGGAGCAACTGCTCTGTGTGGAAGTCCTGCTTTCTGGGAAGTGGCTGAACGTTACTCTCTGCTGGAAGGTAGAGATCACTTCCCCACCCCCACCCCCCGCCCTTTGCTTAAGTGCACAAACTTTCTTTTTTTTTCTTGCTTTAATAAACTGCCTTTTCTCAACCTTTTCCATCTTATTTTTTCTCTGGTGTCCTTCTGGGAAGGGAAGTCGATAGAGTGGCTTGGTGGGCACCTGGCATGAGAGCCAAGGTCAACCCACTACAGTATTTAGGCTGACTAGCATTTTTAAAGCACAGAGCCTAGTTTTCAGTAACAGAACAGTCAGACAAGACTTTGTAATCGTTCAAGTGTACTGTTCCGGATTGACTTCACTGCATTCCAGTTCATACCTGTAACTTTTTCAAGTCTGTGTTTTGTCAGGATATACAACTATTCCAAACAAAGCAGGGTTTTTTTTATTTTTTTAATGTTTTTTAAACTCAAAACCAAGCATACAGTAAAAAACCCCACCTAATAGTTACTCTTAGTTCCAGTTTCTTGTTGTTGTTGTTGTTGTTTGTTTTGTTTTTAAAATCTTGTACTTTATTGTGGTAACTGTATCAAAATACTTCATATGAAACACCAAGTATGCTTCATAGTCCTAGAAGGTCATGAGAGCTTATGAGAAATCACAGCATGCAAGAGCCTGAGAAACTGTCTGTTGGCTGTACTTTTTGATACATCTTCTTTCAAAAATACTGTTTTTAAGTATCTGTATACAGACATTCAGCCTCAGGCATTAGCAGCCCTTTTCAACATGGAATTTACACATCAAATTTAATCCACAGAGAAATTTTACAGCAAGGGGAGTTGCATTCCTTTTTGCTCAGTTTGATATTTTTTTCTGAAAAGGAGTATTTTGGTGTTTTGCATGTGCTGTTTTTAAAATCAACATCAAACAAGTAATAGTTCCTAGTCCCTAGAAAGTAAATGATTGTCCTTTAGTTTAGCTGAAATCTATTAAAACTGTTGTATAACCTTTAGTATGTAAGTATTTTAACTGATGGAACCTTGTCAGTGTGTCCCCAAAACTTTTTCCAACCAGACCACTTTTCTTGCCATTATAAAGGCCAATGAATTAATTACCATTGTGAGTACAATTTCTGCATAATGCTTTTTCTAAATGGGTATTGCCTAGAAAAGTTTCTTAGTTTGGAAATTCATGATCATGATGCCATTTTACATATATTTTGAAAATGTGTGGTAGAGTTGATGTTGAAATGCAGTGGGCTCTCCATAGGGCTTTTGATTCTGGAACTACAACAGACGTAATTGATGGTTACCTTTGAGAAAAGTCTGCCTGTTCCTAAATTGTAATGGTTTAATTTTCTTCATCTCAAACCATTCTCAGACTATAAGTAGGAAAAGTTTTTCAGAAATATCTGCTTAATATAAATATTCTGATAAATGAACATTAAGTCCTTTGAAAGTGGAACTACTTACTTTACTTTCTTGGCATTACAGACACTAGACATATTTATTCCTAAAACTTTCCTTGAAAAATAGAATTGTGCTCATTTTCAGCACTGGATAAAAATTCAGTAGCGATACTTTAACCTCATATTGGTCTAACCTGTGTGATATGTTTGGTGTGATGTTTTAGAAGGGAGTAAGACAAATATAGTTACTTCTGTGGAGGCTTCCACTGAAGTTCATTAGTCCTTCTTTGAAACAAAAACATGACATGCATACCAGGTCCCCCCTATATGTCATAATCATGTCAGAAATGTCATACTCTTAACATTTACTTGTGCCTTCCTTTGTGAAGAGGCTTTATGTATATTCCAAGGACTGCAGCTCTGATTAAAAGCTTGTCTTTTCCTTGCAACACCAAGAAAAGGAGAAAAGTATTCTTTGTAGTATAGTCAGACCATCAAGTAAAAATGGACAAAGTAATAATTACATAATATATATATATTAAAGGCAAGTATTGCTGGTGGGTTTCTACCATTCTTGCTCTGTTGGTCATTGGTATTTGCTGTAGTTGTAGAGTTGATTTAGTTTTGCAGAAACAATACCATTAGTGTTAACAATACTTGTGGCATGACACTAGTCAAAGCCCTTATATGATGCCTTGTCCTTATCTCTCCTTTTCCTTTTCACTCATATCTCCACAGTGTTCCGTACCCAAGGTCCCATTGATGGCAGTCTGTATGCAAAAGTGAGAAAGAAGAGCTCTTCAGACAACATCTCTGGTGTTGCTAGGGGTATTCATGTTACAGACAGTCCTGATCACAGTGATCACACCCTCTCTGTCAGTAGTGATTCTGGACACTCCACAGCTTCCATCAGAACAGACAAAACTGAGGAATGCCTTGTCCCAGGAGTTAAACGGAGTCTGAGCCCACAAGAGAAGGCAGAACTAGACCAGCTACTTAGCGGCTTTGGACTAGAGGATTCTGTCAGCACCACCAAGGATATGACTGATGCTCAAAGCAAGTACAGTGCTACTCACCACATAGTGCCAGCTCACATTCTCATGAATGAAGTCACCAAAATGAAGGACAGGGAGACTGATATTCTGGATGATGAAATGCCTAATCATGACCTTCACAGTGTAGACAGCACTGGGACGTTGTCTGCCTCAGAAGGGCAGCACTCCACCCACCTAGGGAACTTCAGTTGCCACAAGAGCAGTCAAAACTCACTTCTTTCAGACGGCTTTGGAAGTAATGCTGGGGAAGAGCATCACAATGCTTTTGCTGCAGACCTGGGAATTGGTGTGGATTCCCTCTTTGAGAGATTATTTGAAAGCACTGAGCCAAAGTCAACTGAGCAATCGCAACAGAATCCTTCTGTCTCACCCCATCTACAAGCCTATGGCCCAAGTAACTACTCTACTCAGACCTGGGTATGCCAGCAGCAGATGGTCACTGCTCACCAATATGGTTTTGCCCCAGAGAATGAAATTATGGTTGGCATTCATAACACTGTGGAGAATTTGGGCAGTGTACAGAGCCAGTCCCAAGTTGCAGATGCTCCAACATGTGGCTCTAGCAGCAGAGATGCTGTGCAGAGAGGGCTAGGAAGCATGCTGGGTGCTGCAGAAGCTGAAGAACATGCAAGTGCTGACAATTTTAAGTCAAGGCTAATGCCTGAGAGGAACACAAATGGCCTGGATCTAGGACAAAATGCTGGAGACGTACCACCTTCTCCAACTTTGGATATTGATCAGTCCATTGAACAGTTGAACAGGCTGATCTTGGAGTTAGACCCTACATTTGAACCTATCCCAACCCGCATTAACACTCTCACCAGTGACAGAAATCAAGTAAATGGCTTCAGCAGCCTTGATGCACACATGGAAGAGCTTAACAGTAGGTCTGGCTTCCGTGACAAATTAGAGATCAGAAACAGGAATGCCTCTGGACATGGTAAGCTGTTATACTTTCTGAAAATCATTCTTTTTCTAGCACCTGTGTGTTCATTATATGGTACAGCAGGACCCTCAGGTCATTGCTTAAAACTTTTGACAATGATTATCAAGGGGTTATTTCTGATGCCCTCTTTACATAATCATCCAAGATATGGAATCAAATGATGTAAGGTAAGTAAGTTTTGCAGGTTCTTGCCTTTTTGCTTGAAAAAATTACTTTTCAGGAAGTTCTTATCTGTTATAGATCATCTCTTGGGATTATTTTGCTGCTGTGAATTTAAGTTATAAGGAAGCAGAATTTGTACATCGAGACATTTTTAGAAGGCATTGGTGGTGTAGGTTTTTCATTATTACAGTTTCGATTTAAATTAGGAGAAAAAGTTCCAACCACTTTATCTTCAAATACAGAGTAATGATGCTGGCATTAAATTTCTATGCAATGTTTTCACAAATAAAGTAATATTTGCCAGTAAAGTATTTTAAGACATGCTCTTTTGGAAAGTTTTTGTTTAAAAATGTGCAAGTCACAGTGCTTGTTTGTTATCTCTGACTCTGAAATTATTACAGCTGATGGAATTAAATGCACAACACTTGCTAACTGTATTGCCTAAGTAATGCTACTAGAACTAGCAGCTTTGCAAAAGGATGAGTAGTCTGCCTCTGGCTAAGTCCACTAAACCTATTATTAATAGTCAACCTAAAGTTTGTGACAAATAAGCTCTTGCCTGTCCTACTGTCATGTTTGGAAATTTTATGTGGTCTAATTTCTCTGGCAAAACATACACCCTTGCCTCCCTTTCTCCCCTTCCATCTTCCTCTTCCTCCTCTTCTTGTCTCCAGTCATGGTGCAATGAAAGACTTGCTTGTGTCCCTAGGATTTGATTGAGTGTTAAGCCAGCATGACAGAAGATCTGCCTATGCCCTCAGTGGACACAAATGAGTTGCTACAGCTCAAACCCCATAGGACACCATGAATGTGCCTAACTAGCATGTGGTGTCTGTTCATGGGCCTATGTGATCAAGGATGGTGATTCTTGTAGGGAAGGTGAAATCACAGTTCTGTGTTTAGAAGGGTAACTGAGGACTGAAGAAGTCCAAAAATCCATGACTAATGAATGTGAGATGCTTCACTGCTTACTTTTAATACACAATATGTATTTAGTGGCATTAGTTTGTAATTCTCTTGAATCTTTCCAAATTATTAGCTGATGGTCAAATTGAGATTTTTCCAGCAGGAGAACACTCTTCTCTTTATGTACAGTAAATCTAGTGAAGGGGATAAAGAGATCATTTAGAATAAGCCACCTTTTACAGTTCAGTGTTTGAATATATGAAGCTTAAAAGAGATACTTGAAATTTTCTCAGAGTTTCTGGTCATCTCAAAGGAATTAGAAGTCCCTGTAATTTCCCTTCCATTTTTAATGCCAGGTAAATAAAGACCAGTGAAAATAATTGTACTTGGGGAATGATCTGGAAGAGGATGTATTTTAAAAAACTAAATTATGGAATTTCCATATTTAAGGGAATCAAATATAAATGTATAGACAGCATTTAAAATCCTGGATATCTGAGGGGAAGTATCAGGGCACAGTATAAGAGGAAAGACTTTAGTAGTAAGGAACATAAGAATAACCTTTAATTAAACAAAATTAGAAAAATAATTTGTATAGCTTTAGAACAATAATTTTTTTTAAGTTTGTCTTTATGTCAAGTGCTAAAATGTTCCATTTCTGACTTCTGCAAGTAACATTCAATTTATACTAGCAAGAGCCTGATTTTAAAACTACTCAGGGCTCTAGAGGTAAAACAACACATATATGTGCCATGCTGCCACCTCTGCTTGAGACTAGGAGGTCACCAGCACGTACTGATTTTCTAAGTGCTGTAGAATTTATTGATTTATATATCTGGACTTACCCCACTGAAATATACAGAATCATATATTTATTCATGCATGGTGTGCACAAACCAGCATAGGGATAAAACAATTTACCTGAATGAATATTAAGAATGAGGAACACCCATTCTTAATATTCATTCAGGTAAATTGAATGAATGTTTTTCCCTGTATGCACCACTGTTTTGAATCACTGGATTGAGAACTGGCTGCATATCAGGTCTCAGAGGATTGTGGTCAGTGGCACAGTCTACAGATGCCTGTAGTTCAAGTATCTAAATCCAGTCTTGTTAAACTTATTAATCAGTTGGATGAAGGGGTAGAGTGCCTCCTCAGCAAGTTTGCTGATGCATAGAGCTAGGTGTCTAACTTGAGGGTTGGATTACAGGAGGATGGTGGAATTATCTGGTTTCCTGCATGAGTGTGCAGAAAATACATGCCTTAAAGTGTGTGCATGTTTCCAGTGCCCTGCAAAGCTGGAAGAATGTGCCTAAGAATGAAATGTGTGTGTGTCAGCTGGGATGTACATTATGGTGCATTCTTGCCTCTATTTGCTCATATGATTCTGCACTGACTGACATATAGGCTACAACCTATCCTTTCATGCTTCTTCCTAGATGTTTTTATACACATGTATCCTTAGCATAGGTCAACCTGGCACAAACCACTGACTGCCCATGCAGCAGAGTTCTGGGTTCTGTCTGAAATGATTTCTTGTGTTAAGTGCTTAGCATTTTTGGATCATTGAATTTCTTTTTGCTAGGATGTATCTTTATGAACCATGCAGAGCAATGGTTGATGAGCTTTTCTCTCCTTCAGTGTCATGCTTATCAGAGGTGAATCACTGCAATGTTTATTAAGATTTTTCCAATTTTTATCTTTTACTTGAGCTGAGTTACACACAGATGAGTTTCTGACAGTGAATGAAGCTGCCATTTACTAATGACACAGTACTACAGGAGTGCTTAATTTTAAATGACAGGAAGTTCATAGCATGAAAAAATTTTGATGTGTGTATAAGCTTTTCTTTCAGCCATTTTCTTTCAGCCATTTTCTTTCAGCCATTTACTTCACTCTCTGTATATTCTTTTACACCTAATAATTAACATATGACCTCAGTCTACTGCTAAAGATATTAGTAAGACTTATTTTCTCAAATCAGCCATCTTTTTACCACAAGGCTTATGCTTGTTCAGTAAAAAAGGAACGCTAAATCAATGTTCTGCTTCAACCTACAAAATTGTAAAAGCAAGAATTTAGTAAATGTAGAGAACAGAAAGGTTTTTACCCATTTTCATTATAACTGACCATCATTGTCACCCATGTCTCATCTGTGTACCCCACCTTTTCACGGTTAAAATGTTACAATTTGCATCTTTAGAAAAGTACTAGATGCAAGTGAGGAATTATGTGATCAAGTGAAGGCAGAACACAGAAACACATGCATTCAGTATTTGGGGCAGCCTTTTTCAATGACTGTGACCAAGATATGCATTTCTATCTGAATTTGCCAGCATGACAAAGAGAGGTTCTGTATTTGCCATAAGGTTGAAATTATATTGTTCCTCTCAGGTAATTCTAATTCTTCTTCACGCATGAGTTATGGTGTTTGAAATTACGATCTCAAAATTTCCCTAGGTTACCTACTGTAGGAACTACAGAGATACACAATTCATACAGCCTTATATTTCACTTGGAGTTTATCAGCTCAACACAGAATTGAACATTAAACAAAGCCTCCGTCTCTCAAATTAACAATGCGAAATGAATAAAACTGAGGTGGCTTAGGATCTGATTACATGTCTGGAATACCTTCACAGATCTTTCCTCTATCAAAAATAAACCTTTGGAGATGGCCCAAGATAACAGTATTGTAAATCATGCTACAGTGTCTCTGCAGACAAAGGAGAGAGAAAGAAATCCTTTTTGCATACCTTATTAAATAATATTTTTTAAAAGCACTGATGTTCCCATTTACTGTGCTATTCTGTGGGTAAGCATAGTCCCTCTGAAATAAGTTGTAAAGTGAGAGAAAAACAAAGCTTGTCCAACTTTTTACCTGCCTTATTTGTATGTAAAATACATTACAAAACTTGTCATTTCTGTTGTACAGGAAGATTTTGGTGCCTGACTTGGGAGTTAATTTTACAGTAGTTAACACTAAATTTGAGTTTTTAGGTAAATCAAAGGTAAAAATTGAAGTTTTAAGTTATAACTGAACAAGATTCAGTTTTTAAATTAAATTAAATAACTTCTTAAGCTACAGTTAAAATTGAATTTTAGTTACATTTAGCAGCACAATAATTTTTAATTTATGCCATATACTTACACCACAAAATTTTGAAGTCTTGTAATTTTCAGCATGTGGGCCTGAGTCTACCATTATGAATTCTCTTTATGGGTTTGGAGATACGAGTTTGGATTTTGCACTGGGCTTGCTCCCCATTCTTAGCATAATGTAAATGGGCTCTGAACCTAAAGTGATAGATCTGCAGAGCTGCTGTGTCCTATGCTTGATGGTCTGCTTAAATTTGGGATAGAGTTTAGACCTTTTCATTTGCTTGTTAGACTAATTGGTTATAAGGAGTTTACACTCCTAGTCTACTAGCTGTTAGAAATTGGGGTTAAAAATACTAGTTTGCTTGTTAATCATTGCTAATTATTGGGTATTTTTTCAAGAATAAAGGGATTTTTCTGACTTAAGCAGCACTTTGTGTTACATTTTAGAATGGTTAAGGCATTGAATGTATCACAGGCACAGCATAGTTGGCTTGTTTTCTAATTAATGCTTTTGAAACAGTGTTCCTAAAGATCTGGGAACCTGAAAGTTTGAGCATATCAAGATCCTTGTTTAGTATTTGCATCACAAATCCACCAAGGTCATGGGTTCAATCCTCATACTTCATTTAAGATTTGGACTCAGTGATCCTGCTGGGTCACTCAGAATATTCAGAGATTTTGTTTTTCAACTGGCTATATATTTGATTATCCTTTTTCCACCACAGCAATATTTAGTTCAAGTTTTGTCTTGCTGTCTTTGAAGATACTTTTTCTTTCAGTATGTAATAATGATTGTAAAGCTGAATCTAAATTTTTAAAGTAGATTTGCTATGGTTTAAGCATAAAGCTGTTTTGAAAGTTTGATCATTGCATACCTTCTTTAAAAATCTTAAACTTGTGTAGAAGATAAATGTAGAACTTATGTAGAAGATAAATGGTGGCAAAGGAGGAGATCACTTTCAGTTTGGATGGCATTGTTGGTAACATTTTTAGTATGTGGGATAGTCCCTGAAGGCTCCTCTGTTAGAAGTTAACTTACAGACTTATTTTTCCTTGTTGTGTTCTTAAGCCTCATGTTGGATTGTATCCCCTTGTTTCACAGTAATTGATAGGTCTTTTTAAACTGCAGTGTAGGCATGGACTTCTGGAATTTCTGCAATGCTAACAGAGTTCTCCCCAGAGTGTTATTTCAGCCTTCATTACTTCTGCTGAGGTCTGTGAAAGGGACATTGGAAAATCAGTTTTGTGGAAATTTTCACGATTCCTTTCACAACAGAGCCCTGCATTTTATTGCTCTGTGGGTAGAACTGGTAGAGCTTCTTATATCATGCTAGCTTTCCACGCCAGTTGGAGCTGTGGTAAGAAGCTCACTTGAATGCAAGCACTTTATCTTTTCCTCTCTGTGTGTAACATGCTTGTACACAGGCAATGAATTCCAGCTTGTCTGTCTGCAAAGTCTGTTAAGTTGTATTGATTGGTTGATTAAGCATACATCCTAGTAAGTTTTCCTTTTGTTTCTTAAAAAACATATCATTTTCTTAAACCACTTAAAACTTTGTCAGATATTCTTGAATGTATAGATGTTACCTGTTTCTTCTTGTGAAAGGGTTAGAATTGAAATTAATTGCAGGGGGTCTATGTACAAATCATGAACGGGATGGGACTGCTGAGGAACATGTCTTGAGCTGTTTATTTTCTAGCATCACTCTCATTACCATGGTTATGATAATGGAAAGATGCCAGCATCTCACATCCCCAGCAGCAGACAAAGAACTTAATGTTACAACTTACTTTAAAAGCTTTTTGACCAATCACACAAAGCAAAAGCATATTGACAGTAGTTCTATCCAACCACTATAAGCACATGTTCCTTTGGTTAAAACAATGCTTGCTTATTTTGAATACAATACCTGCTTGGAAGCCTTAAGATACAATGCACAGAGCTCCATTATTAAGCTTAGAACTTCCTAATATCTTGCTAGATAAACTTTTCTGTAGCTTAGGGAGTTATTCTAGACATGCGTTAATACACTGACCATTGTTCAATTTGTCCTTACTTTTCTACTTCTTGTATAATTTTGCTGCTGACAAATCTTACGGCTACTGCTTAGCTCTAATTGCAGTTCTGCTGTCTCCAAGGCCTGCCTTTTGCAGCTTTCCCCAAACCCTCTGATTTTAAGGATTCCCACATAGATGTTACCTGTTTCCTCTTGTGAAAGGATTAGAATTGAAATGAATTGCAGATTCCAAAAATCTTGCTAGACAATAAAAGAAGTTAAGTAAGTGAGAAGCTGCCTGTGAAATAATATAGTTAACACTGCTTAAGCTATATATAGAGAAAATTATCTTAACTGTTGCTCAGGTATTGATGATTGAAATTCAAGTGGCTAAAATCAGTTTTACACATTCAGACATTTATATTTCAATGCTATCACAAGGAATTATATTTGTAACCAGTTGGATAATTTGCTAATAAATGGGATACAGCACTGTTACTGATAAGCCACTGGAGACAAGATTTTAAGCTTAGCGTTGTTTTCTTTCTAACAGTTACAAATACCTCTCAATAGTAGTTGAGGAAAGCTAAGCAGTTAAAGAAACCAAACAATGATTAACCTTTAACCACTGGCCATGCTTCTGTTAGCTGTAGCTTTTGCATGGTGATAACCATCTGATGAGGTAAGTACCTGATGTTGTTCTGATGCCAGTTTGTTGGAATGTTATTATTTGTTCATTGGGGAAAATAAAATTGCTTTTGTAGGGAAAAATCACTTTTCACATTGGGAAAGAGAGAAAGGACAGTATATTAAATGCTTTCGAAGAAATAAATATGTGCTCCTGGGATATTTATGAAGCTCTGCCAAAACTTTAAGCTAAATCATAAGAATAAAAATGAATTTTGTAACTTCTAGGAAGTCTTGGCAACTGACACTGTACACTGTAAAAGGTTCCTTTCAAATTAGTAAGTCTAAAATATTAAAATATTTAATTATTAAAACATTAAAATATAAGTCTAAAATATTATGAAGTACAGTTTTGAAATGAATGAAATAAGTAGAAGTAATTTTTTGCTCACTCCTTCACTTAATTTTCTTAGATTTATTTGCTTTAAGCTTTACTGAAATATATCAGCTCAACTTCTGCTCTCTGTTGTCCAGCATCTGATGGTAATTTGGTATGTAAAGCACTTTCAGTCTATTTAAGGAAAATGTCTATTTTCCCAGAGAGACCTGTTTGTAGCTTTCTGGGGACTGCATTAACTTTGTAGAAATTACAAGCTTCGTGAGTGTATCAATATTATTGATGATGAAATCCTCTCATTAGTATGACAAGCAAAACTTGTGTTAAATTTCAAAGGTCTTTTTTGACCCATCCAAACATAGATAGTCTTTATCATAAAGTAGTCTACAAGGCCATATTAACTAAGAGAAATAATCTGAAATAAATTGTGTATGGCTTTGTAACTTCGTTGCAGATGCAGTGAAACTCTTATGTGCTCTTCCTGGCTTCTGCTGCCTCCTGTGGAGAAGTGGTGGTACTGGGAGTGTCTGGTCTCAAATCATCTGAGATTCTGCAGTGATTCTCAGTCATTTTTCTTTACAGAAATTACAAATAAAAAAGGAAATGCAATGCAAATGTTGGTAAATGCTGGAATAGTATGAACTCAGTCTACATTCTTAAATGTCTCCAATTTCATAGAATTCACTGTGACTGTTTAGTATCATGTAAGAGGTTTAGAAGATATTTGTGATTTCATGTCCTTTTCTGGCTTCGAAAATCTTGAGTGATGCATCTAGTTTGCTTACAGGGTCTTCAGCACATACTCTTTCCATAAATAAGAGACCACACATAAAGATTCAAGTCAAGGAAAAAGGAGTTAAATATGGATGCTTAAAAAGTTTTTGAGTTTTCCAGGTTGCAGCAACCATAAAACCAGAATCTCAGTTGTGTCTTTTTCCAAATGTGCTAGGTTTATAAATACTGACTCGATAAAATTAATAACTGGCTGTATTTGGACCCTGAAATTTTACCTTATTGGTGGAATTCTCAAAAATTACTAACATGGTTGTATGTATTTATTTATTTTCTTCAATAGTAGTTATTGTAACACTGCCTTAAATGCTATCAGAGATGGATTTTTTGGAAGGGTCTAGTTTTGTAGTTTAACAAGAGATTTATTAATATTTTTAGGATAAGCTACTACTTGCCAGCAAGTTACTCAGGTTGATACATACATATGTCAATGCAGAACCAGTTAAGTATCATGGATTTTAGTCTAAAATCCCTGTCTCTGTTTCAGGCTTGAATAAAAAGTGTTCCACTATACAGAAATGTATATGTGAATTAATGCTTTATAATTATGTAGTGTAATCAAGGTGGAATGTCTATAACACAGACTCTTATGCTGCATGCCAGATTTTACACCTTAGCTTCTATCAGCTACATCAGATTAGGAAATCGATGTGTGTGTAAGGTGTATGCTATCATTTTTCTCTACCCAAGTTGCTGATTAAGTCCTCCTGCTGGTTTAGATGAAGGACACACTTTGGACTCCTAGTGTTATGGCTCCATGATCAGGGTGTGTAAGAGATGTGCTTCAACAACACATACTTACATTTGGTAATTACTGTAAAGGTTTAAATGACACCAAGCAATTAAAGCAATTAAAGAAATTATGGAAAAAGAAGTTGTGGAAATACTCAGCTCTTTTAAGAGAAATAGTTAATCCTCAAAGATCTTTTTGCATATATATAGACCATAGAAGCTCTCAGAGGAGTATTTGAAAAGTTACTATGCATGTGGTTGTTTTAGTGACTACCCAGTAAGTTCTACGGATCCTTATTGTTGATTTAAGAAGGGTAGAAAAAGCAATTGTTGCAGGAGTAATCTGGAAGTGCCTGTTGTTTGGAATGGATGACCATGTATAAAATCCTGCTAATCATAGCTCTGCATCTAGTGATGTGCTCTTAATGTCTTTGGAAACAAATAGTGCTTTATATTCTTGAATATTCTGGATTGTTCTGCTGGTTGAGGTTAGTCTTCTGTGCTGTTCCTCAAAAGAATTACATCTTCTGTGTGTAGCTAATACCTAATTTTTGTGATTAAGTGTGATTGCTGTGTATGTCACAAAAGGTGTACAGTGAACTGAGTTTATAAGGGCCGGGATCTGTTTTAGCTAAAAATAATCTGCTTTTGGGAGGGGAAAGGCGGGGGAAATGCAGCCCTGGACAGCCGCAATTGTTTTTCTGCCAAGAGCCACTCACTGTGTGTCAGAAATGACACAGAGATTCGTTTCTCCACAGAGAGGCCACAGAGAGGCTTCTCTTCGAGTGCCCGTAGCAGCCCCTGCTGGCTTGCTCTTCCAATTGCACTGAGGGTGATTGCTTCAAAAATGAGCATCAGGAGAAACATGCTGCTTAACTTACTCCTCTAGAACAAAGGGGACTGCAAATATTTTCCAACTGGTGTCAGCAAAGAAATTACAACTGGTATCTTTTCCCCACCTATGTGGTTTTGTAAAACAGTTTGAACATTCTTGTTTATAGTCACTACAGACAGAATAGTGAAGTTTGTTTTAATAGTTCTATCTGGAAAAAAAATAGTTTCTTAATCAGCTTGCCTGTTTTCAGCAACAGGTATGCAAGATGATGATGCAACAGGGAGAAGGCTCAGAAAGTTAAGTGTTGGGCAGTATGACAATGATATTCCTGAGGAGTCATCCTATAACAGGTGTGGATGGATGAAGTCTCCTGCTAGTCACCAGGCTGTAATTCCAGGATCACTGGTTGCTGGAGGGAAGACCAAGGAGGTAAACAATCAAGAATTTTTCACTAAATACTGAAGTGAGTGGCCAGTAGGAAGTCTTATGTTCTGTGTCCAAAATTAATATGAAGCAATTGGGCAGTTGCATCATGGCAATAAAAACAAGTAACTGCATTCACCTCATAAATGCAATTCAGTGTTTAAGGATGCTCTTGTCTGTTCTGTGTTTGCATGTTTTCAATGTTCCAGGATCTCTCTGCTGGAACAGTAGATTGCATTATGCATCTGATTACAGAAACCTTCTGTAATTTGATGAAGAATGCTCCACTGTGTCACAGGGTTAAGTGAAAATCGTCACACTATAATTTTGCTTTTTTGTGTCTTCTCTTAGATGATTGTTGTACATTACCAAGATGAAATAGATGGGGGAGTCTTCTCCACAATAAAAAATGGAAATGAAGCCGCCACATTCACATCAGCTTTTCCCCTGTCACCAGAGGTGACATGCGGTAAGAAAATTACTGTTTCTTTGTTTATTTATTTATTTAAATAGCACTATTAACATTTTAGCTGTTACTGAAGAGGAACTGCCCTTTTCCCTCTCTCCTAGTGACAGCACCTCCACCATGCCATCAGCAGATTACCTCTAGCCAAAAGGTCAGCAGCCCATCTGAGCTGTACAGAACCATTTCTGGTAAGGTACCCCTCTTTCCTAAGTAATGTGAAAATGAACTGTGTATGAAGGCAACTAACACAACAGTGGTTTATAAGTAGGACATACAAATGGTGAATTTAGATATGCGAGTCAGAGAAACAGATTTTAGCAGTCCTATTTTAATTACACCAAAAACAAGTGAGTAATGAAGAATTATCCAAGAAATATTTAATACCTTCCAGATTTTAACTGCCAACAGGGAGTCCTATGTTCACATTCATTGTGCAAATTTAGTGTGAAGCAATTAGACAGCTGTGTCATGGAAATAAGAGGAAATGCAGCTCAGCCTTTAAGGCTATCCTGCTCTTGTTCTCTCTCTGTGTTTGCATGGTTTCCTCAATCTTTCTGCTGATATTTGATGACGTCAAAATACCACTATCAGGAGACTTGAGTTCTTTGTGATTTTAAGCAGGTTTTGTCTCCATCTCAGGAAAGATGGGTGATATTCATGTTGCCATCTTTCCAGGCCAGTGAAAAAGTGAAAAGCGCAAAGCTATTCTCAGCAAAGTGAAGCTGAGAATAGAACTTGACAGTAGCTATGCTCAAGTCAAGGAGATCCTTTACTGGAGGAATGGATGTTCTGGAGGGCTTTTTTTGCCATGATACACTTTGTAAATGTGCAACCATGGGAAAGTAGTCGGTAGTGGATGATTACATATATGATCTAGTTACGATTTTTTATAATAAAGGATGATTTTCAAGGCCTTAACTCTTTGCTACTAAAAATAGCAGCTAAGCTACTGTTACCGTCAACTTTTTTGTGCAAAATTATTTGAAAACAATAGGATTTAAAAGAAAAAAGTTTTTCTGGACTGCATCAGAAAGTGCTGGACATAGCAGGAAGCCAGCTAATGTATTTAAAGCCTGAATAAAAATCACAGGCATTCATTTTACGCATTACGTGATGTTCACATGAAAATTCATGTATATTATGTATAGTTTTACTGCTTAGGCTGTGACTGTCTTCTCCAGGAGGATCTTGATAGTAGACTTTTCAATAAATTTGATGATGGGTTTTGATGCAATAAGAGTGTTTCAATTTTAACTTTAAAAACCCTTTACGTTCAATTTGCCTCACTTAATAGTTGTCAAAAGCAAGTAATGTCAACACAGAATAAAATCATCTTTAGAAAAATCTTCTACCTGGTTCAAGACATCTCTTTATGGTTCTCCCTACTTCTAAGTAATTAGTGGCTTATATCCCCCTGGGGACAACTTCATCAAATCAATTATAGGTTGATCTACTGAACTTTGTTGATAAATGGTTTCTATTAATGTTGCTAAGGGCTAAGACTTGCCTTGGAAAACTATTTGGCTTTCAATGTGTTTCTCTATTTTGATTCTCCTGCTTAATTTTAAATGATGTCATCTCTCAAATGCTGGTTTTAGATACTCATAATAATTATTCTAACTATTAGAAAAGTAGGCAATTGTTCCTTTGAGTGCCTGTTTTAAAATGAAGCTCAAGGTGTACTGAATGCTGCAGGTTAAGTGCTCATCTCCGTGCAGCTTTGGTTTTAGCTGTAAACATAATGTATTGTGACATTAAAGATGTTAGTTGTTAATTAGTTAAAGGTTAAAAGTGTATGAGATGGGTCAGCTAGAAAACATGCAGTAAAGACACCTGTTTGCAAGCATCTCCTAGAAATATTAATAGAAATGTTAATTGGGTGATTTTCCCATCAGAGCACAGAAATTTCTATTGTCAGAGGCAAGTAAGAATAATACTTTAAATGTTTTAAAATTCTTCTTCTTCTTCTTCACTTCTACTATAATTATTGCCTGTATCTACAGTAAGTATGTACTGTACTTGCTTCTATGCTTCTGATTCCTTTTGCAAGAAGTGCTTCTTATTTCTGCTACTAATCCCTAATTCATGCCCTGAGCAAGAGTGTTATGTTTTGTGTGTTGAAGAGGCCAAGAATCTGAAGGGAATAGACACAGCTCTTCGTGGGTTGAGACTGCTTTAATGCACCTGCCATAAAAGTTTAACTCTTGCAAAGTGCACACTCTTAGAGTGTGCACTTTGCAAGAGTTCTTAACAGCCTCAGTTTTTAGTACTTTCCCTTGCAGCCAGCTCTTCTTTTAAATGCTTACATTGTCTTTATTTTGGTAAAAGTCAGGAAACATACTGACTTCTTCAGAGATTTTCAACAGCGTAAGGCCTTTTGCATCATGGACTCTGGAGTCTTAATTTCTGCCATTAAGATATTACTACTTTTGTCTCAGTTCAGATCACCCTTGAATTCAAAATTGCTTTGTTCTGCATCTCAGCTTTGCTATTTATCTGCTTTTTAAGTTACCAGAGAGGATGCCGTAACCTGGTTATCAATTATCTAGATGGATTACTGTTTTATTTCTTCCCTGTTTCCTTGTGGAGAATAGCATTCAGTGTAATTAGCACTTACCATATCAAGAGATTCTGTTGTGCTTTTAGGAAAGTACAAAAGTATATATTTTAAAAGAAAAAATAATCAGTAATTAAAAATAATAAATAATAAATAATAAAATAAAATTAATAAAAAAAAATCAGTAATTGCAATGACATCCAGTCCTTACATATAAAAATTCTCTCTTAAGTTATTAATGTAAACTGTGTATCTAGTATCTTGAATGCATCTGATTTTTAACCTGTTTACTTAAGGACACTGTCTTTAATAAAGTCTTACAAAACAGAGGTCTGTTATCCCTAGAAATCTTAATTTCTTTCCAATCTAGTAGTGTTATGTATCTGCCTCCCTTACATTAGCTATGCCCTAACTCTCCCTGTACATTTATTGGAGATGTCTTGCATGCAGGATTTCAGAGCCTTGTTCTTTATCAAACAGGTGTAAATTTAACCTACCTCAGTCTGTATGCATGCAGTCAACTTTGTGTCAGTGCTACTGCTCCAGTGATCACTTGCTGCTATGGTTTTATGGCCCTTTTCTTCACTTTACGTAGCTTGAAAGTAATACAGCACCCACAGAGTTCATTCTGAATTGTCTTTGAAAGATACCTTGTTTCTTGAGATGAACCTAAGTGGTCTATAAATTGGCTAGTGGCCTATAAATTGGCTAGTTTTATAAATACCCCTCAAAAAATAGGGCTGTTCCACATAGAACCCAGATACATCTCTCTGGAATTTCACAATAGCTGATGTATATTACATGGGAGAGAGAATCCCACATATCAGTGAAGGAACTGAAGTACTATTAGTAGGCCATTTTGAAACTCATAAGGCTCTCTTTTGTCAGACAGCAGACAGTTAATTCAAGTCCCTTTGTATATAGAAATAACATATAAAAGCGTAGCAAGCTCTTTGCCCAGGGACTGAATGCTGGCTCGCTGCCCTGCCACTCCACCCATGAGGCTATATGTGAAGACTGTCCCTTCTTCAGCCCCGGTCAAAGCATAGACAGAACTTTGCAGAAGGTCTGCATTCACAAACAGGCACTGTCTTGCAACAGAGGAGAGGGATCTGTGGAACAAGGGAAGATTGTCTATTATCCTATCAATGTACTGACAAAGAGAAGACATGATGTCACTTTTTCCCATCTTTTCTGAACAGCCTAACTAGACTTGTGTACCTCAAGCAGTGCAAATGATCAAATTGAAAGCATTGCTGCCAGTATAAGGAATCTCTGAGCCTTCAACCATGTGCAAAGCCTTGCCTTTTCATCTCTTCCATGGAGCTTAGACTACGTACTGTACCCAAAGCTTGTGTATGAGCTGCATCTATTCTAAAAATTTTAGAAAGGGCAATTTTTCTCCACATGCCATTGTGGAGCTCTTCAAAACCACATACTGGAATATTTCCACAATTTTTCTCATACAGACTTTGTTTTTATCTGACAGAGACATTGTAGCCCTAATTCCCCTCATTGACTAACATAGACTTACTATATTACATCATCCAGCAGAGTGATGACTGTTTAATAAATGTATTGGAAAGCAAACCCACAACCTAACAGCCTCATTATTGTATAATTCTATTACCGATTAGAATTTTATGCTGTTGTGGTATCATGCTGTTATTCCAGGATTGTCATTTCTTCCAATCTTAATTGCAAGAGAAATGATACATACTGCTTTATTTTTCGATTTAAAAAATATAACGTTTTTAAACTGAGGGTCAGTTTGGGAATAAAAGTGAAACTAATTTGTGAAGGGAAAAATTCCCTGTTTATGATGGGCAAAAACTTTCTCCACAATGTGAAAAGCTTTCATGTAATATTCATTTATACCTGTCTTTCTCTCCTCCTCTTACCTGTTTTTGTAAGACATACATGTCCAAAGCAAGTAATAGATTCAAAACTTTTCCAAACATCTGGGTTCATTTGCTTAGAACATCAATGCATCCACTTATGTGGATCTTTAACATAAACTCTGTCCTCCTGGAAACCGGTGCACTTACATTTTTGCTATTGTAATTTTTGTGTTTAGGTTTTTTTTGATGTTTTGTTTATTTTAGTGGGTTTTCATTTGTTTCTTTGTTGAGGCTATCAAAGAAAAATAAAAAATACAAGTAGAGAAAGGAAATTTATTATTTAATGCAAAGCAGATACACCAGATTTCTGTTATGTTTTGCATTGTCCTGCAATTGCCCTTGACATGTTTATGTCGTGGCTGAATACAGTGTTCATCTACACAATATTTTTATAATTAAACACCTAATGTTTCACCATTTACTAGTGCATAAGAAGCCTCTATAGGCTTCAGGAGCAAGCAGGAAATTACTTGGATGTCCTGTTGGGATTATTCTACCAGCATGAACTTAATGAGGGCTTCCAGAAAGAGCATTTGGAATGCTGTAAAGCAAAATCATAAATGTTCAGAGACCACTTCTTGGTTGTTGTAAAGACTGAAGTCAATATAATGTACTATGATCTATCACACTTTTCTATCTCTGGGTTACTTTCATTGAGACATTCAGCTCAGTAAAACTAATCTTTATACAAAGTTTTTATTGCAGGAAGGTTGGAGATGACTTGATGTGTTTTCAAGTCTTCATTGTCACAGATCTCTTTCCTTTTGTGCCACTGATTATAATACCGTTCTCAACATATCTTTCAAATACAGTCATGGAAATATTGTATTTCTTTGGCCTGCAGAGAAATGAGTAACACTTATTATCAGTGATTTCACTCTAGTAGTTTAAATTCACAGAAAAAGTAATAATATTCCATCTCATGTGCTAAAAAGTTTAACCATTTCATTTGGTTTATATCAATTTGAATGGTGGAAAATTTCTTGTAACAGTAGAATGGAACTGAAAATAACTTAAAATACTTGTAGTCTATGCCTCCACTGAGTGGTATTAACTACAATCCTTACAGTGTAAGTGTCTACAACTGAGCTATTTGATAATGAGCTGTAATTGAGCTTTTCCCCCCGCCCCCTCCTGCCTCAGTTTGACGGAGATTTTCATGGGAGGAACTGTCCCAGTCTACACTACTTAAATTCCCAAAGCTTTAGAGATGAAATTATTTAGAGTTTAATCCATTTAGTTAGCTAGATATGGACAGGTTTTGTTTGCATCTATATGTTTCTACATAAAACTTAAAAAAATCTGTACATATATTAGCCACTGAGCAAACATTCTAATATGTCATTGATTCAGAGGAGAAAGGAATATTATTATACATAACTGAATATAAAAAGCTAGGGCATGCCAAGTCCATGGCAGATAGTATGTGATGATAAAACAGTGGGACAATATAAATGGGTGTTTTCTTTGGGTGATACATTAAAGCTGACAAAATAGACCACTCTCGTTACTGGATTTTCATAAGAAAACTCATTCTTTAAAATATACTCTCTCTTCCACTGGTTTTGGATACTCTAGCTTGATAAAATATTCCAGAACATGAATACACTTTGGTTTGTAGCCAGTGTTGTATCGGATCACAGACTCAATAATTCTTCAAATCTGGTGCTTATGTTAAGACAAAGATATTTCATGATTAATTGTTCTTACAGCTCCCCGAGTTAAACTTCTGCAAAGGGACACAGTCTGCTGTGACCTACATATTGAACATCACGTTGAACATAAGAAAAATTCAAATACTACAGATGGTCATGGAAAATACTGTGCTAGCAGAATGCATAATCTAGTGCACATATATATAATTCCATGTGCAGCTTCTCTGTGATACTGAGGAATTTGAAGGGGAAAAAAAAAGAAGATAGGTGTTTTTGGAGGTTTTTTCACAAACAGGATGGGACTGCTGGGATACATTCCTTGAGCTTTAATGCAGCATCAGCCTCATTACATGGTTAAGACAATAGAAAGATGGCAACAGCTCACGTACAACCAGCAGCAGCCAAAGATTTCTTTGTTACAGAGCATTTAAAAAGCTTTCTAGCCAATAGCATATTGCTAAAGTTTACAGACAATTGTTCTAGCCAATCACTAAAACCGCACATGTACGCCTGGTTCACACAATGCTTGCATGTATGCCTTCTATTAACAATAAACAATACACCATTATTAAGCTTAAAACCTTCTATTATCTTGCTAAGCATATTTTTCTCCAGTCTTGAGGTCTATCTTAGCCAAGCCTAAAACTCAAAAAAAAATCTTCTTACATTTGGTATTTCCCACCGATAGATTCTTCAAACATTACATTGAAGAGATGTTATGAAACTATTCACTGTCTCCTCTTCCTCCCTCCCTTGCTTTTGTAGCAGGATTTGCATCTGGGCAGAAACACTGTGATCATAAATCAGAATGGGCCTTAAACCATTAAAACTGCCCTGTTAAAACTGCTTTGGAGATAGAATCAGATACTGATTTGGAAAGACTTTGTTTTATACTGTGTGTTTAATTTTCTGTGCAAGTATTTACATTGATTTGTTTGTTTTAATGGATGAATTTTCATTCAATGTGGGCAAAGTGCTGATAGATATGTAAATCAGAGAACTGAGACTGTTCTCCTAGAAATGGCCCTTTCAGAGGTCCCTTGGCACTGCCTGCATTATCCATTTGAACCAAGACACTTCTGAAAAGTTATATGGAGTCTTCTGCCTCAACCAGCAAAGTTTTCTCATGGGAAATAAGTATCCAAGTATTGGAGACCCTAAATACAGAAAGAGGCTCTCTACTTTCTCGTTCATTTATTTTGTCCTGAATTCAAATGTTGAACTGCATTAAAGGAATGGCAGATCTTGTGACAAAGGAGTTTTCCTACAGGAGTTCATATGAAATAAGGTTTCTAGCTTGGGACATCTTTAAAGTCTCTTGCATCTTTCATCAATGGTACTTCATCAAGTCTGAGTGATCCTTGATCCCTCACTACTAGCATTAAATCAAGCAACTGCTGATTGGGTTCTTCATCAAGAACCCACCCACCCTCTATGCACTTCCCTTATTTGAGGCACCACACTTTAATCCAGTCTGTATGTTTTGTCTTGATTAACTTTTCATACCACTGTGAACTGAAAATGAAACAACTGCCTTATTTCAAAAGGATTTATTAACTGAGAAAAAACTTGAAGTTTTGCATAAGACACGTTATTGCCTGTTGTATTTTCATCCAGGAACCAATACATCTGAAAGTTTAATTGTGCAGCCTGCAGCTTTCATCCTTCCTGCAGCTCTAATCCAAAGGCATTTTCTCTAGAGAGAAAGCAGTAGCATTTTCTGGTGTTTGTTTATTTTTGTGGTTGTTTCTTTTTTTTTTTTTTTTTTTTGTGGTTTTTTTTTTTTTTTTTTAATACTTGCCATACAAGATAACTGACTGTACTTGGAATATGCATTTATTAGTTGAAAAGATGATGGCACTTGGCACTTCCAAGGGTGCTGAACACAGTTGCTTGTTATGTTCACTAGTATCTGTCAGAGCTCAAAAATTCTAAAATTCAGGCAATAAAATAATCTGTATAATTCTGAATTTCCAAATGCCAAAAAAAGTTGTTTATATAATCAAATATTACATGGGAAAAATGTGTTTATACAATGCTTCAATTGTTACTTGATCATGGTCTCAAAGCATATGTGCCTCTTCAGTTAAATTTGAAATGCACCCTGATAATACACTGGTGGGTGGTCTTGGTTTGGTTTTGGTTTTTTCCTCTTTCTTTTTTCTTGCTAAGAACCACTGAAAAAGTGATTACTTGAAAGGTTTTTAAAGCATTCTGTTTTAGAGAGTTTTTTTTCTCTTTCTTTTGCTTTCCATGGGAAAAAGTAATGCATTTCCCCACATAAATCAGTCATTTGATAAATAACTATCTTTGTATATATCCATTGAAATATCAATGAATAATATCTTACACGTATATAAAATCCAAAATAATGTGAAGCTGAGAAACCCATCACTAATATTTGCTTCTTTTGAAGATGCAAACAATAAACCATTGACAGAAACTTAAAAACAATTTTAATAGAAATATGTGATTGGATGAGCAGACATCCTGGCAGATGTGTTTGTTTTTACACATATCTGAGGTTGCTTGTTTGCAGTGCATGTGCATAGCATACATTTTTGAGATGTCACTAGTCACTTTGTTTGGAAAAGGTTAAATTAACAAAAAACAGGGGAACGACTACTGCTCTTGCTATGATTCTATAAATTTTTTTCAGCTTTTCCAGGGTGAGGCCTCCCACTATATGATGTGGCACTTCATGACTGTAATGTGGCAGATTAATCCATGTAGTTTGAGGGAAGGCTGAAGAAGAGAGCTCCAAAAATCAAAGTACAGCTGTGAGCACACGTTTTCAAAAAAAATGCAGTTTTAAATGATCCTGTGTTTGAGTGAATGGGAGGGTCTGTCTATTGCATTCACAAGTTAAAGATATTCTGTAGTTTCAGAATGACAGACCTTCCAGTGTTGAGTGGGAACAGAGAGGAAATACACATTCAGTTCTACTTAATTGTTTATAGTCTAAAGGTCATATTGGTCTTTGTTTTTTAGGATGCTGTTCTCCCCTATGTTAATTCTCTTCATGTTTATTCCCTCTTGCAGAGGAGGAGAAAACCAAATTAATCTGTGTTTTTCTATGCCTGAGTTAGGCATGTTATTTCACAAAGCCATTTATATTCAGGCATCTTGTGGACAAAATCCAAAATGAGCAATCTTCTTGACATTGACACCTACATTCCTGTCAATCATCAGAGCAGGAGAGAAACACATGACATTCCTTAACAAATTGTGGAGTTTGCTGAATTTGTGTGAAAAACATGGCATAGCCACTTCGCTTCAGGAGTTCTTGCTGGACAAAGGTGCATGTTACAATTCAAGCCCTACATTTTAAACTATTTTCATTACAATTTGCAGTGTAATGGTTCTGATCAAACCAGGAATCTTATGTCCTATATCTAGGAGAACTGTATACTGGTACCACCTGGCAGAGATTGAAAGACCTGATCCTGATTTCCTGTCCTGTGCCTGGAACAGCCAGGAAACCAATTCTTCTTGCCAAATAACAGACTTTTGCCTTTTGAGATGGCAGTACCTTACACACTGACCTAAATCAAATCAGTTCCTCACTGGAGACATCCAACACTGCCTTTTCTTCCCTTCCTAACTCTTCTTTTGTATGCAATCAACCTTGCCCTTTCTATCTTCTGGCTTTAGAGTTTCAGACTTTTTTCTTCTTTGGAGAAGAAAGTCTCATCTGGTTGAAACTTTGAATTTGTGACAGAAAAAGAAGCAAAAGGTGAGATTTTTATTATGTGCCCTTTTGTTTGTTATTAATTGTCCATGTCAGAGGGTTTTTCTTGATGAGTAGCCCCTTAAGTATAACTGAGTCTGTTAGAAGGATCCATGCAAAAAATCTTTTAAAAGGATGAATTTGATAAATGCTGGCAAAACTCAATTATATTAATATTTTAATTACATTATTTCTGCTTACATTACATCCTTATAATACTTTGGACAGTAAGTTTCTTACTTAACCAACCTTCTTCATATGTAATCTCAGACCACTGTTATCTTCTTTGTTAAAGGTTACTATTCTTGTTCCCTTCTGTCCTGGTTCAGGGCAAATCTGGGAGAGAACCCCCAAAGGCGTTCCTCTAGGAAGCAGATTCAGTCAGCCCCTCCCCCAAACGGTTTGGAAAAAATACCTCCTTGGAAAAAAGTGGAAAAAACTGTTTATTAAACAAGAAAACAAAAACAATATTAAACAATAAAACCTCTTGCTGCTCCAAAAGAGAGACAAACTCAGGAAGTCCCCTCCCTGGGTTGCAGCTTCGCTCACTGAGTCTCTCTTCAGTCCTTCCGGCACTGGAAATGCCACGGCCCAGGCCTGGCCCAGTGGGCCACAGGTGCGAGCTGTTGGTGCTCCTCTGGGTGTTCAGTCCAGAGCAGTTTTAAACAGGTCCAAAGAACAGGGAAAAAAACCCCACAGTCCAGGGAACTTCTTTGCCTTGGCTAGCTAAAACTAAGTAAAAGCAAAGAAGAGCTCTGTCCTGCCGTCTGTTCATCCACGGACAACACAGTCCAGGAGAAGGAATGTGGAAGAGTGAGTGCAGTTTCTGAAAACAAACTGCACGCTTCTTCTCCCCCGCTTCACTCTCAGAACAAGTCTTAAAGGTGCAAAACTTATTATTCAGCATAAACAGAACAGACGACTGGGGATAAAAGCATCATACAGTCAACCCAGAACATCTTCTAATTCAGCAAGTGTATATAGCCAAACAAGCAAAGCTGTCAAGATTTGAAAATCAGGAAAGAAATGAGATATCCAAAGGTCCAATGATTACAGTGCTTTTTATGTAGAGACAGGGATGTTTTCTATGGAGAGAAATTTTCTCTAGTCATTATTCTTTATAGGAGTGTGAACAATTTTTTTGACTGCATCTGGCTCTGCCTGGAAGCATCCAAGACGAAGTGTGGTTTTATAATAAATTATTCAAAGTAACTGATATCACTTCTGAACCATAATAACCTCTTCTGACTCTGTGGCAAGATTTTCTCTTCTTTTTACCTGATAATATGGTGTATATCACAACTAACCTTTGCTATTTTGGTTCTTCTGCGTGCAATCTTTATGCAACATGTTTAATAGGAGCAGCTGCTATGAAGGAAAACAGTGGTAGGAATGAATATTCTTATGAAGGAGTAGTTTGATTTACATTATGGTCTGTGAAAGAAAGCAAAATGTAATTACTTTACCAGTACTCATCTCTATAACCAAGCCAGCTTGTGTATTTTAATATTATCAAAATGGTTTAGTACATGCATTCAAAACATGGTGCCGGTAGAAATTTGAAAGCAATAGAATAATTCATAATGGGAAAGTTTTAAATGGTTGTATTTGTTTCTATCTAGATCTAGTAATTTCCTGCAGTGATCCTTTCAGAAAATACGGTGTGCTGGGCTCTGATGAACAATCTGAAAAGGAAATGTGCTGCTCATTGTGGAGCTGCAGTATTTCCACTCGTCTTCCTGACCTGTGAATAAAACCTGTTCAGAACAATGCAAGTGGGATGTTGAATGCAACACAGTAAGACTTGGGAAGCGAGTAAAACTTTATTCAGAGTTCTGGATGTTAAATTTATCCGAGAGTGTTGGGCCATTTTGGTGTAATAGAGTAGCTGGGCTTTGGTCAACATTAAAAAGCACTATTCTGACAATTGTCGGTTCCGTGTCTTGCATCTCTCTGAAAGAAACAAAATAAGTGAGGTCAAATGAAGTTGGTGGGGGAAGAACAACACCCGGCCCCCAACACTCAAAGAAAACCCCCAAAATCAACCAAATTACCACCACACACAACCCCTCCCTCCAACCCAAGTTCCCAGTCTCCCTGGCCCCCGCGGCGCTGCGCGGAGCACAGGACCCGCTGGGAGCGGAGCTCTGCGTGGAACAGGCGGTGAGAGCCGGGCGGGGAAAGGGAGGGAACAAGTCAAACGTAAATGAGGTGGAGTCAGCACAGCGGGCATACACTGAATGGGCAGTCGAGCTGAAGAGCGAGCGGGAAGCCTAATCTAACAACTATCGGGGAATTACTTTCTGCCTGGACGAAGTGAACTGTGGCCGTTCTTCATCTGGCTGGCTGTTTTGAGACAAGGGAGCCTGTGCTTCTTTCGCCGCAGACACTGGAACCCACTTTGCGGTGAAGTTCTAACACGCGAGGGAGAGTGGCGAGTGCTGGCAAATGAGGGCAATTGTTTTTCCTAAGGCTTTGCGTGGCGGGCCGGCGCGCCCCGCTGCCTCGATTCGGTGAGCCACAGGCAGTATGCGGCACGGAGGGAGGGAAGGACAATTTCGCACAGCCCCGCGGGGGAGCAGCTGTCACGATGGCTTCCATAGGTAGGTTTGTGGTTCCCTGCGCCCCTGTTTTGTGCGTTTTGCTAAGTCTGAAAACTCGTTTATGTGGATTGGTCTTGTGTTTGGCTGGTCGCGCTCGCCGCAGCGGCAGCGAAACGTGACCCCGGAAAAAGGGGAGGGCGGCCGGAATTCCCTAAAGCGAACCAGGCTCAGATAGGGGCCAAGGGGGCCGCTCCGCTGGCGGGGTGGGGAGCTGGGAGCACGCACGCAGCCTGCGGCCTGCTGCTGCGAGCTCTGTAGAAATTAAGTGGGAGGAAGAGTTACGCCTTTTGTAGTCATGTAACAACGTTGGGAGTCTGCCCAGAAACTGAGAAGGTTTGCAGACAAGGAGTTTTGTCAGTATGGGAGTTTTCTGCAGTCGCTGACAAAAGATTGAGGGCATGAGGCAGGGCTAGAGAGTTTTATCTAGCCACTGTCCTGCTGAAGAAGCCTTGCAATTTTTTGTGTGCCGTGGTGGGTCTTTTTCAAAGTAGAAGAAATGAGGGCTGCCTGGAGTATACATAATTTCTGTCCACGTAGAAAAAATTTGTCTAGGCTGAGTCTTTTTCCTCCCCTGAGGAAATTTTAGTAATGTTATAGCAGCACTGGATTTCTTTTCAAAAGCATGAAAGGTGTAAGATTTTGTTTCTGCTTTCTTGCTTAGTGAGAACACTTTGTTGTACCATTAGGACTGGAAGGGTAACTGGTCTAATTTGTGCATCTAAGACAAAGTGTATTTGTGTAATACATGTAAAACACTCTCTTACTTCAGTTCTGAATTTTCCATGAAAATATAATAGTCTTAGAGCAGCCAGATATTACATGCTACAGTGTACAGGATATAGCAGAATAAAGAGCCTGGTTCCTACTGCCTTAATGCAAACAGTTTTTCTATTGAAACAGTAGCAGCACATGGTTGGGTAAAAACTGCAACCCTAAAAGGAGAGTTACTGAATCACAGTTCTCGAGAGACAGACCAAGCAAAAAAATGCAAGACTTCTCAGTTCATGTGTTTTGTGAACAACACTGAAGATAAACTGAATTGAGTTTGTTTTTACCAGTTTCAATTTCAGGTTATTAAAAGCAGCCTTTGAAAAGTCAGTTTTTTCTGGTTTTAAAATAAAATGGTTTAGGTATACTGCTTGAAAATCAAAACACAACCCTCACTTTGTTATTCAGGCTGCAGTGAGCTGGGTTCAGCATTATGTTGCAGGCAAGTGATTGGAAAAGTGAACAGGTTGAAGATCGTCACATTTAGGCAGAATTTTTCTCACAGCAGAAGAACAGGACCAAAGTGAGAGTTTTGATAGAAGGTCCAAACATCATTTTGATTGCTTCCATTTGTTCTATGAGGCAAGTATGCCTCAAACATCAAAAGCTGCCTACTGGGACCTCTCTGGTTCCTCTTGGCACTGGGGAAATGGACTGAGACAGAAAAAGGGGAGTTTAAAACTCCTTCTTTCTCTCTCTTTTACCTTAGGAAAAGTATATAGGATCCTAATACAAAATAGAAAATGTCAGTGAGTCTTTGTGCTTGCTTCTCAGAAGTGTCAGAAAGTCAGGCTCAAGCTCTGTCCCTTCTTTCACTCAGTTTGGCCTCTCTACCTTCACCCTTGCCTCCTTGCCTTTGGCTTTGCAGTGTATCTCGTCAGTATACATGAGTGGCACTTTTCAGTTCAGCACAGACAGCTTAGACCTGCATCTGCTGACATTTCAAGTAATTTTAATGGATAATGAACTTGGCCGGTATTTTACTCTTTTCTTGAAAGGTGCTTGGTCTTTCAGTGCATTCTGCCTGAAAAAGTATTACTATTCACTGGAAGGTACAATTTGCATGTTTTTTAGGTTCTTTTTTTCTTCTCTAAAACTATTGCAATTTAATTTTATGGTTTGATGAAAATTGTCATATTCAGCAATGTGAATGCCTGAAATTCCATTGTGAGATGAACCATGATATGAATGGAGTTGTCTGTTTCTAAAGCCATTTTACTAATTTGCTGTGTAAAATTAGTGTGGACATGTTAATAATTGTGTTCTAATTGTTTTATTGGATTTTTTTTTTCACTACTGAGTGTACATGCTGAGTGTACTACTGCTGTATGTAGAGACAGAATAGGGGTACTCTTGTTTATGCGTTATGTACTGATAGTGATTTTCTCCTAAAGAGTGTTTTAATCACATTTTATGTTACATGTGATCTGGAAATCTTGAGGACATGCCTTTGCAGCTGATTTGCATTCCTAAGATGGCAAAGCTTGCCTAAAGTCAGTAGCACAGCATCTGCAAGATCTTTTAAAATACATGAAAAGACATATGTAACTGATGGCTTTAATCCTTGGGGAAGTTTCTTTTTTTCCCCTGGTACTCCTTGGGAGAATGAAATGAATTAGTATAAGAAAGTTGTTCAGAAAGTCATGATAAGGATTTTACTGCTTTCAAGATGCTGTATTGTTAATTCTGTTCAGCAAATAGGAGTTATTTGTATTTTGATGTTTGAATGAATGTATGATACCAAGTTACCTGTAAAACAGTCTACCTATTTTCTCAGAACAGAAGCCATATAGTGCAGGTCTTAGGGCTTTAGGGTGGAGTAAAGTGTGGTCTCGTAAATCATACTTTTGATTCTGATCAATGTGTCAGCCTATGGTTGCCTGGAGATAAGCTGACACCTGGCATAGCTTCAGAGGCTGCATATGGCTATTACTGGCAGGCTGTTATGGGAGCTAGGACTTGCAGAAGACAGGAATGTAGCAATACACTCCCACTTTTGTCATGAATCTTCCTGGTAGACCAGAGTCTCCACTGACTGTGGTGAAGTGCCAGACTTCTGCACCCAGTGCTGACTGGAGAAGACTCCTATGCTAAGGATGCTTTCTCAAGGGGCAACAGCTCTCTTTACAACTCTCTTTCGGGCATAAGGCAAGAATGACTTTTTTCTTAAATTCTGAATGAATCTTACAGGCTCCCAAAACACAGTGAACACTTTCTAAATGCACACAATCAATGATTACATGAAGTTAAAAAGCTTCAGTACTGTAATGTACATTACATTTAATTATTAGCAATTTGGGTTCTAATTGTTGAACATGTTTTTTCTTCCACCAAATAAATGTCTCTGAGAAATACTTCACTGCCTCTCCAGTTGTGCAGTTTTATTTCTGAAGTTGTCAGCCACTCCATTGTTGTATTTTCTGTATTATCCAAGCATGTAATACATATTCCATTGAGATTCTTCTCAGATGAAGCAACTAAAGCAGACCTTTTTATGTGCAGAGAGGCTAATGCCTGGATGCTAGAGCCACTGTCTTAATGACTTTCCCCAGGTTCAGCCTGACTGAATACTTGCAAAGAGGGTTGGTCTACTCAAAACAGGCATTAGCAGAATCTCCTAGCAATAGTAATTTTGTCTTTTCCTTCACAAACATGAAAAATCCTGTTACATTTTCTCTGCTTTGTATTGGTGGGTTTTCGGGATGTGTGGGAACCAAAGTTGACTCTGTGTTGGTACATAACATGTACTTCTTCTAAATGAGAAGTGGAGCTACTTACTTTGAATAGGAAAGCATGTACTGTGCAAAAGACACAATAAGTTATTCCATTGCCTGGTATCTGAAGTTATAAAAGACAAGACTTTAGGCTTCCTTTATTGATTTCCATGTATTCTGTGAAAAGGAAGGAGCAGTGTGACCAAAGTTGATGGGTTTCATATAAGGGAATAATTTGGGTCACTGTATTTTAGTGAGATTGAAAGCACAATGTAACAAGTTTAAAAGGTCAGAATTTCAGTAAAGTTAATACTTTGGCCAAAAGCAGGAGAGACTGTTGGTCTCTCTTACTATTTTTGGCACCTTTGTATTTGGAAAAGCAAGTGAGTGAAAGAGAAGATAGATAACCTGTAAGAATCTTAGAGTGCAAACAGACTTGGAAAAGCATTAGATTGTTATCTGGCTCAGGTGGGCCATTACTTAGTTCAGAGCCGTATTATTTTCTCTGTCCATTCAGCTTTTATACTAGCCTCAGATAGTTGTGAGGTAGTGAGCTCAGTGTTTTGGAAGCAGAATACTGACTTAAAGCTCCCTTTCCCCAGAAGATGTAACTGAGGATCTTTACTTGAGTTTTCAAGCTGATACAATCCACATTAACTAGCACCTTCTCGTGAAAAGGATTACGAAGTTTGAAATGCATGAGAACCTACTAAAAAGGTATGCTAGTGGATCTGGACCATAGTGTGAGTTAAGCTACTCTGGGGTTTTTCTTTTTCGGTAGGTTTTTTTTTTTGTGTGTGTGTGTATTTTTTTTTGTTTGTTTGTGGTTTTTGTTTTGTTTTTTGGGGTTTCATTTGTTTTTGGGGTTTTTTTTGGGGGGGTGTGTGTTCTCTGTTTCAATAGGTTTAGTAGATTAAAGTATGGGTTAATCTGTAAGATCGTACTTTATATGGCTGTGTCGTCGGCACACCCGGCAGTTTCTGCTTACAACTGGAAAAAGCCTGCAACTTCTACAGATTTAACCTTTTGCTGCCAAGTAGAAGAGTGAACTGGATATTTTTGTGCCTTGCATGTTGACACAATTACTATTCTTTTCTTTTTTTAATGTCATTTTTCAGTAGGGTATGGTGCAAAGAGTCCAGCTCCTTTTAAGGTCCTGCTGTTAAAGTTGATGATCAGTGATAGTAAACGTAGGTCTGACCTGGGTGCATGAAGAGATACAAACGTGAATGATCCTGGCTTTGTCATGTCACTTCTTGAAGTAAGGAGCTGCACTTTTACATTGTCAGTGTTTTCACAGCTATAAATGGCATGGTAGGGGCCTGAACCAAGAAGTACTGATGATTTGCTTTCTGTCAGATGTGCCAGGCTAGTTAATTCTGTAGAAACTATGAAATTGCAGAATTATTGATTCTGTGAGATAAAGGGTTAACACCTGACTGGTGAACTTTGCATCAATCAGAAGACATAGCTGAAATACCCAGACGGTTTGTTTTTAATTGAAGTAAAAATAAGGCTGCTTTCATGGGAAGTTCTTTTAAGATATACTTGTTTCTAGCCTGGGAAGAGTTATATCTAGTTTGTGTTTTTTCTGCATGTTTTACATGCCTGGCTGCCAGTAGCTTTTCACTCTATATTTTATACCTGTGAAAATGGAGTGTGAAAGGCATCTGTGAGCATGACAGTGATCGTTCCCTCAAGCTCTAAAGATAATAGCAACAATCCAAGACCTGAAACGGGGAAGAATCAAACTTTGGTCCCTTTATTCAAGCAAGTGCTGTGGAAGGCGTGGAATTTGCTGTGTAAATCTGTTGGACTAGCTTTTATGCACGTAGTTGAGCTGAGTGGGAGATTTTAAGCTATTTCAGAAGGAGTGCCCCTCCCCTCTTTGCCTTCAGACTCTTGGTAACTGGATTCCAGTGACTCCCCTATATAGTCTGGTATCAGGAGAACAGACACGGAGACATGAAAACAAGAAAGCATGTGTAGATAAGCTTGGGATTGTAATTCCTGTTCCTGTGGGGAATGCATTTAGAAGCAGAATCGTCTCAACCTGCAATGTAATTGGGAAGCATCCGTGCACGTTCATGTGCAGAGATGAGATGCCTGTTGCACTTGAGATACTTTGTCAAATACTGGTCTCTGGAGATTTATCAAAGTTGTGTTTCTGGGGAGGCTCTAGTAGTCTTCATAAGTACATCACTTTGACCAATATGGGTTTGTGCAGCCAGCTTTTCTGACTCTTATTTGCACCAGTATGAGGATGACTGTAAATGTAGCTGATCTGGTAAATACAGATTCAGATTTCTGTAGCTCTTCCACATGAAACATTTCTGCAGTATTTCCTTAAAGTTCACTTCTATGGCTGTTTTGAATATCATTAAAGTAATGGTGTAGTTAAAAGATAGTTTCTGTTAAAAGGCAGTTTTTCTGTTTCCCTCATCCAATTAAATGTTTACTCTGTTCAGTGTGTGCTGTGTGATGAATTCAGATGGTTTATAGTCAGGGCACTAGCATGAAGATTTTCTTGTCTCAGACATATCTTTTAGGTACCTTGTACACTCCTCATTCAAGTAACAGCAGAACCAAGCTCTGCCATGAATTGAAGGGAAAACAATATTCATTTTGACTTGTTTTCAGTGGCTTTTTACATTAGGAAGGTTTGCTTATGGAAAAGATGCATTAGTGTGATCTAAATTCTTTGTAGGAGTGGAATTATTCCCTGACTTCCTTGGTTTTGGGTTCTTTTTTTTTCCCCCTCCCTGATTCTTTGGAAGTGTATCAACTCAAGAGATAGTAATTAGAGATTGTTTCATCTGTGACTGTCTTACTGGGATTCAGTCCTGCCAGTGTTGAGGTCAGTAGGACTATTCAGGTGAATGAAGCTATTCAGATGCATGGGCATTTGTAGAATTAGAGTCTTCTGTCATGGAAAACAGTGTTGCTGAGCCTGGACCTCTGAATAGGTGTTGACTTTTTAATACTAAATACAGAATAATTAAATGTAATCGCCGTTAGAGCTTGACTGGTTATTTAAGTGTACCTCTGAAAAACAGCATGAAACTGTTCCTGTATAAAGCTCTGCAGTAGTAGCATTCACATCATTCCTCATCTAAATGCATCTGTTTTAGCTATATCCTGTAGTATTTATGTGCAGTATAATTAAGATGAACATATTTCTTATTTCAGTCAGTTTAGAAACCAGTTACTCTGGTGCTGTTTGCAGGCTATTAGGAAATAAAGGTTACAGTTGTTTTGCTTCTTTGGTGTGGACAAAGTTACACCTGAAAACTGTAGCTGCACAGGTGTCATGGTTTAAGCGCAGCCAGCTGCCAAGCTCAATGCAGTTGCTGGGCACTCTCCAACCCCCAGGATTAGGGAGACAATTGGAAGGGTAAAAGATAGAAAACTCATGGGTTGAGGTAAAAACAGCTTAAGAGGGAAAGCAAAAGCCCTATACACAAAAGCAACACAAAACAAGGAATTACTTTACTTCTTCCCATGGGCAGACAGATGTTCAGCTATCCCCAGGAGAGCAGAACCCATCACATGTAATGGTCACTTAGGAAGAAAAACACCATCACTCCAAATGTCCTTCCTGTCCTCCCCCCATTTTTTATACTGACTGTGATGTCATGTGGTCTGGACTATCCCTCTGGTCAGTAGGGGTCACCTGTCCTGGCTGTTTCCTCCCAACCTTCCCATGCACCTCCAACTGCTTTGCCAGTGCGGCACTATGAAAAGCAGAAAAGGCCTTGGCTCTGTGTAAGCCCTGCTCAGCAATAACAAAAATATTTCTGTATTATCATTACAGTGTTAAGCACAAATCCAAAAGATTCACATACTAGCCTCTGTGAAGAAAGTTAACTCTACCCTGGACAAAACCAGCACTACAGGTAAACCATGTGCTGCTAAACATTCAACTTCCAAAAGTTGTGTCCTTTTCTCATCCTTCATGAGCAGAAGGCACCTTCATGCTTTCGCATCAGGTTTATATACACAGTTATAATATACCCTTGAGCTTTCTTTTCTCCAGGCTGTACAGTCCCAGCTGTCCGAGGCTCAGCCCCTGCTCCTATGAAAGATGCTTCAGTCCCAGTGATGGTGTCTTTGTGACCTTGTGCTGGACTTGTTCAAGCAAATCCCTGTCTCTCATGTACTGAGGAGTCCATAAGTAGGCATAGAGCTTCATATGTAGCCTCTAATGCTAAGTGGGGAGGAAGGATCACTTCCCTTGACCTGCTGGCAGGACTTTGTGATGCAAGCCGGAGTACTATTACCCACCTTTGACATGGAGTTGTATTGCTGGCTCATGGTCAGCTTATTGTCCATGAGAACCACCAAGTCCTTCTCCACAGAACTGTCTCCAGCCAGTCAGCCCCCAGCATGTGCTAGTGCCACGGATTATTCCTTCTCAGTTGCAGGAGTTTGTATTTCTTCTTGTTGAACTTAAGATTCCTTTTTTCCCATTTCTCACATGTATGAACAGCAGCACAAACATCTGGTTTGTCAATGACTCCTCACAGTTTTCTGTTGTCTGCAAAACTTGCTGATGAAACTTCATCCCATTATCAGTGTTATCAATGAAGGATGTTGAAGACTATTGCTCCTTGTATCAGCCCCAGGGTATAATGCTATGGCTTGCCTTCCAGTGAACTTGCTGCAGCTGATCACAAGCCTCTGCGTCCAGATATTCAGGCAGTTTTTATTAGATCTCACTTCCACTTATCAAACCCTTGTTTTATCAGTGTGTTTATGAGGATATTACTGAAGACCAAGATAAAAACCTTACTAAAGAGGAGGAACATCCACTGCTTTTCCCTTAGCCACTAAGCTACTTGGTTTACTGAAGAAAGTGATCTCAGTGGATATGCACAATTCCCCTTTTGTAAATTCATGCTGACAACTCTCAATCCTTTTTCTGACATGTGTTTGGAAGTGGTTTCCAGGGTTCCAGTTGCTCCATCACCTTTCCAGAGACTGGGGATAGGTTAACCAAGCCTGCAATTCCCTGGATCATCCTTAATACCTTTCTTGGAGGAATGAGTGATACTTCCTCCCTACTTGTTCTTAAGAATGTCTCCCAGCCATTGAGACCTTTTAAAGATTATTGAGAATGGTCTTGAAGGGTATCAACTAGCTCCCTCAGCTCTCGTGTGTTCAACCTCTCAGTCCTCAATGGATTCAAATATGTCCAGTTTGTTTTAGTTCTCCTTTGCTTAGTCCTCCTCCACTGAGGGTATGTTTTGATCAAGTTTTTTCCCATGGTCTCAGGGGCTTGAGGTTCCCAAAGTCCTGTCTCACTGATAAAGACTGATATGAAGAAGGTTGTACCTCAGTGTCATCTGTGTCCTTATACACCAGGTCCCCTGCCCCATTCAGCAAGTGGGCCCCACGCTGAGACCCTCTAGCTTGCTACTACCACCCCCTGTTCCCTCCGTCATGCTTTCTTAACCAGAAGGACCCTTTCTCCCTGGAAGTGACTTCCTTCCCCCCACCCCCAGCAATGACATGAGGTGGTATACAATAACTCCAGGTCCTGGCTGTGCCCCCTAAGGCATACTGCAAAAATTAACTCTGTCATGGCTGGGACCAGGACACACAGTTTTCTACTGGTATTTTAAGTGCAAATGGTGCACTTGACTAGACATACCTGATTAACACTGTGGACTGTGAAATGCAAAGCATCTTGGAACAAACAGTCCATTCTCATCTTCAGGGTTAGAGAATGTATTCTGGAGAACTGATCAAACAGTTTAAGTGTAGCAATTCTGTAATCTCTATTCCCTCTGCTATTTGACCTGCTGGATGTTTTCAGCAATCAACATAATTTTGTGAAATAATATCTACTGCACAAGCAAACAAAAAACCTTCCTTATAATCTTATTAAGAGAAAACTAAACTATTTTATGAGTACTTTTTTCAGTACAAGGTTCATAAAAATGCATGTTGTTTTTAAATTTGCATTTACTTTGTTTTCTTTGCTGCAGAATCTCAGAGTTACATGGAAGCCATAAAACTCTCTGTGGTGATGTCTGATGGCACCGTGGGCACAAACTCTTCTTTGCTGAGGGCCAACATGCAGACTGATCCCTCCTTTCAGCGCTGTTTTGCATCTTCATGTACTCTGGGAAATAGCAGTCCTATCCCAGGGGCAGAAAGGTAGGAAAAGATTCACTTACATTATTGTTTAGTTCTCATAATGATAGTTCCCAGCCAAGGCGTTATGCTTACATCTTCCCTGCAGACCATTTTCTAAGAACTTTGAGGTGGGTTGTAACTGCAACTCTGGCTACAGAGAGTGGTACACAACTTTCCCAGGCATTGTCCTGGGGAAAGCTCTGAGAAGATCAGAGAAAGGAATGAGAAATAATTTTTATCTTCACTTGCTGTACTTGTTATTGTAAACATGTAAAATGTGTTATAGAGATTTGTTTACCAAAGAGTGATTTCTTAATTGGACAATAGTAATAGTGTTTAGTTTCAAAGACCAATCTAGTCTGTCAGTATCAGACTGTCTGCAAAGGCGATAAGTTTCTTACTTAGTATAGTATAGTGTAGTATAATAAAGTGAATGATCAACCTTCTAGAATCATAGAGTCAATGCTAATTATTACCCCATCAAGGACATCATGCTATGACAGTGGGTTGTGACCAATGTTGGTTTCCATCGGCTGGATTTTAACACATACACAGGTGTTACTTTTATGTGATGGACACAATTAGCTTTGAAGATAAGTGAGAAGACAAACATAAATAGAATTTTATAGCTCAGTTATGTTATTTGTCCTAACGCAAGCTCATATATATTTTTCTGTGTGCTTGACTGGCGTCTCTGATGTTTAACTTGAAAATTCACATTGCAGTAAGCTGTATATGAGAAAAAGGGAGCACTCTTCTCACTGCAGACATATGTTTTTAGTCAGTAAAATGTCAGTAGATATGCTTTGGTAGTTCATAGCTGATTACCTTTCAATGGATCAGCAGGCTTAGAAATTTTATTATTTTATAATTACGTTGTGGTAAACATGTAGGGCTCTAGACAACTGGGTGAATAGTATAAATTTACAAAGCAGTTCTTGTACAAAGGAGCTTACAGCATAAGCTAAGAAATTGCAAGAAACAGTAAACAAACAAGGAGTCCCTAGTTACTGTTTGAACGTTCAGAAGACCATAAAAGTGCATGATCAGTCATTAGCTGTGCACTATATTTACTCAATGGACAAGGTGGTACATTAGACCTGAAGAAGTTACCTTCTCTATCGCTCTTCAAAAGCATTCCTTTCTGGTTAATAGTCCTATTCTTGTTTTTGGCTATTTGGCTCCTTTTTCACAGTAAGTATTTGGGAATACTTCTGGTTGGAGTGTCAGAGTGTTAGTACTTCAAGTATGTCATTACCTATTTATCTTTTATTTATCTTCCAATCTAATTGGTTTCATTTTCAGTTAGTACTAAGACTGTGACAGAATGTTTTGGTTTTGTGATAATGCATGTGAACCTTAAGATGGAACAAAATAATGTTGGTATTTGCTGCAGAGGAGGCAGTGTACAATTACAAGTGCATATGTATTAAAAGTTTATCAGGCAGTTCAGTCATTATCAAGTTTACATTCCTACTTCAGACTTTATCTAGAAAATCTTGTTAACTTCTTTCTAAATATTTTTTCTATATTTTTTTTATTTCACCTAGAAGATAGCTACAGCTCTAGAGGTTTATTTCTGCAGCAATGTCTTCTTCAATTTGCTTACCTTCCATATTTTTTAATGGCCTTTCTAATTTGAGCTGTTTAAATCTACTGGCATTAATTTTCACAACTCCCTTTAAAAAAAAATCCTTTTTTTTTTTTTTTTTAATATGTCTCTTATGTCAGATTTTTATCTTTGCATTTCACAATGAGTTTTTTCTCTCTGGATTTGGTAATATTAGTAATATTTTCCAGATACTGCCTGAGGGCATTTGATTTTTAGAAGCAAGGAGACAGCTTAAACTTTTATTAAATGATTTTATCAGATGCTTAGTTTCTTTTTGTTTGGAAGGACTTTTTTTTTTTTTTAACTTGAACAGGTAGAATTGCTACCCAGTAGAAAAACAGAATGTTTACTGTTGAAATATTTAATTCTATAAATCAGAATTTTTCCACTGTCAAATAAATTAACCAGTGGACCTGCCTCCTTTTTTTTTTTTTTTTTTTTTTTAATATAAATTGTATTGAAATAGATCTGGTCCACAAGTTATTCCTTGTGAACTGTGTTCTTACCATTATCGTAGTTACTGGTTTGTTGTATGATGGTGCATAACCACCTCCTCAGCCCATTTATTTTCATTTTTATTCTGGTGAGCATAAGACACTCTGCATGTAAGAACTGGTATGGCTGTGTCATATTTCTTCCATAAACCTCTACCTCTATGCAGCTTTGGCATAAGAGATTGTTGCCTCCTACTGTTATTTTTTAGGTAGCACTTTAGCTCATCAAGACCACTGTATATGAAGCAATGCTGCAAACAGCCTCACTAAACTGATTCATGTTAAAATTAACCCCCTCAAACAGGGAGAAGTATTTTTAGCTGTCATTAATTTCATGGAATGGTTTACAGTGCAAACTCAGAAACTATCCCATCCACATGGCTAGGCGGAGGATGAGATAAGACATAGCATAATGATGTACATTGAAGAAGTTATTGGTTAGGGTAAGGTTGGAATCTGATCCAGCTGCATTACCTGGTCCAGCATGTTTTCGAAGAGCACCCTGAGATTTTTGTCCTGAGTGTGATGTTTCATTTCTTTCAATGACTACTGAAGTACGGGTTTTACAGTACATTTTAAGGGAATTATGTGGCTGGTGTTTTATTTTTGTGTTCAATTTTTAGCTTTTTTTTTTTTGACAGCTCTTCTGCAGCAGAATATAATGAAAAATATCATGAAAACAGCTCTAAAGCTTCCCTGTCAACCCAGTTTTCAATGGGAAACACCAGGCAGCCAGGAGGTTACCTTGTGCCCTCTGAATTTTCAAGTGCTGTGGAGGATGTCTCTCTCCTGTCTCATTTCCAAACTCCAGGAATGCAAGTTGTCACCCTGAGCAGCCTGGAGAATTCACCAGCAGAGCCACACCAAGAACATGGTATCAGCAGCAGTGCCCATGCCTACCTGAGCTACAGCGCAGGTACCAGGGACAGTAGCTCCCCCCAAGAGCAGACACAAGCTACTTACATAGCCAGTGCTAGCACATCTAAAACGCTGAGCTCATCAGTGGCAAGTGCTGATGACAATGACTTTTTGACACAAAACTTTCTTACCGTGGCCTCTGGACCCAACAGCCAGAACAGTGCAGTTCTGCATCACCATGGAGGGAACCTACATGCTCAACCGCCTCTTCCAGAGAAGAAGAGGTCCTCTGAAGGAGAACGTTCCTTTGCCTCTGTGTCACCTTCTTCAAGCGGCTTCTCTAGCCCTCACAGTGGAAGCACAATCAGCATTCCCTTCCCAAATGTCCTCCCAGATTTCTCAAAAATGTTAAGCCCTTCCCCAGTGCCAGGTAGGTTCTGTATCAGAGAAATGCAAAATACATTAGATTTTATATGAGTTTATGAAAAGAATTGGGGGGGGTTTAAAAGTGGAGAGGGAAAAAAAAAAAAGTAGTGGAATGAGAATGGCACAGAGGACTTAAATGTTTGCAGTAAATGGTGCCAGTTCACTGTCTTTGCATGCATTATTCAGGAAACAAGGCTTCAGATTTCTTCTTTTGCTTCCTAGAAGTCAGCCATTGGGCAGCCTACCTTTTCAGCTGTCAGACTACAATGGACCTGCATTGAGTGTTGAGTCCAATTTCATTTAAAAAGGGCTGGCTTCTCTCTACACCTTTTAGAGTTGTGCCAAGAAAAGTAAAAGATGTACATGAGTGTTCATTGGGCCCTATTGAGAAGTTTGTATTTAATGCATCTTTATAACTAAAATAAATATTTTAATATTTTATAGATTTTGCGAAAAGAAACATCGAACATGCTTTCAGAATCTTAGTATATGTTATTATATTTGCTAGTTCTAAAGCAGCTCAGTTTCTCTAAACTGTCCTAATGATGAGTTTTTTGAGTAATCATGGTGATTGGAAGTTGGAAAGAAAAGTAAAAACGATTTTGTATTTTAAAAAATTCTTGACTTTTTTTTCCCTTTTATTTCACAGAAAACACAGCTGATAAACATCTGACCGTAAAATTTGTTCAGGACACATCCAAGTTCTGGTATAAGCCGGATATTTCAAGAGAACAAGGTATATCAATTGATAAATATTCTGACATATCCGTTCATAGAAAAGCTAGTTGGTAAAGTCTTGATTTTAAATACATACCTGATCTCTAAAAGAAATATAAAACCTAGAAGGGCCACAGACAACCCCTCTTGTTTCTTTTGTTGAAAGGCTGAATTTGAGTGCGGAGTGCTGAAAAATATTCAGTCAATCAAACAAATTATTAGTCTAACTGAATAAACTATGAAGTAATATAAGTCTACCTGTGGTAGCTGCTGCAAATGCTCTTTGATGTGAAGCTGCAGATTTTCAAATGGCAGATATGCATGAAACAACACCAAATGGCTGTCTGCTTTTTGAAACTTTTGAGTACAAGTGTGCTTTTCTGACATGATCTCAGAATAATTCATTAGTTAGGTCACCACAAAGGCATCCTCACCCACCAGTCATTTTGTCGCCTGAATTTCACTGTCAAGCGACATACCTTATTTCTTAAAGGTCACTACCATGGAACAACATCTTTGTGATGTATGATGCAGATACAGTACTTTTATATGTAGATGTATTATTGAGTGAACTGAAGAAAGCTTTTATTACTTACGTGAAAATTAATAATTATGAGAACCAGGAGTACTGCATCTGGCATACAGGAAAGACATAGACAGACCTGTTGGAACGAGTACAGAGGAGGGCCACCAAGTCGATTAGAGGGATGGAGTACGTTTCTTATGAGGAAAGGCTGAGAGAATTGAGATTTTTCAGTCTGGAGAAAGAAATTCTCCAGACTGAATTCAGAGTGACCTAATTGCAGCCTTCCAGTACCTGAGGGGAGCCTATAATAAGAAATATGGAGAGGGACTTTTTAGAAGAACATGTAGTGGTGACAGGGCAAGGTGAAATGGTTTCATACTGAAAGTAGGTTTAGATTAAGTATTAGAAAAAAATTCTTTACTGTGCGGGTGGTGAGGCACTGGAAGAGACTGCCCAGAGCAGCTGTGATGCCCTCCATCTGTGGAAATGTTCAAGACCAGGCTGGATGTGGCTCTGGTGTAATTAAAGTTGTCTCTGTTCATGGCAGGAGCACTGGAAGTAGATGATCTTAAAGGATCATTCCAATCCAGGCCATTCTTCCATGATTCTATGAACTTACACACTGTCCCTCCAGCAGTATGTATACAAGCATGCTGGGTGCTTGTTACAATCCACTAATCATAGAGGAGCAAAGTGAGCTCTCTGTGGATTCCAGACAGAAACTTCAGGTTTGAATATTCTGTGAAATGAGACTAAAACCAAACAAGATTAAATGTTGATACCAAAAAATTGATATATTTTCTTTAACAGTGAAAGAGAAAGAAATAGAAGAAGAGGTTGTGGGGGGAAAGGAAGAGTGACAGGAACAGATTAAGTAGAAATATATCATCCCTCTGTGGGTCCCAAGATTAATACAAGTTGGGCCAGGTGGGAGTGCCCAGGTACCTCCCCTGAAGTTTGATACTCACTCTTGCAAGACTCTGAATTGGTTTCATCACTTTGCATCGTGTATAGTGCTGTGGTGCAGGGCCTCAGGAATGAGTCTGGGGAGTGCTTTAGGGGTCTTTGTTGGATTATGACATTCCTCAGCTGCCCCTCATGTGAGTGTTGTGTGGATGTGGCTTTCCCAGAGTGGGGGGTTTTACAGCTGAGCCACTTTGTGTAAAGGAGGGTGGATGTTCACTGCCTCTGACCAGAGGTCATGACATATACCCAAAACTATCCTCCTCCCCCCTTGGTTGGGGAGGAGTCTGTGCAAACCTGGTTGCAGATAAGCCTGTGGGCTATGGCCTCCACCCTGAAGCCAGCTGGGGATGATTTTCAGGACAGCTGCTGAGCTTGGCCCTCCTGTGAATGCATCCTTCTTCCCCAGCCTTATCAATTTCTTCGCAAACCTGAGATGATTGAAAAACAGTGTCACTTCTATCTTATCTTAAGCTCTTTTAGGTGGCTTAACTCACAGTTCAGGGTTTCAGTCAGGAGGTCCATTCAGGGTGGGGTGAGCTTCGGTGGTGCAGCTTCGTTGCTGTAGCTTCGTCATACACTTTTGCCATAATGGGCAAAACTTCTTTACAAAAGTCTTTCAGCCATGAAACTATATAATTTCAGTCTCTGACAGTGATTTCCAAATGCAGTTCGTCTGACTGTGCTTGTGTTATTACTGTAATACTCAGCTATAGTGAATTATGATTAATGAGATAAAGCAGAATTTTAAACTGGGATTTTTTAAAATGTGGTTGTCAGGAAAAATCACTAACTAGTTCTGCATTGAGAAGGATATTCATACTAAACCAAAATAGTGTGAACTTCAGCTATTGGAAAATGATGAATTGCTATGTCTGTCTAGTTATTAGGTTCTCAGATGGTGAGGGTGTTCTTTTGTAGTGGTAAATATGATGCCAGGGGAACAAAGATCACAGAAAACAGAACATTCATTCATTTCTGGATGATACTTTGCTGGTCTTTTCACTCCAGTCCCCTTCACGTTATCTACTCACCACCCATAATGAGAGTCTTTAAATATGCAGAAAAGTACCTCATGTTATGTGTGTCTGGTGAGGGAAGTAGATATAAAGCAATTTTAAACCTGACTGCTTGAACAAATGAAACAACAGTCTTCCCAACCTTTTAATATGTCTCTTTTCATCTTTTAAATAGAACTTCTTTAAAAAATGTTTTAAGGTACTCCTACTGATTTTTTTTTATCTTCTTTCCCCTGTGTTTAATAGACTGCTCCTGTGACAAATTATTACTGTATCCCTTTGTATTTAGAAGTGCTATGTACTGCTTAATTGCAGGGGTTTGTGTATTCATCCTTATCCTTTCAAGACATATTGTTGTGGAAAGAGGTTCTTTCTTTTGCCACGTGACACATGAAGAGAATAGAATGCATACATGTTTGCTTTACTTGCTTTGACAAGACAAAAGAGAGAATTATGTCTGCATTTTCCTGATTTTTTTTTTTACTTCCCCTTTTTTCATGAAAATAACTTTTGCTTTGTAAACATTGCTCAGTCCTTGCAAAACATGCCTTTGTGCCCCATATGCATAATATCCATTTTCTGTATGAACAGTCATACATTATTAAGGAGTTAATTAAGGAGTCCAGCATCAAATTTGGGCTCTTTCTATTGTTTCTCTGAAGGCATACTGATGATTGGAAATTCTAGAAACGAAGTATACTGGTATACACAAGTGTTTCTAAAACTTGTATGGGGGAGGAAAGAAAGCAAAGTACAAAGATTTTATTAAGATAAATCATTAGATTAACTTTTTGTCTGTTTTCAAAATAAGTTTACTAGATTTCAAAGTCTGCAACTGACTTGTGCAAAGTAGCAGCAATTTCCCTTTTGCAAGTGTTTCCTTTTGGAGAGGTCTTCATATTGCACTTTCAGAAGAGATCCAAAATACAGATGAAAAATACTTCAAAGAGCAAAATATACACTTACATTCCTTCCTCTGCTTTAAAACTCCTAAGGCAGTAAGGTAGCTTTGCAGGGACAAAAACTTGGTGGATGAGAATGCATCTGTTCTGCCTGTTGAGGCTGAATAGGAAGTGAAAAACAGTGCTGTCTAGTCAGTGTGGCAATCTTTTAACAAATTGACAAAATACAAGCAGAAGTAGACTTGCTCTTGCACTGGTTGTAGGAATTCTGGTGGGATCTGAACACTCCTCTTAATTTAAAAACCAGTAAAAATCAGGGTTCTGTACTTCAGGATTCTTTTAAAATAAGTATCTGTGAGATTTGGACAAGGTGTTTCCTCTTAGGTCCCCCAAATATGCTTGATTGTGTTTTGTTGTATAGCAATGAGGATAGAGAAAAAGATCTTACTTCTTCTGGTGTCCTATTCATTATACATTTGTACTACTGTACTTTTTGAGTGTGTGCATTGTTCTTAAACTGTTTTTTGAGTTTTGTCTCTTTTCTGGAATCCCTTGCAGCCATTGCTGTTCTCAAGGAAAAGGAACCTGGGGCTTTCATTGTTCGAGACAGTCATTCTTTCCGGGGAGCCTATGGCCTGGCAATGAAAGTTGCCACACCACCTCCTTCTGTGCTACAGTTAAAGAAAGGTACTTCTATATGTTATTTAAAAAGCTATACATAGTTGGTAGTCCTTATTTGTGGGTAGCAATCTGTTGGAATCTTCCCCTCATCTCATAAGTGCAGCTTGAATTGCAGGTTATATTTGATGTGTTGTTAAATGAGACTGGATACAATGCCTGTTATACTGTATGGTTTCACCATGATTTCTTTTGTGGCTGTGCATGTGTTGTACCTCATCAACGTAACAAAATTCAATGTCATCTCAGCAATTGGTCTTCCCTAGCAATCAGAAGTTTGCATTTGATTCACAGGCTACAATGTAAAGTTTTCACTCGGCTGGAGGGCTGAATATTTTTTATCCCAAAGTTTTGTTTTGAGACAGTTCTATTTCAGATATAAATCTGAAGAGATTCTTAAGGATAATTGTTCAAAAGAAGTGGTGATTTATATATCTACTCTGTCAGCTCTAGTCCCTCCATATATAACTCATGCCTGACAGTTGTGAAACATAAAGTGAGCAGAACATGCAGAAATCATTAATTGGTATATGGAAACTCAGCAGCCAATATCTGTAGTGTTCTTGGTTCCATTTGTACTACTGCAAGGTTAGTGGAGTGGTTTTTATTGCTGCTGTCTTTGTTTTAAAAAGCTTATTATGTTTCATTAGTACATAATGACTGGTGAGGTAGGCAATTAAGATTACAGTAAAGCATTTATTCTTAGTGCTGTTTTTATGGGAGTATGGTTTTGGCTGATTTTGTTTGTTTTTTTGTTTGGCTGTTGGTTTGGATTTGCTTACTCTGCAGCAACTTTAGCAGTTCAACTCTATCACAGTAACAATTTGAATCTGTTTTAGTCTCGTGTCTTGAAACAATTTTTAATAACAATTTGCCATGTAGTCCTTTTTGTTGCCAATAAACATCAGCAGAACCACTCCAATGACTTAAAAAGTGTAGGCGTACTGGGGTGATGATAACAACAACTAGGAGACAAATTGAAAGTGGCTTGTAAGGTGTTTTTAGTAGACTTTTCTTATAATCATTGGTAAAGTCCAGGAAGACATGAAAGCTCAAACTCTGCCAGTCTTTAAGAGACAGTTTATGTTAGTAGTAGTAAGACTAGCGTTCTTCCACTTCTCGCTTCATGATACTTAGCTTTTTTTGTTTCCACTGTTTAATCCCAGAAGGCACAGATGGTTCCGTCTTGTTCCAGGCTTTCCCTCCCCACATATCTTGTAGTCATTTATTTTTCATTTGGTGGGAGCATAACAGCTGTTTGAAAAAGTGATCAGTGCAATATTTGCTTGCATAGAAGTTTCTGCTATCCATATTAATGCAGTCATCTGTATTGGCCTGAAAGTCAACCCTTGAGGTGTTTCCTGATAGATCAAAGGAACACCTGTTTGTAGCTCTTTTGTTAAGGTTTGAATGGTTTGATAGCTTTGTCCTGTTGGTATGAAATAACCTTTTAACTATTTGGAGAAGGATTAATTTTGTAGTCAGGTATGAAATACTGTGAATCCATCTTCCAAGAAATATTTGTCTTAATTATATGTCTGCGTATATATGTACATGTTTAAAAGAATGATAAATCTCGAGGGAATTTTTACATGTCTCTTGGGCTTTGAATCTCCTCTTTTAATCCACCTTTACAGTTTTGGTTTGTTTTAGATTCCTGAGATTAAAACTGTCTTAAAATCTAGTGAAACCTTAGTGTTTCATGTAAATGTTTGTTTTCAGGAGCAGAGACATAGCACAAAACTGCAGACATTTGGAAACATAAAAATGCACTGAGAGAATTGCCATCATTACTTTTGTGTAGCTTAATCTACTCTTAATCTGGGGAACTTCTAGAAATGGGAATATTTTTTTCATACTTCTCTTTCTTGTCACTTTGGATACAAGTTCTTTTAATGGGCAAATGCATCAAAATTTCTAACTATTCATTTTCCAAATTTCTGTTCCTGTCTGTAGCTGGGACCATATTTGGACATTTTTGGACACCAGTGTATATTTGGATGTCAGTCACTTAAGAATATAAAACCATTTCCTCTGGCTGTCTAAAAGTGAGCTGTCTGCTTATTTGTTTTTTGAAAAACAAACTTTCAAATACATCTTGTAACTTGCAGAGTAGGTCTAATTGTATTCTTTGGATTTTGTATATAAAACATTTGGTAGTAATGTGGAAAAACTGCTTCATAAAGACCTAGTTTGTGAGAGTTGTCTGTTAATTGCTTCTTTTCATGAACTTTCTTTTTCAACATAGTTGGAGATTTGTCAAATGAACTTGTAAGGCATTTTCTGATTGAGTGTACTCAGAAGGGGGTACGCTTGAAAGGATGCCCGAATGAACCATATTTTGGTAAGTACTGTGCATCACAGGGACTGAGAAGATGGAAACAGTTGGCATTGCAAGTGCTGACTTGGGTAGAATACAAATGAGAGACTACTTTGAGTCCTGGTGACTTCCGTAGGTACCCATTCCAAGGTTCCAGGAGCTTTTTACACATTTACCTTAAGCAGATGTGCAGGGCACTCTAGCATAGATGCACATGACCAGTCTTCAAACAGTCAAGCTTGTCTATCACTACCAATGTTGCTGCAGAAAGCTGAGCTAAATCACTCTTATCATCCTAATTGATTTGGGACCTTTTGTCCAGTGTTATATTTATGCTGCATATTAGGTGGCTAAAAATGACACCAGAGTGAGATATTCACAAAATACATTATGCTATGTCAGTACATTATTTAATAAAATATGATGGGAGTACAATACCTGTCATGGCAAACAGCCAAAGACCTACCTAGCTGTTGACTCATTTGCTTTCCACTCATTTGGGGTAGGAGGAGAAAATAGGATGGGAGAGCTTATGGGTTGAGATGAAAACAGGGATGCTAACCAGTTACAGGGCAAAAGAAACTCAATTGGGGAAAATTATTTTAATGTTTTTCCAATTAAAATAAATATTCAGGCAGTCAGATGTTGAGGGATACATTCAGTGAAGATAGCTGGGTTTGCAAGCTGGAAGTGCAAACTGCAGATTGATCTATGGGTGTCCCAGGCAAGAAAGAGGCCATGACGTGCTGACTTTTTGCATAACAAAGGGCTCGGGGACCTGTGTGGCCAGATGACCAGGCACTCAAGAGGTGCAGCAGCAGCAGCCAACCCCTAGACCTTCCTGCCTTTTGATTGTAAGGGTATCTCTCCTCGGAGGCTCCCATTTTGAGCTGTTATTTTGTTATTAAGTTGTTGCACCAAAATTAAATTGTTTTAATGATCTGGAAGTCTGAGACTCTGCTAAGGGAAACCTGGGGTTGAGCTTCTGAGGAAACATCTGTGTATATACAGTGTGTATATAAGTGTGGGGTGTGTAGCTGTGAAGGGGCTTTGAGTACCTGCTCAGGTGGTGTAAGAGTGACTGCCAGAATGGCTCTTGGATGATCAGACAGGGAAGTTTCCTTAACATGAAAAGACAAGTATTAAATAACACTTTTCCTTCCTCTTTTCCAAGCTCAATTTCACTGCTTCCTCCCAGACTCCTCATGCCCACTGCAGTGGGTGTGAGGGATGGTGCTTCATCCCTCTCCCAGTTTTTCCTTCCTGGGATGTGGGCTTTCCTTGTAGGCTGCCATCCTGCAGGGGAAAAAAATCTGTTTGAACATGTGCCCTCTGTTAACCACAGAAAATGTCCCATCTGTTCCATTGTGAGATCCTCCAGAGGCTACAGGGTGGAGGATGGCAACTTGGATACCCAGAGCACCTCCTTCTCCTCTTTCTCTGTCCGTGGCATTCTCTCTGCTGTATCTCACCCAGCCTTTTTTCCATAGGTGCCCTGCAGTGGGTCTGCTGGAATGGGCTGTGTTTGGCATGAACTTTACCCAGAGGTCATCCTGCAGCCCTCCCAGCCCTTGTTACAGGCCTTGTCACATACACCAAATATACTTGTGAAAGGGTCATCTACCATAAAATTAACAGATGTGAAATTAAAGTCGTATTTAAAATAAAGGTGGATTGAAGTTTATCAGTATTTGGCATGAGACTTACTTTAAATGAGAACTTTTAGTCCATTCCTACCTCAATCTTGAAGTACTTGTTTAGGCACCTATGTAGCCCTACTAGTCATTTCGTTTGAACATCTCCTAGTCTTTCAGTTTGTACAGCCTGTGCTGGTTTGAAAATAAACCACAGTGAGAGATGAACCCCACACAAACACTTTGAGAGCAGGTTGGAGTTACAATTTAATAAAAAATATTACAGTAAATGCAGTCATACAGAAAAACTGGCTTAAACTCACTAAGTCAAAGTACAGTCTCACACCCTGTTGGTCAGGGTGGTGGTCGTAATCTGATTAAATAGTGGTTGCAGTCCTGTTGAAGTGATGATTGCAGTCTTGTTGAAAGCTGTGGTCCTGTGAAAGGTTTGGTCTTCCTCTACATCTGTTGAGCAATGGTGGTGGTGCCTCAAGTCCCCAAAACCCCAGATGATAAATAGTCACGTTCAGGTGGTACCTCCCTCGGGATGGGGAGTTTCACAATGGAATGATGTAATACTCTTGAGTCATTGCAGTCATACATTCTTGCTAGGGCCATATAGTCCAGGATGGCCCGATGGCCCCTGAGCAGAGATGACTCCCTCAGGATGGATGTAGTTACCATGGCCTGAGTTAATTGTGAAAACCATTGTGCCTTGCAGGGTTTGCCTCTTCTCCCTTATCTAATACCCAGCTTGCAGTCTGAAGGGTTGGGTGCACACTGGACAGCTGTTAAAAATGACCCACCGTTAACACTTCATCAAGAATTAATGTAGATGGGAGTAGAATACATAGCTTGGTTACACCCCACATTGTAACCCAAGACACAGGCTCAAAACTGGTTCACAAAGTAGGTGAACAGGCACTATTACACATGTTTATGGATAAGATTGTGAAGGACTAATAATATTGATCAGTCTTTGCATTTCTGTAAGACCCTTGTGGAATTGGGTTATCATTCTTTTTCAAATAAATTTTTGATGGACTGTAAAGATGTGGTTGGTTTTGGTTGAACTGGGATTTTTCTCCAGCACATGGCTGTAATGTTAGTAAATGGGATTGAAGGATGGCTTTTTGTACAAACAGGCTGATGAATACTATGCCTTCCTCTCACTCCTTATAGTCTCACATGCTAATATCAAAGATAACTAGTATTGAATTACTTCAGTTAAGCCAAGACCGAATTGCAAGGGTGACTTTGAATAGAAGAGTCATTTAATAGAGAATGCTAAGTACATCACTTCTGCATTGAATAGAAGAGGTTTTACCTGGACTATCTCTTGTACTTTCAGAATTACAAAATAGAGGTGTGTGTAGACAGAACACTATATGATGAAGATTAGGTGGCTAAGAGGTAGAACTTGCTTTTATTTTACCTCATCATGTAGCATAAGCGACCTCTTGTGCTCTTGCCACCTTCATAAGAATTTGCTACATTTAATGTAGCAGAAGCTAAGAGTGTTGAAAAGAATTTACTGACTTGTGTATGTTACTGATTTTGTCATTTTTGTGCTTTCTTCATTTGAAGCTGTCATGGTTTGACACTGGCGCAATGCCAGCGCCCCCATGAAAATACACCTTCCCAAATAAATACTGTAAGATGTTATCAGGAACAGAGCAGAGCAGGCCCAAGCTTAATAACAAAGGGAAAAAAAACTTTATTAAACTACTACTACACAAGACACACCGACTAAATCCAGGATGAAGACCTTCTAAAACACACCCCTCCTCCTCCCAGTTTCCAAAACACCCACCATGGAACATCACCCGGGATTCCTGATCAAATTACCACCCTTCAGATAATCAATACTCAAACTATCAAGGGAGAGAGAAGTCTCTCTTGCACCACAGACCCCCCAGGCAACACAGTTGCCACCTCCTGTGTTTCCCTGCCACACATGGCAACCGCCCAAAGAAAATCTGCCAGTGTGACACTCTCCTTTCCATGTCACAGTGCTCTCACCACTGTGCATGGACAGACTGCTCATAGGGCTCCTTTAAGGATGCTTTGCCACGGACCCAAAGATACAACAGTTCAGCTTCTCATCCTGGGACTACAGTCCCCCCCATTTTCCCCTGGGGCCAAGGGTCCAAGAACAGAGAACATCTTCTTTCTGAAGACAGAGGGCATCACCATTCCCTCCTCAGCTTTCTTCTGTTCTTGCCATTCCTTCGCTGGTGGTTGCTGAAGCAGGTCTCCTTGGGTCACCACTGCATCCCCCTAAAATGCAGTCTCTATTGCAGGAGATTTTGGTTCAGTCTATGGCTAGCAAGAAAAGTCCAGCCAAAAGCTACTTCATCATCTCCTCCCACCTAAAAATTTCTTCTTCTAACATCTCAGGTCCTGGACTGTCTCTCTTCCACTACAAATCAAGGAGGAGTAATATTTTACAAAGCCCTCATTTCCCGGAAAGGGTTAAAAGTTCAGACTCCCTGGATGGCTGAAATCTCTGTCCAGCATCCCGTCTCCCACGCTGGGCATCATCCCCCCCTTTCTGCGTCTCCTCTGCCGGCAAATTCCAGGTGCCGTCAGGCTCTCTGTCACTTTCCCTCTGGGGGGGGGACAAAGGCATCTCCGCTTCTCTCTACCCTTCCGTCCGCAGGAGCTGGCTCAGTTCCAGACCTTCAGCCCCTCGGCCTACCTGGACAAGGCCGCGTGGCTTCCCCTCCCCCACCCAGCCTGTGGCTGGGCAGGGGAGAGTCTGCACTCTCTGACAACTGGAACCAAAGAGACAGTTCTCCTGGGAGTTCTTGCTTTTAGCCCCCTGTGTTCTCAGAGGCGTGTCCATACTTTCAGTGGTCACTCCAGGTGCCAATATCCAAACCTGACCACTGATTGGTTTGACCCAACTTCCTGGAAAAAAAATTCACTTCATGTCAAACCATGACAGAAGCACAGACACTTAGGTTAGGATCTAAGCAGTGTATATAAAGAGGGGAAGGGAACATATGATTGTGATTAATGAGTTCAAGAAGATCTTGGCTTAGGTCCCAAGAGATTTTTAAAGTGAAGCAGAGGGGGCCCTTATTCTATAAAATACTTGAGAGTAAACATAACTTAAGCGTTCTTGTTGCCTACCAAGTTAACTGTGCATGTCTTGTTACTTTTCTGATCGCAGGGAGTTTGACAGCTCTAGTGTATCAGCATTCCATCACTCCACTGGCATTGCCCTGCAAGCTCCTCATCCCAGACAGAGGTATGCTTGTTGAAGTACAGAAGAGATATTTCCAGCCAAGTTTTGCTTCAAAGTGTCAGTGTCTGAAGGCAGGTGAATGTGTCACAAGTTGAGATCTAAGCAAAACCTCACCAAGGAGGAAGCTGTGGCATTGTCTTCAGTATTGGTGATGACCCTTATCCAAAGTGTGGTTGTGAGCATACTGGTACTGTGATATTCCAGTCATAAATATATATTCATCATGGAAATCCATGCAGTAATTTACCATGTGGGAAGACAAATGTACTTCTTGGACATAACATTATGCCCGTGTATGGTTAGGTTTAACCACTCAATCAGGTCTGGATAGCAAAAGGACAAGTAGATAAAGAGTAGATGGTGCCGTGAGTGCGACACTGGCAGGAAGAGTGTAGCAACTTGCACAGGATCAAATATTGTTCAAGTAAATTATCAAAAAGCTTATGTTGCTTCATCGGATTATGATTCTGATTTTGCTGATACTGATTTCATAAACCACTCTAAGACACAAACAAAATGCTCATGCTTGTTCAGTAATTCAGTTGTCTTGTATTCTCCCCATGAAGTTAACCCCAGACACATTATTGAAAAATGTTCTTGTGGTTTATGACTTTAAAGGCTTTTTTGAACCCCTTAAACTTTTGTCACAGACCATATGTTAATATACAAAAATAGCATTTGATTTATGCAAACACATCAATGCAACCATTTTAGCAGAAAAATATGCTGTGGTAGATGTGACAAGAGATCTCATGCATTTATATGGCAAAAAAATGTGAAGGTTGGCTTGTTCTCTTTATCCCCATCACCTAAGATGGAAAACTTATTCTGTTCTTCCAGAGGTATAGGTCTGGAACATTTGCCTTGTCTTGAATAAACATACCACAGTGAAATTTTATTTTGGTTTTATTTTTTAATCCAATTTGATTATGCATTTTAAGATGGTCTTCTGTAGTTAATGACAGGATACAGTGCCTGGAGTATTTAAAATGTTTGGATAACTGTAACTAACCATATGAATGTGTCACGAGTATAAACTGTGTTATGGCTCTTTTCCTCAAACTGTTGTATGGCTCTCTTCCTTATTTGATTATATTCAAAGACGGCATGCCTCATGCTAAAGGCAGCAGTAAGTGAGATCTTACATGCATTTATATACCTGAAATAACATGTAGGTGGACAGTTTTCTTACTACTTTTAACAATCAATTGGGAGGAAACATTCCACTGCTGTCTTAATGGTACAGATGTTTTTTTTTTCAACTTAAGAAGAACGTTTTGTTGTCATCCTCTGAATCAAAATATAATTAATTGATTTCATCATGGTAACAGTCTTTCTGTATAAATTACTGTAAATTATACAAATCAAATTATATCATTAAAATCACACTAGTCAATATATTTTTGGCTGTAGTGAAGGAATACAGCTGTAAGTATTGTCTTAATGTGTAATCATGTGAGTCCCTACAGCATATGCCTGTGTTGTGTCTTTTATTGTCAGGAAACAAAAGTTAAGCATCCTGCTTGCAGTGCTCGAGGCAAAAAAAAACCCTGACACAGCACAAAACATACACAGATAATTATAATTGCAGATAAAAAGTGGTTTCATGTTTCTGGCCAAGAGTTGTCCAGTAGATGAGATCACAGTTATAAGTGTAACAGCTCATAAATGACTGTGGACTTAGATTTGTTGATTTAAGTCCATACAAGGCATGGACAGTGTTTTTCTTTTTGCAGATCTCTTGGAGGAGATAGCAGAAACTTCTCCACAAACTGCTGCAAACTCAGCTGCGGAGCTTCTCAAACAGGGTGCAGGTCTGTTAAACTTTTATCCTTTTATTTGACTGTTACTAAAGTTTGTATCTTACAGGTTGGGAGAAGCTGAAGCTTAGACTGGATTAAAGGATATGTAAAGGTAGCAGCTAAATTTATTGTGCTGGGTAGAAGTGTAAAGGGCAAGTTTTTTCTATTTTCTGCAACCAGCTCCTACGTGCTACAACCCTGTGTTTTGTTTCCCATCATGTGTCCCATGAGAATATGAGGTATACGTAGGTTACTTCAAACATGACAATTTTTAAGCAAGACATTGCTTTCATAACTGATAAGCTTTAAGAGGCTGTTTTCAACCTGTGGTTGCAGAGGTTCAAGAACTCTGTGTGAGGTCTGCAAAAGCTAACTAAGGAAGGTGTTCAGTTAGGGTTAAGTTCTCATCATAGGCATTAACAATACCACTGCAAAATGCTTACTGTTACATCAATCTGAAAAAAATGTTAAAGAACAGTTCTCTTTACTTCACTTGGTGCTGCATGTTCTTAGGAAATGTCATATGTCTTTTCCACTGGATGCTTTTATGGATTCTTATGTGTAGTGCAGCACCCATTCTGGCAAGTTGAGTTGTGTTACTGCAAGCTTATTTGATGTGATAGAAAACCATGACCAGCGTATGTCCAAATTTTGTTGCTATGCACTGTTACTATCTGTATGGCTCTCAAACTGGGATGTTTGCAAGAGCTGTGTAGAGGTGTGCTCTGCTTCTTATCTGCTTTGTTAGTGTGCAGCTGATCCAGAGAATTAATTAAACAGCCTGTCTGAAAAAGTGTGGTGGCATTCTAACTCACCGTATTGGACAATGCTCTAAGAACTCCTGTATAATCTTAAAGTTGTCCTTAGTAGAAATGCAACCAATTGTGTTACTCTGATGTACACTGGGCATGTCCAGGGGATCCTGCCCATGTCCTGCAGTGGCCCTTGGTTTTCAGGTTGCTACGCATTCTCCCCAGAAGCCACCTAACTAGTGCCATTAGAGCACAGGAATACACTACATTTGCCACTTTCTTTTGAGTTCAGCCTACCCCTGGATCCACAAGTGAGTGTTGTGGCAAAGCATGTGTTTCTAAGAATGCTGCCTCATTACCCTCATGCATTTTTAGAGCACTTCTGAAGGGGCAGTTGTCAAACTGGCCAGCTCTGGAGAGAGTGTTGCTCCTTGCTTGTGCAGCAATCTGCTTTGACTTCAAAATTTCAAAGAAAAAGAATTATTTCTTCAGCTAGGACGGTAGTCAGATAAGTCTTTATGGGAGCTGTCGTATCATGGATAATTTAGGGTACTTAGTACATTTGATTTTAACCTGTTTTGATGTTTTTGTTGATTTTAAACAAGAATTTGGAACCCAAATAGATAAATTAGCTATGAGAGTTTTTTTTTTTTTTTCCTTGATACATCAGGGGTCCCTTTCCAGTCACAGAGCATTCAAGTTGTGGAGTTCAAAACTGAAGTGCAGATTCAAAACATGTAAATTGAGTCCTTTCAGAGAAGCTTTAAAGCAGATACACTTTCTCCTTGCCCTTCTATACCCACACTTCTCTCACTCCACAAGCAAAAAAGTAACGTGTTTTCCTAGAATGATTATTTTTTATATCTCCCTGAAAAACCTAATGAGCATTTCCAGGTTCTAAGTGCTGAAGCTTACTAGAAATCCTTTGCTTCTTAGACACTGACAATTGAAGACTGGAAACCATACAGATAAGAGGCTTTTCCCTAGAATACACCTTGCTTTATTAATCTTCCTGTTCAGCAACAAAATTTTCTGCTCAAATAAATTGCAGTTCTTAATTCTCTTTACACTGATACAGTCAAGAAACTAAGAATTCTGAACACAGGACATTCCCAATCTGAAAGCAGCACTGTTAAGCTGTCGCTGGTGGCACAGATGTGCTCCAAAATGTCACCTGTGAAAGACGAAGGCAGCAGCATTGCAGGGCAGCTGCATTGAACAAAAGGTCTTCCTTTTGTTGTAGGTTGGAGCATGGTTTCTCCAGCATTACTGTCCTCGATACCTTGTCCGGCCATGCATGATTTTCTTTAATGACAAATCTTTCTGTGTTTCTCATTATCTCTCCTTTCCTTTTTAAAGCAACATGTTTTCACTTTGCAACACTTTCATAAAAGTTTCCATTTATTATTTTCTGTGCTACAGAGGCAAAGGATACCCTGTATTGGGTAAGTGCTGTTTGAGCTATCACTTTGAGGGCAATCTAGATAAAATGCTTCGAAATTTCATTTAGAAACAAAACCTGAAAACAGTCTGTCGACAGCAATGCACTGTGTGGAAGAAGAGGAAGGGACTCTGATGTGTGTGACTGTAAAAGAAGGGAATCTTCCTGTTCTGGGGAAAGACCTACAGGATAGTGAAGAGCTTTAGATCTGTAGTGACCATACACAGTAATGAGGGGAGAAGAAGAGAGCTTATGGTTTGGAATGTTCATTACAGTTTTGGGTTGCTACTCATCATCTTAAGTCTTCTCTGCATGAATTTAATTGATTCAAGCAAAAATTATGGACATTTTTACAGCAATGCAAAAATGTATTTTTGAAATTTTAGACTTGCAAATCAAATAAATGAAATCTCAGGATCCCTTCCTTCACTGATGGACTCCAGAGCTTGAAGTTACTGAGCTGATCATTATGCTGGAGTCAAACTTAGGCTTATGCACTTTTAAACTGTATGATTACTTGGTTGTTTTGAAAGTGCCAGTGTCTAGCTGTATAATTTTATGTAGATAGTCACAGGAGAAATCTTAAAACAGATTATAGAATAACTAAACAAAAATATAAATTGTTAGATTAAATTAAATCTTTGCTTTTATGGTAATGTTGGCAAGCCAAATGAAATTGCTAAACAGATGAAATGTAGCCATGGTAATTTGTATGTGTCAACTGACAGAGTTGTAAATTTTGTCCTGGATACCCACACAAGTGTTTTTACCAAACACAAAATATTTTGGTGCTAGTGTTTAACTATGGATCTGTATAATCATTCTTGCTTGTTCTTAATTTGTTTGTAAGTTTGACTTTATACCACAATTCTATAGTAAGCATGTGAATCATTCTGTTAATTCCATATAATAGTTCATACTTTAGATGGCACTGTACTATGTAGTATTATACAGTAGTACAGTACTACTGTATAATGCTATATAATAATACATATTTTCCTAGTGCTCACTGCAGATTTGATACAAAATTGTGTAAAAAAAGTATCTGTTTGGTAGCCTTAGAAACTAGATGCAGTGAGCATCTATTTTATAGAGATATTTCAGAAGTTGCTAATATCTCTAGAAGAGGAATAGTACTTTTAGAAGTAAGTGCATGCTGAAATAAAGAAAAGGCCTAAAAATGTATGTCAGTAATTTTTATCAGTATGGAAATTGTTTTACTTGCTCTGAAATCATTAAATGTACAGAACACTATTAATGAGAATTAATAAGAAATGAGCTTTGAAATAACCCTCAGTTCTTTTTGGTGTGAAAACTTTCTTGTCTTGCCAATCAAGTGAATGGTTTCCTTTGAATATAGTTTAAATATTTGAAACTGTAGAATGTGTGAACGCATGCTGCAAATGTGTGTTTTCTTACTGGCTGATGTATTTGAACTTAAAAGCAAAATATCCCTATTCTTTCAGAAATGCCTTTGCTCCAGAACTACTTACATGTGTACTCTCTGGTGTTGTCTTGTATTTATTTAAATTTCAGGATATCTATGGGTAATAGATAAATATAGTCATTGGCTTTGATATAAAAGTATTAATACCAAAGGGAGAGTAAAAGGCCTATGACCTCTCAAAATCTTTCCCCTCTTTCATTACAGCTTGTAACGTTTGGTACCTGAATTCAGTAGAGATGGAGTCCCTCACAGGATACCAGGCAGTACAGAAAGCCTTGAGCCTGACGCTGATGCAAGATCCGTCTCCTATCTCAACCGTTGTCCATTTCAAGGTGTCTGCTCAGGGAATCACACTGACAGATAATCAAAGAAAGTAAGCAAATAAGGATGGGAAGGGAATATCTGGCCCTGTCCATGTCAGGTTGGCCACTGTTGATTTAACATTCCTAGTTACATTTTGCAATCTCTGTCTCAGAGGATACCAGGATTATAGGAATGATGGTGACTGTGTATGATGGCTGTAGTACAGGAAAATATATTTTTAAGTTGTGGACTTTATTTCCACCTGGCATATTTTACCTTTGGAAGGTCACTTTTATATGACAATTTTTATTGTTATTTCTTAGGAAAGTATTGGCTTTGCTGGCATTTGATATTGAACCTATTCTGTGAAACAATTTATCTTCATGATGTCTTTCACCAGTATCACTGAACAGACCTGACTTAAGCAGATGATGTGTGTCTCCAGGATCTGAAACTGTGTATTGGATAGCCTGTAAAAAACTATGATAAAAATTTAATTTATATTTACTTTGTTATAAGTGCTAGTTAGGCTACCACAAAATTTTCCAATTTGAAAAATTACAATAACGAAGGACAACAGGAATTCATTATAGGTTAAAAAAAAAAGTGCCAGATTTCTTCATTCCATGGGGTTTGCAATCATTTGTAGCAGATCACAGAACCTTTACCTTAATTGTAATGCCTAGGAGTGTGAATATTTTGAAACATAATATGATCAAATTATTCGTAAGTTCCACAAAGTTGTCTGTCCCACTAAAATAGAATCTAAGTGGCCAGTTTTTACAAAAAATACATTTCATACTCCTAGTTCCTAGCTTGAGAATCAGTTTTCCTTTAGTTCAAAAAACTTTACGTTAGTGTTTGAAACATGTATTTATTGGTTTGAAGCAGTTCATGTGGATTTCAAAGTCACTCGAAGATAGCAAAAAATATTGTATTAAATCGAATACAATTTATTTTTCAGATTAGTTTGTTGTTTAGAATTGTAAGCATCTTTACTGTTTCTGTAATTTGTTTTCTTTCTTCCTATCCAGACTCTTTTTTCGGCGACATTATTCAGTCAACACCGTTATTTTCTGTGCTTTGGATCCACAGGACAGAAAGTAAGTACGACAAGCAGTATTTTTAATATGTTATTTGTATTGTTCTACCAAAAAAACCCAACAAACAAACTAAAATGAACATTTTTATTTCTCTTTTTTTTTACTGCTTTCTTAATGGACAAGGTGGATGAAAGATGGCCTTTCTGCAAAGTAAGTAGAGTCTCTTTTAACTGAATGTTTTAGGAATATCATGAAAGTGATCAGTTTCTTGGTGTTCTAAATTACTTTTGTCTGAGATGTGGAAGGGAAAGCATCTGTTCAGAGACAAAAGCCTCTCAGCCCTCTGTAATTTGTTACTTCATCTACACCTCTGCAAATTGGGGCTTAATTATGGCATGGGTGGGGATGGGAAGTCTGGAGCCAGAGCTAGCATGGTTTATTTAGATTGCGAGTCTCTGATTTGACTGTGGTTTCAGGCATCGGAGATATTTGTTCTCTCAGTTTTGTGTTCCACCTGTCCAACAAGACTTAACATAAGCTTTTCTCACTTAGACTCATAGCTTTAAAAAAAATCCATCTCCTGGTACATAGATTAAAACACTCCTACTAGTATTAGTGTGTGGCATAAATACATGATTACGTTGTTGTCACCCTTTAATCAAAAGAAATAACTTAAATAGAGAGGCTCAGCACTTGTTTCTGGAAAGGAGCAGAAATAGATGGCTTAAATCCTTTTTCCAATACTCTGTCTACTAAGATGTGTGGCTCTCAAAATCCTCTCTTTGGGCAATCCCTGACACACCACACCACACCACACCACATGCCCCCCAAACTAGGTTAGAGAACAGCAGTATCGAATCAGATTATATCTGATATATAGAGAGATATATATTCTGAGATATGTGTCAGAAATATATCTCCAGGGTTAACAGCATGTCTCTGACAGCAAACAGTACAGGATGCCATATGGACAGAGTAGAAGGAAGGAGACAGTCTGCTTCCCTGATTCTCTAATGAGCCGGCTGGTCCATCTGGACCACTGCATTTAGCAGCCACATGGAACCTTGTCCATCAGAACACAGAAGTCTGCTATGTGTGCTTTGTTTTTGCAGTATCTTTTCTGTTTTATGAAGTTAGGCAATGCGTATCTGTCAGTTCTCTGACATACTTTGATTGCTGCCCTTGCAGAGTGTTTGGGTTCATTGCCAGGAAGCAAGGCAGTGCCACAGACAACGTATGCCACCTCTTTGCAGAGCATGATCCAGAACAACCTGCCAGTGCCATTGTAAACTTTGTATCAAAGGTCATGATTGGATCCCAGAAGAAGATCTGATGCCTTTCCATCCTTGATTCAGAACTCATCGCTGACTTCACTGAAGGAAATCACTCTGAGAGGGAGAAAGGCTATTCAGCAACAATGTCTGAATATTGTCATTCCCAATAAGGAAAGCAGAGAATGATCTGTGTATTGTGTTTGCAAGAGCTCAGGCTTTTATTTCAAGATGCCTCAAAAAGCACTATTTCTTAGTTTTTGTATCAGAGGACAGAACAAAAGAAGCTGGGTGCCACACTAAACCATGTAGCCCTTACCTGAATGAAGCATAAATGAAGAACTTTTCTCCTGATGGGTTTCTAATGTATCTCCACATGCTGTTTCTCATAGTTTATTGGAGCAGAAATATTTAGTAGTTTGCACTACTTTTTTGTTCAGGAAGTGTTTTGTAAAACCTCCACAAAGGCACTTGCCATGGTTTCATCAATGGTAGTTATAGGCCTTGCAAACATGCTTTTAGGAGAATGATCATCTGAGGAAAATTATTTGCTCTTCCCTATGTCTTTGTGATCAGTGATGAGAACTGAATAGAGAAAGGGGAAGATGTATGTGAAGAGAACTTCTGTGCAAGTTGTTTTCTGGTAAGAAAGGAGTGGCAGTGTGGAATATTCAGGAAGATTGCTCTGTATTTAGTGTTAAGAAGGCTGAGCTGTTTTAGTTTGAAAATTTTACAATAAAGCAGAAGTGGCAGAACAAAAAGAGGTGTGAAAATCTGTTCTATTATTAGGCGGTTTTTGTAATTTTTTAATACAGAGAACTAAGCAGGGAAGATTAAGCATTTTAGTAATTACAGGATAAAAATGAGGGACAACCAAAGAGGAAGATTATATAATTTATTCATTTTTACCGGTGACAGATTATTTATAGTGGATCTCAGATCTTGGTATATCAGAGAGATAATTCTTAAACTAGACCACTGTTGAGCTTTACCTTTAGCACTATTTTGTGTAAGTAAATGTGTGTGTAGCCTGTGCCTTGGTAGAGACAGTAGTCGGATATTTTGTCTTTTGTCTTACAGTGACAAGACACTTCCCATTTTCTGCCTCTGCAATACTGGTTTATTCCCCTACAGAATATGTAATTATATTTATGGATTCTTCTACCCCATTATTTTGCTGGAGTTTTGAAGATTATTTTACCGTTTTTTCTTTTCATCTATAGGAACTATATTTGATTTGTTATTCCTTGAGTTAGGGAATCAGGAAGTGAATGGAATTTATTTTGTTACTTCGTCCCATTTCTTGAGAGCATTTATGTCTTGATTTCTACATCCATCACACCTGTACATATCTCTTTATGTTTCTTAACACATTGATATTTGAAATGCATAAGAAAGTGCTATTTAGCTTTATAGAAAATTGATGCAATAAGTTACAGTGGAAGCCTGAACAAGGAGAGTAAGCCACTGAGATCTTCTGTGTAGTTCCCATTCAATGAAAAAGAGCAGTACTAGACTCCTGTATGGGAACTGATGGTTATAATGCAACTTCAGTGTGGCAAGTGCTGAAAAATTTCATTTCTTCTATTTCTTTCATGTGTAGCTGTCAGCATTATATTAATAACCTGAGGAATAAAATAACATTCTGTATTTTGCTTGATAACTCGATAGATGAGCCACTTTATCCACTTGTAGATTTTAATCCTTTTATCCAACATTTTCAACTACATTTATCCTGTATAAAGTATGGGGTGTTTTTTGACAGCTCTCTTTGTATTCCTGAAGTATTAGGACCATGTTAAACCTTACTCAGTGACCATAGAAGTGTTACCAAATTATTTGTGTAACTACAATTTTGTGTAAATAACTTTATGTTTTTTAAGAGGAAGGTGGTGAGGAAGAGAGAGAGAAGAAATATTTGAAGTTTAATGTATTTGGACCAGGAAGTGATTTATTAGTAGCAGTAGGCATTGGATATCTGTAGAAGGGTGAAGCAATCCAAAGTGTGGAATTCAATAGCTACCGTGGAAGCAACAAAGGCAAGTACCTCTGATTAGTAACATTCTGTTACTAATTCTGTTACAATTCTGTTCTTTTGGCACAGAGGTATACTACTTAAACAGTATTTATGTACCATCCAAAAAAAAAAAATGAAGTTCTTACATCTAGGAGCTTTGCTCCTTTTATAAAATGTGAGAACAAGTTTTCTTTTAAGATTCTTTTGGTGTACAAAGATTCCATGAGAATCTCCATGATGTACATGAGATTGCCTGATCTCATCACCCTGTTGGAGCCCACAGAAGTTCTTCAGTTGATACCTCAAGTAGATTTAAGTCTCAATTAGATTTTAATCTGATGTGTTATAAGAATTGAAATGAGGAGGATTTTTTAAACTGTATTTTTTCACTTATATAGATAATAAATTTTAGTGTGTCTTCTTAGACACTAAGTGTTAGCCTTTGAGCTGAAAATAAAATCTTTTTACCCCGTGTATTGTCATTTCCATTCAGGACCTTATTTTTTATTCCTTGTGCTTGAATTCAAAAGCATGAGGGATTGCATGCTGACAATCCTGGTGGTATTTTCTAGGAGTTTAGCTCTACTTGGTAAGTGGGAAAAAAGAAGTTACCCTGTTTCTAAGGGAGATTTTCTATTTTGCATTACTTTGGATGGTATATTGCCACGTGCATTTGCTTTTTAATGAATTAAAAATTGACAAAGCCAGGTAGTTCCGTATATACCATTATATAGTCTGTGTAGAAAAATATTCATTGAACTCATATGTTCATGGCAAATGCAAGACTAATCTTTACATAGCACTTTCCTGAAAGATTTTTGGTCGATGTGTGTATGCAATTTCATAACTAATGGCAGCAAGTTGACACATATATTTAGCCAGACGCCTGTTAATGTGGTTCGTGAATACACTATTATAATCATACAGTGTTAAACTACAAAAATGCTAAAAGCCACATTTTTAATTAATGGTTTGACTGTATCCAATACTGTCATTAAATATTTAATATTTCTTTCTTGGTTTTTCCTACTAGTGAAAAGTTTTACTTTTTTCTTGAAACTGTAAAGAAGCCTCTAAAGGTTTTCATTATATAAATGAATGTTCTATAGATTCTTTGTATAGTAATTTTCTCTGCTCTTCAGACCGCCTCTTTCAGATTATAATAAAATTACAAAAGTGAAATTCCACTACGCAATGTCACAGGGCAGTCTGTTCTGAATGAAAGTTAACTTCTGGCATTCGAAATCAGCTAATAAGTAAAACCTTCTTCATGAATTAAGAATAATTTGGGTGCTGGGGTTTAGTTATAAGAAATGTTTGAGATTTCTTTCAAGGACTTCAGGTGAGCTTGTGTTAGTGGTTCAGGTCAGTTGGAGCATATGATTTTCCTAGTTAATTTGTGGTTATAATGGTATAAAAGTATCTATTGCTTGCATTGCATATTTCAGTGTAAGAAGGAAGAATATGATACCATCCTCTGAGATATTGTAACCATTTAACTTCGCCTCCACTGCGCTTATGCTGGAAAACCTTCCAGAGAGTGCTGAGAAATTTAACCCCTGGCTGAAACAGGTACAAAATCAGTGCATCAGACAGACAGTGAAGGTTGAGTTATATACATGCTTTATCAGGGTTATTTCTGAGGCTGATAAACTCTGATATGTCATGCTTATGCCTTTTCTGTGAGTGTCTTGGTTTGAAAAGACAGGTGTCTGCTCAGGAAGGCAGGAGCCTCCCCTGAAATGGAAAACATAAACACCCTTCCTCCAAATTGTTATAATTTTGAAATTAAGGGGCTTTCAGGTAAAGATATGGGAGCAGGAATAACAGTTCTTTATTAGGGAAAAAAATAAAAATAAAAAATGCAGTAATACAAAACAACACTGACAGAGTCAGAACATGAGCTGACACCCTGTTGGTCAGGGTGTTGGTAGCAGTCTGACTGAATGGTGGCTCCAGTCCTCCTGCAGTGACAAGTGTGGTTCTGTTGGAGCAGTGATCCTGCAGAAGGGTCACTACAGTGATCCTGTAGTTTTCTTCTGAAGATCCAGTGGTGGTGTTGATAGGCCTGATCTTCCTCTGGGAATCCAGTGGAAAAGGCTGCCTGTGGTGTTCCAAATCTCAGATTATATCCAGGTCAGAATGCTTGGCTTGTCCCTCTGGGCAGAGCACCTCACAATACGATGATGTAATTTTATCAGTGAGCCCATTAACAGAAGATAACCTCCCTGGAGGGAGGATTGGTTGTGGAAGTGATAAAGAAAAACTGCCCAAATAACAGAAGATAACTGCCCCCACCACTAACAGATGATAATAGAATACACACCCCCACTCACATCTTGTAACCCAGGACAGTGAGGCATACACTGGCAGGAATTTTTCATTCAGTGTGCTTGACTGTCATTCTTTAGTACAGGTGATTGCAAGGTTTATGCATGGTTGTAAAGTGAGATCTATCTATTAAAAGTGTTGGTCTTTTATTAGGATGAATTATAATGTGGAACAGATGACAAGGATGCAATAGTAAAATGATCTTCTGTGTCAAGAGTCCAGTCTCTCCTGTTAAACTGTTGTCCTTGAACCTGGATGTCATTGTGTATGTGTGCTGCTGTTGGGTGCCTTTTAAGGCTGCTCTGGAGTCTCTTTGCTCCAGTGGAAGAAAATCTGCTTTCAGGATTCATCCTAGATATTTTCACAACTTGTTTATATGCAGTTGTTCTTATACCAGTGTTCTCTTAGTATCAATAACTGTTCTCTCCTTGAGATATTTATAGCAGGAAATCTGCTCCCCCTTGTGTCCCTCAGTCTTTTTTGGCAAGGCTAAACAAGTCAGCACTTGGCCAGACTCTATAAAAGGGGCAGAAGCTGCTGCCTTGTAATTTTTTATATGTTTGTATTAGAAAATTCTTGGGACAAGAAAACTTGACCCACGAGATAGGCAGAGTAAATCCCTCATCTGCTTCTGCTGTTGATACCTAGAATAAAGGTTACAGTAGTGTAAACTGTATCAGGTGCTGTGGACAAAGGAAATTACAAAGGCAAATAGCTGAAGAAGTTTTTTAAAGCCAAAGTCAGAAACAGGAAGCTTGCAGGAGACCTAGCATATCTGGCAAACTACCAAGAGGGCAAAGGGGAGCTTTTTAGAGAATTAAAGGATCTTGCTGAATAACTGAGAAGGGATTTGCATCACATATCACAAGGGATCTCAAACCGGAACTATTCCCTTTCTTTGAAGACATTTAGTGTTTCACAACGTACAAATGTTTGACCCGTTTTAATGTTTTATTATTTGCAGAATCACAGGGTGGTTGAGGGTGGAAGGGGCCTAAGGAGATAATCTAGTCCAACTCTATTGTTTAAAGAGGGGCATTCTAGAGCCATTTGCCCAAACAGCTTAAATTCACCAAAGGTAGAATCTCCAGTCTCCCTGGTCAATTGGTGGTAATTCTTAGTCACCCTCACAGTGTTTCTTAATATTCAGAGGTAACCTCCTGAGTTTCAGTTTGTGCAAATCACCTCTTGTCCGGTTAAGGAGCACCACTGGAAAGAGCCTAGCACCCACCATAAATACAATGTGTATTTTTACACACTGATGAGCTCCCCCTGAGCCTTCTTTGCCAGGCTGCACAGCTTCCACAGCCTCAGTTTTATGTAATTGACAAACTTGCTGAGAATACACCCTGCCTGATCATCCAGATCATCGATTAACATGGTATAAAGGATCCGACCCAGTATGGACCCCTGGGGTAGAGCACTAGTTACTGGCCTCCAACTAGACCTTGCACTGCTCATCAACAGTGTCAGTAACCAGCTATACAGGCAGTTTTCAATCCACTTTACTGTCTGCCCATCTAGCTACATCAACAGCTTGTCTATGAAGGTATTATCTGATAGAAGTGTCAAAGGCCATACTGAAGTCCAGGAAGACTGTATCTACTGGTTTCCCTTGAGCTAAGCCAGTCATTTCATCACAGAAGGTTGATCAGTGATGACTTCCCCTTAATGAAGCCATGCTGACTCCATGGAGGTAGACAGAGGGCTGGAGTACCTCCCCTATGAAGAAAGGCTGATGGATGGTTTAGCCTTACAAAATGAAGGCTCCAGGGAGACCACAGCCTTCCAGTACTTAAAGAAGGCTTACAGCAAAGATGAGGAAGGACTCTTTTATCAGGCAATGCAGTGATTGGATGATGGGTAGCAGAGTAATGGTTTTAAACAGAAAGAGAGTAAGTTTAGAAGAGGAAATTCTTTGAGTCAAAGGGTAGTGAGGCACTGGAACAGGTTGTCCAGAGAAGGGGTGGATGCCCTATCCCTGGAAGTGTTCAAGGCCAGGTTGGATTGGGCTTTAAGAACCTGATCTGTTGGAAGGTCTTCCTGCCCTTGTAAAGATCTTTAGAGATCTTCTCCAACTCAAAAGCATTCTATGATCTATGATTCTGTGGCCCACAAACAGGTGGTGCTTTGCCTTGTGAAGATTCCTTCTCTAGGTACACAGTTTTGCCAGTGTTTTATGCAAGGTGTTCTGAGTTGCAGCTAACTACTGGTGCCTTTACAGTAAGATAAGCAGTGTTTACAAATGGATTCACCTCAAATTTCTGCATGACCTTTAAAAAAACCTAAGTCTTTAAACTCATTAAAATACATTTTCATAATTGTAAAAATCTGCTAATATCTTTGGTAGCATTATTTGAAGAGTTGTTTAAAAAGCAGAACTAGCTTTTTATGTAGCAGTGACTTATTTTATGTTACATACTGTCCTCAAATTTTGTTTTAAATATCTACAACTATTTGTATCCAATTTAATTAAATCTGACTTTTGGATTTTTTTCTGTTGCCACGTGTATTATATACAAGTCATGATTTGTTTATAAAGCAGATGGCAGGTATGAAAGAAAATACAGGAAAACTAAATTGAATGAAATGCTCTATAGATGGAGAATCAAAATGAGGAATGGAATTGTCCCAGGAGACCTATATGCTTGTGTTTACTCTAGTAGAATAATCCAGCTTTAAAAATAAATAGAACTATGTTGATTGAAGTACTAGTTTCAAGCCTTTCTGTTTGCAAGCTAATTTGAAACTCCCACTAAAGCACATGGTAATTACTAATACCTAGGGTATGTGAGTGATGAGAGGAGGCCCTCAGATTTCAGCAGGAAGCTTCACAGCACACAGATTTCTCCCTGCATATAAAAATAGTTAAAATGCATTCATAGAACTTAATTCTACAGTAAACTTGGAGTCTTACTCTCATGTAAAAGCATGTTTTGCTCCAACTGACAAAAAGACAACAACCCCTAAAAGTAACTACTAGAAGGAATAATTTACCTTGTTGGAGCACTCAAACAACTTATAACCACTTCAGTCTCTTTCCATAACAAGTACCTGGTACCAGATATTTGAAATAGCACTTAGAAGTCTGTTAAGGATTTTTATGAGGAAATGCAGCTTAACATGTGTCAGTAAGCTCTGTCACAAGGCAATTACGAAAAAATCCCTAAAGGTGGTATTGATCATGTAGTGTGGCATAACTATAGTATATGGTATATATATGCTCTGAAACCTGTACGTAAATTTGTTCCTGTTAAATATATATTTGGTCTCATGCCAATTGAAGAACATCCAGATTTGATATTTTTTTTGGTATTGCTTCTTACGTGGGACCCATCCATACCTATTTCTCAGCAGAAATGGAATTAACATAGTTTGAATCTCTTCAGTGGTAATATTTAGTCACCCTTCACTGTAACTTAGAACTTGTGTGCCTCATTTTGTTAGAATAAAATGCTGAATAACTCAGAATTTTGCTTGCTCCTATGTTGCTTCTTTTCTCTCTGACTTCCTTGTTTTCGCCCGGCTCCTCTTTCCCAGGGCGCTGGCCAGGCACTTCCAGGAGCAGCCGGAGAGAAGCAACAAACACCTTTGGGGGTTCGTTTGATAGAGGCGGAGCTATTTAGAGAGCACGATCAAGACCGGGATAAAGAGACTCAAGAGATTGGACACTTGTTGTGCAGTCCAAAGTAGGTTGTATTTGCTCGAATGCCGCACATACAAGTGACAATGATCAGGGGTTGAGTTACAGGTTATGTAGGGGAAAATAAGAGATAAGGTGAAACCAATAGAACAATGCTCAGTATGAATACATTATAGGTAAAATCCAATGGGAATAGCTTCAGGGGGAAGGATGAATACACGTAAAAATACAGAATAGAAACTCCAGCTTTAGGTTTAGGAAACAGAAACTCCCATTTCAAATTCACAAAGCCCTTTTGCTCCGTTTGCATAGCTGTACACTACAACACTCCTACCTCTGATACATTTGTTAGGTGTGGAATATTTCCATGCCTAAATCTTAGTCCAATTCATTGACATGCAGTCTGACTATACATTTTCCTGTGTGCACTGTCACACAATGCATTGGTTTTGCATGGCCTGGTTTTTGGTAGCAGGGAGGCCACAGGGGTGGCTTCCGTGAGAAGCTGCTAGAAGCTTCAACCATTTCTGGCAGAGCCAATCCCTGATGGCTCTGAAGATGGACATGCTGTTGGCCATAGCTGGGCCAATTAGAAAGGTTGGTAATATGTCTGTGATAACATATTTAAGAAGAAAATCAAAACAAAATGAAGGCACAGTATTTTCTGGCCAGAGATGCCTATATAACTTAGATCGAAATTACAAAGTGCTTATATAGCTTGAGTCATATCAATATAACTTGATATGTCAATGTAACCTGATATCAATATATCCTAAATCATAACTTTTTATATATCTGTATAACCTGATACCTATGTAATCTGAATCATAACTTTCATACCTATATAACCTGATATAAATAACTTTTTATACAATGTAATGGCTAGTATGTGGTTTACTAGTTGCTTAATGCTGAATAGACAAAAAAAGAAGAAAAAACTCACCAGGTGGATAGCTTTAGAGATAGGTAAGTATAATGCTAATGAAAAATTAGCAAATACAGAGCCAGTTAACCACAAAAAGAATTTAGGCCAAAAAGACTGACAGACCAAGGAACACCATAACTGATGCTTCGAAGACAAAGTTGAAAAGTTCAGATGCAAAGATGACTTTGGAAGCCTTCATCAAAGACCCCTGACGACCCCTGAATTGGGAAGATGCAAGCGCAGTGCAAAAGAACTAATAACCATGAGATCATACAATGTAAATTAGTTCTGGTGTGTACACGATGATGTTGTAAGTACATAGTGATGCTAAGCAGTACTTACTGTATAAATATACCACAGTGTGGAGGCCTATGAGCCTATTAGGGAAACTTCTAGGGTATTTCCTTGGAAGAATTTAGTAGAGGCTTCAAGCATATCTCGCTCCTCAGGGTGAGTCAAAAGGGGCTTCTCCCATGATGCCCTGCATTATGTTAATATGCCCTTTCCTCATATGTCACTGCCCTTTGCCCTGCCCTTGTACTACCCCTGTGCCCCCAAATGATTGGCTCCTGACCCCATACTTAATGCAGAGCCCTGCACCGTTTGCCTGTCTTTGTCCCTGGAATCTTTCAGTGTGACTCTACAATAAACCTCACTGGAACTCTATACAGGGACCCTTTCTGTCTTTCTTCGCTACCTGTCTGTGGTGTGTGAGTGTGGATTGAGTGACTGTCTGTACTTGCTAAGCGGCTTTTTCAGAAGACGCTTCGGGAAGGTAGCAGCTAACACCATCCGTATTACCATGCTGCTACAACACAGCACTTCACAAAGGTGGGTGAGTTAGGCAAAGCCATCCCAATTACCACCACTGCTGCAGTAAACAAATACCTGCTCTATAGAGCAGGTCTATGGGGATTTATTTCCAGCCTATCTTTCAGGCATCACAGAGAAGAGGAGGAGGTGAGAACATGTGAGGGAAAACAACACGGCAACACCAAGGTTAGTGGAGAAGGAAGGGGAGGAGGTGCTTTAGGCACCAGAGCCAAGATGCCTCTGCAGGCCATAGTGATTGATGACCATGGTGAGGCAGCTGTCCCCCTGCAGTCCATGGGGATCCACAGGGGATGCAGAGATCCACCCGCAGCCCATGGAGGAGGTGCTCATGCTGGAATGGGTGGATGCATGGAGGAGGCTGTGAAGGAGGCTGTGGTCCAGTGGGGGACCCAGTAAAGAGAAGAGGCCCCTGCTTCCAGGCTGGATCAGCCTGTCCTTGGAGGACTGCACCCTGTGGAAGAGTGACTCACACTGCAGCAGTTTTGGGAGAACTGCTTGTGAGATTGGACCCATGCTGGAGAACTGTCTCCCATGGGAGAGATCCCACGGTCTCACAGGGGAAGGACTTCTCTCCCTGAGCAGTTGAAGAAGATCTGGGGTGGTGAACTGACCAAAACCCCCATGCCCTGCCTCCACGCAGTCAGTGGGAAGGAGGGAGGGGCTGGGGGGGAAAAGGTGTTTTAAGGGCTTATTTAACTTCTCATTATCCTTCTCTGATTCGGTTAGTAATAAATTCACTTTGCAACTTTAAGTTGAGCTTGTTTTGCCCTTGAAGTGTTTTCTTACAGTCATTATTTCAACTAATGAACCTTTTGTTAATTTTTTCTTTTCTCTCCTCTGCCCAGCTGTGGCAGGGGAGGGTGAGCAAGTGACTTTTGTTGATGCCTGGTGTTGGGCCAGTGTCAAACCACGACACACAAAGGCTTTTGTAAAGTACTATGTTCACAGTAAGGCTATCTAAGTGTGTATGTACTTTCAGAATCAGGCAAGATGTTGCTGAGTTGTGATAGATCAGACTTTTAGAAACTACTGAAAAGACAAAAAAAAAATTCCCACATGAGTTTGAGATCCTAGAACCATTAAAAGAAAAACAATGTAAAATATTTCACAAGACTTGATTAGATTATTTTTGTTTTTGTTTTGGGGAGATGATTAATCATTTATAAAATGGTAGATGCTTGCAAGGAAAAACCCAGTCTCAAGTTTTGGTCTTTAAACTAGACAAGTAGTTGTAGGCAAATGCCTGTAAACATTAATACTATGGTAAAATTGTGAATTGTGATTTCTGAGGTGGGTAAAGTTGTAGGGACGTATATCAAAAAAATAATGACTTTGACCTATTCCTTCTACATTTAATTGCAGTAGCAGAGGTTGACTTGGTATCTCTGGACATGTTTCTCTGTTTGTATATGTTTGTATTCTAGAGCTGGCTTTTCTGTCCTTAAACCTGTGTGCTCTTATAGCCATGTAGAATCTTGCCCACTATCCTCAAGATCCTTTTGGCTGTACTGAGAAAGGAAGAGCACCATTCCTAGAGAGGAAGATAGCAGTATGGTATGCTGTGAAAAAAACATAAAAACTTTAGCCTTGAAAAAAAGGAGGCTGCAGAACTAGATCTAGGGTTTTTGGAAAGTGGGATATTGTGAACAGGGAGAATAAGTGGGAATTTAATTAATTTATTTTCTTAGTACTTATTTCTACTCTAGTTAAAATTTAGGTGGTTGAATGTGGTATTCACATACCCTCTGAGCAGAGAGAGACTTAGCTTTCCCAAAATTTCTCCTGAGAGAAGCTGTGAGAGAAGCAGAGAAAAGAGAATCAAAACAATTCTTATCTAATTTGCTGCTCCTGTGTTTGTGCCCATGTGGAATGTGGTATGGAAATTGTTTACCCAGGGTGATTGCTTGATTGGATTCTGGTGATGGTGGTTGGATTCATTGACCAGTTGGATCCATGTGTGTGTCAAGACTCAGGAAAGAGTCACAGGTTTTCTAGTTAGTTAGTGATAGTTCTTATTAGAGTAATATAGTTATAGCATAATATAATATAATATAATATAATATAATAATATAATATAATATAATATAATATAATATAATATAATATAATATAATATAATATAATATAATATAATATAATATAATATAATATAATATAATATAATATAATATAATATAGTAATTTACTTGCTTTCTGAAATAATTGGAGTCCTGCACATCATTCTTCCTGCCAGTCAGACACCACATTTTACTATAAGTGGTGACTTTGGACGTTGGCTGTAGCCTAGGCTGAAGAACCAGAACCCTGATGGTTTGGGTGGAGTTCACAGCCAAGGCTGAACACAAGAGGTTCTGCTGAACCCTCTCAGAAGGTGCATCCGGAGACCCTTTGAGGAGTCACGGGATGAGAGACACCGCTAGGACCCTCGCTAGGACCCTGTGGAGCCCTGAACAGCCTGCTTGCAATTGGACCCTGCCTGCTTTCCCTGAAGAGGTAATGATGTCCTTTCCCTCATATCCCTAGCAGGGAGACCAGTCTCTTCCAACCGTGTTTTGGCCCAGTAGCCTTAGAGGCTGGGGTGGGGAAAGCTCTCCCAACAATAGCACTGCCCCTGACCTGGGATGGGCTTGACTTTGCGAAAAGATGTCTGCCAATTTGAGCACTTGATATTCTTGGGGAGAATGACTCACTTTGGAACTGTGGATGTCATAAATTGAGGCGAATAATTTGTTCAGCCTTTCAAGAGTCAATCAGAAATTTATTGATTACAGCAAGCGATGGCAAGCAAACAGCGCTGGGTGGAGCCGGGGAGTTACCGCTCCGCAAACGGCTCACACCGTTTCCCCCTTCCCACAGTCTTTTTATACTCTTTTTCTCCGGGGCCGTGGTATCTCTGGGTGTACTCTGCACTTGCGCCCTCTGTTGCTAGGGGGTCTTCTTCTACTCTCTGGTGGTCGTTTGACGAAGGCTTCTCTCTTCTTCCTTGGTGAAAGTCCACGGCCCTGTAATGGTCTTTTTCATATGCACCTAAATTCTAATTACACAACCAGCTTAAGTAATCAACATACTAACTAGTTTCTGTCTGGCGGTTTTCTGTTATCTACACAAGGCTTCTCCTTTGATTTTCTGTTATCTACACAAGGCTTCTCCTTTCTGTCTTGATGAACAAAGAGTCTTTTCTAACTTATCACAATCCCCCCCCCTTTTCTTTTTCTTTATTTTGTTCATCAAACCTTTTTAGTTCTTGTAAGCTAAGGGCTAAGGTTTCATTAGTCTCAGGATCCTCTGGTACGCGTTCATATTTGGCCCTTATTAACATGAGGTGAGCAGCCTCCAATCTCCCCTTTACTATGTCTATGATCCTATTCAAAATACACGGGCTAAAGTTTAGTCCCAAAATCAGCAAAATTAGGGGCCCTGCCATTGTGGACAATAGGGTAGTCAGCCACGGGGAACTGTTGAACCAGGTTTCATACCAACTTTGTTGGTCTTCTCTTTCCCTTTTTCGTTTCTCTAATCCTTCTCTTAGTTTTGTCATTGTATCCCTGACTACCCCTGTGTGATCTGCATAGATACAACACTCCTCTCTGAGCGCTGCACATAGCCCTCCTTGCTGTAGGAGCAGGAGGTCCAATCCTCTCCTGTTTTGCAAATCTACTTCAGATAGGGATCTCACTGATTTCTCTAAGGCTGATATCAATTGCTCTATTCGCTCTAAGTCCTCGTCTATTGCTACCCTTAGAGAGTGAAATTCTTTTGTTTGTTTTACTAAGGAGGCCACTCCCGTGCTTACACCTGCTCCCCCCATGAGCATTAAAGCAGCCACTGTAAGTGTAGTAAAAGGTTCTCGTTTTTGTAGATGGTGTGCTGGGGTAGTTTGTAGGTTATATACATAGTCTTGAGGGTGATAGATAATTTTTGGGATTATGACTACTTGTATGCAGTAATCTGAGGTCTCATCGAAAATTTCCAGGGAGATGCAGGGTGTGAGTCCTCCTTTTGCACAGATCCACTTTGTGTTTTTAGCAGGGAGTAACCACTTGGCTGGCTTATCCTCTCGTTTTGCTGTAGTTATTATTTCGCACAGGAATTCCATGTGCTGGGGCACTTGGCCAGTGCATCTCCCCTTCCCTGTTACTGAGGCCAATGTGATTCCTTGCCCCCACGGATCTTTCCAATTACATGAAGGGGGGTTACTGCCATTTGCATGTCTTGCCTTTTCTGATATTCCAATAGCTTCATAAAATGGGTGTTTAACATCAAAGCATAGCCAACAATGCTCTGTAAGCCGGGGGTTAGTTACATTCAAGACCTGGTACACTCCCTCTACCAGCTTCCAAAGGGTGTTAAATCGAGAATCCTCGCTAGGGGGTGCTATTGTCTGGGTGACAACAGTTGAATTTTCCATTCCTGCGTTACTTTGATTATTGAGTATTTCAACATAGCTTGGCTCTCCATCTTTAGCTATTACCGGGTTAGGGCCTACTGGTCGGGTATCTGGTGAGATAGGCTCCTTATTTATGGTGAACATGTTGTCTCTGTCCTTACCAGGTTCCACGTACCGAAAACCCCATGTCCGTCCCACTGTCCATCCTGGATCTAATGGTTTAGTTACATTCAGATACACAAACTGACAATTCCCCTGATTGACTATGCCGCCCAACCAGTCCTTCTGCGGAGCTTTACAGCCGTAGGGTCCCCAAGAAACAGTAAGCCATTGATCTCCTTCTACTGACCAATCCAATGCTATTGTTTCACAGCCCCAATACCCACAGAAGTATTCCCCGGGGTAATTGCAATATCCCTTTCCTGGATTTGATGCTGGACACATATAGAAACCTGTTTTATTTAGACATGGTTTGATGGGGGCCAGTGTGCAGAATGACAATGTAAAACTAGGAGATCCAGATGATATTGGAGTTTGGATTTCCTTCCCATCTACTCGGGTTAGTATCCACTTAAAGGGTTGATGTGAAAATTGAGAATATCCTCCTGGCAATAACATAATCAGAGTTACAATAATGATAACTTGGCAAGGAGGATGGAGTCCTGTTTTTGCACTTAACTCATAACTCCCTACTATTCCCCTTTTAGTTTGTTGCCCTTTGTGTCTACCCGGGGTGTTTGAGTCAGTACCTTTGGGGAGATTATCAATACCGAGTCGGGAGTATTTCTGTATTATTCAACTTGGGATTGGGAAGAGCCTGGTTCTTTCCCCTCTGCCTCGCCCACCGACTCGGGTGCTTCGAGCCGCAGGGATTACCATCTTCTCGGCAGCAGCGGTACTCTCCAGCACATCCATTCCCTTTTCCCTTCTAGCCTTATACTGCTCCCAGTTCTTATCCTTGACCGGGGATGAGTTACATAGGATTTCTTTCAGCTCTTTCCGACAACACCGGTTTACAATATGGGCAAAAAAGGGGGCAGGTTCATTCAGGTGGAAACAAAAATTCTCAGGGTTAACCCCTTTTCTGTAAACCTCCCACCACTCTTCTGATTTGAACCTTACCCACTTATTCTCTAATTCTCCTAACTCTAATATGATTCTTGTTAATCCTCGCTCTAGCTTGCAGCAGCTGGAGCAAATCCCAGTAGGTGGCTTTCCTTTGCAACAATGGACCCACCACCGTTCTTGGCAAGTTTTACAAACAAAGCACACAAAAGGATAACAATCACCACGTATTTCTTTAGATACTACTCTATAATCATCAGCCGAGGGGTAAGTGTATCCTTTCTGTTCCCCCTCTTGGTCTATTTGGATTACCCACACTGAGTCCGTTAGTTCTTCTTCAAGGTGACCGTCAGGTTTCCGGGTTGGCTCATTACTCTCCAATGGTCAGCCGTAGTGATCGGTCCTTTAACTCGGCTTGCGTGGGTCCATCCCTTCTTGGCGGTCCGAATTGCTGTCCCTGTGGTGAGCAAAACAATGAAGGGGCCTTCCCAACGAGGTGTTAAAGAATTTTCTTTCCATGATTTAATGAGTACTCTATCTCCAGGTTTAATCTTATGTATTGTTAGGTCTAACGGAGGTCTCTGAGTTAACAGCCCCTTTTCCCTCAATTCTCTCCTTCTGTTCATAATTTGCACAATATAGGTATTGATCTGAGAATCTTTCAAACAAGGGTGATCTACAGGGGCCTCCATATCATAGGGCATTCCAAATAGCATTTCAGAAGGGGATATCCCCACATCAGTTCGGGGTTGAGTGCGGATATTTAAGAGAGCCAAGGGCAAACACTTGACCCAAGACATCTTTGTTTCTAGCATTAATTTAGTTAGCTGTTTCTTGATTTCCCCATTCATTCGCTCCACTCTCCCAGAACTTTGCGGGTGCCATGGAGTGTGATACTTCCACTGGGTCCCCAGGGCGGTGAGAACATCTTTTGCTATTTTTGAAGTAAAGTGGGGGCCCCTATCAGAATCTAGGATCTCTATCATCCCGTATCTAGGTATGATTTGTTCTAAAAGTATCTTAACCACCGCATGAGACGTTGCTCTGGCGGTGGGGAATGCTTCTACATAGTGTGTCAAGTGATCTATCAATACCAACAAGTACTTGTACCTCCCTATTTTGGGTAGTTCAGTAAAGTCCACTTGTATATGAGAGAAAGGTCTTTGTGCTAACTCTCTCCCACCCATTGGTCTCTCTCTTTGTTGCTGCTTGTTTACCTTTTGACAGGTCAGGCAGCATTGGGTTACCTGTTTAGCCAGATTATAGATCCCTATACACATATATTTGATAGCAAACTGATCAACTAAGGCCTGAGTGCCCCAATGGGTTTTATCATGTATAGCCTGCAGGATTCTCATGGCTACTCCTTTTGGGAGTACTTCTCGACCATCGGGTAATACCCACTTGCCTTCCTCCTTTTCCCGTATTCCCATTTGGTCTAATTTTTCTTTTTCTTGTACTGTGAATGTTAGTAAATATTTCTTTGAGCCATGATACCAGCAATGTTTCTTTTGGGGGTTACCACAAGCACTTCTTACGGAATCATCTCCAAACATTTTACAACCTGACCAACATGGTGTTGTTCCTCAATCATCCCCACAAGCAGAGCAATCCTCCCTTTGTGTAACCTCAAGCTTATGTTTTAAAGTCAGTAGCGCAGCTCTCTTGGCCTCTTGATCAGCTAAATTGTTTCCCCTAATGGAGGCTCCCATTCCTGTCTGATGGCCACGGACATGCACTACTGCTATCCTTTCCGGATATCTGAGAGCTTGTAAAACTCATCGGACTAATTCCTCGTGTATTAACCCCTTTCCTTGTGAGTTAATTAATCCTCTCTCTTCCCAAATTTTACCGAAAGTGTGTACTACCCCATAAGTATATTTAGAGTCAGTGTAGATGGTTCCGGATTTTTCTTTTAACAATTCTAATGCTCTGAGTACTGCATAAAATTCGCATGCTTGTGCTGACCAGCTAGGGCTAAGGGGGCCAGATTCTATTACCCTGAAGGTTTTTCCATCCACCACAGCGTATCCAGATTTCCGTTTCCCCTCAACAACCCGAGAGGATCCATCTACATATAACCGGGCCCCTGAGGCTAGTTCTTCCTCTTCCAAATCTGGCTGTATTTTGGTTTGTTCCTCAATTTGTTGGAGGCAATCGTGTGCCAGCTCAGTAGTTGGTTCCCCATATAGGAATTGAGCAGGATTTTGTAAACTGGTAGTTTCTATAGTCAATTTAGGGGATGATATTAGGATGCCCTCATATTTAAGCAGCCTGGCATCTGTTATCCATTTTTCAGCTTTTTGTTGCAAAACTCCCTGGATGTTATGAGGAGATAAGACCCGCAGCTCACTTCCAGAAGTTATTTTCCCTGCTTCTTCTACTAAGAGAGCAGCAGCTACTATTACTTGTAAGCAGGTAGGCCACCCTCTACTAACAGGGTCTAAAAGTTTTGAGAGATACGCCACTGGTTTTTTTGTTCCCGGCCCAGTCCTGGGCCAGCACCCCATATGCAGTTCCCTCTTCCACATTAATAAATAGGAAGAATGGTCTTTTTAGGTCAGGGAGACTGAGGACTGGTGCATTTACCAATTCAACCTTTAGGGCCTTTAGTCGGTCCTCATCTTCAGGTGTCCACTTGAGTAATCCTTTTTGAGTTAACTTTTCATACAGGAATTTAACTTTCCCACTAAAGTTCACTATCCACTGTCGACAGTATCCAAAAAGTCCTAACAACTGCCGTATCTGTCTCTTATTCTGTGGGGCTTGTAATGAGAGTATACCTTGGACCCTTTCAGCATCCAATTTCTTAGTTCCTTTGGTTAACTTATGTCCCAAGTATTTAACTTCTTCCTCTACAAACTGTAGCTTCGACTTTGAAACCTTAAGTCCCTTCAAACTCAGGAAGTTTAGTAGCTTTATGCTTTCTTTTCTTACTATCTCCTCCTCCTTGCCTGCAATTAGTAAATCATCTACATACTGTACCAAAGCTGTTCCTTCACCTAAGGAATAATCTGCCAATATTTGCTCTAATGCTTGTCCAAATAAATTAGGGGATTCTGTAAATCCCTGAGGGAGGACAGTCCATCTTAATTGTTGCTTTCGATGGGTATCCGGGTCTTCCCATTCAAAGGCAAAATAATCTCTGGAGGCTTCTTTAAGAGGGCAGGCCCAAAAAGCATCTTTTAAGTCTATTACACTGTACCATTTATTTTCAGGGCCTAATTGACTTAAAAGTGTATATGGGTTATCTACTACAGGAAATCTTTCAACCGTTCTTTTATTAATTTCTCTTAAGTCATGAGCTAGTCTGTAACTACCATTCGGTTTCTTTACAGGTAAGATGGGTGTGTTAAAAGGAGACATGCATGGTTCGAGGAGACCTTGTTTTAAGAGTCTCTCAATTTTGGGTTTTAACCCTTGCCTCCCTTCTTGAGACAGAGGGTATTGTTTTATTCTCACAGGTATTTCAGGGTCCTGGATGGTTACTTCAAAATGTTCGATATTCAATCTTCCTACAGTATCAGGGGTGTACCACACTTCTGGATTGATTTTAGCTTAATCCGTGGTCCGTAGAGGACACAGTTCTATGCTCAATTTCTCCTCTATTACTTCCACTCCTATTCCTAGTTCAATCATCAAGTCCCGTCCGAGTAGATTATAATCTGCCTCGGGAACTAATAAAAAGGATCCCACCCCCAGGTTAGAATCAGTCTCCAAAAAGACATCTTTTATCACAGGTACTCCAAAAGGCTTCCCTTTTGCCTCAATTACCTGTACCGTGTCAGATGAAATTTTACACCCCTGGGGAAGGGTCTGGACGGTTGATCTTTCCACCCCCGAGTCCACAAGGAACTCGTATTCTTGCTGCTGGGGACCTATCTTTAGCTTTACCAGGGGCTCCGTCTTTCTCTTGTCCCCAGCAGATAGAGCCCCTGACACCCCCAGTCTTCCTGAAACTGTTTTTCATCAGCCATCCTTTGTCGGCATTCCCACTTAATGTGACCCCTCCTCCCACAGTAAAAGCAGGCAATTCTTCTCTCCTCCTTCCTCTCATCAATCCCATCAGTCCGCCTTGGAATTCGCTTACTTCCCCACACGGCTGCCCCCTTCTGTAAAGGGGAGGGGGCAGTTTTCTGCCCTTCTCGAACTGCCACTACCATCATCCTAACTTGCTTTTTATGAGTTTCATCCTCCCTCCTTACATAAACTTTCTGCGCCTCTCACAATAATTCATCCAATCCTCTTCCTTGCCAATCCTCCAATTTTTCTAGCTTCTTCCGAATGTCCACCCATGAGTTTGCTACAAACTGTGTTTTTAGCAAGGCCTCCCCTACTGGGGTATCAGGGTCCACTCCAGAATATAACTGAAAGATTTTTCTCAACCTTTCCAACCATTCTGTGGGGTCTTCATCCTTTTTTTGCTGTTCTCGAAAAGCCCTGTGAATATTCTGTCCTCGAGGGACAGATCTTCTTATTCCTTGTATTATAATGTTCCGCAAATCTACCATATGGGCTCTGTGTTGCGGATCCTGGTTGTTCCAGTCAGGGCGTTGCATAGGCCACTTTGTGGGAGGGGTCCCCGCCCTCCCTTGGGAGGCAACTTCAATATAGCCAAAAGTTGTCAATCACATGCTGTTTCCCTCCCCAGTTGAGGCTGTCTGTCAAAGCTTAACACACTCCCCAGTTCTAGAAAGTTCTTCTCTTCTGTTAATCCCATTGGACCCTGTTAGAATGCCACTCCTCTCCTGTATCCCGATTGGTTCATTACATGTCACCCCATCCCGTCTCCTCCCCTCTACCCTTTACCCATTGGTTGGTTTGTGCCCTAGCCACTCCTATCCCTCTGCCCTTATATTCTCGGTCCCGCCCGAATGCTGTGCTCCCGAAGTCAGCTCTTCCTTCGGGAGGTTGCTGCTCCTGGCAATAAACTTCTCGGATCCTGCTGCTCGGGAGACGTCTCGTCTTTATTTGGTGGAGCTTTCCGGGTTACATCTACCCCTCCCTGCGGACCGGCCAGCCGAGGATCACCCCCCGGACTGGCTGGGAACCCAGGGAACCCCCGGAGGACCTAATTCTATACAATTGGCGCCGCGAACACGGTGATCGCTGCCCCGGTTTCCGACGAGCGTCTCCTGCCGCGTGAGGATCTGTGACCCTGCGCTGCGGGACTAAAGCGCCGTTCGCCGCCAATCCCAGGAGTAGCTGTTCTTCTGTTTTAAGAAGACTCCTATCTCCTGGATCTGCTGACAAGTCGTGGACATCCGATTCTGCAGCTTCAAGGGAAGCCCCGGATTCCACGACACCAGCAGAGCTCCACTACCCCACCTCAGCCTTTTCTTTTCGCCGCGTCGTAGTTGGGTGAGTGCAGCTGCTCGAGGAGAGCAGCCGACGCAGGCTCTTATCTTTTCCTTTCCTTTTCCTTTGCTCGGGTGGGGATTCTCTTCTGCAGTGAGGAGATGGGTAACCGCCTCTCCCCTGCAAGACGAGACTTTTATTGCCAAGTTAAAGCTACCCTTCAGTTGGGGAATGTTTCTTTTAATAAGCGGGTCCTTAAATCTTTTGTTATTTTCATTTTTGATCATTTTCCAGATGCCTCTACTGAGGATGTTCTTTCTATTTCATTCTGGGGAAAAATTGGGCGTTATATTTATGATTTACAAGTTTCTGGGAATTTTAGGGTCGGGAGATTTTTTCCTATTTATGATATTATTTTTAATTTAGTTAAACTAAAAGGGGAAAGTTCGGGTCCCAGTTTTCCTACCCCTTATTCCGCCCCCCTCGCTCCTAACCCCATTTCCCCTAAGGGTGGATCGGGAGATAGATCCTGCCAAAATAAGGCACAGGGTTGCCACCATCTCCCTGCTGCCTCCCGTTCCACTCTGTCCTTCTCTTGTGCTGGGACTGGCCACCCCAGCACGAGCCCTATCCATTCCCTCGATCCTCATGCCCCCAACCCCAGTTTTACTCCCAGTTCCAGTTCTGTTTTAATAATACCTCAAAATGGCGGCGGCCTCGTGGCCGATTGCCCTGAGACACAAAATGGTGCCTCCTCCTCCTCAACCCCTCCGGTTCCCGCCACTTTACCATCTCCGCCCCCTTCGTCGGTTGCCGCCCCCGCGTCGGGTCCCGCCCCCCATCATGCATCGATCTCGGTGACGTCGGGACCCTCCCACCCTGCCTCCCTAGCCACACCCCTGGGCGGGCCCCTGGTGGGTGGGACAGGCCTACCAGAAGGCCACGCCCCAGTGGGTGGGTCAGGCCATGCCCCAGTGGGTGGGTCAGGCCACGCCCCCTCTCCTGCCACTTCCGGTTCCCACGCTACCGGAACCGGAAGTAGGCCTTGCCGGAAGCAGGCCATCTTGGCCTGCAGGGTCTCTCATAACCAGGACCCACCGGCAAGGGAGAGGCTTCGAGCCCTAGCCTGTCCTGCCTCATCCTCGGAAGAGGATGAGGACAATGACGACCCCCGGCCAACAACCAAGCCAGGGGAGGGCTGGGCCCGGATAAGGGCCAAGGCAATTAGGGATGGGGACCTAGATCTCGCCAGGGATCTAGGCCCAATCGCGGCGCCGGTTAGGCTCAAGAGGGGGAAGGAACCACGGTGGGAACAGCTGCCATATACGGAGGTGAAGGAATTGAGGAAGGCAGCCAAGGACTATGGGAGAAATTCCCCATTTTTTAAAAACATATTGGACCTTACGTTTACTGGACATACTTTGGTGCAGCATGACATTCGATATATAGCAAAGGCTCTGCTGTCCCCCACAGAATTTCTTCTGTGGGAAATACATTGGAAAAAGCTATTAAAACCTATTCTAACCAAATACAACCTTAAGGAGGTGCTGGGAGATGGCGCCGAGGGCCTGGAGGCGCTGGCAGGGGAAGGGGAATTTAGTAAACCAGAAGATCAGATCCTCCTTCCCGACAACCTGCTAAATGACATCCGAGAAGCTGGGAAGGAGGCCCTACTAAAAATACCTGATGGAACCACCCCTCTCCAGAACTTCACATCCATCCTCCAGGGCCCTGATGAGACTTTTATTAAGTATATTGACAGGTTAAAGGAGGCTATAGACCGGCAGATTGAGAACGTCGAGGCTCGAGAAGAACTGCTGCGCAAGATGGCCTTGACCAACGCTAACCCGGAGACAAAGAAGATCCTGCGAGCTCTCCCCCAGGATCCGGAGCCGACCATCGCCAAGATGGTCGAGGCGTGCACAAAAGCGGCATCGATGGAGCAGACTGTGGCGTTTGCGGTGAGCAGGGGTGTGGGGGAGGCAATGGTGGACCTCATGAACACGCGCTGCTTCGGCTGCGGCCAGCTGGGTCATATACAAGCCAATTGCCCACACTGGCCACCAGAGAGGTCCTACCCTCAGTATAACCCCTCCCCGAGACCACCTTACAGGAATCCTCGTTATCATCGGCCGGGAAACGGGAGGCGGAGCGCGCTGAGGGGCCGCGCTACGACAACAAATGGCCCGTCCCAACGCCCTGTGCTGCCATCGCTCCCGGAAAACCACTGCCCCAACGGCACGTTTCTCCGGACATCCGCAGCCAGGAGGACGGGCTCCGACTCCTCAGACGGACTCAACAACTGAACAGCGCCCGCCGCCAAGTCCTCCGGAGTTCCATCCACATTATGTTTCCGGATGAGGACTTGGTCCGTGTCCCGGTAGGATTCCTGCCGCCACCATACTGCGACCACCCAGTCACAGTGCTGTTCATCGGGGACTCCATCAGCACGCCGGACGACCTCACCATCATCCCGGAGGTCGTCTACTTCGAGCCAGGGGCAGAGCTCAACGTCTCCGTGGTGTGCCATCATCCTCCGTTCTCTCTGCCGAGAGGGTCTCCTTTAGCTCTGTGCTACATCTTACATATGCACTACAAGGACACTGGCTACATCTCACATATGCACTTCAATGACACTGGCTGCAACATTATATCAGACTTTCCTACGGATCAAGACCCTTCTGCTTTCTTCATTCAGAACGTTAGCAGACAAAGACCTATCATTAAAACTACTTTTATCTTTCAGGGGAAAAACATTTCGTTGGACCTGATGGCAGACACCGGTGCGGACGTTACCATCGTCCCTCAGGCAGAGTGGCCGCACGACTGGGAGTTAGTGTCCCCTTGTGGCACAATCTCCGGCGTGGGAGGAGCCGTCAATTCCCGACGCAGTAAGCACCTCGTGTGTGTAGAGGGACCGGAGGGCCAGATTGCCACAATTCGGCCTTTTGTAGTTGCAGCCAATATCAAATTATTAGGCAGGGACGTGTTGTCCCAATGGGGTGCCCGTCTCGACATCCCTAGCCCTGCGTGGGATTTTTAGTCTGGGCCACTGCGGAGCGCACCTCCCCACCGCTTAATTGGAAAATTGATACACCGGTGTGGGTGGACCAGTGGCCCTTGCCAATCGAAAAACTTAATGCGCTCAACGAACTAGTAGAGGAGCAGGTGCGCCTAGGGCATTTAATACCCTCCACCAGCCCTTGGAACACACCTGTCTTTGTTATTAAAAAACCCGGCAAAGACAGGTGGCGCCTGCTCCAAGACCTACGCAGGGTTAATGATGTTATTGAAGATATGGGACCTTTGCAACCGGGCCTTCCCTCTCCCTCTATGCTGCCCCGGGATTGGCAGCTCGCAATCCTTGATATCAAGGATTGTTTCTTCAACATCCCGTTATACCCCGGAGATGCTCCCAGGTTCGCGTTTTCGGTTCCGTCTATCAACCGAGGTGAGCCGTACAAACGGTATCAATGGACCACTCTGCCCCAGGGAATGAAGAATTCTCCGGTGCTCTGCCAGACCTTTGTGGCACAGGTCCTTTCCCCAGTTCGTCGCCTTTTCCCAGAGGCCATCATCCTTCACTATATGGATGATATTTTGATTTGTGCTGCTAACTCAACATATCTACAAGCAGCCTTAGACAGGACAGTTAAAGCCATCAAAGCTGCGGGCTTTCAAATTGCGGAAGACAAGATCCAGCTGTCGTCCCCCTGGAAATACCTGGGCTTCCTGATTACGGGAAGGACCGTCGCGCCCCAGTCTCTTGTCATCAAGGACGACCCACGGACCCTGCGGGATCTGCAGCAGCTTTGCGGTACCATCACCTGGATTCGACCTCTCCTGGGACTCACCACAGAGGAGCTGTCGCCACTTTTCCACCTGCTGAAAGGCGACGGTGACCTGGCATCCCCACGACATCTCACACCGGATGCCCGTGAGGCCTTGGAGAGAGTCGCAGCTGCTATCAAGTCCCGCCAGGCGCATCGGGTCGCGCGGTCCCTCCCAATCCAGTGTGCCATCCTGGGTAAGTCTCCCAACTTACATGCCCTGCTATTCCAGTGGGATGACAGCCAGAGAGACCCACTCCTTATCATCGAGTGGCTGTTCCTCCCCCACCAACCCGCTAAAACAGTAACAACATTTCCTGAAATCATGGCTAAACTAATCATTAAGGCCCGCCAGCGCCTCCGGACCCTCGCAGGGTGTGACCCAGCATGCATCTATTTACCATTAAATTTGGACCAATTGGATTTCCTCTTACAAACAAATGAAAATTTGCAGATTTCAGTAGACAGCTATCCTGGTCAAATTCGGATACACTATCCCAAGCACAAATTATTTAAAGACACTTTATATCTGGCCCCAAAAATTTTTAAAAGCAAAATACCATTAAAAAATGCTCTCACAGTGTTCACTGATGGGTCAGGAAGATCCCACAAATCAGTGATCACTTGGAAGGACCCGGACAGTCAGAAGTGGGAATCTGACGTCCAAATAGTTCAGGGATCCCCCCAAATCGCTGAACTTGCAGCGGTTGTGAGAGCCTTCAGAAAATTCCAACAACCTTTCAATTTGGTCACTGATTCGGCATATGTAGCCGGGATAGCAGAGCGGGCCGAACATGCCCTGCTCAAAGAAATTCAAAACAAAACGCTCTATAGCTTGCTCTCAGAACTAATTTGGCTGATCTCCCACAGAGAGCAACCTTATCATATTTTGCATGTTAGGTCACACACAGACCTGCCAGGAGACATCACCGAGGGCAACCGGAGAGCGGACACTCTGGCTATGTTAGTGAACACTGCAAACTCAGCAGCTTTGGCACCCACCCTGCCAGATGTTCATATGCAGGCTAAGATGAGCCACGCCTTTTACCATCAGAATGCTCCAGCTCTATGCCGCCAATTTAAGATCTCTAAGGAGCAGGCGCGAGCCATCTTAGCCACCTGCCCCAACTGCCAGTCCCACGCATTACCATCAGTAGCGACGGGGGTTAACCCCCGGGGACTGGGAGCATTGGACATCTGGCAGACAGACATTACTCATTTTCCTTCCTTTGGGCGGCTCAAATATCTCCACGTGTCGGTGGACACATTCTCGGGGGCAGTGTTCGCCTCCACACATACGGGGGAAAAAACCAAAGACATTATAAAACACCTATATATGGCTTTCTCCACTCTGGGTGTCCCAAAAACTATAAAGACTGATAACAGACCAGGGTTTGTGTCCAAACAGTTCATGGAATTTGTGCAACTATGGGGCATTGACCATGTTACTGGAATTCCACACAACCCTACAGGGCAGTCAATCGTGGAACGGAAACACCAGGAAATTAAAAAATTATTAGAACAACAAAACGATTCGGCCATCACCACGAGCCCTGTAGAGAGGTTGTGCAAGGCCCTGTACGTTCTCAATTTCATGAACTGTTCAGACCGTGAGCCAAATCCCCCGATCCTGCGCCATTTCCATAATAACACCAGGGCGCAGTTGAAGGAGAGGCCTCCTGTGCTCATAAAAGACCCTGAGTCTAAAGTTATCAAAGGTCCATACCCTCTAATAACGTGGGGGAGAGGGTATGGATGTGTTTCAACAGAACAGGGCCCCAGGTGGATCCCCGGAAAATTCATCAAACCATACCGGGAAGACATCTCTACAGAAAGCCAACCCCCGGAACACTCCCCCGAGACGCCAGCTCCATCAGAAACCGCCGTCGCGTGGAGTCGAAGAAAAAGGAAGACGACTAGACCAGCCAATATCGCCGTCAGGACTTTAATAACGAACCTGCATTTCCCGCCCACTTGGACTGTTTACCCTCTGACCCCATCCCCTACCATCCCTCACCCTTTTCCGTCCTACCACTTTCCTCACCCTTTCTTCCCTCATACCTGACCTGATTTTGTTTTCCTGTTTTGTTACTATTTCGATTTACACGGGGGAGGATGGGGATTCAAAGGGGTCACTATTCTTATTTCCATTATGTGTCTATTTATTAGACTTTGGTCCACCCAGAATGGCAGTCGCAGCAGCCAGAACACCCTGCAGTGACCGGCTTCCTGCAGCAGTCACCTAGCAGGAAGCTGGATCGTACCACAGCCCAAAGAGAACGTCTGGGTCATGCTGGCAAAGTCCATCGGGCAGGAACAACTCTGCATGGCCATGGGAGGTGTGCCATCGACTTTCTGCTGCTCGCCCATGGCCACAGTGGCGAGGACTTTGAGGGGATGTGCTGCTTCAATTTGTCATCGAAGAGCACATCCATCCAAGCCAGCATCCAGCGGATCCAGGCGTTGGTAAAGGACTTAAAGACTGAAACTGGGGCTGTGGACGCTGTGAACAAGATCTTTTCTCAATGGGGTGTTCCTGGGTGGGCCATTCCAATTGTTAAAGGTTTAGTTTGGGTTTTAATCATAATTTTCTTAATTTCTGTTGCGTTAACCATCTTTAAGAAATTGTTAACTAGGACAATGGGAAATGTTTTTTTTAATAAACCAAAAAGGGGGAGTTGTGGGAGGGGTCCCCGCCCTCCCTTGGGAGGCAACTTCAATATAGCCAAAAGTTGTCAATCACATGCTGTTTCCCTCCCCAGTTGAGGCTGTCTGTCAAAGCTTAACACACTCCCCAGTTCTAGAAAGTTCTTCTCTTCTGTTAATCCCATTGGACCCTGTTAGAATGCCACTCCTCTCCTGTATCCCGATTGGTTCATTACATGTCACCCCATCCCGTCTCCTCCCCTCTACCCTTTACCCATTGGTTGGTTTGTGCCCTAGCCACTCCTATCCCTCTGCCCTTATATTCTCGGTCCCGCCCGAATGCTGTGCTCCCGAAGTCAGCTCTTCCTTCGGGAGGTTGCTGCTCCTGGCAATAAACTTCTCGGATCCTGCTGCTCGGGAGACGTCTCGTCTTTATTTGGTGGAGCTTTCCGGGTTACATCTACCCCTCCCTGCGGACCGGCCAGCCGAGGATCACCCCCCGGACTGGCTGGGAACCCAGGGAACCCCCGGAGGACCTAATTTTATACACCACTTGGTGTCTGCGAGGGGCCCTTGTTGGTGTTCATCATCCCATATTCTTATCCCTACATCTCTAATCATCCTCCTTTCCTCAGAGGTAAATAATATACCTAAAATAGATTGCATCTCATCCCAAGTATAAACGTTCAGACCCAGAAATTGGTCTAACCTTTCGGCGACTCCAAGGGGGTCCTATAAGAGATGTCCCATTTCCTTTTTGAACTCCCTCACATCTCCCAAGTTCAAGGGTACAGACACATATCCAACTCCTAAGATTTGGGCTGGTTGCCCCAGTTGCCCTGCATTAGGGTTAGGGACCATCCCCATTCCTGCTTCTCGGAGTGGGAACAATCCCAATTCCTCCCGCCTTTTCCTAGTCTGGCTTCTAGTTACCCACTGGTTATTCCCCTGGAGCTCAGCATTCAACTCATCCCCCTCCGAGTCATCTTTTGCTGAGTCGTTTTGTGCCGGGGCAGAGGGGTCAGGATGTTGTGGTGAATGTGGAGGCAGGGGAGGGTAAAGGTTCCGGGGAGGAGAACGGGGAGGGGGAGCTGGTGGTAGAGGAGGTGACGGAGGGGGAGGAGGTATGTAGGGTGGAGGGGTGGAATTGGGTAGGTCTGTATCCTCTTTCAATCTTTTCTTTTTTTCCCTAGTACTAAGTGCAAACAACTTAATGCGAGTTTCCCCCATTATCCAGAGGGAGGCTTACTCGCTCTCCTCTGAGTTCAAGGGCTCTTTAGAATTCACGTAAATATTTAAAGCCTGACATATCCAATCCTCAAATGAGCCAAACACTGGCCAGTACAAATGGTCCCCTCTTATTTGTTTCCCTCCCCAAACCTCTATGCAGTAGTGCACCATTTTCACCTTGTCCTTTCCTTTCCTGGAAGGGAAGGAATCCCAACTTTTAATCATTAGTCCTAATGGGCTATCTGGAGGAATCTGGGGAAGCTTTACAGGGTTTCCCCCACCCATGGGACCAGAGGGCTTGCTTTTCCTCTGTCCCATCTTCCGGAGTGCCTTCTCACACACACCTCTTCGCTTCCCTCAATTCATGGCCCAGCCCGTCGCCAGGTGTGGGAAACGCACTACTATGAGGTCCACACTCACGTCGTCTCACAGAGACGTCTCACTCACCACACTCCGGGATCCCAACCCCAACCGAGCGGGCCCCGCTCCCTCTGAACGGAGCAACCTCAGTAGCCCCGAAGGACCACTGAAAGGTACTTACACAGTCCTGTGTCTTCGCCCGGACTTCGTGCACAAAGATTAAGGGGTTGCCAGCTATTCTTTGCTTGCCACTGAATTTGGGTTCGTCGGTAAGGGTCCCAGAGGGGGGACTCCTGAACGGGGCTCGCTGCCAAAGCAGCGAGGGCGCCTCCCCGGGAGGAGTTTCCAGTGGATAGCCCTTATCCGAGTCACGGCACCAGATTATTATAAATTGAGGCGAATAATTTGTTCAGCCTTTCAAGAGTCAATCAGAAATTTATTGATTACAGCAAGCGATGGCAAGCAAACAGCGCTGGGTGGAGCCGGGGAGTTACCGCTCCGCAAACGGCTCACACCGTTTCCCCCTTCCCACAGTCTTTTTATACTCTTTTTCTCCGGGGCCGCGGTATCTCTGGGTGTACTCTGCGCTTGTGCCCTCTGTTGCTAGGGGGTCTTCTTCTACTCTCTGGTGGTCGTTTGAGGAAGGCTCCTCTCTTCTTCCTTGGTGAAAGTCCACGGCCCTGTAATGGTCTTTTCCATATGCACCTAAGTTCTAATTACACAACCACTTAAGTAATCAACATACTAACTAGTTTCTGTCTGGCGGTTTTCTGTTATCTACACAAGGCTTCTCCTTTCTGTCTTGATGAACAAAGAGTCTTTTTTAACTTACCACATGGAGGCTTCTCGTTCATGACCACAGGGTTTCTGTGTTGACCGAAGCACTCTACAACTTTTTTGAATGGGCAAGAGGTCATGGCTTCCCCATGGGCATGGATTCCTCCCAGGATCCGCAGGCCTGGGACACCCTGGGTGTTTACCTTTTGGGGGAGTTCGACTGAACTGGGAAAATCCTTTGGCAACTGCCAACCTGGGTGCTGCTTTTCAGATTTGTGAGGGGGAAGGACACCCCTTTGAAAAGTGTATTCGACTCGGTCGGCACATCCGCCTCAGACGTGGAGGATCGCCTCGCCCCGGGTGGGTGCCCGCCAGAACCGCCCCCCCCCCCCCCCGGCAAGCTGGCAGGGGAGAAATCTGTTCAAGGACAGTCTCCTCTGGTTTCTCCCCCCACCACGGGACAGGGGGGGCCCGCTTTGCCCATGGTGCAGACAGAGCATCTTTCTTTTCTTCCCTGAAGCATGCACAAGAGGGACCGAAGCCTTCAGCAGCTCCCCTTTCTCAATCAGCAATTGTTTCAAGTGGAGCCGTGGTGCCTTCTGCCCATTTGCCTTCACCAGTGGAGGAGGGACCACCGCCTCCTCCTCTGCCCCACCCCGGAACCGAGAGAAGCTGCCGCAGCGTTTTTTCACGTGCCTGTGGCCCCTGTGCCGACCAGCACCCCACCACTCTGGCGGCGGCAGCCCTGCCTCTCGCGCTGTCTGTCATAGCTCCGACCGCGGCGGCCCCGCCTCACGCACTGCCCGCTGCTGCGCCTCTGGCTTCATCCACCCCGCTGGCGGAGAACGTTGAAGCGGCTTTGCTTGGTGCCCCACCTCCTCCTCCTCCTCCTCCTGCAGCGTGTGGATCAGCTCTACCACTGGATTCTTCTCCTCCTGTGTGGCGGGAGGGTGTGGAGCTGCCCCTGCCACCTCCATCTGCCCAGCCGTGACACTGAGGAAGATCCCCAACCCGCCTCGCCCCTCCCGCCTGCCCCACCCCCCATTGATTCCATTGGGTCACCAGGCAATGCGGGCAGGAACAGCAACATGCACCAGCAGCCTGGCTCTGAGCAGGGGTGTGCCCTCGCGGCTGAGCACCAGCCCAATCATGCTGTGAAATCTGAAGATTCCTCTGGGGATAACGCCTCCCCTGCCGTGCTTTGGAGCACCCTGTGTGTCCGCTCCCGTTCGCTGAGCAGGAGGGGTGGGGCCCCGAGAAGCTGTGGCTTGGTGCATGGCTGGGTGGGGCAGGGGGAGGGCGAAATGCCGGAGGAATTGCCGAGGCACTGGCAGCATGGTGGGGTCGAGCGGTGAGAACAAAGGTTGGAATGAATCGCCCATCTGCAGTTGGGCGTTGGCTGTCCTGGGGAGCCCAGGTCCTGGAGCCTCAAGTGATACCACTTGAGGGGAGGGACCGAGCTGAATGAATTTGGGCTCGGCAGAGGGGCTGGGCTCCCCGCCCCACTGCCAGGTTTGGGTCCCTTGGTCCGCCCACCCGGACTGGGTCCCCCACCCCGCCCAGCACCCTAGGGTCCTAAGACTTGCTGCTGCTGCTGGCCTTTTTGGGAAAAAAAAAAAAAAAAAAAAAAAAAAAGGTTCAAAGAGCTACCAGCTCAAAGTACTGGGAAGTCACGAGACAGCCGGCCCAAGTGATTGGATTAGAGGCTGTGGCCATGGCATTCCAGAGATTTCTCAATAGTGCTTGATAGTTAGATAATGTCACATCTGATGGATTTCTAATAGTTGTTAGTGACTTTCTTCAGCTGTTCTCTGTTTCAGGATCAAGAAGGACCTTCAAGGATGTCAAAGATGAACATCTCCAGTCAATGGACCTTCTCCTGAAACTGGGCTATTTGGACTTGAAACAATGAGCATTCTTTGCATTGTTGTTTGGGTTTCTTATATTGTAAGCCTTGTTTTAGTGATATGATAGAGGTAGATACTCTACAGGTAAAGAATCTCCCTATCATTTTACATCAGCATCTGACTGAGGTTCTGATTGACAACCAGCAAATTGCTAAGGGAACCTCTCGAGCTGTCTTCATTCTCTCTTCTGCAAGGGCCCAGCAGAAGAATTGCTAACACAGCTCCTTTTCTTTTTATTATAGTAAATGGGGAAATGTGGTATTCACATACCCTCTGAACAGAGAGAGACTTAGCTTTCTCAGGATCTCTCCTGAGAGAAGCTGTGAGAGAAGCAGAGAAAAGAGAATCAAAACAATTCTTATCTAATTTGCTGCTCCTGTGTTTGTGCCCATGTGGAATGTGGTATGGAGATTATTTACCCAGGGTGATGGCTTGATTGTATTCTGGTGATGGTGTTTGGATTCATTGACCAATTGGATCCATGTGTGTGTTGAGACTCTCAGGAGAGAATCACAGGATTTCCAGTTAGTTAGTTAGTTAGTTAGTGATAGTTCTTACTAGTCTAATATAGTGTAATATAGTTATACTATAATATAATATAATAAAGTAATTAATTAGCTTTCTGAAATAATTGGAGTCCTGCACATCATTCTTCCCCATTGGGGATCACTCTGATTACTATAGTTGAGTCTTTAATTTGCCTTACATTTAGGTTTACATAAGGGCAGTGATATAGGAAAAAATTGAAAAGTGGAAGATCTAGACAAAACCAGGTCATTAAGGAAAATGTAAAATCCTTTCCCTGTTAAAAAAAAAAAATGCTGACCTTGAGAAATTAAAAATTGCAAAGAATACTCAAGAAATCAGGAAAGATGTCCCAAAGGTTGCTTTGTGGTTTTGGGGGTTCTTGGGTGCTAGTCCTCCAGAAGTTCTTCAGGGTTCGAAACATGCTAATTTTTAAAACTTATAGCTCAGCTTCTCATGTAATTATCCATTTCTGAGACCTTTATAAAAGGCAAAGTGCAGTGAAAAAAAATCAATAGAAATCCTGATTTTTTTTTTGCCTTTTTGTCTCTTCCTGATCTGACCTCTTGCCAGCTGATGGAATGATGTAGACACAAAGCTGTAGTGATGCAGCTCACAGTAGCACAGCCCTATGCAGGTTTCCTGAGCAACTCTTTTGAGAGCTGTTACTGTGTTTTTCTACTTCTTGGTTTCCACCTGTTTGTGGTGGACACTGGAGCAGCACAATGGGAGCAGCAGGTCCAGGAGAAGGGACACACATGGAGAAGGCAGAGCTTGTCTGAACAAAGGTTGTTCTCCCCCAGCAGATCCTGGACCTGCTGATGGGCGTTGGCAATGCAAGCAGTGAGAGCCCCACATAGCCACTCTCTCACTCTCCTGCAGTAGGATGGGGGACAGATTTGGAAGAGTGAAAGTGGGAAAACTCATGGGTTGAGTTGATAAAAGACAGGTTAGCAGGTAAAGCAATAGCTGCACAAACAAGCAAAGCTAAACAAGGAATTGGTTCAGTATTTTACATGGTAAGGCTGTTCTTCAGACAAGTTGTGCAGCTGTGAGATGAGTGAGTTCATGGTGCGCTGGGTGAAGATCTTGCTGAAGGGCAGAGCTTAAGGGTTGCGGTGAACAGGGCACATCTGGCTGGTGACTGGTCACCAGCGGTGTTCCTCAGGGCTCCATTCTAGGGCCGGTTCTGTTCAATATATTTCTCAGTGATCTGGATGCAGGCTTGAATGAACCATTAGCAAGTTTGCTGATGATTCCAAACTGGGAGGTGCTGCTGGTGCTCCTGAGGGACAAGATGTCTTGCAGAGGGATCTGGGTAGTTTGGAGCATTGGACAGTGATTAAAGGGATTACATTTAACAAGTCTAAATGCATCTAGGATGGAGTAGCACTTGGCACAAGTCTAACTTGGGTGAGGAGTGGCTGGAGAGCTGCCTTGCGGGAAGGCGGCTAGGATTGCTGATTGGCAGCAGGCTCATTATCATGCCAATATCAATATTGGCAGCCTGGGCAGCCCAGAGGGCAAACCAAGTCCTGGCATGCATCAAACACAGTCCAAAGAGGTGATTATCTTGCTGTATTCACTGTTGGCATGGCCTCACAATGGGATATCGTGTGAGACCCACCATATAAAAATAATGTGAAGGTTGTTGAATCGGGAGGAGGGCAACAAAGCTGGGGAAGAGACTGGCAGGTATTTTCTCTGAGGAGCAGCTAAGGACACTGGGCTTATGTAGTTTGGAGGGAAGGGAGCTCAAGGGTGGCTACAGTGCTCTCTGCAGCTTCTTAGGAGCGGTAGTGGAGACATGTGGTGGCCAACAGCTGGCCTGGAGGCCTCGCAGTTATAGATAACCCTAATTATAGAACTCAACCAGTCTAGACCATTAGGGAACCAGTTTAGGCTGTTAGGGACACAGATAGCTATTGGCCAGTAAGCTGGGTGGTAATGAAATTCAGCCAATTGGGACCAACCGTGTGGACTTTCTAAAACTATAAAAAAGGAACTCAATAAAAGCTGGTTGTTGTGGCATGAACCTCGAGTGTTGTGTCGCATGTCCATCTTGACTGTGACAAGTGGTGATACTCTACGTGATCGGTAATAGCCAGGCTGTGGGGATAGTGGCAGAGATGGAACCCCAGCGGAGAAGAGCAGCCAGGGAGAGCTGCCAGCAGTGGGGTTTGCTGCCAAGGTCCGGACTGTGTAAATAGAAAAAGCCACTGGGGACATGGGGACACAAGTTTCCACTGAAGAAAATGCCATGGTATCGGTATGGACCCTCTTTTTATGCAAACAGAAGATAAAATACATATATGAACAGGTTCTACAAGCCTTGCTGTCGTGGTGCAAAAGCCATGGACTGGACAGAACTGATAAAGACTTTTAATGACCTGTTGGCTGGTGCTGGACACTTTAAAACAGATTAGAGCTGCAGCTGAGATGCCATGGGCCCTGCCTGCAGGAACATCCAGCAGGGATGGAGAGCGGGGTGGAGCGCCAGGCAGAGTGAATGCCATCTCAGGCATGTGGGTGGAGAGGAAAGGCGAGAAGCCAAGGAGGGAGCGACTGTTACCCAAGCTCCCTGTCCCTGTGGCGCCGCCTCACCATGCCACTGGAGGTCCTGCACCGCCACTGCTATTGACAGCATCTGCATCGCATGCAGGTTCACCTACGCTGCAACCACCCAAACTGCCAGCAGCATTGGCAGCATCTGCATTGTGTGCGGGTTTGCCCATTCCACAAGTGCCTGAGCCACCACCGTCAGCATTGAGCGCACAGGCGTACATGACACAGTGGGCTCATCTGTGTCATGGCCTCCAGAGCCATATGAATCTTGTTTTATATCCCATGTCACTGTAAATCCACTCAGCACACCCCTGCCTGAAGCTGATTGGGTAGCCCAGCCACTGCTTGGCACACCCACTTACAGCTTCAATGTGCATGTGGAACTCAGAAATCAAGCAACACTCAGTGCTAGAAGGGCTGGTGCGGAGCTGCGGCCGCCCAAACCTGGAAGCACCAGCAGGAGGTTGCCAGCAGCCGGAACCACGGAACACCGCATTCTGCCATGTCCATAGCTGGGGCTTGAGAAGCTTGGGGGACACTGCGGCAGACAGCACCACTGTCAGTGCCCGAGTGGCTGGAGGACCTTACCGGCTGTGAATGACCCTGGGGACCAATGGACCGGAACTGCATGCCACCGAGAGCCACCTTGAAGCGGGCGACGAGTCAGATTGTCTAGCAACAACTGTCTACAGCCAGAGCACAACACAGTGTTCTGAACCAACCACTTCTGTGCCAAGAATCACTACCCTGGAGGGGACCCAAGCAGCCACCCCTGCCCTGGGACTGGGGAACGGGGCATGGGCCAGGTAGCCGTGGAGAGCAGTGAGCGGCACCTTCCCGACCACTGCAGCCTGTCATGGCCCTCTTGCCTGTGGTGGTGCAGATGCCTGATGTGCAGAGCAGACCCAGAATTATTTACCAAGTTGAGATGCATTGAGGAAGGCTCCTTTGGTGAGGTCTTCCAAAGAACTGATAATCAGACACGACAAGTCAAGTGATTACCATAGAAATTCTTAGCCAGGAAGTTTCCAGCAGTAGAAAGACGCAACAACAACCAACAGCTTGCTAAATTTTGAAATGTCTGGCATTATGGAATTTAAGGACCATATCTGTGAGTTGTTAAATATTATTGATGTTTGCCAAGTCTTTTTTGATATTGCTGTAAACTTTGAATTAACAAAAACTACTTAGATGTGATTATGACTTACACAACTCTAATGCAAGTCTGCTTTATTAAATGTGAAATTATCTTGCAGCATTTAACTATGCACAGGAATGACTTCTGGAGATGCAGGTGTTTAATTCTGCTAACTAGTTTTAATATTTATCCACTTAGAAATAAGCTAAAGGTTTTTAAAGGTGCCTTTTTGGAATTGGTGTAAGATCATGTCAGCTACAGATTCCAGAGAGGGATGTTGTTAAATGTACTGATGATGCATTTGCAAAATTTAGTAATACTTCACAAAATTGAAATCAAAATCTGAATGTCATCTCTTAAGTATGTATTTTTACTAAGCTTTAAACTCAATGCCTGGCACACATAAGATATTGTTCAATGTTAGTTGTGTACATTCCTTTGATTATTTTTAAGTTATTTATGTTAAGAAACTTTTCCTGTATATATTAATAGAGGTTTGTTTTTAGGATATGTTAGGGAAAACCTCCCAGCCAAGGTCTTGGCTCTGGTCAAGCCATGGCCCTGGCTGGCAGGGGAAGTATGCCATCAAGCCCAGGTGTTTCTGTCCTAAAAATGAAATCAAGGCACTTTGAATTGTAATTTTGGTCCTATAAAAGCTGGACTCCCTTTCTCAAGGTAGGCTTTGAGGCCTTGCCCAGGAGGGGTTTTCCAAGTCTTTGCTAGGAAAAGGGGCTCCCCAGCTATGGCAGACCCTGGGTGATGGTAAACGTTTAGGCAGTTGTAGGCATTTTTGTGCAGTGGTGCTTATTATTCTGTTGAATGTATTGTTTTACTGTTCATAATGGGATAGGTGCCTGTTGTCCTGAACACCCTTCTGAATTTAATAGGTTGAATTATGTTGATTGAATTATTAAGACTGAGAACAGAAGTGGGTACTGATAACCTGAATACATCTAAGTGGCACAGTATACAAGTATGTATTATGATTGACTAGTTCTCACCAGGTCAGGGCCTGCACAAACACTGAAACCTTTTAAATTACTCTATTTTAAAAAACTATGGAACTCCAGCCTGATAGCCAGCATTCATCTTGGGTGTAAATTTAAGGCTTCTTAAAAGATTATCCAAAGATACCATAATTCACTGAATTTTTGATCAGTGAGGCTGACTGTGGATACTGAGAGTCTGGGAAGAGAAAGAGTCAGATAAACTTTCCTAGACATTCCTCTGGGAAGTTTTGAGAAAGCTCAGAGAAAGAATTAAAACAATCCTGCAGCTGGTGTTTTGAACCTGTTGTTTACTTGTAAGAGGTGCAAGAAGGGTGTTGTTCCTAATTAGTCAATGGTGTGAGGGGTGTTGATTAAGGATCAATCAGGTCCACCTTTATTATAACTGTCTATAAAAAGAATGGCTGGTTTCTAATAAACTTTGCATTTTGCCTTCTGAGACCTTAGAGTCTATGTTGCTTTATTCACCCATCCTCAATACAACAGTGACGTCAGGTGACTGCAGCCAAAACTGAAGAACCAGGGATCTGGTGGACCCCGCCGTCCTCTGTAGCCGAGACTGACGAACAAGGAGTCTGGTAATCTCCAATGTTCCCTGCAGCCAAGACTGGAGACTCGGAGTTGTCCCCATCCTCCAAGATGAGAAGTATGGTGCCTTTTCCTCATGCCCTCCTAAGAGGGAGCTGGTCTTTTCTGACCACAGGTAGTGGAGACAGCTGAGACTACTAGGACGGGTCCCCAGCAAGTGAGAGTTTGTGTTCCGGGTCAAACCACTGCTTAGACAGACTGCTGGGAAGAGATTTCCTTCAAGATGGGGAATCAAACCTATACGGAGGAATAGGGAAGGACGCATTTTTTTTGCGGAAGGACGCATTGCCATGCATGGGAGTTGCTGTATTGGATCACTCCATGTACGCCCTGCTTTTCTGGACAAAGGCTCATAGATTTTTCGCTGGACATTGGGACTGCTTTTAGTTTAGACACTTGGCAGTCGCTAGGAGACTGGCTGTGGCAAGAAATCGCCAGTGGAGATAAGGATGCATTTGAATTAGCTGTTATGTGGGGCACTCTTTTTAAAGCATTACAAAACGGGACACCTGGGGAGGGTGAAATGGATGTGGTGGACTCAGAGGGGGTGGATGATCCATCACTGGACACTGATGTGCCGGAAGGCAAGGAGGCTGAGGAGGCTGCTAGTGGCTTTCCCTCAGTTCCGTCAGGACCCCTGAGGGACACAGAAGTTGCTCATAAAATATATCCCTTGCCATGAGATTACATCTCCCCAATACATCCCTCTTGCCGTGACTATATAATGCCAACATATGCGTCACCGGTCACATAGCTTGCAAGGACTTCGTTATCCGAGCCCCAGCCAGAAATTTCTGGGCGTCCTCCTCCATTCATCCCAACACCACCTCTCCCAGCACCGCAAGCAGCAGTGGCGGAGCCTTTGTGGCACCCCGCTTCGTTTCCCACCTTGCCACTTCGTCCCTCTGCGTCTCAAGCAGCGGCAATGGAGCTTTTGCAGCAGACAGCTTCTTTCCTCCCGCGCCGATACCTCCTCTCTCCATGCCTCAAGTGGCACCAGGGGTACCTCCACTGCAGCCAGGTGGCGTGGCAGGAGCCACTGTCCCCTCAGCCCCCTCATTCCCATCAGCAGGGTCAGCGCAAGCATCTGCACTACCTCCTCCCCCTGCCCTGACATGCCTTCTGTTTTTGCTGTATCGACATGCAGCACCCGCCATAGCTACCCCAACCGCCTCAGCGCCTCAAGCCAGCCCACCCTCCTCCACTTCCTCCAGGCTGACCCACATGCTGCTACCCCAGGACGTGGACAGTGACACAGATAAAAGTCCACAGCCTGTCCCACAGCAGAGGAGTGGCTTGGCAGTTGAGAGGCGTCACCGATGAACTGCGAGAATGCCTCAGAGCCACCTGTGGACATTGCCACCCTCTCAGGTCACCGTGTGACCAGAGCACCCTGGACATTTTTGGAAACTGATCAAAGAGCGAGCTCTGGTAATGGAGAATTGGGACTTGCTGGAGAAGATGGGAATGCCTGGCAGTGGCATTATCAAGACCGTAGATGCAGGGGGGGAGACACAAAGGAAAGTCAAGCGGTTGTTCCAGCCTCTACTGGAAGTTTGCAGGTGAATCAGGGAGGCAGTGTAGCCCCACAAAGGGGTGTCCAAGCCTTTCCTGTATTTAAGGCTGTTCCCAAAATGGGACAAGTTGACATGCATGATGTCACCCCATGGAAGATTGTGCAAGATTTACAAGATAAAGTAGCAAATTATGGGCTTGGTTCTTCAGAAGTTATGCAAGTTATCAGGGTGTTAAACACAGATCTGCTTGCCCCATTTGATATTAAACATCTGGGTCAAGTGTTGTTCCAACCTGTGCAATTCAGAGATTTTGAGGACAACTGGAGGCAGATAGCTGATAAGGCTGCAGCAGATAACTTGCAATTACCTCAGGCTGATCCCAGATATGCCGTTGGAGTAGATGCTGTTATGGGGAACGGCGTCTTTTCTAATCCTGATGTTCAGGCTACCTGGGACCCTGGGATTATCAAGCAGGGTCAAAAGATAGGCACTGGGGCACTGTTAAAACTATAGAAATGGCTGCTCCCAGGCCACAGTATGTGACGATAACCCAAGAAATAAAGGAACCATTTCTGCCATCTGTTGAGAAAATTGCAGCAGCCTTAGAAAAGCAAGTTGAGGATAATAACTTGAGACAGATTTTATATAAGCAATTAGCAAAGGATGACGCCTGAAGACTGCAATGAAAGAACATGATTTAAAATAACAGGATTGTTCAAATTTTGTGACCCACTGTGTCCCAAAAGTGGGTATTGTAGACTTGTTCGGGAGAAACTTGCGGGAAGTGTAGAAAAAGCCACCATATAAACTGTTTCAATTTTCCCTTAGAAGACTATACATTTCCGCTAACTAAAATTCCTATAATCTGATAATATACTCCTTTCTGTGCCGTGCTTAGCTTAGCCCTGATTTTAGATGTAAAAGGCACAGCACAACCTCACACCGACCAAGACCAAAACCGAATTCGATACCGATTTCCAAAAACCGTGGTTAAGAAGTGAAAGCACCCAGGTTTTAGCCCTGACCGTGCAGCAGCCTGTGCGGCTTTTAAAACTGCCACTGGCAGTAATGCCGCACCACGCCGCTGCGAAGGGGAGGGGCAGGCAGAGCCCCCCCCGCTCCCTCTGAGCCGGCGCTGCCACTGCTGCCACCAGCGCACGGGTTCTAAAAACAGCAGAGCTGCACTGACCCAGGGCTGCACCTAGCGTGCTCGCTACTGACTCTGCGGGGCTGCGCAGCCTTTCCATGCTTTAAGTAAGAGTGAAAAAGAACAAGATCCTTGTCAGGGACTGTTTTTGAGCTTCCCACCCCCCTATGGAGCAGGGATATTCACCCAGCTCGGTGCGGTCAGTGTCCTGGTCCGGCGGGGTCTTCATCTGAATAGGACTCCTCGGGGCAGCAGGAGCTACCCTATTCTCCCTCAGAAGGTCTGGCTCACCAAAAAGGAGCAGCGCTTCCCAGAGGCACAGAATGTCTATGAGTCTTCTGTGGGATAAATCCCAAAGTCTCTGCTGGAGAGCTATGTCTTCACAGCTCTGCCAGTGGACGCCAAGCTGCCCTAAAGTCTCTCCATGGTCTTGTGAGGCTCTGGGAGCTTTGGAGCGTCCCGTTGGGGTGGCAGGCTCGAACCAGCCCCCATGTTGGGGCGCCAAAATATTGGTGTTACCAATATTGAGAATGGGACATGCCCTGGCTTGTCTGGCCCCTGCTGCTGAACCAAATAGCAGCAGCTGTGGTGTTTCACCCCAGAGACACTTTTGGCTAGCTGGATGTTGCAGCTGGGCTCATGAAGACAAGTTCTGACATGCCAGAGCTCAGGTGGTGGTGGATGGAGCTTCCTCTTGCAGAGGGTCCGCTCCTCAGGTTTTCCTCTGTCAGAGAAGCCTTTAAGGCTATGGTGAAGGAAAGTAGTCTGTTCTGATGGAGGGTTTTAAACTAGAGCTTTTATTCTGGCCTGCAGGCCTCTGAATGTAGCAACAGCTCCAAGCAGAACTCCCGGACTGCCTGGTTCCCCTCTCTTTTACCTGGGGGAAGGGCAGGGGGAAGGGATAGGGAGCTCACCAACCAGGTAAGGGAGAGGAGGTCTCAGGGGACAAAGGACACCTGGATGGCCCAATGCCCCCTGGGGGTGGAGGGCATCTTTTGAATCTGCCCAATCATTCAATGCCCTTTCTGGAATTCCAGGAGTGACAGACAGTGCTGGCAGGGGTCAGGGTGGGGAAAGGAGAAGTGATTGACACAGCTGGGCTAAGCCCAAATACCTCCAAGGTGGCGTCACACTGCAACAGGAGTGTTTTCTCCCTGTGATAAACTGTGGTAACTTGTTTGTTCATCAAAAGAATTGGAATATTAAAGGAGGAAATATAAAATTAAAGTATAAGGGACTAGCTTGCTTGTTAGGAGATAGGGGAAGCATTTGTGAAGTTGGGAAACAGCAACTTGTGGGTTTTACTAAAAAAAGGACAATAAAGAAGCAACTGCTACAAACTGCAAGGCTATAGGCATATTGCAAGGCTATAGACATATTGCAAAACCGCAAGATCACAAGTATGATTAATCACCATATAGGGAGGTTTTCTTAGCTTCTCTTGCAGACACAGGCTAAGGATGTTGGGGGATGGCCGGAGCTGATTATGAAATCAACGACCACCAGGCAACGGCCACCGGACTAGACAACGTAGGAGTGCTCTGGGTACGCCCATCACTGTCCGGAACCGATTGTGAAATCAATGATCACCTGCCTCGACACAACGCAAAGACGATGCAGAGGGATGCTCAAGCTACGCACACCGCTATCGCAAGAGACACGAATGAAGAAACCTCCAAGAAACTATAAAAAGAGACTGAATAAGGGAGTGGGGTGTGGGGCACTGCAGTGTGGGACACTGCAGGAGGGGTGGCTTGGAGACCCCTACCCACCCAGTGCTGTTTTGCTTGCTGCTGCTTGCTGTAATTAATAAAATTCTAATTGACCTTAAAAAGGCTGAATCAAATTATTCGCCTCAATTTATCACAATTTGGTGCCGTGACTTGGATAAAAGAAACCCGGGAGGGAGGCCCCACTAGGGTGAGGCGCCCCACCGCCTTTTTGCGGTGGACCTAAGGGGGGGGCTTCCTCCTTGGGCCTTTACCGACGAACCTAAAACTCAGTAGCAAGCAAAGTTACCCCCGTTAATCTTTGTGCACGAAGAACCGCGGAAGAGTGAACACGCAGGAAGCGTAAGTAGCCCCCGGTGGGCGGTGGGCCTCTTTTTTCCAGGGTTGGGTGATGTAGGAGGGGGAGAGCTGCACCCCCTCGGCGTTGAGTTACCCTCGGTGGGGAGGCTCCTGGGTTAGGAGGAGAGCAAGCGGGCCTAACCCAGACGTGGAGGTGGACTGCATCAAAGTTCCTGGGGCAGGGGATCCCCGGAGAAACTTCCCCAAGTTTCGGCTTACTAATTTGGTATAAGTGTATGTGCTCGGTGGGTCCCGTACAAGTGGGCTCCGGAGTGTGTGTGAAAGGGACAAAGCCTCGACCCCGGAAACGGGGTCATTAAGAGTCGTTTAGGGGTGTGTAGTCCCGGGGTGATTGAGGTGAGTGAGAAGACACACAGGGCGAAGCCCCTGTCAAGAAACGGAGGCGCCAGAAAGACGTGAGTAGTCCGGTCCGCTCGGTCGCTCGGTCAGGGGTGGGAGTCCTGGAGTGTAGCGAATGCGAACATGTGTGTGAGAGGGGAACTGGCAGCTCAGATTCCCCAAGTGAGTGTGGACCCCATAGTAGTGCGTTTCCCATATCCAGTGACGGAGTGGGCCACGAATTGGGGGAAGCGACTGTCGTATTGTTTGTGTTGAGTGTGAGAAGGCACTCTAGAAGATGGGTCAGAGAAAAAGTAAATCTGCTGAACCCATGGGTGGGAGAATCTCGGTAAAACTTCCTCAGATCCCAGAGGAAAGTCCACTAGGCTTAATGGTAGAGTATTGGGATGCCTTTCCTTCTAGAAAAGGAAAAGATAAGGTTAAAATGATCCATTATTGTATGGAAATTTGGGGAGGTAAGCAAATAAGGGGAAACCAACTATATTGGCTCGTATTTGGGTTGTTTGAGGATTGGATCTGTCAAGATCTAAATATATATGTTAACTCCAAAGAGCCCTTTAACCAAGAGGAGAGCGAATATGCAGCTCTTTGGATAGTGGGAGAGATTGAAGAAAGCTTTCCAGTTGTATTCAGGGGTGGACCCCAATACCCCAGAGGGTGAGACACTTTTGAAGGTGCATTTTGTAGTCGATTCTTGGGTAGACATTCGGAAGAAGTTGGAGAAATTAGAAGGATGGCAAGCGAGAGGATTGGATGAGTTGTTGCGAGAGGCTCAAAAGGTGTGTGTTGGGAGAAAAGATGAGAGTTTTAAAAAGCAGTCTAAAATCATGTTGGCAGCAGTAAGGGAGGGACAACAGAATCCCCAAAGAAGAACTGGAGGTCATTCCAGAGGTCAGACTGACGTCCAGCGAAGTCGGTTTGAAGGGAAGTCGGGAGGTGGAGAGCAGCGAAGTCGGTTTGAAGGGAAGTCGGGAGGTGGAGAGCATTGAAGTTGGTTTGAAGGGAAGTCGAGAGGTGGAGAGAGCATTGTCTGTTTCTATTGTGGGAAGAAGGGACACATGAGGAGAGAGAGTCGGCAGAGGATTGCTGATGAGGAACAGTTCAAAGAAGATTAGGGGGGTCGGGGGCTCTATCTGCTGGGGACAAGAGAAAGAACAGAGCCCCTGGTAAAATTAAAAATAGGTCCCCAGCAACAAGAATATGAGTTCCTTGTGGACTCAGGGGCGGAGAGATCAACCGTCCAGACCCTTCCCCAAGGGTGTAAGGTTTCATCTGAAATAATACAGGTGATTGGGGCGAAAGGGGAACCCTTTGGAGTACCTGTAATTAAGGATGTACTCTTAGAAAGTGATTCTAAATTAGGAATTGGGTCATTTTTACTAGTTCCAGAAGCAGATTATAATCTATTAGGGAGAGATTTGATGGTCTGCCGTCGTGTCCACTCAGTGATCGCTCAAGTGACCCGGCTAGGTGACACGGCGACGGCAGAGGGCACCCCCTTTGGGTTCCCCGAAGGGCTTGCCAGGGGTGCCTCTGGAGGAGTGACGGGACGGCGAGACACTGAGAAAAGAGGCTGACTCTCCTCGGGGGCAAACGTCAGGTTTTATTGATAGTTCCAAGAGCTCCAACAGCACCTAACTCCAGCCGACCGACGAGAGCCCCGAGAAAGGCTCTGCGGCGACTTATAAAGGGGGGAGTGGAAGGGGAGAACAACCAATAGGGACAAACCGGGGAGTGACTTTCGAGGAAACAGACAGGGATGACAACCTATTAAGGGGAGGTAGGGGAGGGGTCCCTGGTCCTGATCCAATCACTCGACGCCCCTGATGGAAGTTTCCAGGTGGTGGGAATGGGCCGCCGAGTGATGGACAGGGCACCAGGGAGGGGACACAGGAATGACTCAGCAGTTCTGCTGAGTCCAGGGGTCGTCTAAGGGAAGAGTGACAAGGAAGGAACCAAAGGGATGTGGGGGAGCAACAGGGGCAAACCATCATAACCATATAACATGGGTAATAACAATAGTAATAGCAAACACAATACAACAATGGTCGAGTTGGGGATAGGGATAGAGGCAAAAAAGGGAGAACTAACAGTAAAACTATATCCTCTCCGGGCTGAAGACGAGAAAAAGATTAACCCAGAAGTTTGGTATACCCCCGACAGTGTGGGGAAATTAAATATTGAACCCTTTGAGGTAACTATCAGGAACCCAGAAATCCCTGTCAGGATTCGGCAATATCCCATACCCAAGGAGGGGAGGGAAGGACTAAAAACAGAAATAAAGAGACTTTTGGAAAAGGGACTTTTAGAACCCTGCATGTCCCCTTTCAATACCCCCATTCTGCCGGTAAAGAAACCGAATGGCAGTTACAGATTGGTGCATGACTTGCGGGAAATCAATAAAAGAACAGTTGAAAGATTCCCTGTCGTGGCCAATCCACATACTATTTTAAGCCAACTTGGCCCAGAAAACCAGTGGTATAGTGTAATAGATCTTAAAGATGCTTTTTGGGCCTGTCCCCTTAAGGAAACTTCTAGAGATTATTTTGCTTTCGAATGGGAAGACCCGGATACACATAGAAAACAACAGCTGAGGTGGACAGTCCTTCCCCAGGGGTTTAGTGAATCCCCAAATTTGTTTGGGCAAGCTCTGGAACAAATATTGGCAGAATATTCACAGGGGGAGGGGACTATGCTTCTACAATACGTAGATGATTTATTAATTGCAGGGAAAGAAGAAGAAAGAGTAAGGGAAGAAACTATAAAACTCCTAAATTATTTAAGCCTTAAGGGACTCAAAGTTTCAAAGTCGAAATTACAATTTGTGGAAGAGGAAGTTAAGTACCTCGGACACTGGCTGACTCAGGGGACTAAGAAATTGGATACTGATAGAGTCCAGGGAATACTTTCCCTGGAAGCTCCAAAAACTAAAAGGCAGGTTCGACAGTTACTGGGACTTTTTGGGTATTGCAGACAATGGATTGAAAATTTTAGTGGGAAAGTTAAATTTCTGTATGAAAAATTAACAACAGACGGGCTATTAAAATGGAGCTCCGAGGATGAGACCCGGTTAAAATCATTAAAAACTGAATTCGTCAGTGCCCCGGTTCTCAGCCTCCCGGATCTAAAAAGACCATTCTTTTTATTCATTAATGTCAATGAAGGGGTGGCGTACGGGGTGTTAGCCCAGGAATGGGCCGGAGGAAAGAAACCAGTGGCATATCTTTCAAAGCTTCTCGACCCTGTTAGTCGAGGGTGGCCTGCCTGTCTGCAATCAATAGTGGCTGCTGCCCTTTTGGTAGAAGAAGCAGGAAAGATAACTTTTGGGAGTGAACTGAAGGTTCTATCTCCTCATAACATCCGTGGAGTACTACAACAAAAAGCAGATAAATGGATAACAGATGCCAGACTCCTAAAGTATGAAGGCATCCTAATTTCTTCTCCTAGGTTAAGTATTGAAACCACAAGCTTACAAAATCCAGCCCAGTTTCTATATGGGGAACCAGTTGTGGGACTAACTCATGATTGTCTTTTGCAAATAGAGGAACAAACAAAAATAAGACCAGATCTCGAAGAGGAGGAATTAGCAGAAGGATATCGATATTATGTAGATGGATCCTCTCGGGTCCTTGAAGGGAAAAGGAAATCTGGGTATGCTATTGTGGATGGGAAGATTCTTAAGAAAATAGAATCTGGTCCTCTTAGTCCCAGCTGGTCAGCACAAGCATGTGAATTGTATGCAGTACTCAGAGCTTTAGAACTACTTAAGAGGAAAGGTTGGGACCATTTATACTGATTCAAAATATGCTTATGGGGTGGTTCATACATTTGGTAAAATCTGGGAAGAAAGGGGACTTATCAATTCACAGGGAAAGGGGTTGATACATGGGGAATTAATTTGGAAAGTGCTCCAGGCCTTGAGAGGTCCGGAAAGAATAGCTATTGTTCATGTAAAAGGACATCAAGTGGGGATGGGAAACTCAGTACAGGGAAATAACTTAGCCGACCAGGAGGCGAAAAAGGCAGCTCTAATGAGTTTAAAACCATATAAGGGGGGGGTCGCACAAAGGGAAGATTGCTCCACTTGTGGAGCTGACTTAGAGGAAGAACCATGTTGGACTTGTTGGGATGCATACGGAATTGATTCCATACAGTGTGCCTGTGATAACCCCCAAGAGAAACATTGCCGGTTCCATTAACCATGTGTTAGCCTTCACGGTACAGGAAAAACAAAAATTAAACCAAATGGGGGTGAAGGAAAAAGAGGGAGGCAAGTGGATACTACCGGACAGGCGGGAGTACTCCCAAAAGGAATGGCAATGAGGGTCCTGCAAGCAATCCATGAGAAAACCCACTGGGGAACTCAAGCCCTGGTTGACCAATTTGCAATTAAATATATGTGCATAGGGGTCTATAATCTTGCAAAACAGGTAACCCAACAATGTTTAACCTGTCAAAGAATAAATAAACAACAATTAAGAGAAAGACCAATGGGCGGAAGGGAACTGGCACAACGACCCTTTTCACATATACAAATAGATTTTACAGAATTACCAAAAGTGGGGAGGTATAAATATTTATTGGTACTGGTAGACCACTTAACCCATTACGTGGAAGCTTATCCTACGGCCCGAGCTACTTCGAACACTGTGGTAAAAGTATTATTAGAGCAAATTATCCCCCAGTATGGATTAATTGAGTGTTTAGACTCGGACCGGGGACCCCATTTCACCTCTAAAATTGCAAAAGATGTCCTGACAGCTTTGGGAACTCAATGGAAATATCACACCCCATGGCATCCACAGAGCTCGGGGAGGGTGGAAAGGATGAATGGAGAAATAAAGAAACAACTCACAAAATTAATGCTGGAAACAAAAATGTCATGGGTTAAGTGCCTACCTCTTGCCTTATTGAACATTCGAACTCAACCCCGAACTGATGTGGGAATCTCCCCATTTGAAATGCTATTTGGAATGCCTTATGATATGGAAGCCCCCACAGATCATCCCTGCCTAAAAGATTCTCATATTAAATTTTACATCACCCAAATTATGAGCAGAAGGCAGGAATTGAGGAAGAAAGGAGTGTTGGCACAGAGACCACCTCTGGATATCACAATCCATAAGATAAAACCAGGGGATCAAGTACTTATTAAGTCTTGGAAGGAAGATTCCTTAACTCCATGTGGGACGGTCCTTTTCTTGTTTTGCTTACCACAGAAACGGCAGTCAGGATGGCCGAAAAGGGGTGGACTCACGCCAGCCGAGTGAAAGGCCCGGTTGCCACAAATAACCAGTGGAGAGTGACTAGCCAGCCTGGGAACTTGAAAGTGACTCTTAAGAAAAACTAATGAACTCTGTGGACATTATCCAAATCAACCATAAGGGGGAGCAAAAGGGATACAATTACAAACTAGCTGAAGACTCTATAGTGATTTGTAATAAGGAAGGTTGTGGAGATTGTTATTCTTTTGTGTGCTTTAGACTCTATAGTGATTTGTAATAAGGAAGGTTGTGGAGATTGTTATCCTTTTGTGTGCTTTATATGTAAAATTTGCCAAGAACGGTGGTGGGTCCATTGCCAGAGGGGAAGACCACCAATTGGGGTTTGTACTGAGTGCTATAAAAACTCAGCGAAAACTAACTGAAACTGTGCTAAGGATAGGAGAATTGGAAAATCGGTGGGTCAGTTTTGGATCTGAGTGGTGGGAAATATTTACCAAGGGAGTATACCCTGAGTATTTTTGTTTACATACTAACGAGCCCACTCCATTTGCTTCTCAGATAATAAAAGGGTGTTGTCGAAAGGAACTGAAGGGGATTCCTTGCAACCCACTTCTGGTCAAAGATAAGAACTGGGAACAGAACAAGGCTAGGCAGGAGCGGAAAAGGGGACACTCAGGCGAGTACCACTGCTGCCGAGAAGATGGTTTACCTCGCGGCTCGAAGCACCCGAGTCGGCGAGCGAGGCAGAGAGGAAAAGGCCAAGCCCCCTCTAAGTGGAACAATGCTGAAATGCTCCAACCATTGCCAGCCGAGTACTAGGCTCCCTCAAAGGACCAGTCTAAGTGCCTCCGAAACACCAAGGGAGCAGCAAGCCCAAAAGGGGAAAGCAGGATATTGCGAAACAAAAACAAGGCTAGGACTCCACCCTTATTGGCAAATTATTAGTTTTCTATTGCTCTGTCCTAGTGGGGTTTCTGGTCAAGACAATGCTGAATGGCTGTGGTCCCAAGCCTTTACCCAATACACTGGATCTATGGGAAGCCAGCCTGATTTAGAAGGTTTAAATTTAACAACTCTAGTCATGCACGATAACCAGATATATACTAAGCAGGAGTGGAAAAGACAGGAGGGGTGGTCACTTCAAGGAACCATAGGAGAGGAAATTAAGATAGGGTGTCGAATGATTAATGGGACTACCTACAATAAAGTTATCCAAATCAGTGTGGATAATCACAAGCATTTGAAGGTCTGCAATCATCCAAGTGAATTAGACTGTTGGTATAACTTCACATTAAGACAAACTGTTGACGTGGTTTGCCTCTGGGCCCACAACACCATTGGGTTGTCTTTCAAATTTATAATAAACGCCATGGCCAAGCCTTTTACAAACCACTCCAGCATTCAAGTACACACCCAAAATATACCATTCAATCTTGAACCCAAGGTTTATGAAATCGGCCCATATGTTATAAGAAATACGGGTCAACAAAAACTGCTCTTTAACCCAGAATGGTCCCTTAAACGTGTTGAACTGTTAATGGAAACTAATATCTCGGCAGTTCAGCCAGCCTGCTCTCCCTTCCTAAGGTCATCCTTCGAAGGATGGACAAAGTGGCTACAAAAACAAGTACATCTCCGAGGTAGAATGCGAAGGGATTTAACCGGGATGTTAGGAACCGGATTGGGGGTTTTTGAATGGGATTGACTCTGAGATATTAATGAACAAATTAGCTGCAGCAACTAACGATCTTACAAAATTAAAGCAGCCTTTACAGTCATCTCTATTAGCACTAGGAGATAATCAGTGGCAAGTCTCAAAGGTACTGCCAAGATGGAGAGATATTGAGGATCACAACCATGACTTACTGGTAGACATGTTACAAGTGGCACAAGAGAACATATCTTTAGCCCTTAGTTGTATACAAGCACAATTATGGATACAATCAACAGCAGCTTTAATCATAAGAGAAGGAAGTGAGGGGGTGTTTCTAACTGAAGTACGAAGGGTCATCTGGGACAATGCCACAGACTTTGAGAGGGACACCCAATCTTGGTGGACCTTGGTAAATTTTACCTATAATCCCACCACTAACACCGCTACTGCCTTTGTGCTCACTATACGGAATGCCATAATTCACACTATACACCCTATTGTTGCCTTAGGAATAAGTAATGAAAAGTCAGTATTATACCCCTCAGAACATAGGGTATGGGCCTGGAAAAAAACTACGGGAAATGGCAAACCATTAACCTAGAGCCTTGCATTGCTCGGGAACAGCAGGGATTTATCTGTGAGACTAATTTAATTAGCGCTCAAGACGTATGCCTTGACACTGACCAAGGCATTTGCTACTTTGAAATCCACCCAGACCCCAACCCACGAACTGTATTAGTGTATATAGGTAATGGCTGTGTGTGTTTAAGGACTGTGTGTGAGGTTATAGAAATTGATAAGATCAAGGTCTCCTTATTTACTAGAAATCATTCCAATTTCTGTATTTGCAACTTTATCAAAGTTACTGGGTGCGACTTTAACTACTCAGCACCAGTTGTATCCCACCAATTAATAAAATCAAACTACACAACATACAACAAATTACCACCCACACCCATTGGAATGAATTTAACCCTGGTTAAACAATTAATGAAACACCAAGATCTAATCAAAATTATAGAAGAAATTCACAAGAATGGGCAGAAAAACTCTCATAACTGTCCATCATGACATAACTGAAATAAACAGAGTCCTGCAAAGAGTAAAAAAGGATGCAAGCCATAACTGGTGGGATGCACTATTCGGATGGTCACCAACTGCAACTGGGATCATGAACACTTTAAGTCACCCCATTATAGTTTTACTAATTCTGGTCACTATAAGTTTAATAATGTCCATTTTAACACTCCTATGGAATTGGAGGATGCTGCAACGCGTGGCTACTTTGACTTCACTCTTTAGAACTCATGGAATCCTGCTGAAAGAAAACTGTCCTGAAATAGAAGACACTTTACTTCTAGCATACGAAGCAGCAAAGCGATTTGATGAACAAAATGGTAAAAAAGAAAATGGGGGATTGTGATAAACTGTGGTAACTTGTTTGTTCATCAAAAGAATTGGAATATTAAAGGAGGAAATATAAAATTAAAGTATAAGGGATTAGCTTGCTTGTTAGGAGATAGGGGAAGTATTTGTGAAGTTGGGAAACAGCAACTTGTGGGTTTTACTAAAAAAAGGACAATAAAGAAGCAACTGCTACAAACTGCAAGGCTATAGGCATATTGCAAGACTATAGACATATTGCAAAACCGCAAGATCACAAGTATGATTAATCACCATATAGGGAGGTTTTCTTAGCTTCTCTTGCAGACACAGGCTAAGGATGTTGGGGGATGGCCGGAGCTGATTATGAAATCAACGACCACCAGGCAACGGCCACCGGACTAGACAACGTAGGAGTGCTCTGGGTACGCCCATCACTGTCCGGAACCGATTGTGAAATCAATGATCACCTGCCTCGACACAACGCAGAGACGATGCAGAGGGATGCTCAAGCTACGCACACCGCTATCGCAAGAGACACGAATGAAGAAACCTCCAAGAAACTATAAAAAGAGACTGAATAAGGGAGTGGGGTGTGGGGCACTGCAGTGTGGGACACTGCAGGAGGGGCAGCTTGGAGACCCCTACCCACCCAGTGCTTTTTTGCTTGCTACTGCTTGCTGTAATTAATAAAATTCTAATTGACCTTAAAAAGGCTGAATCAAATTATTCGCCTCAATTTATCACATCCCTGTTCTTTTCTCAACTCATCAACCGTTCCTTAAAGTTTTCTCTCCTCTGTCCAGCTCTAGCAGGGGAGAGTGAGTGAGCAGCTTTCATGAGAGCCTGGCATTTTGCCAATGTCAAACTGCAATGGTTACCTACCATGAAAAAGGCAGAAGCCCTTAATTGTATTGCATGAAGTATTTTCAGTAAGAATATGTCATTTTGGATGTCATTTTAAATCAAACTGATCAAGTGTCATTTGAGTAGTGTGTACAATGTCAAATTGAGTCTCTTGCAGAGAGAGATAAATGGGAGAATAGAAACCTTGCTTCACAAGAGAAAAAGAAATGTTGGTTTTCTTTAAATATGTAATCTCTTTAAATATTAAAAATAGGAGAAACATTTCTATCAGCTAAAAGCTGAGCTTTTCAAACATTTGAACAAATAGATACAGTAGGGACAATTTTTTTTTTGTCACTATAGACACAAATGTTTAAGGCTTGTTAATCCTGTCTGTGTTTAAAATGGGACTCAGTTTAGTGTTACATATGACCTGAACTGAATGTTAGGGATGTGAACCTAAAGATTCAGAATTTCCTTGAAATTCCTGTATTTGTTCAGGTTGTCAACTTCGCTTTGACGGTAAGGAATCAGTTTGTTAAGTTCAAATGACTTAAATTTCTCACATTAAATTTCAAAATTTATTTACTAAATTCTGAAAATATTTGGAATAATATATTAGTAAGAAAAACTCATTACATACTTGTCTTTGTTTAAGACAATTTACATGGTGGAACCTGGGAAGCAAGCTCCCTCCCCTTTAATTTAAATAATTTTAACCAATTTAACCCTTTCACCAATAAGGAGAGATGAATGCAAGAAGGTATAAGTGAAAAAATAACTGTTTACTAAAAAACAAAACAGCAACAACCAAGATAACAGTAATAAGCACTAGATATTAATGTGCTGAATCCTGTGTACTCCCTGGGACCAAAGCAATATGGTGGAGTGTCCTTTAAAAGACAGAGGTCTGCCAAGGAAGGCAGGAACCTTCCTGGAGAGGAGAAGATGACCTCCTCCCTCCAAATTTTTATAACTCTGAAATTGCCGGGCTTTCAGGCAAAGATAGGGGGAAAGGAATAACAATGGTTCTTTACTAGAATATATATACACACACACACTCACACATATAACAACAGAAACAACAACAGCAACAACACAAAAACAGCCTTCTCCCGCCCTTTCGTGTAGTTATGACTACAGCTGGTAGGGAGTACTGATGGCTTGTGTTGAGGCAGAGGGGCTGTAGTGACTCCTGTGTGGCTTCAGGGTATGCTCTGATACAGGCGCTGAGCCTCCCAAGGGGTTTATGGTGGCCCTGGCAAGAGAGAGAAGGTAGAGGGGCTGGAGGCTGTTTGGTTTCCCTGTGTTTTCAGGTGTCTGGTGCAGTATCCTGGCAATGGTGGCTCTAGTGAGGTTCTAGTCTACCAGCAGCTGGGAGATGGTCTCTCCAGAGACAGAGAGAGAGAGGAGGTGGATGCCCAGGCTTTTCCCTTGGAATTACCCACACAGATGGTAGGAGTCTCTCCTGATGAGAGTGGGTGCTGCAGAGTGAGTTCTAGTCCACTGGCAGTTCACTGTAAGCAGTGGCCTCACCAATAGGCAGTCAGGAGAAAACTTCATACCAGCGCCAGACCTCCTAGGCTGGAAAAGTCCAGCACCAACCACCACAACCGTCTCCCCTGCAAGCCAGTAAAAGACTGCTACACCCCCAGCTAAGATCAACATCTGTTTGCCATTTCCATGACAACAAATGTGAAGAAAATTCCTTGAAGAAACCTAACCCCAAACATAGACAAATCCCTCGCCCAATATGGCTACCTCTTTAGTCAACTGTGTGGCCCATGGGGCAAAGATAAGATGGCAGAGAAGCCCTGTTCAGCTCAACCTTCCCCCTGTGGTGTTAGTTCCTCTGCTTCTTTTTGGCTGGCTGGACCCAGTTGATGTTGGTGCTGCAGTCCTGAGCTGCTGCTGTGTTCTGGAGAAAGAAAATGGACTTACTGGGCATTGAAACCCATAGTGCAGGCCCAACAGCTCCAGCTTGGTGGTACAGCTGCGTATTGTGAAATCTTCTCTGAAACGAAGATTTGGATTGTGAAATTTGAAAGAAAGTTTTGGATTGTGAAATTTGCAGTTTCTTGGAGATCTGTGCCAGGCAACTTCCAACAGACCTCAGAAAGAAACAAAAGAAGGATTTTGCCTCATGCTGCCTTGGCTCAGAGAACTTACCCTAGCTAACTCTCTTGGCAGCCCAGTGTGAATGGAAGAGAGCTTTGTGTGCCTGTTACCTTTCTCTTAAACAGAACCTGAGAATCCCCCAGTCCCTGCAAACTTGGGGTCAAAACTGCAATTTCTATTTTGGTAACACAATTGGCAATTTGGCAATTTCTATTTTGGTAACACAAACTGCATGGATTGATGTAGAGAAAAATGGAATAAAATACACATTTTTTGGGTCACCCAGGAAAATACTTTTCTATTTTTCACATAATTTAGAAAAGTCATTCTGTCTTCTGAATTATGGAGGCTACTAAAAATCTGCTTCAAAGGAATCTGCTAATGTCAATGCAAAGTTGATTTTAATTATATAAAATTTTAGCTTTCAGAATGCTGCAGGATAAATATGATAAATAAAATAATTTATGAATATATTAAAAGCACATTATAGGGGGAAAACTCCAAAGACAAACACTCCTTTCATATGAGCTCAGCTCTTAATGCTACACATTTGTCATACTGCAGTAATTACCTGTTAAAAATGTGATATCACTCTCACTAGTGAGCATAAGGCACATGCTGTAATTTTAGGTTCATGTTTCCAAACGGACAAAATCTTTTCAGGGTTCTTCATCTTTTCAAGACAGTTAATTTGATAACAAATGTACAGGAAAAAATTAGGGGGGAAGTCAGGGGAGAAGAATTACCACGTAGCAAAGGAAATGTATGAAGTTTTACTCATGATTCTTTGCCCACTGCTGTTTTCCTCCATGTCAAAGGAGTTCACTTGTATTCATCAAATGACCATCACACATAATATTTACAAATAGTACTGTTCTTAAACATATTCTGTGGTAAAAGTAAATGCTGCATCTATTAAGTGTTTTAAGACTTGTCATGTTTTGATGCTGGCGCAATGCCAGTGTCCCCATGGAAATACACCCTCCCCAAATGAGTGCTGTGAGATGTGATCAGGAAGAGAGCAGAGCAGGCTCAAGCTTAAAAACAAAGTAAAAAACTTTATTACCCTATAACTATAATAAAAGACACACACTGAATCCAGAATGAAAACCCTCCAAAACATTCCTCCTCCCTCCACCCAATTTCCACCAAAACACAGTGAGACAACCCTGGATTCCTGATCAAGTTACCACCTTTCAGATAATCAATTCTTAGTTCATCAAGGGAGAGAGGAGTCTCTCTTGTACCATAGACCCCCAGGAAACACAATTGCAACCTCTTGTGTTTCCATGTCACACATGGCAACCGCCTGGAGAAAATCTGCCATTGTGACACCCTCCTTTCCATGTCACAGTGCTCTCACCACTGTGCATGGACTGCAACTGCTCATAGGGCTCCTTTAAGGATGCTTTGCCAAGGACCAAAAGAACAACAGTTCAGTTTCTGATTTTTGGGACAACAGTTCCCCCCATTTTCTCCTCCCCTGGGGCTGAATGTCTTGAGAACAGAGATCTCCTTCTTCCTGGAGACAGAGGGCACCACCACACCCTCCTCAACTTTTCTTTGTTCACTCTACTCCTGTACTTACAGTTGCTGAAGCAGGTCACTCCCACTCCTGCACTCCCTTGGCTCAAGTCATTGCATCCCCCTAAAAATGTAGTCTCTGTGTTGCAGGAGAAATTGGTTCAGTCTATGGCTATACAAGAAAAGTCCAGCCAAGGCCACTCCATCATCTCCTCCCACCTAGGATTTCTTTTTCTAACATCTCAGGTCCCAGACTCTCTCTTTTCTCTTTCAAATCAAGGAGGAGTAGTGTTTTGCAAAGCCTTCTTTTCCCTGGAAAGGGTTAAAAGTCTTGGCCTCCCAGGACGGATGGCTGAGATCTCACAGCAGGCTGCCGAACTCCCACAGCTGGGCACCTGCCTCCCCCCCGCACCTCAGTCTTCTCTGCTGGCACATGACATCAAATTTCCAGGTGGAACGGGCTCTCTCGCTCTCTCTCTCTCTCTCTCTCTCCCTCTCTCTTAAGGGGGGCTGCCTGGGACATCTGAGTGTTTCTCCACCCTTCTGTCCTGTGGGGGGCCAGCCTGGTTCCATGCCCCTCACCCCTGTCTCTCTCTCTGGGGCTCCGGCCTACCTCAGCCACAGGCTGCATGGCTTCCCCTCCCTCAGCCAGTGGCTGGGCGGGGGAGGTCTGCACTCTTCTGCTTACCAAAACCAAAGACAGCGTTCCCCTGGGAGTTCTCTGCTTTTAACTTCCTGTGTTCTCAGAGGCGTGTCCAATGCCTTCAGTGGTCACTCCAAGCATCAGTATCCAAATCTGACCACTCATTGGTTTGACCCCAACTTCCTGAAAAAATTCACTTCCTTGTCAAACCACGACACTTGTCTATCAAGTTTCTTGTCAAATTTGTGTTCCACTGAACATTTGTCCCAAATGGCAATATGCATTTAGTAATATTCACATAAAACTCTGTGTTGAGGACAAATTTGAGAGATATCCCTGGGAATCCTGCATTAATCCAACATGGTATTTTTTCATGGCCCGCACAATCATGCAGAACACTGCTGTTGCCTTAAAACTGAAGGCTGGAGAAAGGTGTCACTGGTGCTGGAGACAGGAATGCAACAAAACATACCAAGGTTCATGCACAACAGCCAGCTTTCATTGAGTGATCTTTTCCTTATATAGATTTGAAGGTCTGTGCGTTTAATCCCCATTGGCCAAACCAGTTGCCACCTGGCCAACAAGCCAATAGCTGCTCGTGTCCCCAGTGAACTAGGCCTGCTCTCCAACAGTCCACACTGTCCACACTGGTTGAGTTAGATAATCAAGGCACTTACATAATTAGTTATATTTCAGTTATAAGACTGGGATTATTTATAATTGTGAGGCCTTCAGGCCAGTTGTTAGCCACCACAGAAAGGGACATATAGATTTCACGAAACACGAGGATGCAAGTGTGTGGAGAGTTTTGTAGAGGATTGGTTAAGGGATAAAGGACATGATTCAGTTCAGCTAGTTAAGTGGGCCTAAGGCCTCAAGGTCATTGTGCCCTTGAGGGCAGGTGTTATACGATAACAAGATGCATAACCAAGGTCTGCAGACAGAAAATCAAGAGGCAGTAACCACAGGCTTGAGGAACATGCCACCATGGAAAGTACCGAGAGGCGGGACTGATCTTCATTGCACAAACCAATAAGGAGCTTAGCTTTTGCAATATGTATGAGCCTTATTATTATAGTTATAAATGTACTTGCATGCTTTGAATAAATGAGACTTGATGATCATTATCGGATGTGCTTGTCTCCCGTCACTTTTCCCACAAATGGTGACCCTGACGTGATACCAGCTGCACCACGGTGGAGTGACGAAGGGGTTCGGGTCCTGTCGCAGCAAGGATGGCGAAAAGTGCTAGAATCAGGAGCACCGCGCCCCAGGTGACCGCATAGGCGAGCCTGGCCGATACGTGCTGCCGAGACCTTGGAGGGCTGCAACAGCACTGATGAAATAGGTATGGAGAGGCAAGCAGCATATGATTTATTTACTGCATTCTTGCAGAAAAGACAGGTCAAGGGAATTGACCTGCAGAAGGAATTGCTGGGGTTGTTAGCATATGGGTATGATAAAGGGTTTTTTGTGAATCCCCATATGGTACACAAACTGTCCGAATGGCGAAAGTTTGGAGATAAGTTGTGGGAGGCGGTTTTAGAGGATGATAAGACAGCTAACAAAATGGGAAAATTGTGGAAACCAGTGCAGATTGAATTGTTACAGTGCCAGTTAGAAAAAAAAGCTGCTGAACAAGCAACTGCCACACAGGAAAAGAATAAAGCCTATAATGGGGAATGGTTACCTGATATTTCAATGCCGCTTGCTGTATCTATGGTAATACCACCTCCATTACGTCCCACTTCGGTGGGTACGGAGGCAGAGCCTGGCTGTGAGCCCATGGCTCCTCCAGCCCCCCCCGATCGGAGACCGCAGATCCCCGATAATCCGTTTGTCAGTGAGCCGATCCCTGGGGCCGAATCTGACCTAGCGGAGGCCCTGGCCAAGGATCGGAGGGAGGCTTGGGCGGCTCTGGCAAAAGAAGAAATGGGCGGAGGAGATGGGCAAGATTTGCAGCTAGCAGCAGAATTGGCTTGTCCCATACTTTATCAGCAAGCAGCAGGCAGAGGTCGAACAGCAGAGATTATGCCATTAGATTGGAAGTTACTGTCACAGCTGTGGGCTACAGTGAGCCAATTTGGGGTAACTAGTGAGCCAGTTAAGCAAATGCTAGATTATATTTGGAGTACGAACATACTGTTACCAGGAGATTGCAGAGGAATTTCTAAGCTTATTTTTTCACCACATCAGCAGCTCTTGTTCAGTGCACACTGGCAGACGGAGGTTAATGAATCCATAGCCATGCAGAGACAACCAGGAGATCTGCTACAAGGGGTTACTATAGAGGAATTAATGGGTACAGGGCTGTACTTTCGTACAGAGGCACAAGCATTACTGGGACCTGATAAGTGTCGGGAAGCAATGAGGTTGGCTCGTCGGGCTATAGAAAAGGTGAAGGAACCAGGAGGTTTGCCAGCATATATGGGGATTAAGCAAGGGAGGGATGAAACCTTTGGAGCATTTATTGACAAGGCAGTGGCAGCAATAGAGAGAGCTGGAGTACTCGAGTATATGCGGGGTGCTTTATTGAAACAGTGTGTTTTGCAAAATTGTAATGCATCTACAAGGAGTGTGCTTAACACATTACGAGCTAATTGGTCCATAGAAGAGGCATTAGAGAGAATGGCTACAATGCCAACAGGGCAACAGGCTTTTTTAGTTGAGGCTGTCAAAGAACTTGGGCTGGGGTTACAAGAGCAGGCAAAGGCATCACAGACTCAAGTGTTAGCCGCCCTTGTGCCCCTCCAAGCATCGACAGCAGCAACTGCGGCAGCCGGAGCTGCAGCAGTAGCAGCAGCGAGAGCGACTGCGAGAGCCGCAGCAGAAGCGGCCGCAGGAGCAGTGGCGGCGCGTGGACATGGGGTCGCGGGCAGCGCGCCCCTCCCCGCGCTGAGGGAGCAGCAGATCCGAGCGCAGCCACAGGAGCTGCCTCTGCTCGTAGCAGCCTGCTGTCACCTTCCCTTCTAGCAATGGGAAATAGACTCTCGGACCAGACGCCGATCCTCTCCAGCCTGCCTTCCTTCCAGAGCTTTCACATCGTCATCCTGAGGCTAGACTGCGCTGGGAAGATGATAGTACTCTACAGACTGCAGTTCAATAAGTTCGTCAACACTGTCCCCACTAAAGGATTTAACACGGAGAAAATCAAAGTGATGCTGGGCAACTCAAAGACGGTCACTTTCCACTTCTGGGATGTAGGCAGCCAGGAAAAGCTGAAGCCGCTGTGGAAGTCGTACACAAGGTGCACTGATGGCATTGTGTTTGTGGTAGACTCTGTTGACGTTGAGAAGATGGAGGAGGCCGAAACAGAACTACATAAAATTACTAGGCTATCTAAGAATCAAGGCGTGCCTGTCCTTATCATTGCTAACAAGCAGGACCTAAGGAACTCCCTCTCCCTTTCTGAAATAGAGAAAATGTTAGCAATGAGTGAGCTGAGTTCTTCAACACCCTGGCATTTGCAGCCTACCTGTGCAATCATTAGAGACGGACTTAAAGAGGGACTAGAGAAGCTACATGATATGATAATTAAGCGAAGGAAAATGTTGAGGCAGCAGAAAAAGAAGAGATGAGGTTTTTTTTTTTTTGACCTTTCTATTTAGAGTAGTTACATGGTCAAAATTTGACGTAAGACAGCTTCCAAACCCAGGCCTGCCTGTTTAGATGCCATTAAGCTTAGTTACGTTGAACAATCAGTTGCACAACATTGCTGTGTGCAGGAAAGCTATACAGTTGTAGATTATTTTTTTTTTTAACTAGTCTCTTCTAAGTTTTTTAGCTCTGTATTATTTCAGAAGCCCTAATAGATAATGTAATGCTATCAGGAAATAGATAAGTAAGTATATGTGACATAGATGTCTAAATAGCCAAATAAAATAAAGGTTTTCTGCTTAGTGTTGTAGTCATATGTTTAAGGGTGCACTCTGCAAACAATTTGCATTGAAAGTGTTCTGTGTTTTTAAACTTCCGATGCTAGTAAGTAGAGTGCTTAGGTAAACATTATACAGCTTTAAAAACATGTATAAAGCTAGTAACCCATAATTTCGTTGAGGCTAGTTTTTTTTACCTTGTTTAAGGATTTTTATGAGAGCTTGGCTACATGTGCAAGTTTTTTTTTTAATTTAGCACTTTTTGAAATTGAATCATGTTCAGTTCAAACACTTGAAATTTTAAGTGCTGTAGATTCTTCAACTAGTAAAAGAAAGACTTTAACAAGTAAAAATTGTAAACAACATGATAAAACATGAAAAAGTAGTTTCTTAACATATAGCATGTTTTTTAGTATATAAAGTTTTTATTTTTTAAAAGTAGCCATTCATTATACAGTGCTAATCAAGTTTAAACTGTTACTCAAAATTAGTAATTTATTTCTAAATGGCGAGTTTATGTTCTCCTAGAATCAAAAGTCAATGAATTACAGTAAAGGAGCTATAAAAAACAACTATGGCTGCTGTGGTTCTAACCAGTGCAGCATTCTTTACCCTATTAGTAACTTTCCTGGCAATATAACATATTTATAATGAGGTAAAGATAGAGTTAAAATTAGCAGAGCACATCTTAGATCTCCCCAAAATACCCCATTTTATTAAAGCAGTATTGCTATGTCACTTTCAACGTATGCTTTTTTGTTGTAACTCTTACAGTATTTTGTAGTTAAGAATGTAATAATGCTTTATACACTCAAACATTAAACACTACCGGGACGGGGGTGAGAGAGAGAGGGAAAGAAAGAAGAAGATGTTCAAGATAAACCTGTGTTCTGCTTTAATTATGCTTTAAGCTGTTCTTGTTTACAGAGTGTGCAAACAGTGTTAACTGGGCAAGATAGTGCTTGACAGAAAAGAAAAGGTAGTTTTTCTTACTAGTACAAAGCTTCAAGTGACTCTTTAGATACTTAGTTAGCAATTAAAAGAGCTAAAGCAGAGCCTAGATTTTTCAGACTAAGTTTAGTAGTGCTGTAAAAATTCATCAAAATATTAGAATATCGTTAAACTTTTGTTAAAAATACCAGACTAAAAAAAAAAAAAATAAAAAAATCAAGCTTTTAAACCCACAGCTGTTTGACCAAGAGATAACCAAAAATGCACTTTATGTGTCTTTGATAACTAAAAGTGACAGCTGTTTGTTTTTTTTCTATAAGTTTCTACTTTAGTTTATTTTTAAATAAACTAAAGTAACTTCCAGTAAAACTTTTGTATGTTAGTTATGATGAACTTAACAGAACGTCAAAGATACTAGACATGCTTACCACAGATGTGCAAAGTATAAATCATGCAGTGCTTCAGAATACAGCAGCCATTAATTATTTACTGCTATCTCCAGGACACAGATGTAAAGAGTTTAAAGAAATGTGTTGCATGAACCTTTCAGACCATTCAAAATCAATACATACTAAAATCAAAGAGTTACAGCAAAGGGTACATCACTTAAAAGAAGAAGATAGTTTAGAAATAAAAAAAAATAGCTTAAGAATTTAGAAATTAGTCCCTAGCTAAGAACCGTGATTATATATGCAGTAGGAATTATAGCTGTTGTTTTGCTGCTTTTGCTAATATTGCCGTGTTTATTCAGTTGCATTCAAAGGTTAGTCAAATGAGTAATTCAAAACATGTGGCAAGCCAACTTGTTAGTTCAAAAAGAAAACGGGGCAAGTGTGGAGAGTTTTGTAGAGGATTGCTTAAGGGATAAAGGACATGATTCAGTTCAGCTAGTTAAGCGGGCCTAAGGCCTCAAGGTCATTGTGCCCTTGAGGGCAGGTGTTATACGATAACAAGATGCGTAACCAAGGTCTGCAGACAGAAAATCAAGAGGCAGTAACCACAGGCATGAGGAACATGCCACCATGGAAAGTACCGAGAGGCGGGACTGATCTTCATTGCACAAACCAGTAAGGAGCTTAGCTTTTGCAATATGTATGAGCCTTATTATTATAGTTATAAATGTACTTGCATGCTTTGAATAAACGAGACTTGATGATCATCATCGGATGTGCTTGTCTCCCGTCACTTTTCCCACATAAGTGTATATATATTTTGAGCTCACTCCGGCAGAATTTATGGAGTAACAATTGCAAGAATCTTCCTGAGGAGAATTAATTAGATACAAGTGGGGCATGTTTAAGCTCAAAATTCAAAGTATTCACTACCCTTGCATTTGGTGACAAAGGTAAGCTATATCTTCTACAGCAGCCTGGAAGCATCAGCAACAAAATTGATCTAATTTTGTCTTGTTTTTGATTTGAAGCTAGGTATCTTTGCCACATGCCTTTCAGCAGTAAATAAGGTCTTTTTGGTTTTCTTTTGTGATAGTATGGTCTCTCTTCAGAGCTTTTCAGTGCTTCTCCTCAAATGACATTTTAAAAGTTGAGATAGTTAGCTGAGACTACGTGGATTAACTTTTCTACCTAGTTCTTCTCAGTATTGCCAGCCATCATTGTCCCAAATATATGGACCAAATATATTCATTCAAGTTTTGCATCTGCAAAAGGCAAGGAATCTCCTATTTCTTTTTTGGAACTATGCTGCAGGCCCAGTCTTCAAAAGAGGACTCAACATGGTCATACTAGGTCATAACCAAGAATTTAAGAGAGTGACACTTACATATTTATAAAATTATATATAAAAAGAAATAGCCTACAAAAACTAACCTGGAAGAGTTTTGCCAATTTTGTACCTCAGAATGGCTAGACTCCAGAACATTTCATCTTGTGTGAGACTCAAGAGGTTGGATTATACATATACTCGCAATTTTGTTAATTTTCAATCGCCATAAAACTGCAGGAAAAGTATATTTGATTAAAATATTATTTTTATAAATAAATTCTCCTCACAACATTTTTTAACAGAAATTTTTCAGCTTTGGCTGAAAAAAAATGGAAAATATTTCCATGAAGTTATATTGATAATTTGCATGACATGAGGTCAAATTAAAATCCAGTAATTTTTTTTAAAAGTAATAATTAGTTTTCAGTAGTGTAGAAATGTGCCCCCTGTTGACGGAGTGACCAAATTATTCTTTGTCTGCTTAAAAAGACAAAAAGCCCAGAAGTTTCTGTCCTCAATTTGGTAAAAAGACATAAGACCTTTGGGACTTCACCGCAAACCTGGGGCTACCCAATTCAGAGTGCACCAATGGTGTGAGGTGTTTTTACTTTAAGACCAATGAAATTAGTCTGCACGATGTTCTCTATAAAAAGAGTGATGTATTTGAAATAAATCAGTAAAGTTTTCCTTCTTGCCTTCTGAACTGGAATTCTTTTGTTCCCGTCCTGCCTCAACAGCTATGTACTGTGTACCAGCAAGAGATCTAATTAAGTTTGCCTATAGAATACTTTAAAATATTTTGTGGTAGAGAAGGTGATAAATTCAAAGTGCCCATTGATTTTAGGATTTTGTTTTTTAATTTGAAGACCAAGCTATTGTATATACTTCCTTTCTCTGACTTTTCATAAAATTATTATTGAGATGCCCTTGATTTGAGTGAAAGTTACTCAGTTACATACCGATGCCAAAATAATTCAACACTAACCTTCTAATATAATACCTTTTCAACTTGCAAGCCACTTCTTTAAATTTTGAAAATATTAGTTGCAGTTGGAAAGGGCATGTAAAGATTCTTCCCTTCTCAGGTCTCTCATAGTTGGAGATGAATTATTTAGGCCTTAAGCTGCCAGACGGATTTGGGCACTAAACTTTAGAGAAGGAGATTTGCACATAATCAGAAAATTTTTAGTTTTTGCCAAGCCTATGGAAAGTTACCTACTCAAGATTTCTTGCCAAGATAGCCTTTTCAGAGCATGCCAATATTACTAGATTATTACTTGTAAGGAAACAATTATGAATGAGCTCAACACCTGTTATAGATGTTAATCTATTTATTAAGAATTAATCGTTTTAATAAAGCTGTATTTCTGTATTTTCAGTTGGTTTTTACCCCTGTATGTATGTTAAAAAACTTTACTGGTCTAAGACTGCCATATTTTCTGCAAGAGTCAGTTCATGGGTTCCTATTTTCTTTCTTTCTTGTTACTTTGTTTCTTTTATTTTTTAATGGCTGGTGTAAATGGGAAAATATTCTATAGGTAATCATACTTTTTGATGTTCCAAAATCACCTCTCTAGCCTTGGAATGTTATTATATTTCTGTATTGAATTTTGAGAAGGCCACAGACTTCAAAGTGAAACACTGCAATTACGTAGACTGATCTAAACATAGGATTTATGCCGTAACATCTTTTTTTTTTGTTGTTGTGACGTTGATTAAATTTAAAATATGGTTATTTCAGAATAACTATAAAGAAAAAAGAATTCATTTACTGTCCTTGATTTCACAACCATAGAACTCTTTAAGATCTAAACAATCAAATATCACACACCTGTTCAGGGAATCCCTGCACTAAGCTCTGTAAAAATATCTTGTACATATTGTATATATTGGTTATGTTCAGCAGAATGCTTTCTTTCAGGTCTATCTAAAATCAAACATCTTTTCTACAATGTTATAATAACTGTTTGTAACTGCTTTGTGATTATTAAGCCCCATATAGCACTATTGTATTTGAATGAATTAACTGGGGATTTTCTTCTCCTTTATCAAGCACTAAAATTAGCACAAAGCTAATTTCTTTACTGTGGGTGTTTGCCTTACAATGAGGAAAGTCTTGCACTTGTGTACAGGTACTGGTTACTCACACATAGTACCTTGTCATATTAGAGGTTTTCTTTGTTACACAAGTAATTATTTTTAAAAAATAACTGAATAAAATAATTCATAATCTGAAATCTAGAACATTAAAGTTGGAATGCATTTGAACTGCCCTATGTATTAAAACATGAAAGGGCAATAAAAAACATAATAAAATTTAAATGAATGATATTCATTAGATGGAGGATTTAGATACATGTTGGACCATGTTATTTCAGAACTAAAGCACCCTTCACTCCTTGAAGTTTCTATCCCTATGATCCCCTTAAGTTATGGAAGTGTCATCCAGATTTTCAGACAGGGAAATCATATGGACAATGCAATGCTTGGGTTGGTATTTAAAAATTCTATTATATTTCTGCTTAAATCTATGGTTTATGTACTTGTTTGCTATACATATTGTATGAACAGAGTGATCAGAAAAAAATCTCAAGAAAATGTCAACTTTTCAAACCACTTTATTTTTATTTGGCTTTGTTTCTTCTTCTCCTCCTCCTCCTCCTCCCCTCCTTCTTCTTCTTCTCCTTCTTCTCCTTCTTCTCCTTCTTCTTCTTCTTCTTCTTCTTCTTCTTCTTCTTCTTCTTCTTCTTCTTCTTCTTCTTCTTCTTCTTCTTCTTCTTCTTCTTCTTCTGCTTCTTCTTCTTCTTCGTCTTCTTCGTCTTCTTCGTCTTCTTCTTCTCCTTCTCCTCCTCCTCCTCCTCCTCCTCCTCCTCCTCCTCCTCATCCTCCTCCTTCTTCTCCTTCTTCTTGTTTCAGGTACCAGAATACAAACCTGGAGCAGTTTAGTTCAGTACCAATTAGATATTCTCATTTTTGCCTCATTAATGCTGTTGGCAAGAAAAGGAATTGCAAGTCTATAGGAACAGGAAGTAATAGAAGTAGCCAAAAGAAGCAAAAAAAAAAAAAAGCAGCATTTGATGTTTGAAGGGATTTACTTCCTATCTGGCCATGATGAGGCATTTGGCAAGAAAGTGAGTACAGCACTCTCGATTCATAACTTCTTTGTGTATCTTGCCACAGAATATCACAATATAAAATATGAAGTTTCTGATCCAAGTAACAATGTGTTATAACTCCAATATTTAGGAAATTGTGAAATTCTTCCTTTGAATTAATTTTAAATTATATTAAATACTTAAATAAACAACTTACTTTTTAGGTCTCATCAGTAAGGTTGATGGGGGAGGAAAAGTTAAGAGAATAAAATATTTTCTTATTACAAAGTAACCATTCAATTATGAGCAGAGTAACATTTCTCCATAATAATATAAATCCATGTATCAGGATTAGTTACATCTTCCCTAAAGTATTTAATAAATTCTGTCTTTCATTTTGATTTATTTTAGTAGCATGATGAAAATGATTGATTTGCAATAATGAGGTTAATGAATCAGATTAAGTAGTGACAGCAGCTTGAAGGCTTCATATTAAGTCACAGGAAGCAGACAAGAGATTAAGTACATCCATCATCATGTGATTCCAAAACACTATGCCAGCAAAAATAAACTTAAACTAGTAATTAAAAAGATGTTTTATTTTATCATACAAGACTAATTTGAGATGTAAAAATAATAGCTTTGTCTTTCTTTTATGCCTGAAAGGTGGTGAATAATATGATCACAAATATAGTTCCACTTGTCTCAAAACTAGTTGCATATGTTCCAAATTATAAAGAAAATAGCAGAAGAAAGTGGATAGAAAAGTTTGTTCATGAGGTGCTGTACTTGTTTGAACTGGTGCTTAGTGTTTTTTTCCTCTCATTCAACATTCCTTAATTTTTATATATTTAAATTGGTTTGAATATTCCAGCTAAAACATACAGTTCTAGAAGCTACAATAGATGTGAGGAAGAGTTATTTATGAAGAAAAGCAAAAACAGACCACAAAATAAAAAAAAGAAAGAGAAACCTATTTATTCTATTTAAATAAAATGTAAATTAATCTTAATTTAAAAAGCCACCAAAACCCAATAGCACTATACAAGAGCTCTCTACCTGGTGGAACTGTTGTACTTTCATCAATTAGAATTACATGTAACAAAGATATGGAAATATTTGTTTGCTGTATGTTGAATACCATATTAGCATTCTCCTTTATTACAAAAAATACATACACATGACATAGTTTTAGATATTTATGCCACACAGAAATGTATAGAATGTTACTATTTATCTTCTATGAAACACTATGAAAAAGTGTTTTAACATAATTTTACAAGATAATGAACAGATGAGATTTAGAGCCATATTGGTAGTCATGGGTATGTTAGAAAAGAGAATGTATAAATCTTCAAATATTAGATTTTTTAAGCTGATATATCTGTTCTTACAGTAAAGGTATGGTACACTTGAGCCCTCACCTAATCATTAATCTGTGGTAGAACTAGCTATTGCTGTTCTCAGGTAAGAAAACCATTTCTAATGAACGACCAAGAGTGGAGCATTACGACATTTTGGTTAGATCCCGACTTGAAGAAAATGGCAAAACATGAGGCAAAGAAATTTATACTGAAGCTGAACTGAAAACTAGTAATGTAAACCAGATTTTGTGATGTGCTAGTTGGAAGGGCAACTTCTTTTCTCTGTGAAAAGAAGAATTTTTGGCTGTCAAACGGTGGTTCACATAGAATCACAAAACAGAGACTATTGCTTGAAAATACTGTAAGTTTTCTTTGAGCATACAAAAGATTTTTGTGCCAAAGAAACATTGGAAGAAGTAAGAGTGATCCAAGAATAGGCAAAGATTTTGTGAACTTCTTTTACCTCGGTAAGAAATTAATAATCATAATCATAATAATAATCATAACTTAATTAGAGTTGGAAAATATCTTCTATCCTGATATAAACAAAGTATGGACTGATCTGTTTAGCGCAAATTACACAAAAAGGATTTTGAGATTCATCCAACTCTAAAACTTGTTGGTGCTGTATGACAGCCGTATCAGAATTATGTTATCAGGAAATAATTTTTCTGCTGACTAGTGCTGTGTAATTAAATAGAAAGGTTTTTCACAGGTAATGTTAATATTTAAACTGTTTAGCCTTAAAGTGGGCAAAACACAAGCGAATATAGAGCAAAAAACCCAGTTGTTCTGGGAAACAAGATAGAGATCTTCATATGTTATCACAAATTTTTATTCAGTCTTTCTAAGGTAAAGATCCTCTACTAAGTAAAAGGTATTTTCTCAAATAAATTAGCTAGGTAATAACAGATTGGAAGTGCATAACTATGGGTTTGCTGTACTTCACTGCAAATATATACAAGTAGTAGACACCTTACTATAATCCTCTTCATGATAAGTAGATGTGTCTTTTCAAATACTGAAAATTGTGGATATTCTTAGCTCAGTCAGAGAGAAAGAGAAAAGGGCTTTCTAACCAGGCAAGAGCCTGGGAAACAGTTGGGAAAGAATGTAAATAATTCTCTAATCTATCTTGTTGTTCATATTGTTTATAGATATGTTCTGCCACTGTGTGTCATTCACTGTACACCAATAGTGTGAGATGTTTTTACTCTAAGACCAATAAAATTAGTATTCTCGATGTTCTCTATATATAGAGCGGTACATTTGAAATAAATCAGAGTTCATTTTCTTTGCCTTCTAATGTGGAGTTCTCTGTTCCCGTCCTGCTCAACGGCGTCATCTGGTGACCCCTTGTGGAATTGCAGCCTCGGCTGAAGTCCCGAGCCCCAGCGCCCTGAGGGGGGTTCTGCGGCCGCGGCTCCATGCCAGTAGCCTGGAGGCTCTGGCCAGACACCTTTGCCCTCCTGAGAGAGGTAACGCTGAAACCGCATGCCTTCTGGAGAAGGCTTGGTCCTGTCTGGACCGCGGGTCGGCTCTTAGAAGCCGAGAACTGAGCGGGACGGTTTTCCCTGAAGTACCGGACTGTCTGTCTCTTGAAATGGACGTCTGCTAAGGGAGAGTTTTCTAACAATGGGGAACCAGCCATCTACGGCTGAACGGTTTGTTTTGGCCGCCTGGCGGAGCTGTGCCCCTCACATGGGGGTCCAGGTCTCTGATGATGAGCTCGTCATACTCCTGGGTTGGGCTCGGGACCGTGGATTCCCTGCGGATCCTGAATGCGCCTTTGATCGTAGAGTCTGGCGCGACTTGGGCCGATGCCTCCTGAAGGAGATGTACTGTTCACAGTCTGGGGATGCATCTATACGGCCTTGCGTGGCAAGACCCTGAGGAACAGTGACTCCAAATGGGAACTCTCGGGGACTGAGGATGCCGTTTCGGTATGCAGCGGCGTTTCGGGAATGAGTGGGTGACAGGCAGGTGGGGTGGTGCTCAGGCCCGCCCCGGCGCAGAGTGGGTCGGCGAGAGACGCTGGGATGCCCCGCGGTCTTTACATGTTGCTGGGAATTCATGCTAAGCCCAACTATTCCCATCCCTGTGACTATGTTCAGCCAAGATATTCTTTGCTGACAGATCGGCCGCTGATTGTGCAGCAGTCTGTGCCGTTGCCGACACATTGCGACACGTTGTCGTCGCACTCTACTGTGGGCGTGGTGCCAGTGACATCGCCCGCCTTTCAGGAGGCAGCGGGGGTGCCTTTGCCACAACCATCAGTTTCAGCACACCCGACACTGCAGGGCTTGTTGGGGGCTGTCGCGGCTGAAGCCCGTCCGGTGGTGGAACAGACGGCTCCGTTGACTCAGCCATTGCTGGCTCCCCTTTCCGGCCTGCAGGCGGGGGGAGGGGGGGGTGTGGCCCGCGGCACGTGACGCAGCGGGGGCTACAGCCCCCGGCTTCCCTTCTTTGTTAACTATGGAGCCTGCGCAGATGCATGGGTCCCGCCCCCAGGCATCGCCGGGATTGGTGATGGACTCCTTGACCCACCCCCTGGCACGCCCCCCGCCGCCTGTGGGGGCCCCAGTTCTGCCAACGGGGCAGGCGCAGTTGCCTCTTGGTGTGCCCCATGGTGCGCCAGGTGCACCGGCTGACTTAATTTCTTTTGCAGTGCCGGCGTCAATTGTGCAGCAGCATGTTCTGGGTGGGACCACCATGACGTTTTCCGTTCTGCCCTCTGTGGGACTGGCTCCTGTGCCGGGGGAGGGAACAGCCTCCGCGCTGCCGGCCATGGCGCCCCTCCTGCCGGCCGCGGGGTTCGTCGCTCCACCCATGGCCTCCCCCCGCCCCGCCAGCCATAGCACCACCCCTGCCGGCCGCGGGGTTCGTCGCTCCACCCGCGGCCCCCCGCCGCCTCCTCTGCCATGGCGCCACCCCTGTCGACCGCAGGGCTCGCCTGCCCGCTGCCCTGTCCGCTGTGGCAGCGACAGCATCGTCTTTGTCCCTCGTTTCACCCGTCGTTCCAGCAGCAGCGGCAGCTCTGCCTCTTGCTTCGACTGCTGTGGCTTCGGTGCCTGTACTGCCTGCTGCATTCCAGCAGCCAGTGCCGTTTGTGCCTCCGATGACTGCAGCCTCGGTGCACACCCTACCCCTTGTGTCGCAGGCTCCGGCTGATCCCTTTGTGCCGCAGCCTGCAATTGGACAGTCCACCGAGTCCCCGCCCCATCACCGGCGGCTGCCCCCTCCTTCTCGGGGACTGCGGGCTCGTAAGCTGTGTCCAGTTCTTCTGTTTCGCGGTCAACAGCCGCTTCTCCGGCCTCACTGCCTCCCGTCAGCCCGCCTTTCCATGCAGATCGAAAGCTGTCCCGCTTGCTCCCGTCCCAGGAGGCTGGCAGCGACAGTGAAGATTTGTCCTGCCCCACTCCGCCGAGGGGGCGTGACCGAATGTCAGAACGTTGACACCGCTGGGGGGGACAGGCGTCTCAGAGAAATCTGTGGACGCTGCCTCCCTGTCAAGTGTCTGTGCGGCCGATAAATCCCCGCCGCTTCTGGGAAGCGGTAAGAGAACGGGCTTTGGAGGCTTGTGATTGAGATTTGATAGAGCGGGTGGGAAAAACTGGGGGTGCGGTCTTGAACCCACTGATCCAGGGAAAGGAGACTGTAGTTACCGGTCAGTTGGTTCCTCTGGCCTCTCCGGAAGTGGCACAAGAGGATGAGGGCGATGAGGCATCACCACAACCTAAGCTTCAGGCCTTTCCCGTGCACAAGGCGGTCCCGAATTTGGGACAGCAGGACAGGCATGAGGTTATGGCCTGGAAGGTTGTGCAGGATTTGCAGGATAAGGTGGCAAAATATGGGTTGGGCTCTGCTCCATTGCTGCAGGTCCTCAGAGTGATGAACACTGACCTGCTGGTTCCCTATGATATTAAACATCTGGCTTCTGTGTTGTTCCAACCTGTGCAGTTTGACGTTTTTATGAACAACTGGAGGAGGCTGGCCAAAAGGGTTGCAACTGAGAATGCGCATTACCCTCAGATGGACCCTAGATTCTGTGTGGGGGTGGATGCGCTCATGGGGCAGAATGCCTTTGCCAATCCTGATGTTCAGGCTACTTGGCACCCCATCATACCTGAGCAGGCCCAGAAGGTGGGCTTTGCGGCATTGATGAAAACTATGGAGATGGCCGCTCCGAAGCAACGATATGTGAAGATAATACAGGGAGCCAAGGAATTGTTCTTGCCGTTTGTTGAAAGGCTTGCAGTTGCTTTGGAAAAGCAGATTGAGGATGAAAATTTAAGGCAGGTTTTGTGCAAGACTTTGGCAAGGGACAATGCAAATGAGGACTGCAGGAAAATTATAAATACGCTGCCAGGTGACCCATTGTTGACAGACATGGTGTAGGCTTGTTCCAGGGTTGGTACGGTGGACCGTAAAATGTCTGTTCTGGCAGCAACCTTGCAGGCAGGCATGCCATCCTCAGGGACTGGTTGATACAAGAAGGGAAAAAAGAAGGGCAAGCAGGTACAGGGGGCAAAAGTGAGGAAATGGCCAGACTAACTTTTTCTGTTCCAGGTGTGGGAAGCCAGGTCATTTTGCAAACAAATGCAAGTCTACTTACCATGCTAACGGTAAGCATTTGACGGGCTCGGGAAACAGGGGAAAGAGCGCATGGGGTACTGCGTGCCAACACAAGTGGTCCCCCAGGGCACGGCACCAGCACAGGGTGTCTCAGCCAACTCAGTGCAAGCACCTGCGGCTCTGCCGAGGTGGATGTACACACTGCAGCAGTAGTCATCTTAGATTCTAGTAAGGTGCATAAGATTCCTCTGAACGCATTCAGGCCTTTAGGCCATGGATTGAGTGCATTGTTGGTAGAACAATCTAGTGCTACCCTTTTGGGAATCTTTGTGCACCCAGGTGTCATTGATTTTGATTTTACGGGCCAAATTTGTGCCATGGTTTCCACACCCTCCCCTCCTGTCATTATTCCGGCAGGGACCCACATTGCTCAACTTGTGCATTTCTAGTCATGTGTTCCCAGGGCAGACCAGCGGACGCATGGGGATGGTGGTTTCAGATCCACAGGACCGCTGCAAATCTTCTGGTCCAAGGTCATTTCTGCTGACTGTCTGCAGATGACGTGCTCCGTGATTTTACCAGGTGCCAATCTGCCTCGGATTCAGATGCAAGGTTAGATCGACACCGGAGCCAACGTGACAGTCGTTTCCTCTTCTGCGTGGCCTCCTAAGTGGCCTTTGGATTCTGTGGGAGCGGCCATTGAAGGGTTGGGGGGTGCAATGCAGACATTTCTGAGCTGGCAGGCCGTGTTGATCAAAAATCCAGAAGGGCGGACTGCTAAGGTTCAGCCCTATGTTACTGCAGCTGCAATCACTCTTTGGGGGCGGGATGTGCTGGAGGCCTGAGGGATACGGATCAGAACGGGTGTTTAATAGGGGTCACTGTGCAGAAGGGTGCAGAATATCCTATGCTGCTTTTATGGTGGCTGGTGACCAGACCTGTCTGAGAGAACGAGTGGCCCCTACCACATGAAAAGTTAGTTGCCCTTCATGATTTAGTTCAGGATCAGCTTCGCCAGGAACACATTGAACCTTCTACCAGTCCCTGGAACACTCCTGTTTTTGTAATTAAGAAAAAGTCGGGGAAGTAGAGGCTGTTACAAGACCTCCGGAAAGTTAATACAGTCATGGAGAGTATGGGGGCATTGCAGCCTGGTATGCCCTCACCTACCATGCTCCCTGCTGGATGGAAAATCTTAATCATTGATCTAAAGGATTGTTTCTTTACAATCCCGTTGCATCCTGATGACAGGCCAAAGTTTGCCTTTACTGTGCCTGCCATCAACAATGCTGAGTCTGTGCGGAGATATCAATGGAAAGTTTTGTCACAGGGCTGCAAGAACAGTCCGACTGTTTGTCAATGGTATGTGGCTCAGGCCTTGTCAGGAGTCCGCGAGCAGTTCCCTGACATGTATTGTTATCATTACATGGATGACATCCTGGTGGCGGCACCCACTCAGGAGGAACTGCTGAAGGTACAGCCTCAGTTGTTCGCCGCCTTGCATTCTTACAGACTGCAAGTGGCTCCAGAAAAGGTTCAAAGCCATCCTCCTTGGAAATACTTAGGAGTAAAAATTCTTGAACAAACTATTCAGCATCAAGAAGTGCAATTCTCAAAGTCTATCACGACCCTGAATGATGCTCAAAAATTGCTTGGGGTCATCAATTGGTTATGTCCCTATCTGGGACTGACCACAGGGCGGATGTCCCTGCTGCTCAACCTTTTAAAGGGGGACCCAGATCTGAATTCACCTCGGAAATTGACTCCTGAAGCACGACAAGCGTTGGTGGAGGCTTGTCTGCTCATCAAGTTTATAGAGTAGACCCTTCCATTGATATCACTATTTTCATTAGATGTCCAGACGGTCATCCCACAGGTGTCATTGGCCAATGGAATGACAAATGGCCTGATCCTTTGCACATCTTGGAGTAGGTCTTTTTGCCCCATCAACTGAAAAAGACAGCATCTTTGCTGCTTGATTTATTCACCCAGTTGATAATCAAATGCCGTTATCGGTGTTTACAATTGATGGCAGCTGATGCCACGAGAATCGTTCTTTCAGTGGAGTGGAACTTTTGAATGGTGTTTCATTAACAGTGCTCCCTTGCAAAGTGCACTGCAAAATTTTCCAGGGCAAATTGTTTACCATCTGCCCAGTCATAAATTATTGCAACTGGCAAAAACAACCAGTCTGTCCGTACGACCGAAAAACAGTCGAGTGCCACTGTGGGGACCGACCGTCTTTACCGACGGTTTGGGAAAAACGGGAAAGGCCATTGTGACCTGGAAGGATGAGTCTGGATGGCAAGTGTTGGAAGGCCATGTGTCTGGTTCAGCTCAATTGGTTGAACTGAAAGCTGTTGCAATGGCATTTCAGAGATTTTCTCAGATGCCTTTGAATTTGGTCACTGACTCTGCTTATGTTGCAGACATAACCCAGCGGTTGGACTGCTCACTGCTGAAAGAGGTCAACAATGCAGTTTTGTTCCAATTGTTGAGAGCCTTGTGGTGCGCAATTCAAGCCTAGGTTCATCCGTACTACATCCTGCACATTCAGAGTCATACCACTTTACCAGGTTTTGTAACAGAAGGTAACATCAGGGCTGACAGGTTGGCCAACCCTGCATGGGTGGCGGCTCAGCCTGATAGAACTGCGCAAGCCAAGGCGTCACATGATTTCTTTCATCAAAGTGCACATACTTTGCTGAAGCAATTCGATCTGACATCAACCGAAGCTCGTGACATTGTCAGTTCTTGTGCTGACTGTCATGGGTTTGCTGCACCTTTACCGGCACGGGTGAGCCCCAGAAGCCTAAAGGCCTTGCAGCTTTGGCAAATGGATGTTACTCACATTGCCAAGTTCGGTCGACTCAAGTATGTGCATGTGTCCGTTGACACCTTCTCCTCTGCCATGTGGGCATCTGCTCACACAGATGGGTCTCACAGAGAAGGGTCGCGATGTGATTGCCCATTGGAGGATGGCTTTTGCAGTTTTGGGAATTGTCAGTGAAAACTGACAATGGCCCTGCCTATGTCTCACAGAAGATGCATCAGTTTTTACACTTGTGGGGAATCTCTCACAAATTTGGCATTCCACATTCGCCAACTGGTCAAGCCATTGTTGAACGCACTCGTGACACTCTAAAGCGTGTTCTGGAAAAACAAAAAGGGGGAATGCCAGAGGAGACCCCACACAGTAGGTTGGAGAAAGCTTTATATACAATCAACCATTTGACAGTGCCGAAAAATTCAGAGATTCCTGTTATCTTGAATAATTTTCCCTCATTGCATCCAGCGGGTGAGACGCACCTGCCCCGAGCAAAGGTCTGGGTGCAGGACCTTGCCGCAAACAAGTGGGAAGGCCTGTGCGACCTCATCACTTGGGGCCACTTGGGTATGCATGTGTCTCCACAGGTACCAGGGTACGATGGATACCTGCGAGGTGTGTTCGCCCTGACCTGCGACAGCAGAAACAGAAGGTGGTTGGCAGATGGCCTTCAGACAGTGACCGTGGTGCCGACCATCCATCATGGTCTTCAGATGATGATCAAGACACCAACCATCAGCCAGCTGGTCCCTCCACGAGTGGAGAGTGAACATTTGTTTGGTTTCTGGAAACAGACTGTTGATGAGTTAGGCTGCCTGTGTAACATGCAGACTAACAATGTTTTGGAGTTGGTGATGGGTTTCTTGAAATTAATAATTAAGTTGATAGAGAGTTTATAATATAAGAATAAGTTAAAATCTCTTTGACTGAACTGAGCTAATGTCCGATGGGGGTTTCGATTGTCAACTGATAATCCTCGGAGTTGTGTTTGTCCTCTTTCCTGCAAGGGGCCCTGCAGGAGGATGACAAGCACCGCCTCCTTCTTTAAACAAAAAGGGGGAAATGTGGATATTCTCAGCTCAGTCAGAGAGAAAGAGAAAAGGGTTTTCTAACCAGGCAAGAGCCTGGGAAGCAGTTGGGAAAGAATGTAAATAATTCTCTAATCTATCTTGTTCATATTGTTTATAGATATATTCTGCTGCTGTGCGTCATTCACTGTACCCCAATGGTGTGAGATGTTTTTTCTCTAAGACCAATGAAATTAGTCTTCTCAATGTTCTCTATATATAGCGCAGTACATTTGAAATAAATCAGAGTTCATTTTCTTTGCCTTCTATTGTGGAGTTCTCTGTTCCCATCCTGTTCAACAGTGTCAGAAAATGGTCTGTCCTCTAAACAGATATTCATGTACTCAGTCCCAAGCACATCTTGCTCAGTAACTTCAGGACCATGAAGTAAGCAACACATAGGAAAAGTAACATTTTTGTTGTGCTAATGGGGCAGCAAGTCCAGAGTAATATTGCTTTTGGTGTTAGCTTTTGGGCATTTTATAGTAAATGTATAATGATCTTAAATTAAGAATTAAAAAGAAACCACAATTATTTTAGTAAGGTGTTGGAAAATTTAGTCACTAGTGAAGCAAGGCAAACTTGTTTTAATTATTCATATGTATGGCTGGTTACACACTTCCCTTGAGTATTTCCAGACATGCTTCCTAATCATTGGGAAACTTATGGAACTGTCTCTTGCTAATTCCACTTCAAACACAATGCTTCAAAAATTAATAATCAATTAAGGTGTTGCTTTAGAGACAAGCTTACTTACTAGTTAATTATTCTTAGCTCATAAAAATCGTGCTGACAAGTGATTGAGTCATATCTTTTATGATCTTGCCAAAAGCCACACATCAAGCACAGGAAAGTACAGGAAAGGTTGATATAAAGTGAAACTGTATGCATTAACTCCACAGTTAGATAATTATCCAGATCAATATTGGTATGAATGTGCATTTTGAAGCAGTAGATGTCACTCTGTGAAAAGGTCTGCTATGCTTTTGAAAGTGAAGTCAAAGTCCTGTAGTGCTGCTATGGTGACATTGCCAATATCATCTAGTCAGTTATAATCTTCGGGAATTTGGATTTCTGTAAGAGCACTAAAATTTCTTAATAGCACTCAGAGAAAAAAAATTGCACAACTCTGTAAAGTACACCACACATAGACTGTAAGTCTGAAGAAGACCTCAACAATGTTGATGTTTGTTGTTGTGGATCATGCCTAGAAGAGGTCAGCTTGTGAGTGGCATCTGTATTGTGTTTCTTCTCAACTACAGGAACAGAAGTCTATTGCTGACAAGTAAAGTGAGTGTGGTAAATGGATACAGTTATTCTAGATGTCTTCACCCTTTTTTTCTGTGTATCTGGGGATATATAGCTTTCCCCATGTTTTCTACAAAATTCTAATAATCTCTACTCCCTCAACTTTTATCTCTCTTGATTATGCAGTTGATAACTGGATGTAATGAATGTAGCACAGAGTTTAAACCAGAATGGGAAAATACACATTCAAACCTACAGTATTCTTCTAGGCTTTGTGGCATAGCAAAATGAGTTGAAGGGATGTCTTTCTACTAGATGCTAATACACAGTATCTTCTTGATAAGAGGATCAAACAAATCTGCCCCATACTAATCCCACTAGTTCCTCCAACAACAAAATTACTTTTGTCCCAGAGGAAGTAATCAGTTTGTCTTGTTTCTAAGTACTAATACTTGCCTTCTGTTTGACAGATCTCAAGTTCCTTTCCTTTCAAATTATCCAATCAAACTTTGTATAATAGAGAAATTGTTCTTGTATTTCACTTGATATTATTTCACTTTGATGTTAGAAGTTTCTATTTGAAAACAGGTATCTTTTGGGTTTCTTTCCATTTACAGCAAAATCCATAACTGATAAGAATGTATGTGTGTGAGTTTGTGGGCCCCAAGTTGGGCAACTTCCTGGGAGCTCCCCTGGCAGGGGAGACCCTTCTAGAGCAGTTCTGTGTCAGGAACAAGAGACGCATTGGACTTTTTCGGTCTTCAGCTTTTGTTTATTGTTATCTTATCAAAACTTCAGCACACTGTCTGAACCAGATTCTGCGTGCAGGAAAACAGCACAAAAATGGCTAACAATTTCATGTTACAAGGCCTTTTAAGTCTAATCAAAAACTAAGCTATGCAATTAAGAAGTAACACCTAATTTTTTTTCCTTTCTAACCCAATAACTGACCCCTAAAGACCCACAATGCAGATTCTTCTACCCAATTGCAAGACACCACCTAAACCCAAGAAGAAAGAGGAAGAAGAAGAAGAAAGGAACTCAAGACAACACCCTATATCCTCCATCTTGAACCCATCTAGGACATACTAAAAATCCCAAAACCTAAATTTCTCACCCATGTGACATACTACACTACTATCTATAATCTTTACAATCTATCTCACACTTTGTGGTTTCTAGTTTACCTTGAGGCTTTGGAAGTTTTCTCCATGAATGACGGTCAAATTCAGTGCTCCCCTGGGGGTCAGGACACCCCAGAGCAGTCAGAGAAATATTCCCAGTGCCCTGGGTTTCCACATATGTGAGCCTTCCATTTACAGTTCCTTATGATGGACTACTTATTTGTGTAGATTTGTATCAATATGTTTTTTTTAGGAGGATGAGGTGTTGAATGACTTTGTATTATTTCTATGCCAATAAAATGCTTGTTTTCAGAAAAATAATTTATACGTGCATTCATAAACGCATGTAATGGATTTGCCAAACACTCTAAATTCAACTAGCTCAAAACAAAGCTAAGGTAACCTGAGGAGGAAGTTGATTGCTCTTTATTATAGGCTGTTTGGCCAGGATGAAGAGGCAGATAAATTATTCTATAAACACCTCGGAGAAGTCTCATGGTCACTGGCCTTTGTTCTTGTGGGGGACCTAAACTTTCCATATGTCTGAAAGAAATTAAATACAGCAGAGAGTAAAGTCTAGAAGGTTCTTGGAGTGTGTGGAATAGAACTTCCTGATACAGCTGGTGAGCAAGCCAACCAGGGCACATGCCCTGCTGGACCTGCTATTTATGAACTGAGAAGGACTTGTTACTGTTGTGATTGTTGGAGACTTTTTTTGGCAAACCATGAAATAATAGTGTTTTCAATTGTCAGAAAAGTAAGGAGGGAGATCAGCTGAATGGCCACCTTAGACTTTCAGAGGACAGATTTTGGCCTGTTTAGGACCATGGTTGAGAGATTCCCTTGGGAGGCAGTCCTGAAGAGCAAAGGACTCCAGTAGGGCAGGACATGTTTTAAGTAATAAATCTAAAAGACACAGGAGAAACCCAATGCCCATGTGCCAAAAGATGAGATGGGGTAAGAATACTAGTCTGACTGAACAGAGAGCTTTGGCTGGAACTCAGGACAGAAAAAAAAAAAAAAAAAAGAAGAGAGTTTATGACCTTTGGAAGAAGAGGTAGATAACTTAGTAGGACTACAGGAATGTCACAATGTTCTGCAGTGAGAAAATTTGAAGGACCAAAGTCCAACTAGAACTTAATTTTGCTACTACCATACAAAACCCCAAAATCAACCAAAACCACCTTCTATAAATACATCAGCAACAAATGAAAGGTTAAAGAGAATTACCATGCTTTTTTGCATGCAAGGGGACACATAGGGACAAAGGATGAGGAAAAGGCTAAGATACTTGATGCCTTCATTTCCTCAATCTTTACTGGCAAGGTTGTTCTCAGGGTACTCAACACCCTGAATTAAAAGAGAAGGAAGAGGAGCAGAATTAAGCCCCTATAATTTAAGCAGAAATGGTCAGAAACTTTCTACTTCATATAAACACACACACATCATCTGACCTTACTCCCACTAGCCATACACATTCTTTTTATAATTTAGCCTAAGAAGTTCTCCTTGCTTGCTTGTTTCCTATTCCATTCATCACTTAATTTTCTTTTAAAATCTTTGCTAAGAGTATTAGCAGTAAATCTAAGAAGAAAGAAATATACAGAATATCAGAGCAATTTATGATATTGGATTTACTCTTTGAATGGGAAAATACCCGCTCTGTAAAGGGAAATTACCTTACAGATTTTCCTAATTGATTAAAAAAACCCTTTTAGATGAACATCTTGGTGTAAATATAGGAAGTCTTTGTACCAAAAGTAACAGATGTTGATTCTAACACTTTCCATTTTCTGACCATTTGTTACCTTTTCTGACCTTTCTAGGGAAGATATTTCTGTTTCATTAGTTCCTCTCTCAACATAAATAATAAAAATTTGCCTTACTTCAATTAGAGTGTTTAGGTTCAAATTCAACAGTTGGGTCATCAGCTTAAGCAAAAATATAGAAGGAGATGTAATAAGTAATAGGAATCTGAAAAACAGAAGGAAAATATGATTCAAAAATAATCACTTAGAGCCATAGTTATTTCTTATAATTTGTTGTATTTTTATTTCCTAATTCAATACATATGTACTGAGGTGATTCATAATGCTATTGTATTCCATATCCACCTGTACCCTGAAGTTGTTATTGTACATTTAAGACACTACAAATGAGAACCTTGTGTGTGTGAGGGATGGTATCGCTGGCATTTTTTAAATTGGTGATCCCAGGCAGCTCCCAGGTCTTTGCCATGTGGCATTTGCTTCACATGCTGCTTGGTCTTTGCTCTGCTCAGGAAAAGGTTTTTTCTTCCCTTTTTGTGTTCACTTTTGCTTTTTTTTTTTTTTTTTTTTTTTCCTTTGGCTCAGAGAGGCTGCAGTTTGCAGTTTTGACCTGCCTTGGGACGAATTCTACAGGTGCCTTTCTGCAGCTGAGGCATCGTGCCAACAGTAGCAGAGCATCCCTGGCCCCAATCTGGGTCACTATCCACAGTGCTCAGCCAAGAAGAGAAAACACCAAGTGGCTCCAGCTCAGCTGCTTCGCCTGGCCCTGCCTGCCCTGCTGCCTAGTCTGTGGGGAGGAGGTTGACTCCAGATAAGCTGTTGGACATTCATCTGCTGCTGGAACTGCTCTATGAGGCTCCTGCTTCCCGAGAGGGATCTTGTTCCTTTGTCTTACAGGCCTGAGGCTGTCCCTGCCCAGTGCTATCTTGGGGAGGGTATTTATCATATTTCAGGTCTCTCTTTGTTGCTGTGGGGCTGGGGGTGTGAGTTTTTAATAGTTTGGTATCTAGCAGTAATTTACTTTTTTTTTTTTTTCTCTTGCCTGTCTTTTTGCTAGTAAACTTATTTTTTCACTTATATCTACTTATATTCAGTCCTTATTGGTGGAAAGGGATAGATTGAACACATAGAGGGAGACAACTCATTTCAGAGTGTTCTTTAAATTATCTCAAACCAAGACAACATGACCAAAAAAAAAAAAATCAAAATTGATTTAACAAGCTAAATATTCACTAAGTGTTGTTAGACATACACCCATAAAGTAATGCCATGTGAGAGGTTAGTATTACATGCTCCTACTAAAGAACATATTTCTGTAGGCCTCTTAGCAGAGTCCTCATAACATTTTCTAAATGGGACATCTTATTTCTGTATCACAATGGACTTCCAAAGAATTCTGAATTCTGTCTCTTGCAAGGTTTCAGCCTTCAATCTCTCTCGTGCAGAAGCATTAGTTGCTTAAATAGTTGCAAGCATTTCTTAAAATGTTTATTTCCTCTGCCTTTTTTAGACAACAGATTTAGTTTTGCATTTTAAATCAAGCTGGATAATACTGTATTTGACAATGCTACTAAGTGAGACAACCAAATGTACCATAAAGTGAATGTGTGAAAGGGTATAATATTTCAGAATCAGCACCAAGAGATTAACCTTTTTATGCTAAGGTTTGTAAAATTTCACCCACAAGCAGACACTAGGCCCGTACTATTAGGCACGAATGCTTAATGTCATAGGAGTTAGATGCAGTTTTAATAATTCTTCAAAATGAAACATGCAGATAAATTTAGGTATCATTTCTTACTCTTATCTGCATCAATGGCCAGCAAAAATGAGTGTTTCTTTTACTTTATTGCATTAATGTTTTTGAGTCCTCATTCTTCATGAAGAAAAGCTACAGGGAACAATAACTATACATCCTTGACATGGCATGGAGCTGAATATGATTTCTGTAGGGAACATCAATACGTTCAAAAGGCTCTCTAATTTTATTTTTTTATGTAAGGACAATGCCAGTTTTATTCCCACTCTTAAGTTTTTCAGGGAAGCAATTAATGTATTTTTATTTTGATAATTTTTTTTTTTTAAAGCAAAGAGAAAATAGAAACTGTTGTAGCCAATCATTGTATGTTTTCTGTTGCCCTAGGACTGAGAAACCCATTTTTCAGGCAGAACAGGGCCTTTAAGTTATATTTTTGGAGTTGTAGGGAAGAACTCTAGGTCTTTCCTCTTTGGCCTTCTGGGACTTCTCTTGCTTACCTTTCGTCCCATTCTGATACTGAGTGAAACAAAATGGAAATGTTTTCATTTCTGTAGATTGTTACCTGTCCAGTTCAAAAATCTGACTTTGTTCACTGAAGCTGGTGCTTCACATGTTTTCTTTGATGAAAAATCATTGATATAGATTATTATAGAAGAGATCATTGATATTGATTAAGAAGAGTCTCATGAGAACAATGTATTCCTTTAATGAGTAGCATATGCATATTTGTTCTTGTTGATTTTGATGTTTCTATATTCAAAGGATTTTAACCTTTAAAATTCAGTGAGATGCTAAAGTGGTTGCAGAAATTTCCATGATAGGCCTTGAGAGTGATTTGATCACAGAAGAGCAATGAGGGTAAAAGCCTTAACTACTGCCTTGTCATATTTGTGCCACTAGAAAATCAAACCTGAAATATCTAAAAAGCAGATAACCAGAGCAGCACATATCTTGTGCTTTTCAGCCTGGTACTCTGCGCATGCTTTACATCTATAATCTGGATATGCCAATGAATTTTCTTCTGTGTTGGTTTTGCAATGTCAGAATGTTTTAATCTTCAAGTGTGGATTTTTGAAAGATGGCCAGGAAGAAAAAAGCAGGAACAAAGAGAAGTAGGAACTACTTAGTTTGTACTATCAAGTCCTTTCTGCTTCTCTGGCCTCTGCTTTGTGTCACTTTCAGCTGCTGAGCATTTCTTAAACAAAGAGCATTTTACACTACCGCTGTGTTCTTTTTTTCTTCAGAAGTGAAACTGCCAAACCACATTTTGACAGAAGAGAATTTCCCTGATCAGAATCTAGCAAGTAAATGTAAGTAGTAGTGTGAGAAGCACCTCATTGAAAAGATGCTGTTAAAAACAAAGTTAACAGGGGTTGGTTTGACCCTCCATTAGTCTGTAAATATATATTCTTGTCCATCAGGACTGGGTATATCTTCTTTCCTGTATGAACTGAACTTTATTGTTCACAGACCATGAAATCCTTGAAAATCCTTTGACCTTTCTAGCTGTTTATTTCATGATATTTTCATAAAGCAGGGATGGTAACTATACAGTCTCACACAATTTAATTTTATGAGAAGTAGTCAACTCAACTTTATAGAGATCAGAGAATTCAAACAATATAAGTTTGAATGCTTCCTATAATCACAAAAATACTTAGTAAAATAAATACTTGGCTATGCTTTGCATATCTGTGCCTGCAGCTTGTAACTAGTACTTGGACCTAAATCCCTTCACACACCATGCACTCCAAATCTGTGCATCTCTTGATAGTGTGGAGGTGTGCTGTATTTACACCATAGTATATCTGCAGTGATGATACCATTGTTTGTTGTAAACATTAAAAGATCATATAATACAACACTCTTACTGTGTAGAGTGTTACAGTGATAGTTTTTTTTTGTGTCACATGTTTCATCACGTTATGATTATGAGTTTTGGCATAATATACCAGTATAATCTCCATGCCTTGCATTTTTTTCAAGATAAGTTTTTTTTTATTCAGGTGCTAATGGCACTTTGGACCTAATCAAGAACTGTTGTTTCACGAGTTTGTCATCACATTTTTAAAGTGTAGGAATAACAATAACATCTTTGTTTTACCACTACTGCCAGTTTCATTAGGTTCTAATAGAAAAAGTGTCTATTATTCCTCCTTTTGCTTCGTTTTGTTAGTCATAGCTCTTTAGTCTTTGTTTTGACTTTTTTTTCACTCCCTGTTCATCTCTTCCCTCTTTCCAGCCTAAATTTTACCACATTTCTGGGAATTGAGAGGATTCAGTTATTCTAGTAACCTGGGACTTGAAAAACAACACAGAGCCTATTTGCATGATGACTAATTTCCACTCTTTGTTTTAAGAGCTAAAAAATCCTTTATACTTATACTTGTACAGAAAGTTCTTCCTTCTTAATGAGAACTTACAGGAAATATATCCTAAATATGTTACCCTGATGAGACTAGAAAAGGAGGATAGAGGGTCTGACTTAACTTGAATATGAGCACAATGTGGAAGTAACTAATTATGAATCACCTTCATCATGCAAGCAGTGTGAAATGTGACTGTGAAATATCTCACAGCCAAGGGGGGTAACTCTAGGATAGAGATCAGTTAAACAAACGCCATCAAGAATCAAATTTGTTTGGAGAGCAAGCAGATAGGGTTGATAGTTGTCGTGATGCTGGTAGTGGTTCTTTTTCTTGAGGGAGCAAGAGAAGAGTGTTGCAGTGTGATTTCATGGTTTACCACAGAATCCTGGTTCCTCTCCTGAAGATGTCCTCCCAGGTGTGTCAATCACCCCTCCTTTCCCCACCCTGACCCCTGCCAGCACTGTCTGTCACTCCTGGAATTCCAGAAAGGGTGTCGAGTGATTGGGCAGATTCAAAAGATGCCCTCCACCCCCAGGGGGCATTGAGCTATCCAGGTGGTCTTTGTCCCTTGAGACCTCCTCTCCCTTACCTGGTTGGTGGGCTCCCTACGCGTCCCCTCCTCCCCTCCCCAGGTAAAAGGGTGAGCAGCCATGCAGTCTGGGAGTTCTGCTTGGAGCTGTTGCTAGATTCAGAGGCCTGCGGGCCAGAATAAAAGATCTGAATTAAAACCCTCCATCAGAACTGACTCCTGTCCTTCACCAAGCCTTAAAAGCTTACCCGGCAGAGAAAATCCTGAGGAAGCAGACCCTCTACGAGAAGAAGCTCCATCCTGCCACCACCTGAGCTTCGGCATGTCTGGACTTGTCTCCATGTGCTCAGCTGCAACATCCAGCTAGCTGAAAGTGTCTCTGGGGTGAAACACCACAGTTGCTGCTATTTGGTTCAGCAGCAGGGCCAGACCAGCCAAGGCAGATCCTGTTCTTGATATTGGTAACACCAATAGAAGAGAAAACTGTACAACTAACTGTTGTTGAAGTGCAGCTATTTATTGACTAAATAATCAGTCTTACTATTTTCAGGTGTATTACTATTTTCAGTCTTACTAGTTTCAGCTATATTTGAATATATAGTGAAATAATATAACAGGTTAAATTCAATTCTGGGATTAGATTCTAAACAGCAAGTTTCATCTTCTGTTAGTTGAAATGCATGAATACTTTTAGCATTTTGTAACAGTATCTCATGGCTTTGATCTCACTCTTTCACCAGTGGAAGCTGAGATATGTTGTGTACATACACCCTTCTAGATGTAGGTACAAATGTAGGATTGATAATTTGTTAATTAGAAATTATTTTCATGAAGATTAATAGAAACTAGATGTTTGGGGAACATATCAACTCTGATAAAGGCTCTTTTTGGTGTGGGAGGAGTAGGCTGGTGGGTAAGGGAAAGAATTCTCATTTGCAGACAGGAATATCTGATCCAGGATCAGCTCTCCCTTTTTATGACTTTTACATTCAGTATCATGAGACAAATCAGGCTTGAATAAACACACACAGTGATTAAACATATACTTATTTGTGTCTGTATAGTATGAAGTGTTACACACTCATGTGTAAAACACTTCAGAACTATGTTGCATAAAATGGAAAAGTACACAAGTGTGTAGGGAAAACTATGTTTCAACCATTTTGGTAGAAATTTATTAATGTTCCCTCACACTGAAATATCAGTTTAAGTGCAAATGTACATTTTTTTTCTTTTTGTGTTCTGTCTCCATACAACAGTATATTGTTACTTTGTATGAATTACATATCTACAGTACTTAAAATGTTACATGAATAACTTGTTTTGTTGGGTATTCCACCCAGAGTAAGAGGATAGAAGAGCTTCAGCTGGATAAATCTGTAGAAATGAAGTGTGCTTTCTCTAACTCTGAAATGAACCATCTGATGTGAGCACATCCTTTTTAGTAACTCATAGCAAGTCAATTTATCTTCTTGGAATTTTGCGTTGCATTTTTGTAGTGCTTTTGGTTCGCCAATTTCAGATTTCCTGGCCAATCTTCTCATTGAAGAGTATACTGGTTGATCTTTCCTGTTTTCTGCAGACTTCATAGTATAAAAAATTTTGACATAGACTTAATTTTGCTGAGTGAAGTCTCAGAAATTGAGCCTTTCCATCATGTTTCATCTCTGCAGCTGTGCCTGCCTGAAGCTCCCTGGCTTTGCCTGCCCGGCTGAGGCACGGTCAGCAGCGGGGGACTCTCCCCTGTCTCTCGAGGAGGTTTGGGGAGCGGCTGAGACAAAGCGCTTTGCTGTTTGCCTTGTAAGGAGGAGAGGTGGCGTCCGAGGACATAATGAGGGTGTCGACTCAAGGACGGGGAAAAAGTCTCAGGTTTAATGCAAGCTCCAGGGAGCTCTGAGTGCCATTGTCTGAGTGGCTTCGAGGTTCTCACAATTGTGTTAAATACCGGGGCGGTAACCAGAGGGAAGGGACGCCCACCACCCAATGGGGGGATTCGGGGGAGTGGAAGGTGGAGGGACAAACAGACACATAAACCAATGGGGGAAGTTCAAGGAAGGGACCCCTGGCCCTCGTCCACTTACTTGATGCCCAAGGTGGAAGATTCTGGGAGAGCGGGATGGGGAGCCAAGTGATGGACAAGGTACCAGGGAGGGGACAGGGGAATGACTGAGCATTTTCAGGAAGATTGGCATTGAGGGAAAGGCAGGAAAGCTCAAGGTGGAACCATTAGGAGAAAATGGGGGGTGAAGGGGCAAATCATTACAGAACTGTTACAGAGATATAAAAACATAATACAAACATCTCCTAATAAATAAAAAGTGTCTGCTATGGCTCACTCATCTATGTCAAGCAACAGCAACCACCTGACAAGTATAGAGCATATTTCACCCCAAGTACTCTTCCAGCCACTGAGTATTTTCACTCCTTGAGATTTCTTGGCCCTGTTTTGGTTTGGTAGCTGTCACTGTAATTTCTCTATAAGTACTTGTCTGATCTCTTCTGCGACCCATGAAAACTCTCAAAATCACGGTATTCAGTGGCAAAACATCCCAAAAGTCTACTGCCTGTTGCATGAAGAAAAACTTAGTTGTTACTTGTTTTGCTGTTTTTACCTGATTTTAACCCAGATATGTCAATACTTCTGTTGAAGACCTGGGAGAAGGAGAAGACCTAGAGACAACCATCTTAGCCAGCCCTGTGCAGCTGGGTCTGATGGGCTGATGACTCCTGGGATGGTATTAATTGGGTACCCTCAACTGTTATTGCCTTTTGTCACATAGCCTGACATCATCTATCCAGGTCTAATGCATTTGCCAGAAACCAGAATAAAATGAAGAGGTGGTATTGTCTCTTTCAGAAAGGTTTCTTAAGCAACTACAGGTTACTTAAAACAATATGTTATTCTGTATATTTTCATGTATGCTTCTTTGTGCTTACATGTAAAGTCCACCTTGGAAAGTTTTGCCTTTTTAATTTGTTAGTAAAACAAAAAATAATCCTTATGTTCAAGTTAATCAGATTTGACCTCTTCATATTTCTCAATCTTGCTATCAAAACATCAGAGTTGGGAAATGTCAGAACTTTTGTAATTTTCAAGTTGGCAGCTGAGTAATTTTTTTAATTTTCTCTACCTCTGCTGGGTATCATGTCAAAATCAGAGAATGCAATTTGACAGTTGTGTTTGGTTGTTACAGGAAATTTATAGGAAAAGAAACAGTTAATTGAGAGAGAAAAATTTTGCAAGATGTAAGTGCATAAAGAGGCCCTTCCTTTGGTGATACAAAATCTTTTAAACACTCTTCTCTTGTAACTATACACAAGCAATATTCTTTCCACCATTTGCAACCTAAAATACTTTCTTTAATATTCAGTGCAGGTTCACTTTATACAATGAAAACAGAAGTACAGTGGGACAGAATAAACAGTGCTTACCACTATTTTGGATTATGTGGGACTTTTTTCCTGACTACATTAAGAAAAATAATTATCATCTATGGAATAAAATTACTTTTTTCAACTCTGTGATGATATTTATTTTGTCTGAAGTTTGATTCATAGCATAGGTGTTTTTGAGGGCTTCTGAAAAAAAATTTAGAAGAGACTGTCCTTGATTAAGTGTTGCATCCCAGGTTTGGGTTTAGATTAGGGGTTGTGATCTATGTTAGCTAGCCGAGTTCTGTGTACCCCTGTGCACCCCTCGTGTTTCCCCCTCCCCACGGTGGTTCGCTCCATGCTGCCTACTATTGGAGCTTCCCTCCGTCACTCCTGTAACCACTCCTGGTCCTGTCCGGAGAATTCGGTGTCTGTCACTCCAATCCTGCGACACCGTTTGCCTCGGAGCCTGGGGTCCGCCCCGTCGCATCCCCGTTGGGCACCATGGTCCACGTCATTGCCACGGCACCTGTTCCCATTGGGTGGGGGGGCTCCTGCTCCCCTTGTCCCGCCCTCGATAAAACCCCGCGCCTCCCGGAATTTGGGGCCATTTTTGTCCACGTGGAGTTGGGAGCGGTCTGCAGCTTCTCCATTACAGCTCCTGCGGCCATTAAAGCCTTCCAGCCACCACGTGGACGAATTTGGATAATTCCTTCGCCTCTTTATTTCGCCCCCTCACGCTGACGGCAAAGCGCAGCCAGCCCGCCCCAGTGTGCGGCACCAGAAGTGCCTGGGAATCGTGACAAGCACCGGCCCCGTCGAGAAGCAGAGGAGCCCAAGCCGGAAACTCGGGAGCTGACTGGGGCCGAGAAAAATAATGCATTGTCGCTAGTGGCATCCAACGTAGGGGCCACGGCCAGCAGAGCCACCAGAGCAGGCGGAAAATCACCGTGAAGCACCTGGGAACCTTGCGGAGAGCCGCCGTTGCTGCCGCGGGGCCGCGCCACTGATCAGTGAGTGTCGCTGCCGAGCTGAGAGAGCCGCGGTCCGCGCCAGGACAGTGTTTTGCGCCGGACTGAAAACGGGACCGCAAACTTCCCGAAGTAAGTCAGTGAAGTCTCCGCCACCCACAGGGAAGCATGCAGTGCTTTCCCTGCATGGGATTGGAAGCGCAACTTTTCACGGCCACGGAGAGCCAAAGAACAGACACTTCCCAGGAGCGAGAACCTTGGTAGCAGCTTTGTTTGGTGAGTATTTAGCAGCAGGGGGACCCCCGGCTAATACTCCCCTTCACGTGGGTGGGCTTTGCTGTGTTTCCAAGGGTATGGAACACATAGCGCGCAGCGTGAGCAGCGGCCGCTGGGGTCTCTCGTGCTTTTTTTTTTTTTTTTTTCTTTTTCTGCAGCAGGGGCGAGGTGGTGTGGGTAGAAGTAGCATGGGGACCATGCTAACTACCCACCAGAAGGAATTCTATACCCAAGTTAAAGATATTCTCTTGGTGAAGGGCCCCTACCCCAAAAGTTCTGTTAAAAAGTTTGTACGATGGCTGTGTTTTTCCTTCCCACACATAATCGCGGAGGATGCTCGAAAAAAGGAGTTCTGGGCACGGGTGGAAACAAAATTAGCAGAGGGCATTGAACGCAGGGATCCCTCCGTGAAAGGTTGCTTTACCACCCTCCATTTGCTGATTTCAGAGTTTATAAAAGCGGAGTCCACACGGAAAGCGAGCAGGGAAGGGAAAGAGCCATCGGGCAAAACTGTTGTTTCCCCTGAACCCGTTTCCCCACCTTCTTCTCCTACCTATTCTTCCCCTAACCAGGGTGGGCAGGGGGGAGTACTCTGTTGTTCTAAGGCGCAGGGTAGCTCCACAAACGTGGACCATGCTCCTGGCTCCCCCAAGCCCCTCCGGCGCCCCCGCCTTAGCGAAATTAGCTACTTCGCTGAGGAACTGACCCCAAACCCCTTTCCCAATCCCCTTTTCCCAGTTAGAAATCCCAGTTCTGGTGCTACCCCACGCTGCTCTGTTTCTTTGAATCCTTTCCTTTGTTCCCCTGAGGGAGCTGCGGCCACGTGGTCGGTGTCTTTGTCTTCCCAAGATGGAGAACAGCCATGTGGAGGGGCTTCTTCTTCCCATAATCCCTTTCTCTCCTTTGTTCTTGGTGTCCCTGCCTTTGACCCAACCCCCTCTGGCCTCCCCATGGGCGTGGGCACCGCCCCCTTGGGAGATCAGGTTACCCCTCCACCCATTGTTCCTTCTTGTGTGGGCGTTCCCTCCAGTCCTTTACATGTTCTCCCAGTTGCATCATCGACCCCACCCTCTCCCTCCAGGGAGAGCTCTGCTGTCTCCGTCCCACTGTCTCAGGAGGAGGCAGCCCCCATCCTGTTCCCCGCACCCTGTCCCCATCTTCCCATGGGTCCCGGAGACCCGGGCGGGAGGGAAGAGGGGAGGAGCGGGGACCCCTACCTTCATCTTCCCATGGGCCCTGGAGATCCAGGTGGGGGGGAAGGGGGGGGGGCACAGGAACCCCTACCTCCAAGTTCCCATGGGCCCTGGGGATCCAGGGCGGAAGGAAAAGGGAGGGGGGGAAGGGAGCCCCTGCCTCCACATTCCCATGGCTCCCGTAGACCCAGGAGGGAGGGAAGAGAACGGGGGGAATGAGAGCCCCTGCCACTGCGTTCCCATGGTTCCCGGAGACCCGGGAGGGAGGGAAGCAGGGGGAGGTGGGGGGCAGGAGCAGGTTTCTTTTTGCAGATTCCACGGATCAGGTCAAGGTGGCAGCTGAGAGGCATGTAGAGGGATCAGAGGTCCAGGAGAAGTTTGTCCCAGAAACAACAGCCATGAACGCTGACACACAGCTCGAGATCCCTGAAAAGCCCAGAAACCACGTGGTTGCCTTGGATGCTGTGCCTTCAAAGAACGTTGTTCCGAGGCAGCCTCCATCAAAACGCCTATGCTTCCACTGTGATCGGAAGGGACATTTTGTTATCCAATGTCCATTTTTGGGGAGGGCACCCCCAGGGACAGTGGGGGCGGGGGGAAGGGAGACCCAATTTCCCCAAAAAACTGAAAAAAGAATGAGAATCTGCGTCGTGTAAAGATAAGGCAGGTCATAGCACCTCAAGGGGAGCTGTGATTTATCAAGTTGTGCAGGTGGTGAGTTGCAACATCAGAATGCCTGTGGGTGCAGCAGATGACCCCACCAACTGGGGGGTTGCATCAAACCGCAGGTGATGCAAGAAGAAAAAAAAAGCTACATCTCTTTAAAAAATGTTTTTTCCCCAAAGCCACAGGAAAAACCCTTCCAGCTACCCCAGTCCATGTGTGTCCCCAGTCCACATGTTTGTAATAAAGTTGTCCCAGTTCCCCTATCCCCAAACACCCAGGGAAGAAGCACCCCCAGCATCATCGCAGCAGGCCCTCTCTATCTGCAAAAGGCAGCCATTGCAGTAGCAGAAGAAAACACCAAGAGCAGAAGCTGAGTGTAGCAGCAACCAGATGAGCAGCGAAAAACATCAAACAGCCGTTCTTCTTTTTTATATTTTGAAAAACAGGGAGATGTTGCAGCCCGGGTTTGGGTTTAGATTAGGGGTTCTGATCTATGTTAGCTAGTGGAGTTCTGTGTACCCCCGTGCACCCCCTGTGTTTCCCCCACCCCATGGTGGTTCGCTCCAGTATTCCTCCTCCATGAAAAGGAAACAAAATCGAAAAGTACTGATGGGCTTTAGAATTTATATTCACAAAAGATATCATCAGTTACTCCTCAAAATGTGTCTTAGCATACATTAGAAGAATATATGCTTTGATATTTGTCAATATATATTGCAAGCCTTGGAAGTAAAATAAAGAAGTCTTAGTTTCTGAATCACTTTATAAGATCAGAGTTCACAAAATTTATAAACTATTTAGACTTCACACTAGACTGCTAACACTTTGCTAAGATGATAGAGTACTGTAGATTATAGAGTACCTTTTACTTACCAATTTTTTTCCTTTGTTTTTGATAATCCCCATCTTAGGATTCCCTCTCTTTTGAATGAGTGGAAAAAGCCAGGATTTTCATCAGCATTTTAGCTAAATATTTTGCACTAAAATATTGCTTAGTTTGTGACGTTGTTAAACGGAGAGCTATATTTAAAGATTAAAAAACTGTCACAAGAATGGAAATCTACTCCTTGATTCAAATTATTTCCCTGAAGTCTTTTGAAAATTGACTGAAGAAATCTTTTTATCAGCCCTTCCACATTTGCTCCTTTATAAATTTAGTTTTGGCTTGGTATTGCACATTCTTTTCTACCAGTTGTTTTTCCAATATGATTAATATCACAAATATTAAAACTTTTTTTCTGCTCAAGGGAGGAATGGCAGGGGGTCAAAGAGAATGACATCACATTTTTTTTAAAAAAACAGGTTCCTGAAAATTCAGCCTGAGAATATCTACCACCATTGCACATATATAAAAGATCACTATATTTTTTTCCCCTCCAGGATATAAACTGCTGTGTAATGCATCAAGATCAACGGATTTTCCTTCTTCCAGACTTCATATAACAGAAACAACAATGATTTACAGAATGTGAGTTTTTGTGTATGTTTTATAATGGTGGTTTTGAAAACAGTCTTTAAAATATTGTTTGTTCCTTGCAGAAAAAAATTAAAAGTTCATAGGCATCAAAGCCACTTAGAGGTCTTAATGGTGAAGACAAGAATTCTATTTTTTTTTCCTTAGGGAACAGCTACTTACTCCCTGCATTTTTATATAAATTAATAAAGCAGCTATGAGATTAAATACAGCACAACTGACTCCTCTGAAACAGAAAATATGCATTATGTGTATTAATTAAATACATTAAATTGTGTATTAAATAGTCCATGTAGTTTTTTCAATTGAAAAAACTACATGGAATATTTGCAGTGTAATTAATAATAAGTATTATCTAAAATGTTATTAGTTGTTATCTAAAATGCTATTGGTTATACTTGGTACTTCTGTAAGGCTTTTTTTTCCATGGTTCTCACTAGGTTTAGAATTCTGCCTCTAAAAGTGTGCCTTCACTTTCTAGCACTGGACAGATAAACATTGATTTGATCAGAAGACCATTTTCTTGTTGTGGCAACCAAGTTTCACACTTTACCTGAAGAAGGGTAGGCAGAGATGAACTGCATTAAATTTCACACAAATTATCTCTGTTTTTAATTTATGACAGGTTTCTGAAAACATAGGGCATCCCAGATACATACTGTTGGGATTTTAGTGAGACAATCAGGAAGAAATGTTTATTTGGACCATTAAAAAAGTTTAGCAATGCACAACCAACATGAAAATAAAGCAATATGGCACTGAGTTTTAATGCTCCCTTCTGGAGTCTGAAGGAACTGAGTGCGTGACCAAGAATTCCCTGAGTTACTTTTATCAATCTACGGTACTAAATATAAAAATTGTACTGACTGCTTTTGGAGGAGAAACACTATTCAGACATTCAGGACCAATTTTGTTTGGCCTTCTTCAGTCTAGGCCAACTTGACTTGCAGTCCTGATGCTTTGAGAGGCTGCCTAGAACAGAGGCTAGACAGTGTTAAAGTAATAAAGTAGGTATTTATTAAAAAGGCCTTGAAAGTATACACCTTTGGCAGTACAAAAGCCCAGCCATGGCTACACACAAGATGGATGACGGGTCACACATTTTCCACACTTTTATAAGTTTACATATTGGGGTTAATTGTCCAGTTACAGCTTCAGGTTATGAAGTCCCATCCTCCCAGATTGCTCTCCTCCATTTGCTGTTGTTTATAGTTTTTGGGCCTGAAGCTGCAATGGCACCCTTAGTTCTTGGGCTGTTGCTCTAACTAAACTGTGAAGAGAACTTCCTAACACTTAACATGAAGTTCAGAGTTATATACTAATGAAGTACAGAATCTGGAAAATATGAAAGCTAAAATTTAAGGCATCAGTCCCTCCAGGGATGAGGAGGAAGGAGGAAGTGAGGAGGCATATGCACATTCAAGTGTCTGGGATTCAGAAGACTTGAGCACAAGTGGCGGAAGGGGCTAAATTAATGTTTCCAAATGTTTTTTTCCTTTTTTTTTTTTTTTTTTAGGATCCACAGCATATGGCAGTTAGGTACTCAGTTGCTATTCAGTAGGTATTTGGGCCTGTAACTTTTTGAAACTTTTTTGAGGATACAGAATTACATTAATAAGAAAAAGGATGGCTTCTTGCAGATGTCTAAGCTGGTTTTCCTTCTGTAGCAATAATTTTTCTAGGAACTTTTGCTGCCACGAGACTCAGTCACAGTTACTCCACATCGAAACATTTCACTATAGTCATGGACTAAATTATGTATCTTGATCCTATGTATGATTCTGCAAATGGTTCTCATCTGCAATCACTGGCTGACTTAAGTTAATTTGGTTTATTTATTTGTTTTTAAAAGTTATCATTAACAAAGGGAACTCTTCCAGCATTCCCAGCTTGATACCATTTAAGGTACAATTGTATCACTAGACAGAAAATCACTATTACAATTGAACACTAGGAATTAATAGTGTGATATCATCTGTAGAATTGCTGTGTTTCAAAGATATTATTTCAACATGCTTAGCTGTTAAAATTAAGTGTATTGAGATGACAATCCTTTCTACTGACATACTTTTCAGACAAATCTTTTCTCTGACATCAGCTGTTGAATATTGATCTGAGTGAGACAAAAATTTCAGGAAAGCAGAGTATCCTCTGCTTTGTAGAGCACAGATTGGTAAATGAAAGTAGTATTTATGTATGTACATACACTACTTTATATGTTTTCCAGATTCTCTAAGCTTTGTTAATTAAGAGTATTGTTAGCTACATGGATATCAGGAATGAATAATATTCCTATCCCTTTGGATTGGAATACAGCAGTATTGCAATGTTTGCATATATCATGTTTTACTTAGCAAACATGATCAAAGTGGTCCTTAAGTTCACATCTCATGACCACTTTATTCCTAGTCTAAGGTTGTCCTGTGGGTAAGAGATTGATATTTTCCAGGTGTAGAGCAAAGTACCTAACATTGTAGGTTGAAAGCTATACTATTAAATTAGTTACTTCTTGTTCATTACCATTTAAGTGTAGTCTCGTAAAAAGATTTGTATTAGTATGGACCCACAGAATCTGAACATTTCTCTCCTGAGAACTTCTAGTTCTGTGTAACATACCATCCAAAACTAAATTTGATTGTTTCCTTCAGCAAACTTTCAGAAAAATATAAATTCCAGGAAACTCTCCTTAACATAGAAAATAACAAAGAATTTTTACACTTTAACGTTTGGAAATTCACACAGGTGTATTAAGATTGCTTATCTTTTCCTCCCCTTGTCTCCTTTTTCCTGCAGAAGATATCTGCTTTCTGAAAATCAGGTAGTTGTGCTTAAATAACTGTGCCCAAAATCAGTAGCTGCTTTTAAAAGCCCTGTTGGTTTGCTGGACTTAATTTTGTTTGGGGTTTTTAACAGCAAAATGTTGATTATCCAACTGTTTACACATAAATGAGTAAAAGATATCAATTACTCAGTACTAATCTGAAGTGTGCTGTATTACTACAAGTGTGGTGTATTACTACAAGCTGAGGATTCTGGTATTTCTTCTTACTTATTTTATAAATCTGGATATCTTCTTTTTTTATTCTTATTTTCTTAACCAATGATCTTTGTTCTGCTATATTGCTACAAAATTATCAACAAAGGTCTGTGGCCTGTATCTATCTTCCTTCTGGTTTTTATATATGAAACACTCGACAGAGAAGTGTTTAAAAAAAACATCTTTATGGTTATGTTCATATAGTGGTTTTGCTTCACCAACTTCAGATTTCCCAATTTTGAGATTTTCCCGGCCAATGCACCAAAGAATACGGCAAGTTCAGTGCTGGCCAATCACCAATACACTCACTTCCTACTGTGAGACAGGATTAGGAGAAAGGCAAAGCAAGCTCAAAACTTTAAAAGGATATAAAGAAAATTTCATTAAAAGTAACTAAATGGAAAGAAAAAAAGTAGTAAGAATCCAAACAAACCCTTCAGAACACTTCTCCCCCCACAACCTTTTCCTTCCCACTGACAATGTAAAGAAACCAAACCTAAGATTTCCAGTCAGTTTACCACCTCTGAAATACTCTTTTTTCAGTTCACAGAGGGAGACAAGTCCCTCTTGTTAAGGTTATGGAGACTCCTCCACAAGAGGAAAAAACAGTTCTCTCGTGGCTCTAAATTTTGTCACAAGTAACAGCCGCATGGGGAACCCTGCCATCATGAAATCCTTCCCATTTCCACAAGCTTTCCCACAGCTTGTCGATAGGCAATGCCACTTTATGAGGTATTGTTTTAAAGATGAGCTGTTCAAAGGCAAAAGTTCTCATTATCTATCTCTAAAATAATCTTCATCCCTGAGAACAGAAATCTTCTTCTCCGGGAAGCACAAGACTACTCACTTTCTCTGTTCAAACTTCTCATGGGATCACAGCTATTTCAACATCTGCTTATCACAGCATGGAGGCCTTTGCTAGATATAAATTTGAACACTTTCATCTCCCCATAGTTTCATGTGTTATAAGGAAAAAGAATCCTTTCTCCATAGCTTACAAGAGGATTTCAGCTCCAAAAACAAGGCATCTCCTCCTCCTTCCCATCTGGGACTTAACTCCTTCCTCACTGACCTTGATGTCTTCATGCTGTTCCTTTATATGCTTGCATCTTGCTTCTTTCTCTCACTCGAGGGAGGATTGAAACACTGAAAGGGTTAACATCACGCCTGAGGTCTACCCGACCCGCCGGTAACTTGTGGCGGGGAGCTGCAGCTGGACTGTGTCAGGATCGGCCTCATGGTTGGTCTTTTCTGCACGGGCTGCAGGGGTCTCTGGTCTCAGCCGTGCTCGGGGGAGGGGGCCTGACGGCAAAATCTTCATAGCCGCGGCCAGCCCTGCTCCGGCCAGGGCTCTGGAGCCCCCCGCGCCTTCCTGCCTGGCAGCTGCTGGGGCCCGGCCCGGCCACACCAGAGCCAATTATTGGGGGGGTGGGGGAGGGGGGGGAGGAGGCGTTGGGCGGCCCGAGGAGGGGGGCCCGGCCCGCGGAAGGACCGCCCGGCCTGGCCTGGCCGAGATAGGGGGGCCGGGGCTGGGGCCCACCGCCTCCTCGCTGACTGGAAAGGAAAGAGTGAGTTCCTGGATTTTTTGTTCTTTAACATGTGTGTTCCACAGAGGCATGTCCAGCTTCTCAGTGGTTCAACAGACTGTCAGTTACACAAAAAAGCTTTGCATCACTTCCCTGAATTTCCTGCCATTCCAAATCATGACGCTTCATTATCACTATGATGGTGTTTCTGTAAATCTGCAAGTAATTTTAGGTTCATAGTAAGATTCTGTGTGCACTCTGTACTTTCCTGTTTGTTTTGGGTGTGAAATAACACAATGGGACATTCTGAGTGTTTCTTATCAGTGTAAATTGAGGTTCTTATTTATAATTGAGTATAATTTTGATTGTCACAGAAATATGAAAAACAAATTCTGCAAGTAATATTTTTCAAGTGCTGGCATATTCTGTTAAAGAAGCCAAGGAGCTTCCACAGAGGTAATTTAAAACAGTTCATAGGGCAATTTAACTATGAATCAAGAAAAAAGTAATTATTGATGTCTCTCTGAACAGATCTCAGTATGTGTCTTTGGTAATTAATTCATTCTTTCTCCCTCCCTTAAAAAACAAACAAACAAACAAACAAACAACAACAACAAAAAAACCCACAATAAAAGGAGGGAAGGACCAGTGAAGTCAAAAGGGAAGGTGTCATGTTAGGGCATTTTGGAAAGAGAAGGCTTAACTTTCCCTGTCCTGATAAACCTATTTAACAAACTTCTTGCATGAATACATAAAGCAGGTTATAAAAGAGATCAGGAAAGAGATTTTAGTATGATTAGGACAAGGGTAATATTGTGATAGGAAAATGGTTATGATTTTAAAGTAAAAGAGGGTTGTTTCAAAGTAGGTAAGAGCAAGCAATTTTTTTAATGACAGTTGTGAAAACTTGAATAGGTTCCCCAGAGAGGTGGTAGATGTTCCATCCCTGGACATTTGAGGTCAGACTGGACTGGGCAACCTTGTATAGTGGTAGGTATCCCTACCATTTCAGGGCCTTGGACTCTAAAGATCCTTTCCAACTCATACTATTCTTTGATTCTATGGCACCATGTGAAAACACCTCCAAATTTTCCTTTGCCTTGTCAGAAGGTCTCATGTAGTCTTATTATATGAAGTAGAAGTCTCTGGTCTACAAGTTTTGTGACAGTATTTGTGTTCTTGATGTTATTGTACAAGCTAATCCCAAGCAAACCCAATCTCTCACTTTGTATTTTGCCATTAAACTCAATGCTTGAGTGCCGCCATGCCCACCAGAAGCCTGCTTTGGCTTGTCTGACCAGCTGACATGGTCAGCTGCAGGGGACACTCCCCTGTTCCTCCAGGAGGTTCGGGGAGCGGCTAGGATGGTCACCCGCCCTGGGACGGAGGAGATGCAACGATGTCCCGTGAAGAAAAGAGGCAGGCTCTCTGCTGGGGTTATAATCCCAGGTTTATTGCAGAGCTCCTGGGAGCTCCACACCTCAGGGAAACAGCCAATGAAGAGCCCCGATCAGGGCTGCGCAACATGTTGTAAAGTGGGGGGGGGGGTGTCAGCAGGGGGAAGGGATCACCCACCAACCAATTGGGGAACCCGGGGAAGTGGAAGGTGGGGGTGACAAATAGGTACAATTCACAATGGGGAAGGCAGGGAGGCAGGACCCCTGGCCCTCGCCCAATCACTCAATACCCTTTGTGGAAGGTTCTGGATAGGTGGGATGGGGAGTCGAATGATGGACAATGCATCAGGGACAGGATAAGGGAATGATTAGGCAGATTTTTGCTGATTGACACTAAGGGAGGAGGAGGAGGGGATTTGACATATAAGGAGGGGGGCAGCTTAGGGTAAAACCACTGGGGAAAATGGGGGATATGGGGATAAACCATTACAGAACAAAACATAAAAACACAATACAACACTTCAGTATGCACATCATCTTTTGGAGAAAACACTATTTTGTTTGTAAGCTAAACAACTTAGATTGCTGTGTCTTCCCATGGCAATTAAGGAGGCACCCTGATGTCCTATCTACTGTGTTGTTTTTGTAGGAACCACACAGTAATTGAATGAAAACTGATTACTACATCAGGAAATTAATCACAGGGTAAAGTTCTTGTGGGACAGGATGTTTTATCGATTTCAGTCCTCTGACAGTTTGTGTATTTTTGATTTATTAAAGAAGTATGGATATTGATCTAGCACCAATATCCAACTGTGACGGATGAAAACTCTCTAACAGTTTTAAAGTTAGAAAGTGTATGTTTATTGCGACGCTGGGCCGCGTGCGGGATAGCCCCCAAATACACACCACACCTTTCAAATGATTACAGAGTCCTTTTATCCACACAATAATTGACTATCCAAAATACAAATACATATTCATCATTTTGGTACATCCCATTCCTCACTTCGGATGCTAATCATTTCGAAAGCTATTAAGCATGCATAGTTTGTTCCTTGAAATGGGTCGGTGGTCCCTTTCATGGGGAGGGGTCCCAAAATGAGGAAGTAAATGAAGTCTTCCTCATTCTGACCTTTCTACCTTTTCAATGCAAATATGACAAATGAACCTTGGTAGAACTCCCATTCCCTGTCTTCAATTGGTTTCAGAACAGAGGAGGCCCACAATTGTCTTATGTTCCTAAAAGCTATTTGTCAGTTTCTATATTCTCCATTATAAACCCAGCTAACTAAACATTGTGTTGACAAGCAACCAATTATTAGTTAACTACTAACTCTTAACTTCATCAAGGCCTAGTCATTTATTTTAATTAACTCTAGTAAGGCTTATCTCTAACTAAAATCTTAGCTCCTCTAAAATCTCTAAATCCTTTAAAGTTTATGTTTCATTTTCAGAATCAGAATAGATTTAGTTACTATATAAAAGAAATAATATTAGAAGTTTTTTGCATATGCATTACCACTTTCCTATTTTTGTTTTTATAAACCTTGACTAACTGTTGGCAAAAATATCAAGAATCAGTGGGAAAATTTGAAAGGAGATAGGATTACAAAAGCTTAGAAAAATAAACAAGGAACTACACAGATGAAGCAGAGAAAGATTACAGCTGCAAGTATATAATCAGGTCAGTGTGATTGCCTCTGGGAATACTTACTGGTATACTGTTCACACAGTGGGCTGTACTTTTCACGCCTTTCATATGCTGCTTATATTCTACTTTGTGTTGTGCAAGTCCATGGATGAATTTATACTGATGTTAAGTATCTTGTCTTTCACCAAATCACAAGTTTTTAAAAATTTCTTTCCCATGTATTTCCCATACAAACCATTGTCAATAATTATTTTCATATATAAAATGAAACAAAGTTTCTAACACCCCTTTAGGGCTCCCATGGAAGTGTTTCTTTACTGCATTAATTCCAGGACCACTTCTAGATTGCAGACTCCTTCTAGCTGTGAAAGACACCTGCATGGTGGGCTTTTCTAAGATCCTAGATATTACCTTGACTAATCACTCTGAATATTTTTTTTAATTCCATTTTCTAATATTATTAGGGTGAAGGCACTCACTCAGGCTCAACACTGGAAATCTCCACAGTTAGAATCTGTTATGTGTGGTTTGTTGAACTTTGGTAGTGAGTTTTTTTTTTTTTTTTTTTTTAACAAAGTACTGATGTGAGTATATGAAATTTTTGAAACTAAATTCAGACATGCTGTCTTTATTTTTCCACTTTAGTTTTAATATCATTTATGCATAAAATTAAGAGAGATAAGAGGGTTTATATTTTGTATAGTGTTTTGAATGAGTAATATAGTTCAGCTGGGTAGAAATGTAGGCTTAGAAGTTATGCCCCTTTAAAAAATCTGATTTTAAAAAGGAAAAGTAGCTTATCACATCGCTTTACCATATCAGCAAAGCTTTCTACTTGTCAAATGTCCTTCATTAAGGTGGCCAGTTGTTTCTCTGCTTTGGTATAGTCCATTTCTGAGATTTTTTCAGCTGACTAACAGGAACAGGAAAAGGAAAATGCAACGTTATTCTTGCTAACCTATTGCAAACAGGTGTTCAGGTTTGTGTAGAAGAAACACAGCACTTTTGATTTTGCAATGACACCTCCTTTGATTTAAGGAGAAAATTGAATCCAATATCTTTCATTATATTGTGTGATAGCATAGAGAATTTTCCAATGTCAGAGTTATAAAGGAACTTCTTAAAATATTTTTTAAAATATGACTGTGTCATATTCTGCATAAATTGTGTCTCATCAGGACAATTCCTTTGGAACATTTTCTGCAATTTATTAAATAAGATTCTTATATGATTTTGTAGTGAGAAGGAGAGAAATTTTAAGACTGCCTTTGGCAGCAGTTGTCATGCACAGGCAATTGCATTAGAACATACTAGGAATGTTTATTTATATCTTTACTTCTGTTTTATGTTTTTTATTACCATGTTCTGCATCTGTAGAAAATTGAAAGTCAGTCAAGGAATATTAATTCATTTAAGAATTTGTGTCTGTAGGTGCCATATCAATCCCACTATGGTAAGCGAGAAGTAGCCACAGCAATCATCTTAAAATCTAATTAGAACAAATATTTGTAAGCATATTCAGCATGTTCCATTTGGAGAAGAAGTAATGGACACAAGTTGGAACATAGGAAATTCTGACTAGATATGAGGAAACAAAAGAGAATGGTTCAATACTCTTACAGATTGCCTAGAGACCACATGGGATTTCAAGCCCTAGCAAAGTTCAAGTCTAGACATGATACTTGAACGTTCTGATTTAATTAAACATGCTGTGAGCATAAGGATGAACTACCTGATTGCATGAGATTACTTCCAGCAAAAATTATTCCAGTGCAGCTGATCTTAGAAGCCAAACATACATTTCTTTTACTCATAAACTTGATAGTTTTTTTCCCAGGACACTGCTTTAGTTTTGAGGTTAACAGTTTGAAGCATGTGTTAATATTAAATTTGTTTTGCTCAAGCAATACATCTAGTAATTACAAGAACTAAACAAAGTGCAGACAGTGTGAACAGGAGAACTCTCTTCCATTGGCTGCCCATAGGGTTAGTTGCGTCACTTTTTAATATGACTGTGCTATATGCCTGTTCATTTATATTTTGTTTGCATGCTACAAGGCAAGCCTTAAAACAGTTCACGTGAAAAGAAAATAAGAGGAAATGCTATCCCTGCTGGGAAGATGAACCAGAAAAAGATCAAACAAAAATCTGTGAGAAGCAGACAGCTTATTTGATATGTAGACTAAGAAATTGAAAACAAGAAAACCTTTCTCTTAAGAAGGATGGGAAATTTACAGGATAAGATCCCAGCTAAACCTAAATTTTTTGAAAAAAAATTTAACAGCTTGAATTTTATTTTTTTATAATAAAAAAGTATTATTAATATATCCCCTCTTTATGCCCCTGGAAAGAGAAAGAAATGGTTCTAGAGGAAGGAAGAAAGTAACATATTTGTTTCAAGTGTTCAGGTAAAAACAAACGAACAAAAAAAACCCAAAAAAAACCAAAAAAAAAACCAAAAAAAGAAAGTTTTCACAGACCACTGTGAATTTGCTGTTGATTACAGGAGCTATTAATCAGGAGCTATTAATTTGTCTGGAAATTAAGGAACAGGATGCAGAGCACTGAAGGATCTGCAAGGACTGAATTCCAAGGACTGAATTTAAACAGCAATAATTGCCCAAATATATGAATTACAGATTTCTGGAAAAGTTATGGAAAGCTAGCCTGAATCATAGTTTTATGCAATGTCAAAAAGAATATCCTAGCTTACAAAGAAAGGAAAAATCATCACAGGGGAATTCCAAGAACATCCTCCCTCTCTGTATGCTTTTATTTTTTGTAGCAAATAAACAGATAGCTGTCCAGCTATGACATCTCATCTAAAGAAGAGTTTGGAAGGTCTGTAAATTTTTTTTTGCAGGAATACTGACTACAGCAAAAGACTGCTTTGACACCCTCTGTATCTATTCAGAATTCTTAGACTAATAAGAAAGCCTAAGTGCTATTAAATGTTATTGCAAGGATCAGGGCTTCCTGGTAAGTGCTATTTTTAATAATGTCTACAAGATACATGAGTCTACAAGAACTAACCTTTTAACAGCTACCATTGTTAACAATTACATCCCCTTGTAAAATGAACTTTTAAAATACTCATATTACAGGTAAATGGCAAAACAAAACATACCATAACACTCCAAGATAAAACTTCACATCTTTCTTTATTTCAATACTAGTCAATAGTTATCATTTGCTCCAGCTGGAATCCTGGCCCAAGCACACTGCTACTAAGTTGTAAAGTTAATTTCACACTTTTAACCTCAACTTCCATTGCAAGGTTATTTCAAATTAAGGTCATGACTTTATTTTATATAAATATATGAATAAATAGAGAAAAGCATTATTTTCCATTGTTACTGTCTTTAAGTCTTTCAGTGAAAGTGGAAAACATGATTTTTATCAATAGAAGAAGATATCTTGCATATTAAAAAATATAAATGGGGAAAACTCCCCAAACTTCATTTATCAAAAGAGTTTATTGGCTGTCCATATATCCAACAATGGGTCAATATCATGACAGCTGTATACCTGCCAGTTTTAGGGATAAAATATCCAGTGAGGGTAAGCATGACAAAATCGCATTTAAAAAGAAAACTGTGTATCCTGAGTCAAGTATCCTATGTTACACAGAGAAACTATCCAAATTTCTATGAAGGAGGCTAGTCTACTGCCTAGCAAGCTGGAAAGTTTCAGGCTTTAGTTCAGTTTTTACTCAGTTTTCACAGAATAAAACAATTCCGAAACAGAAAAAGATATATGAAAAAAAAATAAGGATCTAGGGCTATCACAATAATAAATATAAGAAATGCCAGAACTTCAACAAAGGGAAGAGCAAAGCCCTTCAGCCTGGGGAAGAACAACCCCATGCACCACTATATGCTTGGGGCTGCCCAGCTGGAAAGCAGCTTGGCAAAAAAAAAAAAACCACCACCACCAACAACAACAACAAAAAACCTAACACAAAGAAGACTAATGGTATCTTGTGCTCTGTTAGACCAGGTATTGCCAGCAGTTTGAGGGAGGTGTTGCTTCCCATCTACTCAGCACTGGCGAGGCCACAGCCTGGAGTATATTGTCCTGTTCTGGGCTCACCTGTACAAGAGACACATGGACATATTGAGGAGAGTCCAGTGAAGGGCCAGAAAGATGCTTAAGGGACTGGAGCTCTTGTATTTCCAGCTAGTGTGTAAGGTTACAATTTACCCCTAGTCTAATGGAAGATATTTCTATTGTGGTTCTCAATTCACATTCTTCATGTGAATCAGGAAGCATTCTGCAAAAAGAGAAGCCTCAAACCATCTTAGTCTGGGATGCTACCTTCCTAGAAGAGCTGACAGATCTGGACAGAGCATTATGATACATGAAGTATTACAATCTGTTTTTTGTACCCAGACTGACTTGTTTGAAATCTCCATGTTCTTAGTTTGAAATTTCCAACATTTCCTAAATGCACATTTTGGCAATGTGGGTTTATTTTGGAGTTTGTATACACAAAAATCATTTCACAAATGTTATTATCACAATGTAATGCTGTCCTAGATTGCAAGGCAAGATGTATTCAATTGCCATCTGTTAGAGGTGTGGCAGTTACCTTCTCTTAATTCGACAGTTTTCTTTATCTCTTCCACAAACCAATCCTCCCTCCTGGGGAGACATCTGCTGTTAATGGCCTATTGAATTTCACTGCATGACTGATAAAAGTTGCAGCATCCCATTGTGAGGTGCTCTGCCCAGAGGGAGGAGCCAAGCATTTCTACCTGGATATAATATTGAGTTTCTGGAACACCAGCACGGCTTTTTCTGCACTGGATTTCCCAGAGGAACAGCTGCCTCTTCCACTGCAGGAAGACTACACCCTTTTCTACAGGATCACTACTCCAACAGAATCACACCTCCAGGAGGACTCCAGGAGGTGGAACCTCCAGAATCACACTCCAGGAGGACTGCAGCCATAGTTCCCAATTGGACTGCTGCCAACAACCTGACCAACGGTGTCAGGTTGTATTCTGACTCTGTCAGTGTTGTTTTGGTTCACTGTATTGTTTATCTGCATTGTTTATTTTATGTTTTTATTTTCTTCCTTAATAAAGAACTGTTATTCCTGCTCCCCTATTTTTGCCTGAGAGCCCCCCTTAATTTCAAATTTATAACAATTTGGAGGGAGGGGGTCTACATTTTTTTTTTCCATTTCAGGGGAGGCTCCTGCCTTCCTGAGCAGACACCTGTCTTTCCAAACCAAGACAAATGTATACCCCTTTTATTGCTTTTATTATTTATCTGGTTTTATATGGACCATTATTTTCATAGAACATGAAAGCATAGACAACTGTGAGAAAACTGGTAGAAGCTGGAAGCAATGAAGGGAAGAATATTTCATAATGAATAGGCCTACTTTAAAAGCATATTCATACCTCTCTTCTCAGCAACAGCAAATTAATGCTTTTATCCTCTCACAAAAACACGCTCTTTTTGCATTAGTCTGTCTTCAAAATGTAATTATATACTTCAATCATCAGATATTAATATGATGGAAAAGAGATATAAACTGTGTGTTTGGTCCTGCAAACAAATCAGAAGGAGTGAATAACTTCCTCTTTGAATAATTAGAGTGTGATTATCAAAGTCCTAGGGAAGAATGCGTACAAGAAGCGAAGTTTAGGAAGGCTTATGGTGATCCTCCCCCTGTCCTACCATTTTTATTTAAAGGACGACAAATCACAGGGAATATGTATTTTTGTTTCTGACCTGTTTGCAAAGAAACTCACCTGCACAAAATTGTCCTTAAAGCAATTTAAACGCTGTGTGAAAAAGATATTTTGTTAGTGGCTATATTTGTTTCAGTGTAGCTTAATGGCATATCTTTGTATGAGGCATTCACCTACCTAAGTAATAAATAGTATTGATGCCAAAACATTTTAAGTGCTGGACAGGACTGATTCAAGTATCTCACAAACACAGAGATAAAACATGGTGGTGGTTGTCCACCTAGTAGAATATCAAACTGAAGAGAAATGTGAGAACGTTAAGTTAGTAGATATTAGTGTTACACAAAAGAGAAATCTCTATGTCCAAAGAAATGGGACATAGAAGATGTGATGGCAGCAGCCTGGGGAAATATAGAGGGGAACAAAGCAATGGCCTGTCATACCAGAACACTTAACTCCATTTTGCTGGGTACAGCAGTGAGGCACTTAAAACAAGAATATGGCAACAAGCAATGATTTAATCCTCTGCCTTGGTCTTTTTCCTAAGCTCTCCTCTTTCTTCCTTTCCTTGAAAAGTGGGGGAAAATTAAATAGGGAGACTCAACTAGCTTACAAAGGAAAGGAGATATCGGTGACTGATGAAAGACTGACTTTTTTCTTTCCTTCATCTAGGCAGACTACTCACTCTGTGAATAAAATCATAAAGGATAACTTGTTACTTACAGTTGTCACTAAGTGCTTAATAATGTGGTGATACATTCAGATAATCATAACCAGGACTTCCTGGACTGACCAAGTCTCCTTTCTTAAAGTAATATGATTTAGCCTGATTTTGCATCTGAATTAGTGCTATGCCATATTTTACTGCAAAAATATGTTTATGAACCACAGGATGGCAAAAGAAGATTTGTGTTTTTTCCTTTTTCTGTAGTAAAAAAACCCCAATTTTCATTTTGGTTGCAGACTGCCATATAGAACTAATTTATGATTTATGAATTGTATTGCACAAATCAGTTTATGCACATGGGTTCTAATTTATACAGATATTAAAATACAGTCTCATGAAAATTATTGAAATTTTCAGTGATTTGAAGAATGAAGGCAACGAATTCAAGGAATTTCTTCCTACTAACTTTCTGTTGTGTAACACATGTATTAGGAGAGAAAGATGGAATTTATTTATTCTTACCTCTAATTTGGAGAGATATAGGTTTGATGGATGGACTGTTAAAATATAAGGAATTGGGTGAATGATTTCATCCAAAGAGTTACATTCAATGACTCAGTGTCCGAGTAGAAACCATTAATCAGGATCCTGTCCTTGGGATTAGTACTACTTAATATCTTCATCAATGACACAGGCAATGGGATTGAGTGCACACTCAGCAAGTTTTGGGCCACATCACACTGATTCATAGTACTCCTGCAGAAGAGGGCTTGGGGGGAGTGGTGGATGAAAAATTTGACAGGAGCCAGCAATATGTACTTGCAGCCCAGAAAGAAAATTGCATCCAGAAAAAAAGTGTAGACCATAGATCAAGGAAGGTGATTCTTCACCTGTACTCGGTTCCTGTGAAACCCCACTACTGGAAATATTCAAGATCAGATTGGAAAATGCTTTGAGGAAACTGACCTATTGAAGGATTTCCATGTCCATGGTGAGAGTTTGGATCAGATCATCTAAAGACCCCATCCAACCCAAACCATTTTATGATTCTACAAGTCTGGTTAATTGTTAAATCTTTCTTGGCAGTTGTGAACTTATTGGTGAGCAAAGATCAAAGTGAAACAAAAACTCATTTCTTTCAGCTTTTTCTTCAATATTTATAAAGGCATATTATTATAAGAGAAGGGAAAAACCAAGATGCCTTATTTATTTATATAAAACAGTTCTCTCATGGCTTCAGTGTCACCGAAATCAGCCGCCCAGGATAGGAAAATCTGCTCGCAGTGTGAAAAGTCCCTCCCATACCTTGCAGCTATCTCATGACTGCTTTCATGGACCATGTCAACTTATTATGGTGCTATTTTAAGGATGAGCTGTTCTAGCATAACATAAAAGTTCTCTTCATCCATCTCTGGGAACAGAGGTTTTCTATTATTATCTCTGGGGCAAAGTTTCTCATCTCTCTCTGTTCAAGATTCTCATTGGATTACAGTAACATCAGTTACAGTTTCAATACTGGTGCCTTGGCTTACAGTTGTGTTAGAACACTGCATCCCCCTAATGCATTTCTATGAGTTATAGGGGAAAAGAATCTGATGTATCAATTATATCTTCTCTATAGCCTTATAAGAGGATTTCAGCCCAAGAATTAAGACAACTCCTCAATCCCTTCCCATCTAGAATTTGACTCTTTCTTCACTGACCTCAGAGTCCCATGTTGTTGTCTTTACATGTCTTCACCCTTCCTTTTCCCTGATTCAGGAGAGAATTGAAGTTCGTAGGTTCATTTGTTCTCAAGCTTTATCAATTCAAAACAATTTTTATAGAGTCCTGTATCATTGAAAAATTGATCTTGTCCAGGCTCTGCAATTGAGGAATTGCTGTGTCTTTTTGCTGCTGATCATGTGGTCCCGGCTGGCACTGTGCAAGTCACACTGGCTGCCGGCACCACTCCTCATTTTTCCTTCATGCGGGGTACCAGGAAAGAAAAAGAAAGAAAAACTGCTGCTGCTGCTTTTTTTCCTTCAGTCTGCAACATAGCTGGGTAAAAGCAGCTGAACAAAGTCTATTGAATCATGCAGAAATAGCTGTGGCTGCATGGTCCCAGCCGTGTGGCTGCTTCTGGTTCAGGACAGCAGTGGCTGCACGGCTGGTCCTGGTCCTGGCCCCTCTGGGCTTTGGGGCCACTCCCAGCTCCAGCCACAGGGCCATTTCCTGGTGCTGGTCCCCGGGCTCTGCCGAGAAGGGGCCCACCCCACTGAGAAGGAGCCACCCGCTGAGACATGCCCTTGGTAGACTCCCCAATGAAGGGCTCGGCAGCCCACTCACCACCCCTCTAGGGGCAGAAAATCTTGTCTAGGCCACACACTGACCTGGCCATGGGGGCTGTGTGGGCCCAGCCCGGCCTGTTCAAAAGCCAGAAGTTAAAACAGCATTTTCCTGGGCTTCCTTTGTTTTTAAATATGCTTTTTTACAGGACTGTGCTTAACTCCTTTAAGTGGTCCAACCAGGTGTCAATCCCCAAACTTAGCCAGCTGATTTGCCCTTCAAAACCAGCCAGTTCATTAGCTCTGGCAGGTCTCCCAAGGGAACTACCCTCTTCCCCCAAACTGAAAACCAGACTTTCATTTAACTATGACAGTGTTATACGTACATACATCCTTAGAAGCATTAATCTGGGCAAGTCTAGCAACACAGGCAGAGAAGATGTTTTGCCAAGGATTTCAATGTAACTTAGTCAGAACTGAAAGCATTTTGACTCTATAGCAAGGTTTTTGCTGTTATCCTGAATCTCTCATATCCACAGCTTCATTGTCTATGCTACCCAAGACAGTGAAACTAAAGTCAAATTGGATATGTCTCTGTGTCAGGCAATCATATCTCTAGTTTCTGCACAGGTGGAAATCTTTGTCAGTTCTTCCCTATTGTGCTGGTTTGAAGGTAAACCAGTGGGAGAAATGAACTCCACACAAATACCTTGTGAGAGATTTCAAGTCAGAGAAGCAGTTCAATAGGAAAATAAATAAATTACAATAAAGTCAACAGAAACACTGTCTTAAACCAACAAAGTCAGAGTACAACCTAATACCCTGTTGGTCAGGGTAGTGGTAGCAGTCCAGTTAAATGGTGGTTGAGTCAAGTTGGAGTGATGGATGTGGTCTGTCAAAAATGGTGGTCCTGTGGAAAGGCCTGGTCCTTCTCTGGCAGTCCAGTGGTGGTGGTCAAGAGCTCCTGTCCTCTGGGTGTCCAGTGGTGGTCGTGGTGTCCCAAATCCCAGGTTATGCACAGGCAGGAATGTCTGGTACCTCCTCCAGGGTGGGGACTTTCACAATGGGATGATGTAATTCTGTGAGTCATTCTTGGGAGTCGTTGATGGCCCATTAGCAGAGATAATGCCGTCAGAGTAGGTGGTACTGCTTGTCTCAGTTTAGAGACAAGTTCAGGAGAAAATCACTCTAGAATGAGTGTTTCCTCAAAAGTAAAGGTCTTCAGCAATCCCTTCTCGCCAATAAGAAATTAATATTAGTGGACAAAAGTGAAAAAAACTAACAGTTTATTGATAAACAGAATTCCTGCACAGCACAGCACAAAAAAAAAAAAAAAAGACTAATGTTGATGATATTGAATTGACCCCCACCCCACACACACACCCACACCAGAACAGTAAAATCCACAAAGTGCCAGGGAAAGAAAAAAACAACGGCTGTGGGAATCCTTAAAATCAAAGGGTTTTGGGAAAGCTGCAAAAGGCAGGCCTCAGAGACAGCAGAACTGCGATTAGAGCTAAGCAGTAGCCATAAGATTTGTCAGCAGAAAAATTATATAAGAAGTAGAAAAGTAAAGACAAATAGAGCAATGATCTGTGTATTAAGGCTTGTCTAGAATAACTCCCTAAGCTACAGAAAAGTATATCTAGCAAGATATTAGGAAGTTCTAAGCTTAATAATGGAGCTCTGTGCATTGTATCTTAAGGCTTCCAAGCAGGTATGGTATTTTAAATAAACAAGCATTGTTTTAACAAAAGGTATGTGTGCTTATAGTGGTTGGATAGAACTACTGTCAATATGCTTTTGCTTTGTGTGATTGGCCAAAAAACATTTAAAGTAAGTTGTAATATTAAGTTCTTTGTCTGCTGCTGGGGATGTGAACTGCTGGCATCTTCCCATTGTCATAACCATGTAATGAGATTGATGCTAGAAAATAAAACAGCTCGAGATGCGTTCCTCAGCAGTCCGTCCCGTTTGTGATTTGTACATAGACCTCTGGCTAGCGATAACGGCCAGCCATTTGACAGGGAGAAACAAAATTGTGCTGGCTTCTGTCTCAGGGAAGAAAAAGACCCCAAAAGATATGCTCAGCAGCTCGGGCAAAACCAGGTAAGAACCTGGTAAATCATGTTGGTCTCCTCTTTACAGCAGATGAAGCTGGTAGACTTTGATGTCATTTTTCATGTTGGTTCAGCCTTTCTGAGGTCTGGGGCTGCGATGGAGAAGTCCCTTGGCTCCCGCTGGTCCCTGGCTGATTTGTCTCTCATTGATTGTTCTCTCTGATCTCAGACTAAAACCAAACCATTCAGGAAAAAAAAAAAAACCACTCAGAACATTTGTTGTGGCAGTCTCCCATGCCAGGGAAAGGAAAAAAAAAATCTTGCCTAAGCTAACAAAAAATCAAGCTAGCTAAACAACAAAATAACACAGTCCCTGCGGCACCACAGACACCTGAGAATGAGGCTTTGAAAAAAGCCATGTAAGAACCCCAGGGCTCTCCCTCACACCCCCCAGACCCACCTTTAAAGCTACAGCATTTCTGGGCATAGGGCAGATGATCAGGGAATAGACTATCATCATAAAATCACCCCAAGACATGGCTGCTTCCCTGAGGAAAGTTATCATTGTTGAGTCGTGATGAAGATAAAGAAAGATGGCTCCACCCATTTTAACAGTTCATCAGAAGGTAATATAGATGGTGGTAGAATACATACTTTGGTTACACTCCATATTGTAGCCCAGGGTACCTATACCAACTGAAGACCAGAATACAAGCTCAGAGCGTAACAAGAAAAACAAATAATTTGAAGTGGCAATGAAAATGGTTTGAGTCTTCTGAGTAAACATGAAAGTTAGGAGAACATTTATTTTCTGTTCTGGCCTATGAATTGCTTTCAAAGAAAGATTTTAGCCATTAACATAAATTTACATTCCTTTCATCATTGTTTCTTTCTTATGAAGTTCTCATTTTCTGATTCTCAGCTGATTCTCAGCTCTATCAGTCTTTCTTCTGTACATGTCTTAAAACTGTCTGAAAAGGTTATGGTCCTAGAATCAATAAGACTTTGAAAGTTTCTACTGTGTTTGTAGCAAAATATTGCTACAATATTATACAAAAAAAGGAAATATTCCTTTTTATGCTACGAAGTTCTTTGTGAATGGGATTAGTATATTAGGAAATAGTGGATAAGTGCTTTATGTGGTCATAATCTTTGACTATTAGACATTAAAGGCTGAAGTACATCTGTCCAAGGACATCAAAGATAATGAAAAAAGCTTCTATAGGTGTGTTTGCAATTAAAAAAAGGCTAAGGAAAATGTCCTCTCAGAAAGGTTATGAGAGACCCAGTTATCCAAGACATGGAGAACACTGAGGTACTCAGTGTCCTTTTTGTATCAGTCTTCACAGCAAATGCCACAGTCATGCTGCAGAAGGAAAAGAGAGAAACTGGGAGAAGGAAGAACCTCACACTCTAGGAAAAGACCCGTTTCAAAAACATCTAGGGAACCTGTAGGTGCACAGATCCATTGAACCTGATGAGGTTCATCCATGTATCATCAGGGAACAATCCAAGGATGTAGCTAAGCCACTATCCATCATATTTGAGGAGTTGTAGCATTGCATTAAAGTTCCTACTGACTGAAAAAAAGGAAACATAACCCCCATTTTTAAAAAGGAAGATAAGGGAGACCCAGGGAACTACAGACCGGTCAGTCTCAATTCAGTTCCTTGCAAAAATCATAGAGCAGATCCTCCTGGAAATTGTGCTAAGGCACATGAAAAATAAGGAGGTGATTGACAACAGCCAACATGGTTTGACTAAAGGTAAATAGTACCTAATAAATATGGTGGCCTATTGCTGTGGTTGCGGCTGTGATGGAGGAAGAAAGAACGATTGACATAATCTACCTGGACTTATGCAAGGATTTGACATTGTCCCTCAGCATCCTTGTCTCTAAACATGGATTTTATGGATGGATCACTTGGTGGGCAAGTAATTAGCTGGATGGTCAGATGTGGATATTCTCAGTTCAGTCAGAGAGAAAAGGAGAAAGATTTCTGCCAGGCTAAGCCTGGGAAAAAGTCTGGGAGAAATGTAAACAATCTATTATCTTGTTTTCCATTCATATTGTTTATAGGTATGTTCTACCACACTGACCTAAGTCCAAGTGTGCCAATCAGGTGAAATGTTTTTACTTTAAGACCAATAGAATTAGTCTTCATGATGTTCTCTATAAAAGAGAGACGTACCTTTGAATAAACGCTCATTCTTTGCCTTCTGAAGATGGAGTCTCTTCATTCCCATCCCTGCCTCAACAGCGACAGTCAGACTCAAAGAGGTGTACTCAATGGCTGGATGTCCAAGTGGAGACCAGTGACAAATAACATTCCTCAGTGGTCAGTATTGGGACTGTCATCTTTGTCAGTGACATGGACAGTGGGACTGAGTGAACACTCAGCAAGTTTGTTGATGACACCACTGTGTGGTGCAGTCAACACACTGGAGGAAAGGGATGCCATCAAGAGGGACCTGGGTATGAGAGATGGGTAAGCTTGAAAGGTTGGCCTGTGTGAACCTCATGGATTTCAACAAGGCCAAATCAAAGGTCCTGTGCCTGGGTCAGGGAAATCTCAATCACAAGTACAAGCTGGGTGGAGAATGGATAAAGAGGAGCCCTGGGGAGAAGGACTTAGGAGTGTTGGTGGATGAGAAGCTCAATATATCTTGTCAATATATACCTAGAGGCCAGAAAGCCAACCATATCCTGGGCTACATCAAACGAAGCGTCATCAGCAAGTCGAAGGAGGTGATTCTTACCTTCTACTCTGCTCTTGCAAGACCCCATCTGGAATACTGTGTCCTGTTGCAGGGCCCCCCAACATGAGAAAGTTGTAAATATTTTGAAATGAGTCCAAAGCAGGCTATGAAGATCATCAGAGGGCTGAAATACCTCCATTATTAGGAAAGGCTAGGAGAGTTGGGGTTGTTGGAAAGGAGAAAGCTTTGGGGAGAATTTAAAATAGCCTTCCAGTACCTAAAGAAAGGCTACAAGAAAACTGGAGAGGGACTGTTTGCAAGGACACATAGTGAGTGATAGGACAAGAGGGAAAGGCTTCAATCTGAAAGAGGGTAGATTTAATTAGATATTAGTGAGAAATTCTTTACTTTGAGGGTAGTGAAGCACTGGAACAGGTTGCCCAGAGAAACTGTGGATGCCCCATTCCAGGAAGGGTTCCAGGCCAGGTTGGATGGTGTTTGAGCAAGCTGGTCTAGTAGGGTAGGGGGGTTGGAAGTACATGATCTTTAAGGTCCTTTTCAACCCGAAACATTCTATCATTCTATGATTCTGTGAAATGAGAAACCAAGGAATTATTCTGTAGTCCAGTTGCCACAAGCACACACTTCTTATATTCATTCCATAAAAAGACAGAAAGGGACAGGGCTGCATCTTATTTTCCCACCTCATCAGATTCATGAAGGCAATGAAGTCACCAGAGAGCAGAAGTTAACTAAAATGATCAGGAAGATGGGCTGCTGAAAAGGACAAGCAAATTCAAACCTAGCAGTCTTGCAATCTACTCTTCATCAGCCAGTAAAAATAACTAGTTTGAACAGTCCTTTTTTCACTGTGTATGCAGGAATCAGATCTGTGGCTTCACTACTTACAGCAGCAATAATGCTGTCACTGCATCCAAAATAGAGGTGTAAATTTGAGACAGACTAAGTTTCGTAGGTTGAGTAATATCTTTATTTAAATCAGCTTTCATCAGGTCTTTTAGCATGTTTTTATTGTGCCCATAATTCTTAGCATATATGGAATTCTTTTTCCTTCAAGCATTAGAAGTGAAACAGAGATGAAAATACTGTGTTGAAAAATGAGTTCCTTTTCATAATAAATTGAGATAATTCTGGTAGTGGTGGCATGATTTTATATACACAGTTTCACCACTGAGTGAATAATGCAAGCATGTTTTTTCCATGTGGTTTATTCTAAGCTCAGTGTTTCACTAGGATGAGTATCTAAACTACAGCTGGCCCATTGTGTACTATTTATCTTACCCAAATGTCAAGCTTCTGCCCAAAGCAACTATGCACTGTATTTTCGTGTATAAATATGTAAAGTTTGAAGAATATTTTGATTGGTTCTATCCAACAAATTGTTCCTAATGATCCTGTCCCTCATGGCAATGTCAACAAACAGTAAAAAAATGTCAGACTAGACAACTTACAACACATCTAACCATTTTTAGGATAAATATTGATAGAACTATGAGAAGAATCACTGAACTGTTTTCTCTTGTAAAAAATCTGTCTGTTGTCTGATATTTAACCAATTACTGTAAGTAATCTTGTACAGTGGAAACTACTGTATATGGCTAAGAGGTAACTGTCTGATCCTAGCTATTACAAGGAACAAAAAAAAAACCCAACCCACAAAACCCCTAACAGATACCCATCTTTGCCCAAGAATCAAGATACTATCACGGCCTAGGGTCCCTGGGGTCCATCCAGCCCCCCGGGCAGCTGCCACCGTAGGTGGCACGGATAGCGCTGTGCTTCATGAGCTCAGCCTGCCTGGGCCCTCAGGCTAGCTCCCAGCTGCAGGTGACTTTAGCGAACAACTTTGGAGTGATTTCAGCTCTAGTGAATTCAGCTCTTAGTTATTTCAGTTCCATGTTCGCTATGTGCCTCAGCAGACACAGGGATGGAGAGAGGAGAAGCCTGCATGGATTTCTGCAGCGGTGTCTTTATTGGCAGCTCCTGCGAAGGGTTCCAGTGACAGCTCTTCTGCTGGGCAGAGGTGAGGGTTTAAGTAGGCTACTGGGGTGTTGGAAATTGTCCAATGGCTAGGGTTTGAGGAGAATACAACCTGTAGCCTTACAGAGAGATAACAAGGGTCTGAGGGCAGAAAAGGGGCTGCTTTAGTCTGCTCATCATGACTCTGCATTTCTTATCTTAGGCGAGTGATCGCCATGGAGGCCTTGCAGGATCTCTGCCTGCTACAACTCCACTTTCTGTATTTAGTGAAACGGCGTGCCCTATAGTTCTTTTGAAACAGTGGACAAGGCATGAGAACATAGTTAACACAATCACAATTACAAGGAAAATCCACAACATTCCCTTCACCAAAGATGCAACCCATCCTGTTAATCCCCATTGACCGGAAAGGTCATTGACCCAGTCTGGGTTGCTTTCTACTTTTAAGTCCTTCCCAAATTCCTTCAGTTTCTGGATGTTCGTGTGGATGGATTCCGAGCGTGAAGAGAGATTGAAGCAACACATCCCTTCAAAGTCTTTGCAGCCATGTCCATAGGCTAGCAGTAGGAAGGCGATCGCTGCTCGATTTTGAAGTGATGCATGTCTCCTGGTTTCTTCTTCCTTTAAAAGATCGCTTAGGGCGGCAGAGGTAGCATTGATTTGCTTGCTGAGCCCGCATCCTAAGTGATTTATTTCACCAAGAGCTTTAGCTGCAGCTACCCAGGGTAGGAATAGGGACACTGCAATCTTTTTTGGTTTGTTCCAATCATATAATTTTGGATTGCAATTTTCATCAAACTCCGTGTAGGATCTTTTGTGGCGTTTTAATTAGCTTTCTTTTTTCCAATTATGTAACAAGGTAATATTTGGAGTGAGGGTGGAAAGTTTTCCAAGGCTACAGGGACCTCCCTGGAGGCGGGAGGGAATCCCAGCCCATACTTTGTCACCACAGATGAGAAACATTCCCTTGGGTAATACTTTGGGGTGGAGAGAAGATACAGAGATCCCTTGAGCGATGTAATTGCACCAATCTGGATAATTACAGGCTTTGTTAATGGGTGATATGTCTTTTCTGTATGTGTTTTTTGTCTGGTCAATTTCTGGCCAATTGTTCTTTGGATGTCTAAAGTAAAATTTGACACAGTATGTTGCCTTGGAGGACCCCAATAAGTCCAATTCTTGGGGTTCCTCTTGAGCATTGGGCAACATTTTTGTCCACTCGTCCCAAGTATCTACCATGTTGGGGTCTCTTACCTGTGGTGCGAAGAAGCTCTGAATTATAGACAGGCCAATCATCTGCTACGAATGGAATCCCTACTAAACATGTGGAAAGTGGGTTATCCATGCTTCCCATGGATAAGCACATGTTATCCTGTTTTAATGTTTTTGCTAGGGTTACCCAAACATTGTGCCTAGGCTGTGGGCTAATCTAGCCGAAGGCATACGGTACGGTGAAGAACATCCAGGAAGCAGTGAGGACAGCACCAATGGAGATAATTTTCATTTTTTGGACAGGGATGGGGCTTCTGATAAGGAATATAAGCAACATTTGTTATCTTTATGGTGGTAGGAGAGGGTTTTCTCCCTTGTTCCTTTCCTCCTTTCACTCCCTCCACTTTTTTTTTTTTTTTTTTTTTTCTTTTCTATAAGGTAAGGATAGGGAAGTAGGTATAAGGTTAGATGTTTTTGTGGTAAGAGTTAAGAAGGGAAAGCAATAGGATTTTTTAGGGTAAACAAGGGATAATAACATGTCATTCAGAGAACAATTTGTGTTCAGGCTGTGTCTGGCTTATGGCTTAACTGCTACAGCAGAATGTTGTTCCACTTTCTGCTTTGTCTACTGTCGCGTGGTGGGATGGTCTTTTCTTCTGTATGTGGACATTCGGCGACGTCTTCATCTCCAGGCAGAACTTGTCTGATTTTGAGGAGGTCTTGTATTTGACTCTGGGGAATTCTTGTCACTGTTTGTGGGAGTAGTGTTTGCATTACCTAGGTACGGTTTTATGTTTTTTACTGGGTACCATCTTGGACCAGATGGTAGTAGAACACATGCATACCCTCTACCCCAAGTAATCAGCTGGAAAGGCCCAGAAATTTGATGTGTTTCTGGGTCCTTCACTAGCACTGATGGTTTCTCAGTGAGCTTTGCTTGGGTGGTATTTGCAAAGTGGCAAAGTATTGGCGGGTCAGGCTCTGATGTTGTACAATTTAGGAAATTGATGACGTAGAGACCCTTGCAAAGTCTCTCAACTGGAGATATGATTTTTGTTTCTCTTTGCTGCTGATTGAGGACTCTTTTGAAGGTTTGATGTGTCCTTTCCATGATTGATTGTCCTGTGGGATTTGCTGGTATGCCTTTCTTGTGTTCTATTCCCCATTCACTGAAGAACTCGAGAATTTTCGAGAGATATAGGCAGGTTGATTGTCTGTTTTGATTTGTTTTGGTACTCCCAGGGTAGCGAATGCAAGGAGGAAGAGCTTGATGGTGTGCTGTGTAGTTTCTCCTGGATGAGCTGATGCAAATATTGCTCCCAAAAATGTGTTGACCGATACATGCACGTATTTTGACCTTCCAAAAGGTGTGAAGTGAGTGACGTCTGTCTGCCACAGCTGGCAGCTGTTCAGTCCTCGGGGATTGACTCCTGTCCCCATAGAGGGTATCTGGTAATTTTGACAGTTTGGGCATGTGGTGACAATAGCTTTTGCTTGATCTTTTGGAAGCTTGAACATTCTGATAAGGGCATTTTGATGGTAAAATGCGTGTGACAACTTTGCCTGGGCAAAGATGTCAGGGAAGTTAGCAGTTTCTATTGCCATGGCCAATGCGTCTGCTTTCCTATTCCCTTCTGTGATGAAGCCTGGGAGATCAGTGTGTGACCTCACATGCATTATATGGTAAGGTTTCTTTCTGTGAGAGATTAAACGTGTTAATGCCAAAATCAATTGGTGTAACTTTGGATTGGAAACCTCTTTGAGAAGAGCGTGTTCTGCTGTCACAGCTATACCTGCAACATATGCAGAATCTGTGACCAGATTAAAGGGTTTGTTTTTGAATTTCTCAAAGGCTCTTACAAAAGCTGCTAATTCTGCAATCTGTGGAGATCCCTCCACTATTTGGATGTCAGATTGCCAATTTTGAGTCTTAAGGTCCTTCCAAGTCATTACAGATTTGTGGGATGACCCTGAGCTATCTGTAAAAATTGTTAGGGTTTTGAGTGGTGTTTTACTTTGGGCTAATTTTGGGGTCAGATTAAAGACTGCATTAAAAAGTTTATGTTTTGGGATATGAATGGAAATTTGGCCTGTATAGCTGTCTAGGGCAAATTGGAGGTTTTCATTTGTCTGGAGCAAATGTTCCAGATCCCCAGTGGTTAGTGGCAAATATATGCATGTGAACTCACACCCAGAAAGGGAACGGAGGCAAGTTCTGGCTTTTTTTATTAAATGTCTCATTATTTCCTGGAAGGTGGTAATTGTCTTTGAAGGTTGGTTGTTTGTAAAGATCCATTCCAGTATCAATAAAGGGTCTCGGAGTTGAAGATCCCATTGGAAAATCAGTCCATAGAACCAGGGTGCTTTTCCAAGGATGGTGAACTGGAAAGGCAGCTTGGGCTTGAAGCAATGGGCTTGGCGTGAAGACAAAGCTTCTTGGACCTTGGTGATAGTGTCTCAGGATTCTATTGTGAGCGTGTGTGGAGAGTCTAGGTCCTCGTTGCCATGGAGAAGGTTGAACAGGGAAGCAAGGTCCTCTGTTGTAATTCCTAGCAGGGGACGTACCCAGTTGATGCACAGACTGTGTAAGTCTCTCAGGGTTTTTGGTTGTCTTGGATAGCAAGCTGCTGGGGTACAATTGTCCTTTCTCGGATCAGGAATCCAAGATAAGTCCACGGATTAGTGTACTTATTTTGTCTTCATGGATCTCGAACCCTGCTTTTTCTATGGTTTTGATTATCCCTTTAACTGCTTTTTCTAAGTAAGTTTTTTCTGATGCACAGACCAGGATATCATCCATATAGTGGTAGATGATTGCATCTGGAAATAGCTTCCGTACAGGATACAGGATGTGAGTGACGTACCACTGGCATATAGTGGGTAAAGCTTTTAGTCCTTGGGGGAGATACAACCAAGGGTATCTTTTGAGTGGAGACTCTCTCTTAAGAGAGGGAACGGAGAAAGCGAACCGTGGAGCATCCTGGGGGTGCAGTGGAATGCTGAAGAAAGAGTCATTAATGTCTATGATGGCAAGTGTCCAGTCTTGGGGCAGCATTGATGGCAAAGGCAGGCCAGGCTGGAGGGGGTGCAGGTCCTCAATGACCTCATTGATTTTGCGAAGGTCATGGACGAGTCTCCACCTGTCCGTCACAGGTTTTTGCAGTACAAAGACTGGAGAATTCCAAGGGCTGGTGGTCTCGACAATGTGACCCTTGGCGAGCTGTTCTTCCACAAGGGCTTGTAGTGCACGCAGTTTTACTTTAGAGAGGGGCAACTGGTCGATCCAGATCAGGTCTTGGCGTTTCCAGGTGAGCCAAGGGTATCTGGTAGTGCGCGTTCCTCAGTGGCCTCAGTCAGAAATCCTGACTGGGAATACATAGGGAAGCTCCCCATTGGGATAGAACGTCCCCGCCCCAAAGGGTGATGGGGGGGTCTTACCACAAATGGGCGGATGGTTGCCAGCTTGCCTTCAGGCCCTTTGACGACGATGTTGTGCTTGCTTCGCATGGACATTGTGGCTTCACTGATCCCTGAAATCATTCCTGGTACCGGTTGTAGTCCCCAGTGTGCTGGCCATTCCGAGTGAACCATGATGGTCATGTCCGCACCTGTGTCCAGCATCCCTGGTAGGTGGATCTTTTCTCCTCTGTAGGATAGACCACACTCGATGGTAGGCTTACTTGGTCCCACAACTTTTGCCCACATTACTGTAGGGTTGAGAAGAAGCTGTTCCCTGTGATTCTTCGGGAGTAGAAAGGCTTGTGCGATAGGAGTTCCCTTTGAAAGAAAAAAATGTTAAGTCCATGCAGCACAGCTGGACAGAGATTTCTTGTCCTGGGTGCACTGTTTGTACCTCTGGAATGACAAAGATTTCCTCTGGGCCATAGAGAGTGTCCCCTACAATTAAAATGTTAAAAGGACCACCTTTTGGCATATGCTTGCCTGTGGGAACACAATAAGCATCCTTATTATTGAAGTCAATGGATAAAGCAGTTACCAATTGGCGCCATGTTCCTATCTGTATCGCTCCATGGGTTGGATCCTCTCCATGTGGCCTGGAATCTGCTGGGATGATGCGTGGCTGGATCTGGGTGGCTTTTGATTTTTTGTCTTTGCATGGGGCCTGGCTGTGCTCCGCTGGAAGTTTCCCGAATGCTGTTGGTATCGCTGCTGGTTCTGGGGTCTTTGGTAGGTGTTACGAGGGTTTTGGGTAGGTGACCTGTCTGGACAGTCCTTTATAAAATGCCCAAATTCCCCACAGTGATAGCAGCGGGCCTGGTCTTTGGAAATTACTACTGCATACGCACCAGAAACTCCTTATGCAATACCCTTAGCAACTGCTTAGGCCACTGTGTTTTCAGTGGACAGATGATGTGTACAGCTTTCCACCATTTGCTGTATGGTGGGTTCTGTATCCAAGGGTAAGGCCCTCAGAATTGTTTTACGTTGTTCATTTGCCTTTGACAAGGCAAGCTTACACAGCAGTTCTTTTCTTGCTTCTGTGCTATCTGTTTTTCCAGAGCATCTTTAATTCTGTCTACAAACTTGATAAAGCTTTCATCTATTCCTTGTTTAATACTAGAGAAGTGTTGGGTAGGGATAGAGTCATCTGGGGTAAGAAGCAATGAGGTTTTTGCTGCAGTAGCCAAGTCTTGTAGTGTTGCCTTGGGTAAGGTTTCAGCTTGGTCAAAGGGTTTCTGTAAATCCACTTCTCTGGCCAGCTGCTGGACTGTAAAATCTAGCCTATTTGCATCTTGAGCATAGGTGTCTGATAATGTTTTTAATTGACTTTTCCACTGTCTTTCCCATAGCATATATTCTGCTGGGGAAAGAAGGCAGTTGACAATGTTTTTAAGGGACAAGGACATGAGATAAAAAAAGGGCTTCAAGGAAATTTCTGAAAATATGTGAACTTCTACCATGTTCTTTGGCTATATTTCATACTTGCATCAGTTCTTTATTTGTGTTAGGTTCCCATTTTGTTCTAGTAGTGGCCCCTTCTCTTTTCCCCTTTATATAATTTACTGGGAAGGCAGTAATTCTCTGAGCTAGTTCCCAATCCCCTGCCCAAGTCGCTTCCATTTTAATTAAAGCCCATGGATCAATTTAATCTATGTCAGATTCAGACTCACTATCGTCTGATGAGGTGTGGTCAGGAGGTGATCTATGCTTTTTTTGGGCGTGTTGGATAAATAGTTTACAGGGGTATGGGGGACTGGACAGAGTGGGGGGGGGGCAGCTGGCTGGGCTTGGCTAGAGGGAGGCAGCAGTGAGGGGGTAATGGCAGCGCCACGTGTGGCACAGCCTGCACAGGGCTGCGACGCGTGGAGGAGTGGGGTGGCACCATGGGAGGTTTCGGAGGTGCCGTTACTGGGGCATTGAGGGTGGGTGGTTGGATGCAGCGCTTGGGAATGCAGGCAAGGGAGAAGCGGGGGAGAGGAGGCGGTGGGGTTGGGGGGAGCTGCTGCCATGGGCACCACGGGGGGTGCAGAGATATTCGCTGGGGCTGTGGCAGGCAGGCAGGTAGGGGTGGTAACGGGGGTGGGGAGGGTGATGGTGGGGGTGAGGGGTATGGCCGCGGAGGGGAGAGGCACGGCTACGGGGGTAGGAGGAGATGCGGTGGGCTGCACGGCCATGTTGGAGCAAGGCGGGACGGACCCGATACCCGAGCATGAGGGGGGCAGGCAGTGCGAGCACTGTGCTGTGCATTGCGTAAACAAGGGAGCTGAATCCGCGCGTGCCACGTCCTGGCGGGGGGGGCGGGCAGAGGGATGGGCGGGCTCTGCGGACCCCGTGGGTGCAGGAAGGGTGGGTGGGGACAGCACGATTCCCCTGTTCCCCTTCCCAGGAAGGGTTAAAGCAGCTGCGAGAAGGCTGTTATGTGGAAAATTAGCATTTGAAGGGACTGGCACAGGAGATAAGGGTGGAATTTCCTCTGCTGCTGTTAAGCTGCTTATGTTAGTTTTTTCCACTGCTTTAGTGATAGAATGACACAGAGGCAAGAATTTGGTAACAAAAAAGTCTTCTTTAGTTTGGAAAGCATATATTCTTGTCCCTACTGAATCCCAAAAAGAGTCTGAACTGATCATGTTTATGTTAGTATCTGGAAACTGGGAAAGGATCCATTGAAACAGAATAAAATTTAACAGAGTAGAAAATACATTTGGATTTAGGTGAAATGTGCTGCGTAGTAGCTTGCTAACATAGGTAAAATATGCTGTTTAATCTGTTAACTATGCTGTGCTTGTAAAACCATCCCAGCCAAGAAGAAAGAATGTAATCTCCAAGGTGAAGAGATAAGAGGGGCCCCTTGAACTCTGAAAACTAAGAAGAAAAAAACCAAAGCTAAGTCTGCAAGAAATGAACAAAGGGATTAGAGAGTTCTCTGTACAAAGGGCCAACTGCAAATTGTAATGTGAAGTCAGCAGAATGAATATGCATGAACCTATTGTGAGATCCTATGTATATGTAAATTGTACGGGGTAATAAAAAGGATCGGGAATCCTCAAGGGGTGCGCATGTCCATTTAAGGGAAACCCTGGCGTGCGCCTGGCGCTGTACTAGAAAATACATACCAAATCTTACAAATCTATTGGAATTGTAAGGTTTTGATTTTTCACTGCAACTCATTTGGCGAGTGCAGGCAGGAGTCTCTCTGTCCTCGCAGGGGTGGAGGCGGGGAGTGGACCTCCTTGGTGCACCCCGGGGGAATTTCCCTGGAGGGGCTCCGCTCCGTCTCGGCTTGCTTGCCACCTACGGAGACAGACAACAACCTGCTGGTATGCGGATAAACGGTATGTATTGAGACGGCCCTGGGGGAGAGAAAGAGAGAGACAGGACTGCTCATAAGATACTCAAAGACATTTGAGTGCCTAGCCTCGTTCCTGTGCCTGCAGGCACCCAGCCGATAGGGCAGCTGGGCTGGAGACGGGTTCACTGTTCCGATAGAGCGGCCGCTAGCGACTTCTGGGGGTGAAGTCGAGTGAACCTGAAATTTGTGTGCTTGTGGTGTCCGGACATTGTGTGGTTAATGTGTTTGTAATCGTGTGAGTGCATGGTGTATAAAGGGAGTGAATGAGCGAACGAGTGAGTGTACCCGTAGCAGGGGGGGGAAGTACTTGTGTCTGAAGCAGCCGGGCGAAGCCCTGGGGAGGGGGTGGAGGGGGTTGCTGGCCGGGCTGCGGAGAAGCAGGACAAGTGGAGGACACTTATTGATTTACTGGGTTTAGGAGTGGTGATTTGTATATTTTAACACTGGCTAGACGAATTCGGGGAGTTCCTCTGCCCCAGTGGTTTGGACTTGATCCCTGGGAGTTTGTGAACCCTGTGAATTATTGGATAGATAGAGGAGACCGACGAGTTCAACTGGGGGGACTTTATTGGACTTCTGCTGGTAATATTGTAAGTCTGGACTGGGAGCAACACGCCGTAGAGGATTTAGAAGTTCCCGAAGTGACAAACAGGACAGCCACCTCTGCAGGCAGTTACAAGGGGCTTTTGCTGCATTGAGAGGCTGGTACCCTGCATGGGTACTATTGCAGTGCAGAGTTTGTGAGAGGCGCTGGTATTGCTGCTCTAGTAGGTGCGATGATGCGTTGTTTCTCCTGGCTTTGGGCAGCTCCGGTGCCTTTTGGCCCCGGCTCCCTCCGGAGCTCGGGCTTGCCGCTTCTCTCCCACGTGCTGCTGTGGCGGCACGCCAGTCAGGGTTTGCTGGGTTCTGTCGCCCACGCGAGGGTCCGAGGCAAAGAGGGAAGGAATTGACCAAATTATCCACGTGGGAGGCGGGAAGGTTTCATTGGTCATGGAGAGCTGCAGTGGGGAGACCCTGACCCCCGCTTCCAACACCCGCGTGGGGGAAAAGGCGCTGGGACTGGGGAAACGTGGGGTTTTATCAGGGGCAGGGTGAGGGGAGCAGGAGCGCCCCCCGGCCAATGGGGCACGTGCCGTGGCACTGACATTGACTACAGTGACCAATGGGAGCGTGGCATGGGTGGGCACAGGGCTCCGGGGTGAACAGGGTTGCGGGATCAGGGTGACAGACACCGAACTCCCAGGACTGGATGGGGGAGTGGTCACAGGAGTGGCGGGGGAGGCTCCAATGGCAGGCAGCCTGGAGCGAGCCACCACGGTGCGGGGGGAAACACAGGGGGTGCACAGGGGTATATAGGACTTGGCTAGCTAACATAAATTAGAACCCCTAATCTAAACCCAAACCCGGAATGCAACAAGTAGGAGCCAGGGCATATGCCTCGAGTGTAAATTGAAGGTACCTGATCAGGCTAACTCAGAACTTGAGATCTTAAAGCTTGTGTGTGGAAAAACACATTTGATACCTGCCACCTGGGGTTGTGTGTGGGAGGAAAATTGGGAAAGGACTGTGAAACTATGTGAAGAGAGATTCGGGTAGAAACGAGATAGGACAAGGAGAAGGAGGTAATGGGAACTAATCAGAGTAAAGAAGTTCCCTGGGCTAGCCCCTTGGGGTGCATCCTAGCCCACTGGAAAGAAGTCGCCAGCAGGGGTGGCTAGGAAAATAAAAAAGATTTAATTCAATATTGCACACATTGGTGGCCATTATACAGGCTGGAGGATGGAGCGAAGTGACCACCTGCTGGAACTTTAGATTATAATACCTTACTGCAGTTAATGCTGTTCTTAAGATGGGAAGGTAAATGGGATGAGGTTTCGTATGCTGATATGTTTTTTGCTTTAAGAAATCACCCAGAATGGCAGAGGGACTGTGGGCTCAGAGCTCCCTCTGACCCACTGGTGTTAGCTCTTGGAAAGGAAAACAAAGCAAAGAGAGGGCAAATCAAACGTTGTTGTTCAGCATGCAGCATAGGACAGCGATGTATGAGATCAGATAAGGTTTATCATGCTGAGGAGCAAGAACAAAATACATTTCATCTGTTGAAAGCTCCTCCTAGGAGATGGAGATGGAGGGATGAGAGGGATGATGATAAAGACGAGGAGGACTTCCCAAAAAGGGAGGAGGACTCAGATGGGGAAGGCACATCCACTCAGACCCATCCCCCTCCTGACAGCCCAATTTCATCTAGAACTAGGAGGCAAGTAGTGTTACAGGCCCCTCTGCCAGAGGCAGTGGGACGAGAAGGGGAGAAACTGATGATTAAAGTGCCATTTACCACTCTTGACTTAGAAGCATGGGAGAGGATTGCTAAAAATTATCATGTTGATCTGATACTTACTGCCAAACATTTACAGTATGTTATCAAATAACACAATCCAGATTGGGCTGACGTACAGTTACTATTGGAGGCTTTTACTGGAACAGAGAAACAGCTAATCTTAAAAACAGCAGGAACTTTGGCAGAAGATTACTGCAGGAGCAAGCAGCTAGATGTAAAAGAGTATTTTCCCCTCCAAGACCCAAAGTGGAATCCCAACATATCAGCAGAAGTAAAGAAATTAACTGATTATCAAGGGTGGATAGTAACAGGAGTGGAAAGACCTATTCCAAAGACCATAAACTGGTCTGCCTTATATTCCCTTAAGCAGGGGCCTTCTGAGACTCCATCTGAATTTCTAGAGCGTTTAAGAGATGCAATGCGTCGCCATACATCATTGGACCCGGGGTCTGAAACAGGGATAAACCAGCTAGTTAATTCATTTTTGGGACAGTCTGCTGGAGATATTATGCATAAAATTCAGAAAATCCGGGGGCCAGAAGGGAGAAACCTTGAAACCTTGCTAGAAGAGGCATGGAGAATATTTAGCAACTGGGAAGAAGGATATAAACAGGGAATGAAAAAGCTGGTGGCAGTAGTACAAGAGGAAAGGCAAGGGAGAGGCAGGCCGGGACCACCCAGACGAGGCCCACCTCAGCTGGGCAGGAACCAGTGTGCAATCTTAAAAGAATTGGTCACTGGAAAAAACAATGCCCAGAACGAAGATGAGGTGACCAAAAGGTGGTTGCACATGTACAAAACAACTGAGGAGGACCGGGGGATTCCACCCCAGCAGATGCACTGGTTATATCGATGAGGCTGGGGGAAGAAGGGAAAAGGGTGGAATTTTTAGTAGATATAGGGTCCACATATTCAGTTTTAAATAAAGCATTAATACCTGTGGAAAATTATTATGTTGTGGTGCAGGGAGCAACTGGCCAATCTGAGAAGGCATATTTTTGCAAACCTCTGAAGTATAAACTGGGAAAACAATGGGGTATTCACAAGTTTTTGTATATGCCCAATTCTCCAAAGGCACTTTTAGGGAGAGACTTGTTGGAACAGTTGCAAGCAACCATTACATTCAAAAATGGGGAGGTTACTCTGGAGGTAAATGATCAAAAGTATATAGAGGTGTTAAGTTTAACATTAACAGCCATTGAGAATAAGGAAGAAATTAGTGAAGAGGTATTAAGTCAAGTATTTCCTGCGGTATGGGCCTCTAATGTGCTAGGGAGAGTGAAAAACTCCTCCCTCATAGTAATTAAGCTTAAGGAAGGGGCACAACCAGTAAGAATTAAGCAGTATCCCCTGAAAAAAGAAGACAGGGAAGGAATTAGACCAATAATTGAAAATTTTCTACAGTTAGGGTCATTGAAGGAATGCCAATCTGATTTCAATGCTCTCATTCTACCTGTTCAGAACCTGATGGGTCATATCGGATAGTACAAGATTTGAAGGCTGTCAATAAGATAACAAAAGATTTATATCCTGTGGTGGCAAATCCATACACCCTACTAACTTGTTTAACACCTGAGCTAACCTGGTTTACTGTTTTAGATCTGAAAGATGCCTTCTTTTGCCTCCCTATCCACGAAGCCAGCCAGAAAATTTTTACATTTGAATGGTAAAGCCCTAAAAGCGTAAAACCCAGCTCACATGGTCGGTGTTACCCCAAAGCTTCAAAAATTCCCCTACTCTGTTTGGGGAACAACTTGCAAAAAATCTAGAGTCCTGGGAAGCTCTACAGGAAGAAGGAAGGCTATTGCAGTATGTGGATGACCTTCTAGTAGCCACTCGGATGAGGGAAGCATGTGTGGCCTGGATGGTAAGCCTTTTGAATTTCCTAGGGCTCCAAGGATACAGAGTATCAAAGAAAAAGGCACAAGTGGTGAAGTAGACGGTAATCTACCTGGACAACAGTAGATTAGGGCAGGCTCGCAAGGAAGCAATATGCCAAACCCCGAAATCCCAGACAATAAAGGAACTCCGAACCTTCTTAGGCATGGCAGGATGGTGCCAGCTGTGGATTTATAATTATGGACTGCTTGTCAGACCTCTCTATGCTCTTATTGTCAATGGAAATAGAGAGCTCCAGTGGACAAAGAAAGCCACATGGGCCTTTCACCAGCTGAAGAATGCCCTCATGTCAGCTCCAGCTTTGAGACTTCCAGATGTAAGTAAACCATTCTTTCTATTTTTCAACGAGAAACAAGGAATTGCCCTGGGGATATTGGCTCAGGACTTGGGTCTCTACCGGAGGGCAGTTGCTTACTTTTCCAAGCAACTAGATGCAACGGCCAAGGGATGGCCAGGTTGCCTCAGAGCTGTAGCAGCAGTCATGCTGAACATTCAAGAAGCACGCAAGTTTACCCTGGGACAAAAAATGACTGTGCTAGTGTCCCACACAGTGTCCGCAGTGCTGGAAGTAAAGGGCGGCCACTGGCTCTCAGCACAGAGGTTCCTGGAGTACCAGGCCATCATGGTAGAACAAGATGATATAGAGGTAGTGGTAACTAACATTGTCAATTCAGCTTCCTTTCTCAGTGGAAATCAAGGAGAAGCAGTACACCACGACTGCCTGGAGACTATTGAAGCTACTTACTCCAGATGCTCAGACTTAAAGGACACTTCTTTGGATGATGCAGAGACCTGGTTCACTGATGGGAGCAGCTATGTTGCCAGTGGAAAACGACATGCTGGATATGCAGTCACTACCTGTAAGGAGGTAATAGAATCTGGACCCTTACCAACAGGCATCTCTGCGCAGAAGGCTGAGATAATCACACTGACCCCTGCCTTGGAAATGGCCAAAGGAAAGAAAATAAATATTTACACAGACTCAAGGTATGCATTTGGAGTTGTGCATGCACATGGGGCCATTTGGAGAGAGAAGGGACTGTGGACTTTGCAAGGGAAAAACATTAAACATGTACAAGAGATAATCTGTCTGCTGGAAGCAGTTCAGCTGCCTGAAAAGGTAGCAATAATGCATATTAAGGCACACCAGAAAGTGAGCTGAGAATTGGAAGAAGGAAATGATCTGGCACATAGAGAGGCAAAAGAAGCAGTAAAAGGTGAGGTAACTACTGAAGGATCTCTGATCCCAGATGGACAAATTTCCCTTGAAGGTAAGCCAGAATATAGTAAGAAAGACAGAAAACTAATCGAGGATCTAAAAGGGAAATATAACCAAGAGGGGTGGGAAGGGAAACTGGTAATTAAAGAGAAGCTGGTAATCCCTTCCCACCTGTTGTGGTCACTAGTAAGGGAGGAGCATCAGAAAACACACTGGGGAGTAGATGCCCTGAACACTTATTTGATTGAAAGGATTGTTGCCAGGAATCTATATGCCACTATTATCCAAGTAACCCGACAATGTGATCTTTGCCTCCAGACTAAACCCAAGAATATTCCCAGACCAAAACTCAGTCAGATTGGGAGGGGCCATGGACCTGGACAGCAGTGGCAAATTGACTTTTCAGAACTCCCAAGGAAAGGGGGCTATAAGTATTCATTAGTGTTGACTGATGCATTTTCAGGGTGGCCAGAGGCATTCCCCACCAGAACTGTCAAAGCTCGAGAAGTGACCAGGGTATTATTACAAGAAATAATACCACGCTTCAGAGTTCCAGCCACAATATCCTCAGACAGGGGATCACACTTCATTTCAAAATAGTACAACAGATTAGTAGCCACCTGGGCATAGATTGGGAACTTCATACTCCATACCGCCCCCAACTGAGCGGCCAGGTGGAGAAAATGAATCATCTGATTAAGCAACAAATCAAAAAACAAGGCTGGGGCAGGAAGTTAATCTACCCTGGCCCCAAGCTCTTCCACTGGCACTATTGCGAATTCGAACTAAACCTAGAGCTAAAGAAAAACTGAGTCCCTTTGAAATGCTTTATGGAAGGCTATATGGAATACAAAAGGGAATGTCCACACACACTGGGGAGGTAACATTGGCCACCTATATGGTGGCCTTAAGTAAACAGCTCAGAGAACTTGAAAAACATGTGGCTGGAACTCGAAGCAGGGACCAGTACATAACATACAACATGAAGACTATGTATATATTAAGTCTCTTACAGAAAAGACTTTGGAACCACAGTGGGAAGGACCATTCCAGGTGCTTCTCACCACCTTTACCGCGATCAAGGTCAAGGAGCAGAATGCCTGGATCCACCACTCTCGAGTGAAGAAGGCCCCAGAAGCCCCTTGGAAAGTGACACCAGGAGACAAAGGACTGAAACTAAAATTTACCCAGGCAAAATGAGTATACTGTGGTCGGGAGTAGCTTATAATTTCATTTACAGAATTATTTTGTATATAGTTATAATTGGAGTCTCGGAATTAGAAAGCACCTCTATCCAAATGGATACTGAATGGCCTTGGTCCCAAGCTTTTAATCAGTATAATGGATCCATGGGGGAACCTTTTGCGATAAAAGATTTAAACCTATCTACTGTAGTAATCCACAGGAATCAGGTGTATGAAAAGCAGGAGTGGCAGGAACAAAAACTGAGGGCACTTCAAGGGATCAGAGGAGAAGAAATTAGGGTAGGATGCCAGGTGATCAATGGGACCACTCATGAGAGATGAAGTTAGTGTCTCCACCTCTCCTGCATACAGGCACAGGGAGGTTTGTGATAGCTCAAGTAAATCAGATTGTTGGTGTAATTTCACATTAATTCAGTCTGTAGAGGTGATTTGTCTGTGGGCTCGTGATGAAGTCGGACTCTTATTTAAATTTAAAATAGATATTATACCTTTTACAACAGCAAAACCACATGCAACTCACACCAGTACTCAAGCAATTAAGACCCAAACCACACTCAAACCCAAGGTATATGAAGTAGGCCCATACATAGTGAGAAATATGGGTCAACAGCAACTGTTGTTCAATCCAGAGTGGTCTCTTAAACATGTTGAATTGTTAATGCAAATTAACATCTCAGAAATCCAGCCAACCTGCTCCTCTTTCCTAAGAACATCCTTTGAGAGCTGGACAATGTGGTTACAAAGACAAATACACCTCAGGACTAAAATAAAAAGGGATCTAACTGGGATATTAGGAACAGGATTAGGGGTTCTAAAAGGAATTGATTCAGAGATACTAATGAACAAGCTGGCTACTGCAACAAGTAGTTTAATAAAATTAAAACAGCCTTTACAGTCATCTTTATTGGCATTAGGAACTAGCCAGTGGCAAATTTCAAAAGTACTGCCAAAGTGGGAAAAGGCCAGGGACCAAGATCGCAAGTTAATAATAGAAGCACTTAGCACAGTCCAAGATAATGTGTCTTTAGCCTTCAGCTGTATACAAGCACAGTTATGGATGCAGGCAACAGCAGCTCTGATCATACGGGAAGGGAGTGAAGGTGATTTTCCAGCTGAAATTCGAAAGATGGTCTGGGATAATGCAATTGATTTTGAAAGAAAGTTTCAGTCCTGGTGGACAATGGTAAATTTTACCTATGATCCTACTTCTAATGTGGCTACTGCCTTTGTACTTACCACATGAAATGCCACTGTTCATGTGATCCACCCCATCATCGCATTAGGATTAAATCATAAAAAAGCAGTGCTCTACCCTTCAGAACATAGGGTGTGGGCGCGAAAGGTGAATGAAAAGTGGCAAACAGTAAACTTAGAATCTTGTGTTACTAGGGAACAGCTAGGATTCATTTATGAAGGCAATAGCATTAATACTCAAGATATGTGTCTTGACACTGGACAAGGTATTTGCCACTTTGAGATTCATCCACTCACTGATCAGAAAACTGTGCTTGTATATACTGGTAAAGGTTGTGTATGCTTGAGAACTGCTTGTGATATTGTAAAAATCGATAATAGGGATTTTGTTTTGGCTACTAGAAATCATTCTAATTTTTGTATTTGTAATTTTGTAAAGATTATTGGGTGTGATTTTTCATATTTGGCCTCAGTGACATCCTACCAGCTGATTAAAACAAATTACACAATGTATCATAAACTATCACCCACTCCAATTGGAATGGACCTCTCATTAGTAAAACAATTAACTGAACACCAAGACCTATTAGAGATTTTGAAGAAAATCAAAAAAAAGCGGAGAAAAAACCCTAATTACTATCCATCATGATACCAAAGAAATAACCAGAATCCTGCAAAGAATAAAACAGAATGCAGATCATCACTGGTGGGATGTAATCTTTGGATGGTCATCAACTGCAAATGGGATTTTTAATAAGTTGTGGCACCCCATTGTAGTTTTATTGATATTAGTTGGAGTAAGTTTAGGATTATCCTTCATATTACTAATCTGGAATTTGAGAATGCTGCAGCGAGTAGTGGTGTTAACCTCCTTATCAAATGTACATGGTAAAGCATTAAGAGACACTTATTATTGTAGTGATTTGCATTAAGTAAAATAATTTACTTATATGAAGGAAAGGGGGGGGATGAAACAGAATAAAATTTAACAGAGTAGAAAATACATTTGGATTTAGGTGAAATGTGCTGCGTAGTAGCTTGCTAACATAGGTAAAATATGCTGTTTAGTCTGTTAACTATGCTGTGCTTGTAAAACCATCCCAGCCAAGAAGAAAGAATGTAATCTCCAAGGTGAAGAGATAAGAGGGGCCCCTTGAACTCTGAAAACTAAGAAGAAAAAAACCAAAGCTAAGTCTGCAAGAAATGAACAAAGGGATTAGAGAGTTCTCTGTACAAAGGGCCAACTGCAAATTGTAATGTGAAGTCAGCAGAATGAATATGCATGAACCTATTGTGAGATCCTATGTATATGTAAATTGTACGGGGTAATAAAAAGGATCGGGAATCCTCAAGGGGTGCGCATGCCCATTTAAGGGAAACCCTGGCGTGCGCCTGGCGCTGTACTAGAAAATACATACCAAATCTTACAAATCTATTGGAATTGTAAGGTTTTGATTTTTCACTGCAACTCACCATGTTATAGATTTTTTCAAGTTAGTTTTTGAAAGATTGCCTTTAGAGAAAGAGAAGCTGTTAGCAGTTAGGATTTCTAGGATTTGTAAATATAAATCTCTCTTGTTCTAGGATTGTTTTAATTTATTAAATTTTGATCCCATTGCTGTAAGTTCCCTTGCCCCTCCCAGCAGTGAAAAGGAGAAAAAAACCAAAAAGGGACCCATGATTAAAAGCACGCAGAAAGGCTGTTTTAAACTTACACTTTTTTCAGCCGAGAGTGGGTCCAAGACTGCTGGGTGGGTGGTCTGCTTTGTCCAGCTCCTGAGGAGCTGGTCCCAGATGGTGATATTCAGGTGCGTTGGACACCTCTTCCAGATAACTTCTTCTATAATGGAGAATTTACTGTCAGAAGGTCGTGGTGGGCCCGAGGCAGTAACAATCCGTGACGCATGCTGCTCTCAGGAGTACCAGGATGCCAGTTCTCCCGTTCGGGTGCCATGTATCGTGGCCTGGGGTCCCCAGGGTCCATCCAGCCCTCCAGGCAGCTGCCACTGTAGGTGTCCCGGATAGCACTGTGCTTAATCAGCTCAGCCTGTCTGGGCCCTCAGGCTAGCTCCCAGCCACAGGCAATGTTAGCGAGCAACTTTGGAGTGATTTCAGCTCTAGTGAATTCAGCTCCTAGTGATTTCAGCTCCTTGCTCACTATGTGCTTCGACAGACACAAGGATGGAGAGAGGAGAAGCTTGTATGGATTTCTGCAGTGGTGTCTTTATTGGCAGGGTTCCAGTGACAGCTCTTCTGCTGAACTGGGCAGAGGTGAGGGTTTAAGTAGGCTACTGGGGTGTTGGAAATCATCCAATGGCTAGGGTTTGAGGAGAATACGACCTATAGCCTTACAGAGAGATAACAAGCGTCTGAGGGTGGAAAAGGGGCTGCTTTGGTCCACTCATCATGACTCTGCATTTCTTATCTTAGGCGAGTGATCGCCATGGAGGCCTTGCAGGGTCTCTGCCTGCTACAAGATACTATCAATTTTTTTTACTAAAAATTCTAAAACAATGCACAGCCTCATCCCTTGCTGTCTCTGCTGAAGCATCTAAAGCTCTTCCTCAGATCAGGAGATCAGACTATCTCAAGAAGCTCATTAACTTCTGCAGGTTTATCCTCAGTTGGTAAGCCAGTGTTTTTCAATACAATGCAAATTTTCTGTGTAACCACTCAAGATAAACATTTCTACCACTCTATATCAGTAAAAAAATCTCTACTAAAGCTTTTTTCACTGAGAGTTTATAGATTTAATCACAGTTCTACAATAAATCTGACCTCTTGACATCTTCTATTGTTCTCTCCAAAGCCATGGGAAAGGAGCATGAAAAGTTCAGCTCTTATGTGGTACCAGAAGTAGAAACTCATTCATCCAGTTCTGTCTCAGGTGCATGCTGTCCAGAGAGACGCTGCTGGTGCTGCTGCTGCTGGTGCTGGTCTCTTACTCCAATACCTGTTAGCCCAACAAGCTAACACCACATAAAGTGATATAGATACAACTATTAAGCCTTGAAAATGTCTGGGAAAATTTATCTTACATTATTTAAGACCACTTTGGAGGTTTGGATAGTCTCTTTGGAGGTTTAGATAGGACTAGAATTTCTAGTCCTCCTGAGTTTCTCTATGACAACTAGAGGGTAAGTTGCTATTAAAAGAATGAAAGAGGGGCTTGCATGCATTTATATGTACAAATTAAATACTCCACCAGTGTTCTAGGCTGTTTATCAAAGGCTGGAAAAATTCATTACAAATTGAGTGTCGTGAAAACATTCCCCTGGCATAAAATCAAGGGTTCATTTCAACTATCACTAGTATTTAGATTTTAAAACAACAGTTAATCAGAATGTAGAAGAGTAAAATCAAATAATGTGGAACTAGAAGAGGAAAAAATTCATGTCCACAGTTAACTTCCAACCAGTTTCTACTATTAGGCAAGTACCGGATTTGAAATCAGTGGTTAATATCTATTTAATGGTAAATACAGCTTTTTACCCCAGAATAAGTTTATTAATGTTGACATCACATTAGTTTAAAGATATAACCCTCTTACTGAAATGAAAATATAATTTTCCTTTAAGTGTTACAGCTTCAAGAACTGAACTCAAGAAATGTGGAACTGGTCAATAGGACTCTTGGGCATATTGAACTTTTCTGAACCAGAATTACTGCATTGTCTAGGTGTCTTATGCAGTGTGGACAGTCTCTCATCCAGTAATTTTTAACTGATGAGCTTTCTAAATCCTATATTCTATCTGTGAGACTGGAAATTTCAATGAATGCTGTATTTTTAAAAAATACTATTTGTTTGTGCACACTAGCTATGATTCACATAGAGAATAATCTTAAGGATGCCAGATATTTCTAAGCAAAGTACACAGACTTAGCACCGATGTTAAGTGTCTGAGTTTTGAGCCTAAAACCAAAACCCTCTGGCAAAAAAATAAATGAAAAATTACAAATTTTCATACCTTCCATGAAAGTAGATGAAGATGTCTAGTATTTAAGACATTAAAGAACAATAGTTCCCAAGAATTTTACTGAGCTTTTCCATGTTAACAAAACAAATTTATCTACAAAACTCTTATACTTTTGCTTCCTTTTTTTAAAATATTGGGGCTCTTTTTTGTTATGTCACACTTCTGAAGCTTTCAGATATCAAAAATTTTCTTAGTAGAAAAACAGAAAATGTTCAATGTTCAGGCAGATTACAGTAAAAATCTTCATTTATGTTTTCAATGTGTAGAATAGAAACCCGGATTTCTTCCCTACTAAGTCTGGAGATTAGCCAATGAAACTTGCTATGGACAGATATGTAATGTTCTATAAGTCTTTTGTATACCTGTCAGCCAGGCAAGAACTTGTCATCTGCTGTTGGAGCATTCTATTTTTATCTGCTCAATTGCTGTCTGGAGCTGCTGGCTGAGTTTCTCTGCTATACCCTCAATAAATGACTACTGATTGGGTGCAGGAATGTCTGGCCCTGCAAAACATGCCTTCTTGCTGCAATGTTCTTTTTAATGTCTCTTGTACTGTAGCGGTTTAAAGAACAGGCATCACATCTCATTGGGCTCAGAATTTTTATCACTTTTGAAATGATGTCAACTTACTGAGTCATCCAGATTGTCTTCCTAGTAAGAAAGAGAGATAGGTTGGGAAACAAGTTTTTCTATCTTTCTTTATTGCAATTTCTTTATTTTGTGTTGTACCCACTAAACTTTGAACATTGATGGTGATAAATAGCAGGCAGAGAATAGCTTCCTACTTTTTAGAAAGACCTGCTTTGATTTGAGCCTTCAGGCCTTTCAGTATGAAGATGACAAAAGCAAACAAACAGTTTTAATCTGTCTGTTGCATATCCTTAAAAAAGAATAGCATTGCAATGCTAAAACATCTATTTAATGTATTAGTAGCAGTACGTGAAGCCAAGCAAAACAGGATCAGATGATGTTTGCTGATAGCAGTATTTTCACATGATAATTAAAAAAAATCCCAAATCAAACTATTGTCAGCAAGAGGATGTTTTCTACTTTTTGTCTTTGGAAATGTGTTTGGTTTTTTTTCTCTGTCATGATGCAACATAGAATGAATGCTTGCTTTTAAGGAGTCAGGAATCATGAAAACTCACTCCCTGGAAAAAAATCTCTGCAAAAACATTGTACTATCTCATACTCACGACTTTTAGTCTGCCTTTTACTTTGATATGGAAAAATTATTATGTTTTAAAACACCAACTTGATGTGTAAGGCAACCCACCATTCTATGCAGAAATGAAAAAGGGTTCCATTTCTCACTGGCTTAATGTCTCCAAGCAAGTAAATGAGAGTCAAAAATAAATTAGCACTTGAAATAGCGTTTCTAACTGCAATTAGCAGACAAGTTATGTAGGTATATCTGATAGCTCCTTTTTTCAATACAATTGAAGCTGTTTATCTACTACTAGTGGCAATGAAATGCCTTTCCTTATGCTTGAAGGCAGAAAAGTTGGACAGTGGTATAGAAAAAGTCTTACTGTATTTTATTTACCTGTATATTATTTGGGTAATTTTTAAGAGTTTCCTAATTCTTGTTTCTGTTTTGCATCCTGCTCCATTTGTAGAAATTCTGAAGAATTGTGCTCATGAGTTATGCAGGACAAATAGCTGACTTTACTTCTTAGTGAGACTTCTTATGTCTGTTTTTATGACAACAAGAATAAATATTTGAAATCAATGATCTTGTTGGTAATATTTGTTACTTTATGTTTGTTAATTTCTTTGAATTAGAAAAAAAATATGAACTATTTTTCTATGACTTCACATTATTTTAAAAGGCGGTATAACTAGGAAACAATACAGTAATCACATACTACAGAAATATCATGGCACTGCAATATTACTTGTAGTATTTTCTCAACCTTTTTTGATATCTCTTAGTTATAGATGACTTCAATTTGGAAAAACACAGGTGGTTTTCTTTGTACAAAGTATTTTTAACTGCTACATCCAGTTTCAGAGAGCTTTGTATTTCTGGTGACTAGAGATTTGCAAATATTTTCAATATGACTTAGACAAACTTTTGCTCATATCTAATTAGTAAGTAGCAAGGGAAGAGAAAGGTCATTTTAATACTTTGCTCACTTTTTAAGTTTCATTTTGTAATCAGAGACAAGGAATATCTTTAGTTTTCTGGTTATAGGCAGGTCTGGGAGTCACATTGCAGGGTTACGCTTTACTGTCCCTTAAATATATTCTCCAGTGATTAGGCAACTGTGCTGAAGAGCTATTGTACAATAAAACAACGGCTTATATGGAAATTTTGGGAATGATTACTAGTGACCTTGTGCTGAATTAGAGAGAGGCTACAGAAAGGCCTTCTGAAAACAGTGGAAAATCTTGCAACTTCGATAGTGTTAAAAATGGTTCCAAGAAGCAAGACATGGAATGTCAGAGAAATACAAATTAAACTTTCAGTAATGGATAAACTCCTACAACCAGCCTACAGTCTTACTAAGCAGCTTTGAAACTGAGTAAACAGAAAAACAGGGAATAGCTAGGCTATAGAGAAAATCACTCCCATGGCAAAAGTCTGAGCAAAAGGTCTTTGTATTTCATTCAACCAATACTTAAATGATGAGGGAAAAAGTAAATGCATGAGCTTAGCAGGACATCCATTAAAATTAATGGTCAACTATAGGGATCATAGTTTCTTTCTATGGGTTTGAGAGAAAGGAAGCTTTTTATGAAAACTTTCATCTATTTTGTAAATTCAGCTATGAAAATTAGCTGCTTCTATCACGTAATTAATTTCAGATTAATAAATGTCCTATTCATTTATGTAAGATTAATAGTTAATAGTTCTGGACTGATACTGACACTGCAACGTTTATTGAGAAATGCTTATTAACTACATATTAAAACCAGAAGTTAAAGTATTATTCTATTATGGCAGGAGAACATTACTAGATGCTATTGACAAATATACTTTCAAGAAAGCAAATATACTTTCAAGAAAGCAAATATACTTTCAAGAAAGCAAAATAGGCATAAGCTGTTTAAAAACATTTTTCTATTCTCAAACTGTTCAAAGAGAACTTCAAATGTAGCAGTGAGAAATATTAACATGTTTACTAATAAAAAATAATATTCAATAGAAAAGCAAACTTGTAGGAAAACAAACTTTCAGTTATTTCAGGAATTGGGGAAAACTGTCGTCAGGAATAAAGAAGGTGAACAGAGCTCTTTTAGAACTCAAGAACTCTTGATTACTATGTGTAAGGAAGGCAGGAGACAAGCATGGCTAAGTAAGGGCACCTTGGTCAAATGGAAGTGTAAAAATAGAAATGCACAGGAAATGGAATCGGAGACGTGTTGTAAGGAGAATGCAGGGATGCTGCCTAGATGTGCAAAGATAAGATCAGGAAAGATAAGGCACAGCTGGAATTCAGTTGGACCTGAATTTGTAGATGTGAAGACTATCAAGGAAGACTTTTACTGGCATTTTGGCCAAAAAAGGATGATTGAAGAAGAAGGTACCCACTTAGGTAAATAAGTCCAGAGAACTGGTAAAAACACATTGGTCACTGAAGGCTGAAGTACTTTTTTACCACAGCTTTCAATAATAATCTCTCTTCCCACATTTTTCAAATTCCCAAATCTCAAGATAGGAATTTAAGGAATGAAGTCCTTCCCCTCATCACAGGACTAGATTAGGATTGATACCACCCAAGGGATCTGAACATACTGAAGTTCCTGGGATCTGATAACATGCATCACATGGTCCTGAGAGAGTTGGCTGACATAGTTGTCAAGATTTTCTCCATGCTATTTGAAAAGTCCTGGAAGTTGGGTCAGTCTCCTGTGACTGGAAAATGAGAAACATCACATCTATTATTAAAAAAAAAATTAAAATTTCACATAATCACAGAACATACTGAGTCGGAAGGGATCCACAAGAATCATCAGGTCTAACTTCTGGCCCTGCACAACACAATTCTAAGGAGTCACACTATATGTCCAAGAACAAATACTTTTTCAATTCTGTCAGGCTTGGTTCTCTCACTTCCCTGGGGATTCTGCTCCAGTGCTCAACTCTCATTTGGGTAAGAATCTTTTTCTCATACCCAGCCTATACCTCCCCTGACACAACTTCATGCCATGTCTGACATTTCTTCTTTGACATTCCTGTATACCTAGGATCTCCTGTTCCCCTTGCAAACAGATTTTTTTCATCAACAAAATGATAATGTAACTTGAAAATGTGCTGAGTGCACAGAAAAAAATTATGAATGGGTACATACATAAACATTTTGGGTTAGTGCATCCACTACTGCAAATAATTCAAGTAAAACATGCAAACATAAAAAAGAAAGAAAATATTTGCAATAGTTTGTTTGTCAAAATTCCTGCTCTTCATTCACTGTTAAAATATTTCAGTGCTTACTGAACAGCTAGGAATTAGAATTGAAAAATATAGGGGTTAGTGAAGAGTGAAATTAATAAAAATTAATGAACCCTTTAGTCTAACATTTTTATTGTAAAGATGAGTAATTTGCACCTACTACACATTGAACTCCATGTTTTCCAGATAGTAAAGGTATTCAAACAGTCTGAATTTAGATTATATTTTTCCCTGCCACTGAGCATCTTTCTTTCATCCATTGGAAGACTCTACACAGTTGACTTAGAATCTAAATATGTTCTAACTCCACTGAGTAAGGGATGATATATCTGTGTAAACACCTTACTGTGGCTTTAAATATTACCTCAACACTCTCACCGGTGATCTTCACTCTATGGATAATGTGGACAATACAGTTTGCCTGTTTATATCTTGATGGTTTTGGTGTGGCAGTTTACAGTCTAAACATTAATACAGGAAATGGTGAAAATAAAAAGCATATTAAAAGAAACGGGAAAAGTATGGAATACATACACCAGTGTGTAAACTATAGGAGGAATATACTTTCTCAGGACATTAGATGAAAGATTGATTGAGACATGGCAGTCTGAAAATTTTCTTTAAAAAAAAAACTATTAAAAGATAAAAATTTCTGGTGGAACTTACTACTGCAGCTTTCTTTTGCCTCTCATCACACAATTTGAGTTGATAGGCTTGACTTTATAATAAAGAAGCTGCTTAAGTCAAAATTCTATCACATGCTCTGCTGAGATCCTAATGCCTAATTCTTAAAGTTTATTGTGATTCAACTAATTTGAAACAGAAACTGCAATTAAACAATAATAAAAATTACAATGTTTTCCAACAACAACAACAAAAAAAGAAAACTGCCCAGTGGAAGCTTCTTCTTAACCCTATGAATCTATAATTTTATCCCACTTCTGCTCCCAAGATTATAAATATTGTAATTCTTCAGAGGTTGCTATTCTTAGTTACATAAAAAGTTTGTAACCATTTTCACAGAGACATCATGTCAAATATATTTTCATTCTTTTAAAAACACACGGAATTATTATTCCATTTTTTTACTGACTTGGTGCATCTCAAGTCAGGAGTTGCATTGAAACTTCTCCATTATTTGGAGAATACTACTGAACATTTCATAAATAACATTGTGTCAAATGAAAGAAAAAAGCCCCCACCAACAGAGAAACAAATAATAAAATTTCAGAAAAAGAGCCAAGCCTCATGAAGTTTAGTGCAAAATGTGATGAAAAGAGAAGAAAAAGCCATTTCTGAGTGGTTTACTTGACCTTAAAGGTTGTTCTTTTCTTTATTTTGTGTTTCAGTTTCAGACCAATCTGTTTCTTCTTCTATTTTGAGTGAATATATGTGAAATATGTGGAGTTTATTTTATTGTAAATATGTGTCCTGGTTTGGGACAAATTTGTTTCCTCCAAAGGGCAGAATTCAGCAGCCCCTCCTCCAACCAGTTTGGGAGATAATGTCCTTCAAGAAAATTGGAAAAAACCTGTTTATTTAACAAGCAAAGTACTCACAAACATGAGAAAATTAATAATATTAAATGATAAAATCTCTTGTTCTGAAGAGATGGCAAATTCAGATAGTTCTTCTGTAGTCCAGGGAGACTGCTTTCATGGGGTGTGGCTTGGATTGCTCAGTCTCTCCTGTAGTCCCTCTGGTGCTCGGACCTGGCATCCAGGCCTCAAAGCAGCTCAGGGTGGGAGCGCCCGGGCAACTGTCCAGGTGTTCTGGACTGGAGAGAAGCCAAACAGTTCCAGAAAAAAATCAGTCCTGGAAAAAACCTTTACTGCCGTAGCAAAGGAAGCCGAACAGTTCCAGAAAAAAAACAGTCCTGGAAAAAACCTTTATTTCCGTAGCAAGTGAAATGAACAGGGCTAATGCCTTTATTAATGTTCAGCTCTTTATTAAAAAATCAGCTGGGCAGGGGGCTCGACGCAGAGCTCGCCCCCGCGGTCGTAGCTTTCCCAGGCAGCCAAAAGGAAGGAGGCGTGTAGAGTCTGTCACTGGAGTCCTAAGCAGCAGCTGTCCTTTCTCCTTTCCTTGTGGCACACCGGTGGCCAGAGGATGAGGAGGCGTGGCGTGCAGAGTCTGTTGCTGAAGTCCAGAACAACAGCTGTCCCCGCTCCTTCCGTGGTGGCAGCACCAGGGCTCTCTGTCTCTATCTCCCGGCTTCTCAGAGCCTAATATAGTCTGTTCTTTCTTAGGTGATGGCAACGGTTAAAAGCCAGTCAGGGGATGTGTTTCCCTCTTCCTCAGCTAGGGCATTTGTCTAGACTCCTCTATTGTGTTCAGTTTTTGATTTATATTCCTTTTTATCTCCTAAAAATACTCCCATGATCCTAAGGGGTTTTTATTTGCATGTTAGTCCCAGAATGGCAGCGTGGAGGGGTGGGAGGCCAGGTAGTTTAGAGAAAACAAACAGAGCAATTAGCTAATTAGCATTTCAATATCGGTACTTAGCTAGAGTTAGTAGTTTTCTTTTAGTGTTGCCATGGGAACTAGGAAAGCCCTGCCTGCATCTCTGGGGAACACCTGGAAACTGTTCATAGCAGCAAGGAAAAGCAGCAAAAAAGCAGGGAAAACTCCCTGTTTCTCTCTCTTTCTGCAAAGGAGAACTCGTAGAGCACTGCCGTGAGCTTGGAGAAAGCTGAACTCTTATCTCTATGTTTTGAATACAGCACAAAAATATTCCACCACTCCCCCCTTCTCTCTCTCTATCTCTGGGCCTAGCTTAAAGCTACAAGACCCATTTCTGAGCAAGAAGACAGACAATGGGGATACCAGCATGCATAAAATCATTAGAGTGTTCATCATGCTATTACAATGCAATACTTGAAGCAAAACACAAAATATTGCTCATTTGTTTACAAATGCATCTGAACAACTTCCAGAAACACAAAAAGCATGCGTCTGGCTCAAAGAACTTTACATCCTTACATGGAAAAGACCTAACTGTATGAAGTATAGGTGTTAAAATACCCAAACTACAATCACTTTTGATGTTGCAATAATTATAAAAAAGATGTAATTTTGCCAGTAACAGCAGTAATAGCTGCTTTAACAACATCATGATTATCAGATAATTCCAATTGAATTCTAATGCAAAAGAGTCAAACACACCAATACTGAAAGGGGAATAATAGGATCTGAAATTTGTGATTGATCCTTACTGTGTGTCAAGGTCTTGCTTCCAACTGCAATTAATGCTATTCTGAATTTAAATTTTATACTCCTTGGTTTTCTCTGGAAAATAGAATATTGGTGTAATGAACAAAAGTCTTTATATGCATAAAATATAGCACTGATTTTAATTGATTTCTTAGAAGTCTGTTTTGGAATAGGTTTTTCTAAGAATATTTGATAAAGAGGTGTTATTTAGGCACCTCTGGCTAAAAAATTGGTAATGCATGTATTAATATTAGTAATTTTTTTAATTAATTCTGTCTTTTTGCCAATATACTTAGTTTCCATTATGGCTTCCAAATTTTGCCTAACAGTGCCAGTTCTATTTCCAAGCAGTTAGCAAATATCTGTCACTTATGCATAAAATGCAAATACTTTCTGTAAATAATATGTTTACCATCCAGGATGAAATTCATCACCTTGCATTGGGCTCACAAAGGCTCTCTCTCACCCTGCTAAACCACAGACTAAAGTTTTACATTGTGTATGTATCATTTTGGGGAGCCTGTATAAAGTTCACCATCATGAATAACTAAGAACAGTATGACCCAGTAGCAATTATTGCTGCCTGTGGTACAAATGAAACTGCCCAAGAACAAAACTTATTAACTCCTTCTTCTTTAAATGCAGTTGTGCTCAGAAAATTGATTCTTAAAATATCAGTTTTGAACTTGTCACTTATGTTTTCTATATTCAGTTTTTGTATATATGTGTGACTCAAACACCACTTGAAAAGACACACATGACACACTGGGTGGGTTCATTCTTTCAGTTCCATAGATTCTGGCAGTTCTCCAGCACAGAAAACAGAAGTTCTGCTAGGAAGCAGTTAGAAAATTTCCCTCATTAATCTGACACACAATTTGTCTAGGAGATCATAATTTCTGAGGACACTTGATCTTAATTTTGGAGAAACAGGTGGTCTTTTACATATTGCAGACCTATACCATCTTTTTTCTGCAAATAAGGACTGAGATTTAGAACTATCTGGAATTCCAGTATATCTTTTCTTTCTTTGCTACTGCTGTGGAGCTTTTGATGAAACTGTAAATTTTCCTCACTCTTTTTAAGCCAGAAAAATTTAGCAAACTCCTTTCACTGTTGTATTTTTTCCATCTCATGGCTGTAAAAATTGACTGGGTTTTGTTGAGACACTGGTTCCTGGGAAAACGAATGCTTTTGGAATTAATTTTTCAGCATTTATTTTTAATGACATATTTTTTAAGTTCTTAAGACTTGCATTTTATGATTTTTAGTGGTTTATGTGTTACAGTGCTAGATTGACAGTTGGACTGAATGATTTTAAAGGTCTCTTTCAACCCTGAAGATTCTATGATAATAAAAACATTTTTTTCTGATCTCAATCTTTTGATGAATGTGAAAAAAGTAAAGTGATGTGACTTTCACTTAGACTTTTTCTTGATTTAGAATGTGGCCTGTTTCACAGTGCAGTCTGTTGTTTGCTGCAGTTATTCAATAAGCCTAAGTAAGGGTTTTAGGTCAAATATTTGTGAATGCTTTTCTTTTTCTTTAATCAGACTACAAGCAACCTTATTTGAGCTCATTGATCAAGCTGAGAATTTTAAACATTCAGAGACAGCAGAGAACTGCTGAAGTAAACTAAAGGAAATCCATGAAATTTAATACATATTTCTTGGAAGATGGAAGAATTCTTGATACAGATGTGGGTCTATAATATATATGTGCACTGCTTGATTTCCAAAAGTTATTACTGAATATACAGCATATGAACAACCAATTTTTTTTTTTATTTGATCTTTGGGATCTTTGATTACATTTTATCAAAAGGAATGTTTTGTATTAGACATGCCAATATGTATATGGATACCTGTGAAATGCTTTTTGTAGAAATTGGATTTGGCTCAACACTTTAAAAATCAAGTCAATAATAAAGCAAAACAAAACTTACATATGCCATTAGAAGTATGCAAATATGCATTTTGTGCTTTTTCCAGCCTAATGTCTATGCTTGTGCAGAAAGTGGCCATATAGTGCATTGAGCCAAAGAGCTTCAGGAAATGTTAATCTTACCTAAATACATCAATGACTTTTCTTCACCAAACAGTTCTTCAAATGTAGAATCCTGCTAAGTCTTCCTTGCTATAGAATTATTTGTGTTTTAAATAGTGTGTATGTATACAGTAAAATCTTAATGAAGTAAAATCTTCCTCTATTCTTTTCACTTCTCTTCCATTTGATGTTGAAACATTTCTGAAATGGTTTATATAATCAATGTTCCTAAGTAAGTGCTTAGTGCTAAGATCTGTCTGCACTAAGAAGTGTATTCTAGGGCAGATTCTAGTATATTTATCTATGAATTCCTAGATAATATATTTTAATGACTAGATGATGATGAACTAATTTTATTAACTGTTTCATCACAAGAAGCATTATTACTGAAAGCATTGTTTTGCCATATTGTACAAACTAATCAGCTTCCTGGATTTCTAGAAATAAGTTATAATCTTATTTTATAGATAATAGTTTCAAGGAAATTTTAGAAAATCTTGATGTATCAGCTGTTGCTTAGTTGCAACAGTTGCTCAACTGTTGCTTATCTTTCTAAATCTATACCACCTAAGACTTTAAGAATCTTCAATAAGTGTTTTTAAGGCCTGACTACAACTGCTTGGTTATTTTGGACAAGATGCTAGCCAGAACAGTCACAATGTATTTCCCTATAGGTATTGCACTTATTTCATTAGAAATATAACCTGTATTCATTTTTTAATCTTCTAAAGGGATTGATTTGATAGTTTATCACTTTTGCATTAAATTTGAGGTTTCTGTTCAATTTGGTGAGGTTCACAATACTCAAATACTGGGTAGTAGTCCCTCTTGTGCAAAAAACTTCACCTAACACATAGAACCCTAAGAGTCTGGCTAAGAGAGAGGACAGATATTAATACTTTCAGGCTGTCCCCAGTCACATTTTCTTTCGGCACTTTACTTTTGTTATATTTCACATTAACAACCAATTAACAAAGGATACTTTATTTTTAGTAAAAATTATTCGAAGTCTTTCTCTATATACTTGTACTTGCTTTACTTATGAAGAAAAGAAACCCTTTAGTTATTTATTTTTCAAAGTTTTCAAAGAGAATTATGCCATCTTCAAGATTTTAAGTTCATACACATAGTGAATGAAGTAGTACACCCTTAGCAGTTTCATTCAACTTACATCCCTCTGAGTGCTGAGAACAAATTGAAACACATATATAATGCCTTAAATTCTGGTAAGAAATGTATTATACTGTGCTGGAACAAAATTAGGGAAGAGGAGGAACTTCATTCATTGCAGTATTCTAAATTTTTAAACTTTCTTCAAAGATTTTTTGATTGATTTCTCTATAATTCTTCTTTCCTCTTGCTAGGCTATTTCTGTGTTAATATCTGTCTGTGACTAAAGCCAGCAAAAAGGGTATTCAGTGCTTGTCTTTGTGCAACATATCATATTAGGCACAATCCTGGGAAAATAGATTGTAGAATTTTATATCATCTGTCAAAGCATTTATGTATCAGATGACAAAAGGATAGACTAACCCTGTTGCTATAGAATGATGGAGTCTTTTAAAATAAGAATCCCTGAGCAAAAAAAAGGATCTTCATCATTACACTGCAAAATTTCATTATCATATTACTTTGTGATTTGGCTAGCACAAATGTCTAACTTTGATTAGGTCCACTGACATAGGTAAAGTGAATCCCGCTTTTTATTACATTTTTTCATCACACATATTTGCACCATCAGCTCCTCTTCTGCACAGGGAATCTCTACCTGCAGCACGTATTTTAGTGCTTCGCAAGGTAGAACAGGATTGTTAGGTAGTTATATGGTCTAATTTATGATTTTAAAAAATAAATATTTATTATTTAAATTCACTGGGTGACTTTTCACAAAAATTCATGTCTTGGAACTCCTGCTAACAAAAGACACATTTCAGGTATGCTTATTTTAATCTATCAGTCTGTCAGAAAAGGGATTATACTTCAGAGCTGAGTTAACAGCTATTAGTATGTAGCTGGAAGATAATTTCAGGGATAGTATACTCTGACTGAACAATTTTTCGACTTTGATAATTTGGCAGGGCTGTTTTGATTGCAATTGGTGTATTTTATAGTGGCATGCATTTAAGATGCAAAGCAATAAACTGCCATTTCTACATTGAAAATGTTTACTATTTGTTGTACTAAAAATAAATATGAACTTATCAAACTACCTTCCTAAGACTGGTATTACTTGCTCTGAAAGTCAAATTGCTTTTCTTTATATTGTTTTTACTGACAATTTTGTTGTCATTATTTTAGTGGTTTGTAAAAAAGAAACTAAGAAATGAGTTAGCAGATAAACTTTCTCTAAGTTGCAAATAGAATTTGGTTATACAAAAAAGGATTGTTTACTTTAATGTGTATCCAAATTAGAGTTACTGGGGATAAAACTACCTGATGATCATTGTGAGTCCCTTCCAACTTGAAAAATTCTGTGAATCTGTGATTTTCTAGACTCATATATTATAGCTTATTTTTAATCCCTTCTGCAGATCTATTTTTAAAATATCCTGTGGACACCTGCACTTATCTACTTAAAATTGCACTTATCTACTCATAACTGTCCATCATTCACTCAAATAAAAAAAGAAGCAGTATGTTTTTTGGGTTTTTATTGGTAATATGAAATTGATACCTTTAGAAATCCAGTGAATGTTTTTTGTATAGGTACACAAAGTTGCAGAAGTTCTCATCAGGGTGCTTAAAGCATGCTACATGATGTGACATATGTTTGATGCAAAAGAAATTTAAAAAATAAATACTTCAAACCTGACTAATTAATTTCTTGAAAGGTCTAATTTATTGGAAAGTATAGTCCTAATATATTAAGGAATGTACATATTTCATTGACATGACACACAGACTGAAAAAGATGAGTAAATGTAAGCAGCATATTTTCTTTGAATGAGTAAGAGTTCAGGTGACAGACCACATTTCACACACTTCAGAAATTGATAAAATAATGGAAGCTATTCATCAGAGTGAATCAGGTATGATGTGGTAATACAATACCAAAATGACAGTGCATTAAGAAGGAAAGCTTAGTAACCCTTTTGTAATTACTGCCCTGATGGAGCTATACTATGCTCATGATTAAGCTAAGAGCTTTCACAGCACTTGAACAACACAGTGTTACCTACTCAAGACTGAATTGATTCTAACATGTCTGGTCTATGATTCATAGTATGGTGAAATACACACTACCTTTTTTCTATCCTGCCCCCTTCCCTCAAGGAAAAGTCAATTATTTAACATCTGGCTATTATGCTACAATTTCTTACTTCCTCTGTCAAGGCAGCTAAACTTAAAGGGACTTTTCTCTCCCCCTTTGCCTCTTTCTGTATTATTTTCCGATCCTGAAACTTCAGCAGGAGTTCAGCCACTCAAAAAATGACAGATTTGCATCCTAATCTTGAATCACCAAGATTCACCAAGGGTCTATTTCTCAGTAAAAGAAATGTTTGCAACATCTTTCCTTACTCTAAACAACCCAAACCTTTTTTAGACTTTATTAGAAACAGTTCTTATTTGGTCATTAGTCCCAGTGTTTCAGATGGACAAGAGCTGAGTGTTGCCCCGATTTTTTAAGATTTTCTAAAGCCTTCTGAGTTTACATTCTTGTAGCAAACTTTCCCACACACTTTATGTAAATAACTTATTGTTTTTGCATTCCTTCATAGAGGCGGAGAAATTTGATGGACTCGTGGTTTGTCCAGTGTCGTTGGAGAGGTGGCACTTTCACCCTTCAATCCACTGTCACCTTTGGAAAACTATAAATGCTGGAGTCAGAAAAAATAAACTAGCCTTTTTACCTTGACAATAGCAGTGGCTGGCGTCATGCTTTCTCGTGTTCTATAGTGACAGCTGAAGATTAGGTACATCTGGATCTGATCCTATCGCTGTTAAAGAAGTCAGTTACCTGCCAGCCTGTTTTACAGGGCGAGAAATGACTGAGCAGCTAAGCAAGTTCATTCGATCAATTTGTTTGTCAGCAGTGAATGGGCAGGAAGAAATGAGCAAAATCCGTACCATTCTTATTTTTCAATGTTAGAAGAATTTTAGAATAAAAGGCTGAAGACAGAAGTCCTCAGAGTTGCATTGAGCTGAAAAATGCATAAGTTGGTCATCAAGTCATATTCCTGTGATCTAGAAGAGACTAATTATTCTAAGAATGAAAGTATTTAAGTGGTCCCTTAGTATTAAAAGTGATGGACTTGTTTACACTACCTTGTAGAACCATACTAGAGTGCGATGTTTGCATTACATTACCAAACACTTCTGCTATCTTATCACATAAATAAACACACACCTCAGAAATTTCCACACCTTCAGATGTAGAAATATATATATGCTTAATGGTATCACATTCTCTAGTGCTCTAAGTTTTTATTGAGATAAATAAATTTTTATATGTAGCTTGAGGACTTTTGGGTTTTCTTCAGAATGGTCTTTGAAAAAATACAAAGAAGATACATCTAGTCTTTTTTAAAATTGGTTTATGCTTAAAAGTAACTGAAACACTTTAGAAAATTCCCTAATCAGCTATTGTTATTTTCTCTGTATTCTTTTGATAAAGAACACTTTATTTTACTATTGGTTACTATTATACATATTTTTGCATCACTTATTATTATATTATCAGTATAATTCTGGTTCTAATGAACATTGCAGTCAAGTCACTCTCCTCCTTAGCCTTTCTAACTGTATGATAGTAAAAAACCTGGGGTGTTTTGTAAAGCATTTTAAAATCCAAATGACCAGTATGGTACGAAGTTTACTGTCCTTCATAATTTAAATTTGTGATTGAGATAATTAATTAACTCCAGTTAAAGTCTTAATATTCTATTGAGATCTGTATAATTGTTGTGCATATACAGAAACATAGGAGAACAATCTCCTAGTTACAACTGTCAAATGATCCCTTACTTAGTGAAAGCTCACTGTGCTGGGAAAATGGCAGGAAAGGGATGTGCAAGCAGAGAAAGAGAAAAACAGCAAGAATGGAGGGCAGACAGGAAACTCCTTTGTATGGCAAAGGAGTGACAGGCAGGAAGGCCCTGAATGAGAAGGGTCAGAGTGAATTGAAACCCTCAGAGGATCTATATAGACATTGCTCCATTTGGAAGTTAGTGTCAGTTTTTGTCACTACAGAGACCAGAATATCCCAAGACAGAAAGGACATGGAGAAGATTTGCACCAAATCCAGCAAAAAAATGCATTTGAGTAGTTTAAAACATTTTTGATGAAAGGAATGTGTATTTCAGGATATCTTGGCAGCACTGGTTCTCAAAGTCAAGGAGTCCTAGTTCAACTTACTCAATATGTTGTCAAGAAAATATGAAGTCATGCCTGGCAGACTTGTTTGTAATGTAGCTTTGCCTGCATTTACTAGGGGTTTTGAGGAAGTGGAATGACTCCCAGGAATGATTTTTATGAATAGGAGGCAAACCTTATTAGAATTCCAATGGGATGTGCTAGTCATGTGCAGGAAATGGCTGAAATTCTGAGGCAATTTGGTTGTTGTGTTTCTGTCTTTCTGGTTTGGATTTTTAAAGGTTCATTTTTGAATTCTAAATTTGGCCTGTGAAAAATCTAAATCTTTACACTTACTTCTCAAGAAGCAGCCTATACCCTTTTGTGGACTTTGAGCTTACAGTCACATTTTGGATTATGTTTAACAGACAAAAAGAATATGTTTGCCTAAGATAACCCATAGACTGTTATTAAATTAACAGTCTTGTATGTCTTGTATTAAATTAACTTTCTTGTATGTGTGAGTTTATAAATACCTATGTATCATAACAACTGTTCCACACTGGACCAAAATTATATTAATCTTCAGATGCCATTCCTGATAGTAGCCAATGCTTAGCATGTAGGGAACAGAGAAATCTCACAATATTGATCATAGAAACAAATTTTAACCATATACTCAGGTAAGTAGTTGTCTGTTACACTGAGTGTTTTATATGCCTTCTTCAGGTGGGATGCTGAAATATGTTCATGTTTGCTACACAAGAAGTGCTCAGGAGAGATACTGTGTACAAAAGGTGACAAAACTAAAATGGTGTATTCAGTGATCTGCTTTCAATGCAAACTTACCTGAACTGAAGAACAAACAAACCCTTTATTTATCATTAATACTTTTAAAATCTCACTCAAAGTTGCCCCAGATAACTTCAAGTCTAAAGATAAGCATACAGTTACTGAAAGTTTCTTCCAATCTGATGACCACAAACATGAATTTACTTATAAGAAAATACATTTACCCTTTTGCTTTTCATCTCCTTGCTAGATATAAAGTAGGATGATGTACATATTTTGTACATAAAACAAAACCAGGGGCTTGAGAATATTTTTTTTCTTTCAAAATTGCTATTGTAATGCTAGTATTAATTAAATGATAATGTTGGAGTCTAACATTTAATTTTATTGGAGTTGCACCTCTTTGCTAAAGATTATACTGACTCCTGGTATTCAATATAATGATTTTATATCATTAGGAAATTATTAACACTAAGCAAAACCTATTACATCAGCTGCTTTAGGCCACTGATTACAGCAGCATTTGGGTAAACTATGATGAAATTACTCCTTGTTTAAACAATAAATTGAAATAGTTTTCTATCTATCCTTGTCTTACATTATGTTTTTTCTCATGGTACGGAAAAAAAACTCTCTGAGTTTACATTTGGGGTAAACTCTCTGAGTTTACATATATTAAACCTACATGTAAATTTTTTTCTTAATAAACAAAAAAAGCATCTAGATGTACACATTGTTTTCTTCTTCCTTTGAAAATCATTAAATCAGTACACTGATCCTGTCAGAACAGGAAATGACAAAAGGGATATATGGGAAAGTGCACATAAGGACGAAAATGCAGAGCAGAACACCCAGGCTGCAAATTTAATGCCTAATTATGTGTTTAAAAACTACCAATTGCCAAAGTGAACCTAGCCTTTCATGACTTATGTTCATCCATTTCTGCTTTCACATTATATCACACAAGCCCAGTATATAGTATTTCAGTTGTTCACCTTCTGCTTCAAACTTCCAATGATAATATTATTTTAGCAGAATAAGTACAGCCAATTATTCTTATTATATTTCCCAACTAAAGAAATGTATCTGAAGTTCTGATAATATAGTGAAGATGGAAAGCAGAATATATTACATATGTTCTTGCCTATTTTATTTCTTAAAGAGGTAGGAATATGATTAGAAAATCCACTGCTTTCTGGTAAAGCTTTTAAGACTGTAATATATCTTTCACATACTTTTATTGTGAAGAATTTATAGTACTTTGAAAAAATTATTTGAACTTATTAAGAATTTCTTGGAACTTGGAGATAATTGTATGCTTTTCATATTTAACAAGTTATTTGTTTACATCTGAATTTAAAGTAGACATTTAAAGTGGACATTTTTTGACAAAAACTTTCCCATTTGAAATTTCTAATTTGTCAGTAGAAATGTTTTTAAGCAAGGTTCATATATCTTAATCCCTTTCCATATGGAAGAAATAATGTTAGAACAGCAAATAAACAGCAGTGTTTGGAACACCTTATAAAGCCCAAATCACTTTTCTGATTAGACCAAACCTTGAATTTTAGATGAGATTCCTAAGTACCAAATTACAGATTCAGTTTCACATAGGCCATATATACACTATAGAATTCTCTAGCATGTGTCAATCACCATGATTTCTGATTTATATAGTCCTGAGATTAAATCCCTCAAATGAATACAGTGGTTTTCTTCCAAAGTGTGATTTTTCTTAAACTGATTTTTCTTTTGCTGGTTCAGTCCTATAACTGAACTAAATGACATTTTAAAGGTAACTTCCTTTATGCCTTGCCTGAACTGTAAACTCACCTATGTGTATTTAACTATGACTTAATCAAAGAAAGCATAAATATGCTTACTCATTACTGTTAAGCCTTCTTCAAGGTGTGTACTGAATTGTTTAAACTAGTTGAAAATTCCAAGATCTCCAAGATCTAGGAATGCCCAAACTCATGTTCTGGAAGACATGAACTGACAAGCATGCAGGAATCTTGTCCATACTACTGAGATTCAAAAGTCTTGGAGAATCTCTTCTTATGTCACTATCATATTTTTCTTCTCCTTCAAGTTACCTAAAATATATGACCTACAGGAGTCTTCAAAAAATACCTTGGGCAGGTTGCATGTTTGTCGTATTACAAGTGATACAAGCAGGACTAGGTTTGCTTGCCTTTCAAGCTTTTCAGGTTCCATAACAATTCATCTCTGCCTGTGTTCTCACTATACTACATACATATAAGCATGTAAAAAATTATAGTTTGATGAACATATTTCTTACAAACTGTTCATCACAGATTTAACAATTTTTAAAAAATAATTTTCTGCTCTGAAATTATATTATTCTTGTTGCTGCAATGTTAAATTAAAACACTTAATCCTTAACCACCATCTTGTTTATTTTGGTGTAGCTTTTCTATATTCTTTCACCTACATAGTTACTTAGACTTCCACTTGAGTTTTATATAATTTTTTCTTTTCTCTGACATGCTAGCAAGAAAATCTAATTCTAGAAATATATGGTAGGGGGAGGGGGGAAATATAACCAGAGGTAGGCATAGCATGTATTTCAGTAATACAAAGAAATACAAAACCCATGCAGACATTGAAAAATACTTTTTCTCATCATCTCTGCTGTATTAATTTACCAAGAATTTTTTTTCTGCTCTTCTCAGAGAATTTCTATGTGTTCTAAATTAATTACTTCAAGGTCATGATCTTCTCTTTACCTTCCTTATACTGTATAGCAGCAATATGATGCAGCCACTTTAAACTGTTTGTCCTAAAGGCCCTATAAATGGGTCAACACAAGTCATTTTAACTGGTTCTGTTGTAGGTTGTTTGGTTAGTAAGAGCACTTGCAAAAGGATCTTTAAATGACACTGATCTTGCCATGACATACTGAAGAATGTGCTGTAATTTAAATATGAAGACATTCAATAATGTGAATCTGAAAGCAGAAAAAGCCTACTTTTAGTTTGCAACACTTTGGAGATTGTTCCTCTAGATATAAAGGAAGTATCAGAGCTAGCATGCAGTCAGGGGTGCATACTACACACTGAGCCCATGATTACCACCAGCTGATCTGTGGTTCCATCCAAACAAGCATCAACAATGATCTTATTGAACATTTGTGTTTCATGTAAACTTCAACAAAACAGAGGTATTAAAATAACAAACAATACCACTTGTCCATAGTGCAAATTAAAACAGAAAAGAGACATAACAGAAAGTTTTAAGAGAAAGAGATTTGAATGGGGAAGTCAAGAAATAATTGCTCATTTGTTTCTGAGATGGCATTTTTCTTGCCTAAAAATTTCTGTCAAAGATTTATTTACAAGTGCGATGGTTGACCGGTGCCCAACCACCCTCTCAATCTTCAATGGGCCTGGAGAAGAAAACAAGAATCTTGTCGGTCAAGGTAGAAACAGGGATGTTGTTTACCAATTACTATCATGAGCAAACCAATTTCGGTTTGGGGAACAGTAATTTACTTCCTATTAAAATAGATCTATATGGTGAGAAACAAAGACAAAACCTAAACCACCTTCCTCCTAATCATTCCCCACCTTTTTCTCAGAGTTAACTTCCCTTTAATTACCGAGTGCTGTACTTCCCCTCTGCCCTGCAGCAGGGAAGCTGCGTCAGTCTGTAATCACACCTGGAACCTCTCTTGCACCTCATCCTCCTCTCCCCTCGGGGCTGGCAGTGCCATTTCACCCCATATTGTTGCATCCTGGAGTCTGGGTTTAGATTAGGGTTTTTAATTTATGTTAAAATAAGTCAAGTTCTGTAATCCCGCGTTTCCCCCGTGTTGTTCCCCCCCGTGGTTTCTGGCCCCAAGCTGACTGCTGCTGGATCTTCCCCCTCTGCCGCTCCTGTAACCAACCCCTCATCTGGCCCCAGGAAACCCCGTGCTGGCCACCCCAAGCCACACGATCCCGCTCAGCCCGAGGCTCAGTGCTCGCCCCTGCGGGGTTTTCTGGTTGGTCACTGTTGCTGGCGTCACCACCATGGCAGCCGCCTCTATTGGGCAGCAGGCCGTGGATCCTCTCGCCCCGCCCCTCCAAAAAACCCTATCCCGCTGGCACCCAGGCGCCATTTTCTCCCATGCGAGTGACGGGAGCAGTCGCGTCCTTCCATCAAACCACGCCACGTGTTCAATAAACCGTTCCTGCCAAGCACGGAGTAAATGGACAAATTCCTTACCTCTTTACCGGATCCCTAGCGCACGGTAACAGAGGCTGGCCAGCCCACGCGCCCGAGACACGGAGCTGTGTCCGGGAACCCGCGGCAGCAAACCCCGGCAGCACGTGGAAGCTACGCCACAGCCGGGCTCCCAAGAGCCGGGTGCAGCCAGGGAGAGCGAAAACCCACGCCGCAATTGGCGCCCGAATGCGGGGCCGAGGCCAGCACTCAGCTGATCGCGTGGACGGAGGTTCACCGCGGAGCTCCAGGAACAGCGCCGGGAGCCGCCGCCGCCAGCCTGGGGCTGCGCGCTGCCGCCAAGGGGGGAGCGCCGCCGCCAAGCCAGAGTGGGCAGCGGTCCGCGCTGGATCACAGCTCCGTGCCAGACAGAAACCGAGAACAGGGGCTCTCCAAAGTACGTCAGTGAAGTCTCCGTCGCCCACGGGGGACCAGACAGTGTGCCCTGCGTGGGACAGGAAGTGCAAACTTTCGCAGCCAAGAGGGCAGCAGAAAGGACACTTCTTGGGACTCCTGGACCCTGGTGGCAGCTTTTCTTTGCAGAGACTTCAGTCTGGTAAGTATTAGTCGTGGAAACGTGTCCAGCTAATACAGGGAGGGCTGGCCGTGTTCCCGAGGTTGGGACGTGCGGCGCGCAGCATGAACGGCAGCCGCTGGAGTCGCCTGCATTTTTTTTGCTTTTTTTTCTTTTTTACTGCCCCAGGGGTGAGGTGGTTTGGGTGGAAGAAGCATGGGGACTATGCTATCTGCCCAACAAAAGGAATTTTATTCCCAAGTTAAGGAAATCCTTGCGGTGAAGGGCCCCTACCCAAAAAATTTAGTGAAGAAATTTCTCCGGTGGTTGTTCTTTGCTTTCCTCCGTCTGTCTACCGAGGACGCACGCAAAACAGAATTTTGGGAGCAAGTGGGAAAAAGGCTAGCAGAGGGGATCGGTAGGGATTCCTCCATAGAAGACTGCTTCCCTAAATTCCATTTGTTGATCTCAGATGTAGTAAAATCAGACCCCGCGCGAAACTCAGTTGGGGAAAGGAAAGAACCATCCAGAAAATCTGTTACTCCCCCTGAACCTGTTTCCCCATCCCCTTCTCCTACCCCTTCTTCCCCTAACCCAGGTGGGCAACGGGGGGCACCCCATCAATCTGAGACGCAGGGCAGCTCCACAAACGTGGACCGTGCTCCTGGCTCCCCCAAGCCATCCCGGCGTCCCTGCCTTAGCGAGATTGGTCGATTCGCTGAGGCCACGACCCTAAACCCTCCTTCCAATCCCTTTTTCCCAGTTGAAAATCCCAGTTTTGGTGCTACCCCGCGCAGTTCTGTTTCTTTAAACCCCTTTCTTTGTCCCCCTGAGGAGGCTGATGCCTCGTGGTCGATCTCTTTGTCTTCTCAAGATGGAGGGCAGCCACATGGCAAGGCTTCCCCTTCCCACAATCCCTTTCTTCCCTTTGTTCCCTATGACCCCACCCCCTCCTGCTTCCCGGTGGGCGCAGGCACTGCCCACTCAAGGCATCGGGTTACCACCCCTCCCCCTGTCCCTCCTCGGGTAGGCGTAGGCGTTCCCTCCTTGCATGTTCTACCTGACGCATCAGCAGCCCCGCCCTCTCCCACCCGGGAGGGCTCAGTAGCCTCCTTCCCACCTTCCGAGGAGGAGGATTCTCCCCACCCTGTCTGTCCTCTCCCTCGCGCTCCGCCCCCGCGTCCTCCTGCTCCTCAGAGACCTGGGGTGGGGGGAAGGGGGGGACGGGGAGGAGGGGGGGTGCAACGGAGCCCGGTCCATAAGGTCGAGCAGTCGATCTACACTCCAGTCCCCTACACAAGGGGAGGGGAAAACCCTGCGTGGACACCCCTCTCCTACAATTCAGTCAAAGAGGTCTGCAAGACATTGCAAAAATTTGGCAGAAAGAGTCCTTTTTTTAAAGGGATTCTAAAAGCCACTTTAACATCTAAAACTGTAGTGCCGGCTGACCTTAAGCTTCTATTCAACTGCCTGCTTCTCCCTTCTGAATACGATCTGTGGGAGAGGAGGTGGAAAAGGCTAGCGGCAGACCTGCTTCCCGAAATCCACGAGGGGCCTTATGGCCTGGATTTCGCGGAAGAGCAAATCACCCTATACCATCTTGTGGGCGAGGGAGAATGGAGTGAGGGGCGACTGCAAGCTCGGGGAATTCCCACAGCGGTGTTAGACATGTCCAGGAGTGCAGCAGAGCGTGCACTCCTGGGCATGCCCGCCAGGGATCCAGGGATACCCTACACGGCAGTCAAGCAAGCCGTAGGGGAGCCTATGTAAGATTTTGTAGATTGGGTCCGGGCAGCCGTGGAGAGACGCATAGAAGTACCTGAACGCCGGGAAGGAATGATCCTAGAAGTGGTGCACATGAATGCCAACGCCATGTGCAAAAGAGTCATCATGTCAATGCCGGCCTCACCACCGCCAACCCTCAGCCAGATCATCGAGGAATGCACACTGAAGGCGCACCTGATGGATGGGAAGGAGGCCCCAAAGAAAAAGGACAAGCAAGTTGCCTCGGCCGCTGCTCCTTCGAGGAACCCAGCACTGAAGCAACTTCCATCCACACGCCGGCGTTACCATTGCCATCAGGAGGGACACTTCCAGGCTCAATGCCCACTTCTAGGGACTGCGCTACCCAGGGTTGTGGGAGGGGGGAGGGGGGATGGGAACCCCGCGGTCCAAAAAAACTGACCCATGAACGCGCACTTGCTGCGCGTTCAGACAAAAATGAGGCAAGTCGTGGTGCTGCAAGAGGAGCCGCAATGCACCATCTAGTACCATCAGTAAGCGGCTGCCTCTCAACTAGTGACAACCGGAAGCCTTATCGACTCTGACTCAATAACTCTGTTCATTTCTGTTCCCAGGACTGGCAGTTTTTCATAGCAGATGCAGAGCTTGTATCGCACATCTGCCGCTGTGAGACCAGGAAAAAGGAAGATCTCTTAAATTGCAGGTACCTCGTTGTAGGGGACACAAAGAGCACTCCACTGGAGATAGAAGTCCCTCCGGTAATCTCCACCCTCAATCCGAGGCTCTTCTATCTCGCAGCACGCTGTGTCCACCCCCCTTCTTCCTGCCTAAGGGCCAGGTAATTGCACAAGCAATTCCCATTCCTCGTGCTCTGTGCAATGACCTGGAACTCTCTGTGTTTTATGCTGGGAAGCTGGGAGAGGAAAAACCCCTCATATGGTGCAAACTCAAATGCGAGGGGCGATCTGTACACCTACAGGGGATGTTGGACACAGGGGCAGATGTGACAGTCATCCCACCACACAAGTGGCCGTCACACTGGGAGCTGCAAAGCGTGGCCACACCAGTCTTAGGACTAGGCGGGCCACAGCCAGCAAGACAATCCAAAAACATTGTCCAAATTCAGGGTCCGAATGGGTTGCTGGCCTCAGTGCGTCCATTCGTGATCGACTGCAAATTTACATTATGTGGGAGGGATGCCATGTCGCAGTGGGGAGCCAAATTAAAATTTCCGGTCCCCCAGCATTTTTAGGTGTGGCCACTGAAGAGTGCCCCACACAGAAAGTAACATGGCTCACAGATAAGCCCATCTGGGTGGAGCAGTGGCCGCTGAGTAAGCAAAAGCTGCAGGCGCTCACAAAATTAGTTAACGAAGAGTTAGAAAAAGGACACCTTATAGAAACAAACAGCCCCTGGAACTCTCCTGTATTTGTAATAAGAAAACCAGGGAGAGACAAGTGGCAACTCCTCCACGATTTGAGAAAAATTAATGAGGCCGTGCAAGATATGGGCTCCCTCCAACCGGGTATGCCATCTCCATCTATGCTACCCCAGAATTACAATTTGGCTGTAATTGACATTAAAGATTGTTTCTTCCAAATCCCACTCCATCTGGATGATGCTCCCCGTTTTGCATTTTCTGTGCCTTCCATCAACAGAGAAGCCCCAATGAAGCTCTACCACTGGACAGTACTACCACAGGGTTTTAAATGTTCCCCTACTATATGCCAGTGGTATGTTGCTAGGGTTCTATCCCCAATGCGTGCCAAGTGGACATCCTGTATTTTCTATCATTACATGGATGATGTGCTGATTTGTGCTCCTGACAGTGAGATCCTTCAAGTAGCACTGGAGGACACTGTTAGGGCCTTGTCGGTGGCTGGATTTGAGTTACAGAAAGAAAAGGTACAGTTGCTGCCACCCTGGAAGTATCTGGGCTTGGAAATTAACAACCGGATGATCAGACCCCAACAGATACAGATAAATGATAACCCCAAGACGCTGAATGATCTCCAGCGCCTGTGCGGGTCATTAAATTGGATCAGGCCATGGCTAGGACTCACTACGGGGGAATTATCCCCCCTCTTTGATTTGTTAGCAGAAAGGGAGGGGGATGAGGGTTTAGGTTCCCCGAGAGTCCTGACCCGAGAGGCCAGAGCAGCACTCGAGAAGGTCCAGAAAGCCATCACGAGCAGGCAGGCCCATCGTTGCCAACCAGGGCTGCCTTTCAGATTCATCATCTTGGGTGAGTTACCCCATTTGTATGGTGTGATATTTCAGTGGGACAAGGGTCAACGGGACCCCCTCTTAATAATAGAGTGGGTGCTCCTTGGCCACAGGCAGTCCAAGAGTATCACCAGGCCACAGGAGCTGATGGTGCAGCTCATAATACGGGCCAGGGCTCGTCTGCAAGTACTAGCTGGCTGTGACTTTACATGTATCCATCTCCCCATCAAAACATCCACAGGGAGGATGACCAAAGAGGCTTCTGAACACCTGCTAAGGCAGAATGAGAACTTACAGTTCGCTCTAGACAGCTTCTCAGGCCAAATTAAGATCGGACATCCTGGCCATTATTTGTTCAATACTGAATTCAAATTGTGACCCAAAGAATTACAGAGCAAAAAACCCCTCCGAGCAGTAACAGTATTCGCGGACGGGTCAGGGAAGTCCCACAAGTCAGTGGTGACTTGGAGGGACCCAGAGACTCAGGTGTGGGTGTCGTGGTTTGACATGGAAGTGAATTTTTTCCAGGAAGTTGGGTCAAACCAATCAGTGGTCAGATTTGGATATTCGCACCTGGAGTGACCACTGAAAGTATGGACATGCCTCTGAGAACACAGGGGGTTAAAAGCAAGAACTCCCAGGAGAACTGTCTCTTTTGGTTCCGGTCGTCAGAGAGTGCAGACTCTCCCCTGCCCAGCCATGGGCTGGGTGGGGGAGGGGAAGCCACGCGGCCTTGTCCAGGTAGGCCAAGGGGCTGAGGGTCTGGAACCGAGCCAGCTCCTGTGGATGGAAGGGTGGAGAGAAGCGGAGATGCCTTTGTTCCCCCCCCCCCCCCACCAAGAGGGAAAGAGATAGAGAGCCTGGCGGCACCTGGAAATTTGCCGGCAGAGGAGAAGGAGAAGGGGAGGGGATGATGTCCAGCGTGGGAGACGGAACGCCGGACCGAGATATCAGCCGTCCAGGGAGTCTGAACTTTTAACCCTTTCCAGGAAATGAGGGCTTTGTAAAATATTACTCCTCCTTGATTTGTAGTGGAAGAGAGACAGTCCGGGACCTGAGATGTTAGAAGAAGAAATATTTAGGTGGGAGGAGATGATGAAGTAGCTTTTGGCTGGACTTTTCTTGTTAGCCACGGACTGAACCAAAATCTCCTGCAATAGAGACTGCATTTTAGGGTGATGCAGTGGTGACCCAAGGAGACCTGTTTCAGCTTCAAACAGCACAGGAATGGCAAGAATCGAAGAAAGCTGAGGAGGGAATGGTGATACCCTCTGTCTTCGGGAAGAAGATGATTCCTGTTCTTGGACCCTCGGCCCCAGGGGAAAACTGGGGGGACTGTAGTCCCAGGATGAGAAGCTGAACTGTTGTATCTTTGGGTCCATGGCAAAGCATCCTTAAAGGAGCCCTATGAGCAGTCTGTCCATGCACGGTGGTGAGAGCACTGTGACATGGAATGGAGAGTGTCACACTGGCAGATTTTTTTCCGGGCGGTTGCCATGTGTGACAGGGAAACACAGGGTGGCAACTGTGTTTCCTGGGGGGTCTGTGGCCCAAGAGAGACTTCTCTCTCCCTTGATAGTTTGAGTATTGATTATCTGAAGGGTGGTAATTTGATCAGGAATCCCGGGTGATGTTTCATGGTGGGTGTTTTTGGAATTGGGAGGAGGAGGGGTGTTTTAAAGGGTCTTCATCCTGGATTTAGTTTATGTGTTTTCTGTAGTAGTAGTAGTTTAATAAAGTTTTTTTTTCCTTTTGTTATTAAGCTTGGGCCTGCTCTGCTCTGTTCCTGATAACATCTCACAGCATTTATTTAGGGAAGGTGCATTTTCATGGGGGCACTGGCATTGTGCCAGTGTCAAACCATGACAGTGGGAATCAGATATTAAGGTAGTAGAAGGTTCCCCACAGGTGGCTGAGTTGGATGCTGTGGTGAGAGCTTTTGAGAGGTTTGAACAACCATTTAATTTGGTAACAGATTCGGCATACGTAGCTGGAGCAGTGTCTAGAGCTGAACATGCAGTTGTAAAAGAGGTGCCAAATCAGGTCATCTTTGGGTTGCTCTCAAAATTAGTACACCTGGTTTCTAACCGTGAGCATCCCTTTTATGTGGTACATATGAGATCACACACGGATCTCCCAGGCTTTTTTTGTCGAGGGAAACCGCAGAGCAGATGCCTTGGCAGCCCCTGTATACCTAGGAGGCCAGCCGAGCATAGTCGAGCAGGCCAAGCTGAGCCACCAGCAGTTCCATCAGAATGCCCCGGGGCTAGTATGCCAGTTTAATCTGCGGCGTGACCAAGCCAGGGAAATTGTGGCCTCATGCCCCAACTGTCAGGAGGCAGCTTTACCAACACTGGGAGCAGGTGTGAATCCCAGAGGTCTCCGCAGTTGTGAGGTGTGGCAAATGGATGTCACCAAGGTCTCTGAGTTCGGTAAGCTCAAGAATGTCCATGTAACTGTGGACACCTTCTCGGGGGCAGTTTTTGCTTCAGCACATAGGGGAAAGGGCCACAGACGTCAGGAAACATCTTGTCCAGGCCTTTGCCACCTTAGGGGTCTCAACCACAATTAAAACAGACAATGGTCCAGCCTATACTTCCAAGGTGTTCCGCAGCTTCCTGGGGTGTTCAGCATAAGACCGGGATTCCCCACTCCCCCACTGGCCAGGCCATAATAGAGAGAACCCACCAGACTCCAAAGCAAGTCCTCAAAAAGCAGCGAAAGGATGTGCGAGTGCTGTCACCGCATGAGAGGCTCTGCAAAGCATTGTTTACCATCAATTTCCTGAACTGTTTCTTTGACAGACTAGAACCGCCAGCCCTGAGACATTTCAAACAACATCAGTAGCTCCAGCCGGAGGAGCAGCCTCCAGTGTTAGTGAGGGATCCAGACTCTAAAGAAATCCAGGGTCCATTTCCACTTTTTACTTGGGGACGGGGATACGCCTGCGTGTCTACGCCTTCAGGAGTCAGGTGGATCCCCGGGAGGCATGTTAAACCCTACACAGCAGAGCAGTCAGTGAGTCAGAGTGATACGGTGCCAGTGGATGCAACCTGTGATCCCACCAACCTAGGGGTTGCATCCAATCGCAGACGCCGCAAGGAAGGAAAATATTCTACCTCTCCCTAATCAATGCTTCCCTTACAACTACCTCAGCCCAGTTATACCCCCAGTTCCTGTGTTTGTAATAAAGTTGTTTCCTAGTTTCCCTATCCCTAAACACCCTGAAAAGAACTAGCACTAGTACCATCTCCAGGCCCTCTCCACCTGCGTAGCAGTCACTGCAGTTGCAGCAGCAGAAGAAGCTAGGAGAAGAAGCCACCGTGTGAGAGACTGAATCAACACCACTGCTTTCTTTTTATATTTTATTAAGCGGGGAGATGTTGCATCCTGGAGTTTGGGTTTAGATTAGGGTTTTTAATTTATGTTAAAATAAGTCAAGTTCTGTAATCCTGCGTTTCCCCCGTGTTGTTCCCCCCCGCGGTTTCTGGCCCCAAGCTGCCTGCTGCTGGATCTTCCCCCTCTGCCGCTCCTGTAACCACCCCCTCGTCCGGCCCCGGGAAACCCCGTGCTGGCCACCCCAAGCCACACGATCCCGCTCAGCCCGAGGCTCAGTGCTCGCCCCTGCGGGGTTTTCTGGTTGGTCGCTGTTGCTGGCGTCACCGCCACGGCAGCCGCCCCTATTGGGCAGCAGGCCGTGGATCCTCTCGCCCCGCCCCTCCATAAAACCCTATCCCACCGGCACCCAGGCGCCATTTTCTCCCATGCGAGTGACGGGAGAGGTTGCGTCCTTCCATCGAACCGCGCCATGTGTTCAATAAACCGTTCCTGCCAAGCACGGAGTAAATGGACAAATTCCTTACCTCTTTACCGGATCCCTAGCGCACGGTAACAGAGGCTGGCCAGCCCACGTGCCCGAGACATGGAGCTGTGTCCGGGAACCCGCGGCAGCAAACCCCGGCAGCACGTGGAAGCTACGCCACAGCCGGGCTCCCAAGAGCCGGGTGCAGCCGGGGAGAGCGAAAACCCACGCCGCACCATATCACTTCACACATCCCTGCCTAGCAGCTGCTCTGCCCTTTTCCATCTCTTCCCCCAGCCGGGTTTGCGGAGCTGCAGGACTGTAGGGCTGTGGGGGCCATGCCCTGCACTGAGGCTGCTGGAGCCAGCCGGAACGAGGTGTGCCCAGCTCGTGGCAAACCGATCCTCTCCTAAGAGAGACTGCAGGGGCTTGGTGAGGTCCCTGTGAGCACCTGGTACAACAAAAAACAGTAGATGAACTTATAATAATTGATAAAGAGAGTTAAAAACACTGGCAAGTGTCTCGTACCTTTGCATTGGGAGCTTCTTTATTTATGAAGCTCCCAAGAATGTTAACTGAAACTTAATCATAGTCAGTCAGTGGTAATGTATCTGGAATTAAGGTAAGAGGTAAGGAAAAATAGCTAAGTTGGAATATGTAATATGCGTTATAAAATAATTCATGCTAAATGAAATTAAAAACCACAGCATTTTGTGTACTAAAACCAGTGTCGGGCAACAAGCAAGCTAAGTGATAGAAATCCAAAAAGACACGGTCTCCAGAAATGTATATTCCAAGGGATTTCTTGTCTGACTAGACCCCAGCAGGAGGCATTCTGATAGGCATCATCAGAAGCTTATCCCTGAGATTTTCACCTGACAGGATTCCAGCAATCTTCCACTGGTTCCAGGAAAAGCACGATAATATGCTAAAGAAGACCCCCTTCCAAAGCCCGAGAGACTGTATAAAAATAGACCCTTTAGAACTCAGCTTTGGAGACCTACGGGGACTTTGGTGTGATAAAGGCCAAGTCCTAAGTCTCCCCGACACTGATTGCCTGGCTCAGTGTCGAATCACTTGTCTCTTTCTTTTTCTTTTCCAAATTTATACTTTGATCATTTAATAAATTTCTTTAATTATTAAAACAAAGCATTCATTTATAACAGTCAAACTGTGTATTTAATATTTCGTGGAGCGGGCAAGGCATTTGACAACATTATTTTCCATCAGAAAATGGCCATTTGGCATATTTTTCACAGAAAATGTTACTGAATATTTTTGGTAGAATTTTATTTAGTATTTTATTTTTGTTTAGTATGTATTTGAAATCTTATCTGGTAGTAATGTTAGTTTTTTTACATTCCTGAAATAATTGTTTCTGATTTATAAGGTCTTTTGACTTTTGATTATAACTTTAGACTAAAAAAAAAAAATAGAAGAGAAAGTCTGAGTTTCATTTCCCTCTAAAATTTCAGCGTCAATTTCTGGATAAATCAGGATATGCAACTCCAGGGCCTAATCTCAAAGGGCCTAAGATGTCCTGACCTAATAGTAATCAATTGATACATCTTAGAGGTCAAACTTTTTTACTTCCTGTGATGTTCTTAATAGAAGAAAACTGGCTTAATAACTTTAATAGATACCACCTGTTGTCTCTAAGCTTCATGATCCATGTAAGACAAAGTCCTCTAATTCTCTGAAACCCACCAGTTTTTGAGTGAACTTCTGTATGCGGTGTGCAAACCCAGCAGATTGGCCCTGACCATAGGCTAACACCCATGTGTTATGCGGAAGAATTCCTCAGAGCCACAGCTTTGATATATGAATTGCTTGTATTCCTGACTAAATATATTGTAGGTTTATCTTAGTTAGCTTCTGGTGGTAGAATATGAAAATTCCAGTCTGCTCCTGTGTGTTTTATTCGGGTCAAAGATATTTCTTTTCCCACTGTGTTCAGTTAGATACTAGGATTAGTCACCTTTCTAGATAAATTAGAAGTAGAAATGTAATTTACAACTACTGATTGGTACACATCATTACTTTATATGAACAGTGATAAATCACATAATTTCAGTACTCATTTTTCATAGCACCCTGTTATCTCCTGTGAAGAAATTCTGTTTTAAAGTCTAGATATAATTCTAGAATACTATAACATTAAAAGTCTGATATAAAAATTTATTTTGTCAAAGAAAAAAGATATTGTGTCAATCTACAAAACTTCAGAGAAAAGCTTACAAATACACATATGTTTCAAACAAAGATGATGTGGTTCCTCTAACAATAATGAAATTTCATGGAAAATAATTTTCTTACCTTGACCTTTACATTTGTGAGCACTACTTACAGTAGTCCTCAGAAATAACACTTTTGTCTAGAATTCTGTTCATAAATATAGGCATAGACAGTGACCATTTCTCTCCTTTGAGAACTACTGCAGTGCATATGGAAAACAGATGTCTAAATGTTACACATTATTATATAAAGCATATCACTGCATTTCAGAGAAATATCATAAACCAAATACTGAAACTGGCAAGAAAAAAAAAACCACAAAGACCCTACACTATACACTAAAGGCTCTTCCAAGATAGGATAGCTTTGTATTATAAGAATTTGTTTTTATGTATCACATTGGCCTACAAGGAAATTCTGATAGCATCAGCCAAACTTGGAAATTCATCAGATTTTTTTCAACTAGCCATAAAAAATTGATGTCAAAGGAATCACAACTTGGTGTTATATGAGAGACTAACTTTCAGAAGTGGGAGTGCACATCAGCTCCCAGCTGCTTCATTTTGGGAAGTTTATATTTTTACACATTGTCATGGCTTTGGATTTCTCACAGTAGTTTAGTTAATCAGCTTACTCATGTGGACTGTTTACCAATTCCACTGTATACCTGAAAACTGAGATATAATAATACTTGTAAACTTAAATCAGGTCTAGAAAATTTGACTGGCAGATACTCCTTGTAGGATAAATCTTTGCAACATACTACAAGAAGAAATAAGACCACAAGGCATGGTGTGAAGATGAGAAGGGAATGTGGACCAAAGATCTGGGAAGAATGCCAGAATTTAAAATAGCTGTTATACAACAAAGGTCCCTTGCAACATTGTGGTCTACATTTATTAAAGGCATGGCCACAATGCCATGAAGTTAATCCTGTAACTCGATGTACAGTTAATCCATGCAATTCATTTGCATTCATTGATTACTTTTACACTAGCAAATGAAAGATGACTAGATGGTTTTCTGACATGGAGGCCCATACCTATATTGTAAGGACTCTTAGCTTCCCAAACAGGCTAGCTGTATACAAACTATCCCCCAGGAATACTTCCTATCTGCCAAATGATTACTTGGATTTGTTAGGGAGAATGTTAGTTGCCATGAAATGATACAAGGAATTGTTCTCACAATAAATATAACCAAGAAAACACTAATTCATAATTAGCAGCTTGTCTGGATGATTTTTGTAGAGATTTAGTAAGTTTAAATGAGGTTTGAATTAATAGACTTCAGAAACTTGTGTAATAAGGAATGTGCTTTTTATATTAGAGAAAGTCAAGGACCTTTGTCTTCAAATGGCCTAGGTTCCTAAATATAATTTTGAAGTACAGTTTGTCACCTGCTCAGCTCAGCTGCCATTAACAGTGAAAATACCTAACTTGCGACAAGCTGAGTCATCAAAGCATCCTGATTTTAGCTTTGAGTAAATTTAAAACCACCAAATTGGTTGGTGATGGTGCCAAATTGCTCCACATAAAAAGACACAAAAATCTGTGGTTTGTCATCCCTGGACTATACTTGTTCTTTGAAAGTCTGAACCTTGAGACTCCCAGGGTAATAGCCTAGCAGCTAGGTTGAACATCCATTTTAATTAATTTTATAAATTAAGAAATATGTCATTATTTTATAGAGTTGTATTTCTTCAGTAACAAGAGTCTATAAAAACACCACAGTTCACACATATTTGTGAACAATGAACATTAAAGAAGAGGGAATAAGGATTTTAGATTATATGTATCACATTTCATTTGGGTATGTGAAGCACTGTGACACTGGGTGTAAAATGGGACTGAAGGAAGACCACCTCTTCAGGTTGTTTGTTTTCTTGAGCTATGGTAGATATAATTTTCATACATGTTTAAGACTGTGTATTCTGCAGGTGTAAAAGTGGAGTTGTTGACAGGGGTTGCTAGTTAGTTCAGGTGACTTTGTGAATCCCATTCTCTGATTCCCAGCTGATCTTAGCCATTTTGTACACCTGATTTGACACCTGACTTGGGGTTTTATTTTCCAGTGTGACAGATCAGTTACAAGTTAGGTGTCCCAATATTCTACATAATTTCTATCTTTTTGATTTAATCTAAGATGATTAAAAATAATGTGTTCAAACTATTGTGCAACTTAGTGTAAATCATTAATATTTGCATGACTTTCCTCATGTTTATATGCTACTGTAATAATCCTGAACCTTGTTCATAGACTTATTTAGCCATTTCTAATGCTGAAGATCTTTCCTGCTGAACTAGACCAGAAATTAACATAAGTATGCTCTAACACAAGCTGTGGACTTATTTGAAAATAACCCTTAGTGCTAATTTAGCAGAAATAAAACACTGCCATTTTATTAGTACATGCATTTTTTTATGTCTCTAAGAAATATGTTTATTAAATTGATTGCAAACTTCTTTTAGGTATTAGAATATCTGTGACTTTATAAATAAAAAATGTAAAGGAAAAAGATGGCAGACTTATTGTAAGAAGAATGTCCCGTTAGCACTTAGATAATGACCACCAAGCTTTGTATGCTTACAGCAAAGTTAAATGGAAGCAGAAAAGCTTTCCATAGATACTGATGGTGTTTTTTTGGGTTTTTTTTTTTTTTTTTTTTTCCATCCACTTTTTCTGGGAAGTGAAAATTTTCAGTTTCATAGCTTGGTCTTATAACTATTGCACTCACAGGGGCATGCAGATGTATTACAGATCCAGTAAACAGGATAAAAATAGTGGACTTATATGTGTCCATTCTGAGTAAGTCATAATGATAGCATATACATTTAAAACAAATTTTAATTTTAAATGGTTTGAATACCACTATGGTAAAATGTATGACAGAGTATACTGAGTTCTGTTGGGAATGTGTGTACTCACATTCTATCTAAACATGGACTTTATTGCACGTGGGGACAAGGAAATTTTTTTTTTTCTTAGAAGGCTTTGGAAACAGACATCATTTAGCCTGACAGCATTTTTATTAATCCTCTGACGTCTAATTAAAAATGCATATATTATGCTAATTTAAAAATAGAAGTAAAACAGGTTTTTGTAGGAAATTGTAGACACTGAATTGTTTATTCATTGATCAAAATGCATATTTAGTTGATCACTTTGCACTTTTCCCCTAATTATGATAATGATCCATTTCATATCTGCCTGCTGTAGTGCAATATTTGATTATCAGTTTTCAAAGACTACAGCAGATACTATTTTTGTTTTGTCTGTAGGCTGCTTGGTGACTGAAAGTCACTGCAATGTAGTAAATGTTTTTCTCAGACACCACCTGCTAGATCAAGTGGTGAATTCATATAAGGATTAAAGATCCACAAATGTTTTCTCAATGTTTTAGAAGCTCCTGTCATTAACTGAATAGCACAGGGACTAGAAAATTCTACTAGTTTGTCCTGAACATCATAAAATACTTTGCCTCATTTAGGTTCTTTTGAAGAATGCTTGAATGATCCTCCATCAGTGGTGCCCTTCAACCTTTCTTGAGTGTGGATAAATGGTAGCTGATATTAGGTTGTTCTAAAGATCATAAACAATAGTAAGATTTTAAAATTTATATTCAAGCAGTGTCCATCCAGATTTCTAAGTGTCTTTGAAATCAATTGCAAGAAGGAATGCTAGTACAAGCAAGGAAAATTGTTGTCTGTATTTCTTCTTACAGTTTTAACCACGTTTGAATCTAATCCATCATCCCAGTAATAGCAACCGAACATAGCCTGAAAACTGTCATTTAGTATTATCTCCTAACATATTGTTAATCTAACTGCATCAGTATATCTTCACAATGTGGAGACATTGGGACACCACAAAGGTGTAACAAAATTAAAAACATAATGAAATTAATCAGCTGGTGGATGTTGCAAAAATTTTTGAGATTTTCTTTTTAAGAGAGAAAAGGAATGCAATAAGATATTTTGTTAATTTTTCTGCCTGTTTTTTGTCTTGTTGACATGAACCATTGCCGGAGCCTTCCCCCAGATTGGGGTGACTCCGGGTGGTGGTAAAGTCTCTCCTCCAACCCGTGCCTTCAAAGAAAGACTCAGTAGTCTTCAGTTGTCTGGTCTCAAGGCAGTTTATTGCATGTTATCTCAAGGCACACAGACTCCCTGACATTGTCCCTGACTCCTTCTCCCTCTGCGTCTCTCTCTGCGTCTCTCTTCGTCTTCTTCTCTGTCTCCGTCTCTGTCCCTGTCTCCCAAGGGGCTGGTGCCATCTTTTATATCACACATTACGTATTAGGTGTTTATAGTTTTTGCCCAATGCCTATTACCTATGTTGAACAGTGACTTTCTACTCTAAACCAATCTGTGAGTGCCAACACCACCAAGAACATGGGGAATAGGAAGAAGAAAGAAGGAGGACAGGGCACGCCCAAATCCCTCCATCTTAGAACCTCTGACCCCCATGTACAAAACTCAGACCCCTCTGTACAAGGCCTAAAACCCCCCTGTACAGCACTCAAAAATCCTACCTTTCACTTTGCGACTACTTCTATTATAATATCTAAACTTTTGTGATTTCTTGTTCTTCCTGCAAGGTTGGTAAATTGTTCCATGGGTCAGACTCAAGACCACAGGGGTTCCTGGCCGCCTGCCAGGGTCTCAGAGGCTTCTGCCCTGGGCCCGGAACATCCAAGAGTGTCTGAGGGACACCTTGGGTTCCGACAAACCATTTGCCAGTATGGGCTGTAAATTTAATCTTGTTATGAAGATCTATACCACAAAGCATGATCAGTCTGCATTTCACTATAGGTGCACTAGTACTTAAGAGCACTCTCTTACACAGCTTAGATTAACACTGCAGAGTGTAGATGCTTACACTAGATTTAAACACACTAGAAAAGACTAGCTTAGTTGGGCAGTTTTTTAATGTTTTTTGTTTGAGAAATATGTCAACATCCCACATCATACAAAGTCAGCTAAGCTGCTTTCTTAAGTTGTTTCAGATAGCCCTATATCTACAACAAAGTTCTGTCTAGCTGTGTCTCCTGGTTGTTGCTTGGAGTGCTATGGTTGCTGAGTTTTCATTTAATCTGTTTTCACAAGTGTGAACTCATACTAGTTATTGTTTGGGTTGTTTTTAAAAATTCACTCATATTCTAATTTCTTCTTCATACCTTGAAGCTTTGTCTACATACAGTAATGTTCCAGTAATATTCACTACAATTTTGTTTAGGAGAGTTGACCTAGATATAACCTGTGGACCAGATTTGATATACAGTTTTCAGTAATGTGGTTATAGTTGGCCTTGTCTGTAATCTGATCCACGACTCACACTACTGAGAGTGTTGGCTCATAATGGTTATGCTTGATCTCATTGTAGGACTGTGCAGCCAATGTGAGACAGACTTTGGCAGGGAGGAGCAAGTATTTTTTAAATTAAGCTTGTGCCCTTAGGCTTCTAGAAGTCTGTTACTGCTATCTGCTCTGGAGTACTGTGAAGTTGTGTACATTGTCAGGCATGCTTATTGCAAATAAAACAACCTAATGACATTGATTTCATGCAATTTCATACCTTATGCAATTTTTCCAGTTGTTCATTTATTTTTGACATTTTATCAGTTTGTTCTAAATATGGGCAAATCTGCTTGCATATGTTTTGATATGTAATGGTATAAAATATGCACTATTTAAATGCTGACATGTAATTTTGAGTATATATTTAGTTGACAGGGGGACTTATGGAAAAAAATGTTCCAGGTGATGGGAAAACATGTTTTCTCTATTGTCATGGTTTAGGAATTGTACTCCTCAATTCAGTGCCCCCTCTGAGACACTTCAAACCATATTATCTCTCTCTGTGAGCAAAAAGAGAAAAGCAACCCACAATTATCTTTCCCATTTTCAAAAAGTGCATTTTTGTTACCTCATGTGTATGTTCCAGTCTATGATAACAGCATGTATAGAGATGAAAGAGGTTCACCTGGCATACACACTACTGTTTTACAGTGAAAAAAGATGCAATGCCAAGAGAAAAATGCATAGGTTTAAATTGCTGGGGTCTTATTTTGATTTGTTTTTGTTGTTTTGGGGTTTTTTTAATTAAAAAAACAGATGTCATGGTATGATAGAAATATTCTCTTCCATTGTTAATTCCTGTGTAATCAGATTTTTGAGGAAGGCAAGAAATCTATATTCTTGCTGAAATGAGTTAATTGCTTGCCTGCTGACCTGATGGGGGGTGGGACAGAAGGAAAGAATGGTCTGGGAAATTAATACTTATGTAAATTTAGAAGGCCTGAGTTATTTTTCTAATAAAATTAATGTTTTTTTTAGCAGCTTTGTTTAGTATTAGTGTAGGTGAAACTATAAATTTGAAATAACATAATTTTAAACAAAAAAAATGAACCACAGGCTTGTTAATGCAAATTAAAGCTTTAAGAGGAAACAATACTAGATGTCACAGTAGTTGCAGTTATAATAATATCTTGGCTTGAAAAGACAGGCATCCTCTAAGGAAGGCAGGAGTCTTTTGTGAAATGGAAAATGCAAACCCCCTCCCTCTGAATTATTATAATTTTGAAATTAAGGGGCTCTCAGGCAAAGATATGGGAGTAGGAATAACAATTCCTTATTAGGAAAAACAAAAAATATGTAGGAATACAAAACAACAAGAGAACATGACCTGACACCTGTTGGTCAGGGTGTTGGTAGCAGTCGGATTAAATGGTGGCTGCAGTCCTTCTGGAGTGATAAATGTAGTTCTGTTGAAGCAGTGATTCTGTAGAAGGGTATAGTTTTCCTCAAAAGGTCCAGTGGTGGTGTAGATGGGCTTGGTCTTCCTCTAGGAATCCAGTGGAAAAGAAAGCTGCTTCTCTGGGAATCCAGTGGGAAAAGGCTGCCTGTGGTGTTCCAAATCTCATATTATATCCAGGTAGGAATGCCTGGCTCCTCCCCCTGGGCAGAGCATCTCACAATGGGATGATGTAATTTTATCAGACATGCAGTGAGACTCAATGGCCCATTAAAAGAAGATATTTTCCAGAGGAAGGATTGGTTGTGGAAGAGATAAAGAAAACTGCCCCACCTGGTTTTAACAGGTGGCCCAATTAACAGAAGATAACTGCCCTACCTCTGACAAATGGCAATAGAATACACACCCCCAGCCACATCTTGCATTTGCAACCTAAGACAAATATTTATAAAGTTTATAGATTATTAGTTTCTGCCATCCCAATGTAAATGGGTATGTATCTTATTTAGTAGATTGTTGATGAGCTTATTTATTAGATTGTTGTAGGTTATTTCCAACTAAACTGTTCCAAATCCCAACAAGACTATTAACTTGGTGATTTGTCTCACCTCAAAGATAGGTATCTTGGCCAAGATTGTTGTCTAGATTTTTTTTTTCAGAATATAGTGGAAAAGTTAATAAATCTAGACAGTATTTTATCTGAAGGTTTTAAATAATTCTTTCAGGAGGTATCTTCCTCTCTCACTCTCTGTCTCTTTCTTTCACACCCCACCTCTTTGTCTCTCACTCTAATACTCTCTCCCTTCCTCTTCCTCTTCTTTCTCATCTTCTACTTCCTCTCCCATCTTTCCTTCATCTCTTTGTCCTCTTTCCCTTTGCCTCTTTTCCTTCTCCTAGTCTACCGCTTTCTCTTCCTATTCTTCTCCTCCCTGTGGGAATCCAGGGCATCCCTCTCTGTCTGCCCTGGAAGGTATGGGACCCTGGCAAGGGGTCAGAAGCCCCCCTATACAGAGCCCTGAGAGACACTGTCTCTGATCTCTGTCCATGGAAAAGAGTTTTCAGTCTTACAGGATGAATTACAAGCTATGAGTGTTTGATATAAGTAGTAATTAGTATGGCACAGGTGCAAAAGTAGAATTTTAGGATTCTAGATAAGGGATTCAAAGGGGGCAAGATGGAGGAAATTGGGCGTGCCTTGTCCTTTTTCTTCTTCTTCATGCCCTCCATGGTTTCACTGTGGTGTTGGCATTTTTCTGTTGGTTTAGGCTGGGGACGCACTGTTCAACTGGGCGATAGGTATTGGCACGTTATTGTAAATATAGCACATGTAGATTCTATTATATAATGTTTGTAACATCCTACTGAGGGGCAGAGCCCTGCACACTGTCCTGCGAGACAGACCTGCTGCAGGTCAGAGAGAAAATATTTTAGATAAGAAGAAATAAACAACCTTGAAAACCAGCACAGACAATTTACGACTCCTTCTTTGGTGGCAGGGCTGAAAGACAGAGACTTTCTACTGTGGCTTTGTTCTTCTCACACTGGCTTCGAGCAACTGGTGCACCTGGCTAGTGGCTCTGCCTTTCAGTGAGACCGGGGCTGCCACGTGCACAGAGGCTCTAGTGCTGAGCCCTCCGGCATGGGTACTGTAGCTTTCGTAGCTGTATGCTGAGAGAAGACAAAGGGAGAGAGAAGGCACACCTTGTCCTGCGTGGCTGGAGAATGTTTATTTCCCGCGTGGCCGCTGCGGTAGCTGGAGCGGCTGTCTCCTAGTGTGCACGTGGACAAAATGCCCATTGAACAAAGGAGGTATGGGGTTAAATAGGGGGCGGGCAGATAGGGGCGGAAGCCCCCCTCGCGCAGTGGGGACAGGCAACAGGGGAGTGAAGTGGACCATGGCAGCCTATGGGAACATAACAGAGGTGGGTACAGGGTTCTGGGACAAATAGGAATACAAGGATGGGGTGACTGACACAGAACTTTCAGGAATGAACAGGGGGTGGCTATAAAATGGACATGTAAAAGCTCCTATGGCAGACAACCTGGAGCAGACCATTGTGAGGGGGAAATGGGGGTATATAGAACTGACTAACTAACATTTATTAAAACCCCTAACTGAACCAACCTGGCATGCAACATCTTCAATCTCGGGAGCATTTAAATATCGCACATCCCGACACTCCCCTCTTCCTTTCAATCTCTCCCAGCCTACTTGCTCTCTGCAACCTCTCCCCATACTGTCTCGCCTCCTCACTCTCTCAAAGAAATGTAGGTGAATCGCTTACAAAGACACTTATATTTATACATCAAATGACATGCAGCTGTAATTGTCTGCTGATCAAAACAATTGAAGTTATGCCTTTGTCATCAAATAGCAAGAGGAAGGAGGAGATGGTACACAGCATGAAACAGTTGGTATAGAGACTCAAGTAAGAATTTTTATACAAGTTTTGAGAAGTTTTTTCCTAATTCAGACCAGCTCTGGTTTGGTCCCAGGGACTGCACTTCCCCAGGTAACTGAACCATGTGGTTGGGTTCTTGGATTATTCCTTATGATTTAGTTTCATCCAAAGGAATTCCATTTACATGCTGTGAAACTGCTTCATGATAGAAAGAAACTGCAACAAGAGGGGACTGATAAGGAGATAAGCTTCAGAGAAACACTCCTGATCCAAACTAAACTAGCACGTTTGCAAATGTGACAAAATAAATCAATGAAATCAGAATTTAGTAACCTATAAGTTAGGATAAGAGAGCTGTACATGCTGATTATCAAATTTTATAGTGATCAATGTGATGTCTTTGGTGAAGACATGAAACTCTGAAGAAGTTAAGTTCTTTGCCAGGATTTGGGTTACAGCAAAGTAGTTCTGCTCTATTTGAACTTAACAGGAATAGAATCAAGGTCTGACAGATTATTGCCCCTGTTTTTTAACAGGACATAGCATGCTTAAATATCTTTGAAGTTTTTGTGCAGTGTCCTTTGCATGACTGGGGCATATAGGGAGATGTAAAATTATATTGCTCATCAGTTAGATACTTTTTTTCCCTAGTAAGAATGCCCATGTTGGTATGACTCATATTTTTACTGAAGTAATTTGATCATAAATAGTATTTACTGTAAGAACAGGAATGGATGAATTATCATGAAAAAAATAGTAATGATTTATTTATAATACAGTCTTAGTTACAGATTTATGGATGCATCTGTGTTGAAGTAAGTAATAAAAAGAAGAAAAAAATTGCTTAGCCTTGCAAGTCACAACATGAGGCATTGCAAATACTAAGGTTAAAACAGTTCATGATCTGATACTTCTATATTTGAGGCATAAGCTTGCTTCTTTAATGTTAAAATACATGCTAAAATGGGTAAAGAAAAGTGTGTGAAAATTTACCAGACAGTGAATTAGTCACAGAATCACAAAATAATTGGTGTTAGGAGAGGTCTCTAGAGATCATCTAGACTAGCCCCCGTGCTAAAGCAGGCTCACTTCCACCAACATTAAGTATGTTTTGGTCTATTAAGAAAAACTGCTATCTGTAATAATGGGTGTGTCTTCCACTTACTCTATCCTTAAAACCAGATATTTCCAGATATGTTTCTAGTTTACATTTATCTGCTTTTCCCTCCTGACTTCCCAGAATGATCTCACTGTGGGTGGGCTCATCAACTCAAAGCAATTGTTAATGGGGAAAAGAAAAATATACCGATACAAATTACCCTTGTTTGTGGATATTTAGTCAAGCTTTTATGTTAGATTATTAGCTGTCTTGAGCAGTTCCTGGGCAAGCCCACAAATGTGTGTGTTGACCATTTTGCTGACCAAAAATAAGCATGCTTTATTCTGAAATTTGCAGTATAATACTATTACTGTGATTTTTTTTAAGGGTTTGAGCTGCAGCGTTTAAAGTAGATATATATTTAAAGATTATTTATTTCTTTTCCATTACCTTTGGAAAGGAATATACGGGAATGATTTAACTGATTTTTAAACTAAAAGTAGCAGTGAGCATCTCCAAGGAAATATATCTGTTTATTCACCATGGGAGTCAGAAGCTTAATTCATGGAAATCTGCAGTGAAATGCTGCATATTTACACCCTCTAAGATGTATTCCTACTTTCTGTAGACTAAAAATAATGCCTTAATAGCCAAATTAAGCCACTCAGTTTACAGAACTTAGACTTTGTAATATCTTCACCATGATCTTAAGTACTGTTTCCACTGTGTTAAATACTTTCCTTATTTTGTTACTTTTTAAAACCTGCCAAACTTCACTAAAAAAACCATTTCTTAAGATCCTCAAATACAGCTAATTTTGACAACAAAATGAAGAAGTAAATTTCCAATAATCGCATAATTTTTTTTGCTACAAGATTCCTATTTATAGGGATAATGCTTTGTTTTTCTAATTAATGGATAACTTATTTTAATTACTGAATTAATTTTTACTTCTGATTCCAGACATTCTTAAATACTAACCTGAATTTCAAGTTTTGCTATTTTTTCAATTTTGAAAAACATAATCTTGCAATGGTATGTTTTTGACATGTGAAAGTTTATATACATTATGTGTAACAGGCATAATTTGTGCCTATAAAGTGATATATGGATAGGAGTTTTTATATGATTAAATATAGACACAAAGCAAGCGAGCCAGGGCAAAGGGGGGGGCTGTCTCATTTATGTCGAAACCATTGTAGACAAGGCTTCATTTACAAGGTAATACAAGTGGCTCGCTTGGAGATGGGCCGTTTCTTGAGATAATCTAGGAACGCAGGAGCAATGATCTTCCCGGTAACTACCTGAGGTTGGAATCGCTGGAATCTCTGAGGGATGCATCTCAATGTCGGGTTCCGCTCCATCATCGATGTACATCGCTTCCCGGACGCCGGATTGTTCAACCCGGCGCAGAGAAAAGGGACTTTATGAATATGTGGGACCATGAATGGAAAGAAAAGGCCGATCACTGAAATCCCAGCCTCAAGAAAATAAACTGTATAAAAACTGCTCGCACAGGATGGGTGGTGTGAAACATAGGAGAGACCCTCTGCTAGAGTGGTTGAACCTGTGTCTCACCCAGCGCCAATCCCGGGCTCGGCACTGTCCTTTTCTTTGTGCCTGGCTCAGATAGAATTCGATCTTTATAATAATTTTTTTTTTCTTTTTTTAATTCAGCTGGGTCAATTTTTACCTATAACATACATAAACTGAAGAAATTTCACTAAGAAATAATAATATTTTTCTACTTATATCCATTATGTACCTAATTGTAATCAAGGCAATATTGTACCATATATGACTACTGTAAGCACCTTTCTGACTCTTTGCACAAGAAAACGTTAAACATCCACTCTAGCCTTGAAAAAGCAAAAAAGGTGTATTGAGTCTGAACTTTGGCAAACCATACAAGTAGGTTGTGAAGGGACTGGAGAAAGTCTGAGCTAGCAGACATGCTAAACTGCTCAAATCTCTTTGGTTAAAAAGCAGAATACTTGAGAGTGTTGCTTAAAAGGTGGAAACGTTTAATTTATGGAAGATTGTTTGCCATCAAAGACAAACTACCCACAATATGTTGCAAGTTATGTGTTAAAAATACTTTCAGTATGTTGAAAACAATTTCTAATCTTGCTTGCTATGTAAGATTATCAAGAAGCCAATGTGAAAAGCCGTTTTCTTCCTACAGTAACTCCGATGCCTTTTTACTTAGTTTAAGACTAAATCATGTTCATAATGTGGGAGGCAGCAGCCATTGAGCTGATGGATAACAAGCTGCTGAGAGAGTTCAAATCACAGTATTAATACTGTTACATCCATCTGTAAACACTCTTCAGTCAAAGGCTCTGCAGCCTTTGACTTTTTTGACTGTGATGCTGTTAAGTCTTCAAAGCTAGCTTAATATTTGCATAGCTAAAGGCAATTGTTTACATTAAATCAACTCTCTTTTGATGGTACTTTGAGAATAAAAAGATGCTTTTACAAATTTATCCTCAAGCTATGGCTGTAATTTTTGTATCAGTGGTATTATCAGAACAAATAAATATTTATTTCAGAAGTATCCTATTGGCTTTAGAACAAAAAGTAGCATTTAGTTCTCTTTGAAATATATATCTAGATGACAGAGAGCTCCAATTGCTGTTATGACATGAATATAGTGTTTTTAATGTGACTGAAGAGGTAGGTCTTGTTTCAAATAAGAGGAGACACAGGCCAAAATTTCCATGAACATTAAACAAAGTTATTTTCTGACCACCAAAAACTTTCACATTTGTAATTTTTTCAGTGCCATTGCACAGAGAGTGTTTGAAGAAAGCAAAAATATTAAAGTTTCACTTGTGTGTTATCCAAGAGTTAATTTTTTTATTACTTTTTTCTAGTTTTTGTAGAAAGTCAGTTGGGACAAATTCTGACTGTTGAACTACTGAACTACATAACAATCAGAGTAGTTACAGCATCACAGAATCCTATATATTGAAAAAGACCTCTAGTATAATGTGAAAAACTGGAAAGATTGATGTCTGTATGACATTTTGGGATACATATGTGGGGGGGAGGGGGCAGGTTGGGCCTTGTTCTGATAATCCAGTGCACTGCCCTGTACACCCTCACCCCTACAGCCTGGCAGTGGTTGTCAGTCCCTGGCACACCAGATGCAATGCTCCACACCTATCTCTGGAGCCCCAGCCTAGCTCCTGAGAGTCTGTATGACTGGAAGTCCCATCTGGGGGTGCACCACAGGAAGGCCAGGCGTATTTAAAGCTGAACATGAGACAAGCATGTGTCTTGACCCTTGACCCTTCAAGGGAAATTTCCCTTGAAATTTCTATCTGAATACTGCTGGAATCCTGGAGTTGGCAGCTATATGTGTGCTTTCCTATTTATTTTCTGTCTCTTTCTCCTTCGTCTAATTCCCTCTTCTTGGAATTTTTGAGCTACTTAATATCAAATCTAGAGTTTGCTTAGTTGAATGGGCCAGGTTAAGCCTAAGAAAAATGGTTTATGTTGATTGAATGTTGCACTAAACCTTTTTCAAAGTTCTCTGACTTTCTAAAGTGGCCAGTAAAATTCTGTTTGTTGTTCTGATCTCTTGAGAATATCTTGTCAGTATTTCTCCCATGTGTCTAACTCAGTGTACATTAACAACTGTAAGCCCTTTTAAAAGTTTCATTGAGTGAGTTGTTACGGGCCTTTCATATCATCAGGCCTACCCATTGATCTAACACTGTCAATTCCACCATTAACCCATGTCCCTAAGCACTGCATCCACATGTCTTTTAAATACTGCCAGGAATGATGACTCAGCCACTTCCCTGAACAGCCTGTTCCAATGCTTGAAAACAGTTTTGTGAAGAGATTTTACTTATTTCCAGTCTAAAGCTTCCCTGATGCATCTGGAGGCTATTTTCTCTTGTTCTATGCATGTTACTGGGAGAAGAGACTGACATCCTTCCCACTACAACCTCCTTTCAAGTAGTTGTATAGATTGATAAGGTCTCCCTTTTCTCCAGGATAAACACTCCCAGCTCCCTCAGCTGCTCCTCATAACACTTGTGCTCTGGACACTTCACCAGCTTTGTTAACACACTCCATCACCTCAGTGTCTTTTTTGAAGGGAAGAACCAAAAACTGAGCACAGGATTTGTAGTGCAGTGTGGTGCAAGCAGTGCTGAGTACAGGGAGTCAAACACTTGCCTAGTGCTGCTGGCCACACTACTTCTGATACAGGCCAGGATGCCATTGGTCTTCTTGGGATATGTGGGCATGGCTGGCTCATGTTCAGCCAGCTGCCAACCAACACGCCCAGATCATTTTCTGCTGGGCAGCGTTCCAGCCACTCCTGCCCCCGGCCTGTTTCACTGTGTGAGAAATGACTTCTCACTTCTAAAAATTTTAAGGTTTATTAAACCTTAACAAAATACAACAAAGCACTGAAAAAGGAAAAAAGAGTGCACTGGGAGTTTGTGATCAGCTGCCATGAGCTCACCCACAAAATGGCTGCTCCAGATTTTATCCCCCTGGTGTTGCATCAGGCAACCTTAACCTCCCAAAGTTTGTCAACCAACTCTTCTTTGCCATCCATTGGTGGAGACTACTTTCTTGCAACTTGATTGGAGGTCAGGTGTTGTCATGCCGCACTTCCCTAGCATCAAGCCTCCCCTGTTCACAAATGCCCCATGCAAGGGCACATATACACACCCTCCCCCAACATGTCCCAGTTGACCTAGGCTGACCAGTGGCAACAATACAGATGGGGGGAAAGGAGACTATGGGAAGAACAGAGGATGTACAAACAGATCACAGTAACATAACCATGCATCAGTAAAACTTCTAACATACACACAATATTCAGCCCCTAATTGTGAGAGCCAACCATCGTATTACCCATCTATAACACAATACATGGGGTTGTTGTGCCCCAAATGCAAGGCCTGGCACCTGTCTTGTTGACCCTCATACAACTGGCCTTGCTGCATGGATCCAGCCTGTCCAGTTCCCTCTGTTGAGCCTTCCTACCCTCAAACATATCAACATTTCTGCCCATCTTGGTGTTGTCTGCAAAGTAAGTGAGGATGTACTTGATTCCCTCATCCAGATTATCAATAAGACTACTAAACGGGCCTGACCCCAATACTGAGCCCTGGGGAACACCACTTGTGACTGGCTGCCAGCTGGATGTAACTCTATTCACCACCATCCTCTGGGCTCTATCATCCATCGAGTTTTTTCCCAGGGAACAGTCTACCTATGAAACTCATGAACAGCCAATTTCTCCAGGAGAATGACGTGGGAAAACACTGTGAAAGGCTTTACTGAAGTCTAGATAGGCAACATCCACAGACTTTCCCTCATCCATAAGCGTGTTACCTTGTCATAGAAGAAAATCAGGTTGGCCAAGCAGGACCTGCCTTTCACAAGCTCCTGCTGTCCAGGCCTGATATCTTTGTTATTCTGTACATGTCATGTGATGGCATTCTAGATAAGCTGATCCATAACCTTCCCTGGCACCAAGGTCAGTCTGGCAGGCATATGCAGTTCCCTGGATCATCCTTCTGACCCTTCCTGTAGATGGGCATCACACTAGGTAACCTCCAGTCAATGGGGACTTCCCATTGTAACATATAAAATTAGCACCACTCTTTGCAGAATTTATACTGTGAATGGCTTACTATGCCATTTCTAAAAAAAGAATCTGCCTGTTTTATTTTATCACCAGATGACAGAGTAAAAGAGAGAACTATGAATATTTCCACTTTGGATATGTAACTTCAGCTTTCTTATATAGGCTGATGTGTCCAGAAAGAGTTAATTGACCTTCTACTAATGAAAGTTACATTATAAATGTTCTAATTTGAGCAGAAGGATGTTAAGTAAATTTAATTACAATGAGAGGTTTCATTGCATTTCTGTTATTCCTTTTCATTTGCATATAGTTTATGTTTTCATTAACTCTGTTGCTGCTTCAGAAATATTTCAGAGTAAATAACAAGCAAATGTGTTCAAAGAATTCATACTGGATTCTAAGTGGTTTTGTGGTTTGGCTGTGCTTGGGGCTTTTTTCCCAATAAACCCAGATAGTCTAAAGAAGATCTTTAGAACTCTGCTTTTTGAAAATTACAGGCATAACTTCTAGCAATTCAAATGGTTTTCTTATTTCTGCTGCTAATGAATAGACGCTCCAAAATAGCTGGTTGGATAACTCATGGAACTGACTGCTTGCTGAAGAGAAAAAATGTTATGCAGTTCAGGGCTTTACAAGTGGTGTCAATAGTTATTGTTGCTTTGCTAATGAGCAATCTGTTGAATTAAACTTCAATGAACTATAATTCTGATAATCAGCCTGGATTCCTGGTCAGGTTTATATCTAAAATCTTGGTGTTTGGGAAATAAATTTAAATAATTTTACTGGAATTATTTATGTTAATTAAGCTTTGATGTTGGAATTTCATATACTATGAAGTAATATTTCTAGGAGAGGTTGGCATGTAGTAGCCAGAAAATAACTTCTTCCTTGTCTATCTAAACATGAGTAATTGGTAAACTTCATTAAGTAAACCGTCAATAGATGATGTGACTTACTGAAAGCAACCATCCAGCCTAATCTCTTTTGTATGTTAACCCATCTCAGTGCTTCTTTTCTCTGCAGACACTGAGCATGATAGAGGGAGAATAAAGAAGCCTTATCTTTTCACACTGAGTTGGTGGGCTGTGTATCAGCTAGTAGATGAAAGAAATATGCCAGTGAAGTGTGGTTCATGATGTCTTATGTAAACTGTCTTAGAACCATGGAAAGCAGCACTTAATTCCTAACTATCTTGTCACTGTCTGGTTTCAGAAGGCTATGAAAAGAGAAAGCAAGAAAAAGATGACAATGAGGTTAGAACTCTATGAAAGATCCCTTTTGAAAATAGCACTAAATTCATCACTCTTTGAATTTAAAGATAATTCTAGTTTTTGTTTGTGTAGATGCATACCAGCCCTCTATGCAAAATACTGAAAAACTGGAAGTGCTTGCAGTGCACTTGCTTAATGGAGTATGACTACGTCGAATGTGTAAAATCAGTGTCCATGACTATATTTGCACTTGGGTAGAAGGGATGTAAAGAGTGCAGGTAAGTGGTTCCTCTACTGCAGCAGAGTTACTTTGAGAGAAAACAATGTGGCACATACAGACTTTGTTACAGTTTATTCTCATTTTATGGACTAGGACATCTCTGAACACAGTGTCCTTTCCATATCTTCCAGAGACATTGTTACAATATAAACTAATAATTTATATCCGCAATAGGATTCCTCCTGAAAAAAAATGGCAGGCTAATGGAAACTACACTCAACTTATTTAAAAATATATTCCTTTCAGTGGATGCTGCTGAAGGGATAGACAATACTTGCTAGTTCTGAAAGTTAAACGAGGGAAGAAAATAAATTAAAAAAAAAAAAAAACCAAACATACTGGTGGAAAAGAAGCATACAATTGTAATAATATCATCTTGAAAAGTTTGTTTTGGGTATACAGAGAACTCTAGCATCAGTTCATTTTTTCGAGGAAGAAATTTTTCTAGACCTGGGGATACCTGAGAATGTAACTTCTTAAAATCTGTTAATTATGACTTCCTATTTTCATACTATACTTACTTTAGATATTCTGAGGCAGCTGATTCATGTCATAGCATCAGTAAGTCATCTTTCTTCCTTTATATCTTGACCTGCTCCATTTGGAAAATAACCTTCTGGGTCTGCTTTGAAAATGAACTAAGGATCTTCAGGGCCTCTAATGGTCAGCAACTTGTAGGAAGGTATAAGAATCTTATGCCATTTGCCACAGTTCAGATTTTGCCTTTATAAACAGTACTGAGTACATTTTGTACCATCTTAGAAGTCCAACACAGTTGATGAAAAGGTTTCTTCATTGGCCTTGAGCTAGATGTCGGCATAATTAGGAGCAGATTGGCATCCTATTCTTAAACTGGCTCAGCTGTTTTGAAACAATTAGATAGCGAACAACTTTCCTACTGAAATCATTGACCAACTGAAGCCACTTGAATTGTGAGCCATAGCTGTGTTGAAGGGGAGAATTAAAACCAAATGAAATTTTGCTATGTATTTGAACATGTTTATACATTAACTGATGCTTATGTTTATACTGATTTAAAAACAATTAAAATATCAAGGAAACTTTATCAAATCACAGTTTGGACTAGGTGCATATGTTTTACAGAGTAAGGCACTCTCTTAATATATTTTGTAAGATGGGTAATATTGTGAGTCATCTGTGTGACCAGCAGCCTGAACTTTGTATAATGTATGGGACATTGTTCCTGGTAACAGTTAAAAGGAAATTATCTGGACTAAAAATAGTGCTGTGTATCCTACTTTGGCTTAGGTTTTATTCTTCTTAACTGTAATTTTCTCTATGAATACTAGATGAAACCCTGATCTTCAAAAAAAAAAAAGAACTCAATGAGATAGGTTGTGCCTATTGAAGACCTGACTTCTGCTAAGCCAAAACAAGCAGAGATTTTTTTTTTCTAGTCTGCTCTCCCGTTGCACAGATGACTTCCTCTGAGCTCAAAATGTTCCCAGTGAGGGTAACTAAATAACTAAATAAAGTAAAAGAGGCGTTATGCTTCCTTTTATTTTCAAAATATTTTAAAATTCTATTTACTTTCTTCTTTAGGCTTGTCTTTTTGAAAAGCTAAAAAAAAAGTGGTATAAATATATTTCATAATCTAACTTCAAAATTGTGTTTAAATTTCTGTCCTGAAAAAGCAACAGTTTGGTTTACTGACTGTTGTGTCTCCAAGACCTATCTGATTTCAGTGTCTGAAAACAATAAAGAAGTTGAATGGTTTCTTCTCCTCTTCTGCTGAGTATTCCAGCATGAGTATTATCAAATAAAAAAGGAAGTATGAAAAAGACAGGGGACAGTAATGGGAAGCCAGAGGCAGAACCCACACTCTAGTCTCACAGATGAGGAAAAAGAATCAAAATGATGAGGCTGTAGAAAATTCTTGTTGTTTTTTTCTTTAATAGAGAAAATTTTCTTTACCACCTGTACTGTGATAATCTAAGGAGCTCTAAGAGAATAAAGCTGTTTGGTCAGCTTTCTGCCTCTAAAAGTCACAGCCCATAGAGGAGTACTTTCCATGAAGAGAACTTGTACTCATTTGATTGCATACAGTGTAGAGAGCACAAGCAAATGAATAACATGTAATTGAAAGTTCCTTGTTGGCTACAGCTTCTGTCTAAGTAACATGTAAGTGTTTTTCTTCTTCACAGTTCATATTTCTATCCAAGTACTTAAGTTCTTAGGTAGCTGATGATCCAAGGAGAAATGTAACAAATGTCTCCGAATCTGTTTTGAAGCTGTGTTGCAGGACAGAGGAACAGCACTGAAATGGTAAAATATAGCCTCAAAGAACTTTGAACACAAAGACCACAAAATAGCTGTTCTGCAGCATGTGTATATTTTCCTTATTTTAGAGAATTGAAACATAAAAATTACCGAATCTATCTTGGGTTGAGAAATTCAAGAGGTCAGAGGAACCTGTGTGTCCACAGCATCTGATCTACTTTTTTAGCATGGAACCCCAAAACATCAGTTTTCCTACTAATGCATTTTCTCATCTATCTGCAGCAACTTGGAATTGGACATCAGAGTGCACTCTGAATTCACAGAGCCACTGCCTGAAAATGGCATCCACCAAGAGAAAACTGCAGTTGTGTAGTAAATTAATGGATTTTAAAGATCTAATGTGGTTTTCATAATGAGAGGCCCATGTTGATAATTGATCATCTCAAACTGCAGCCCATCTTATGTTTCTGACTGATTTCAGAAGACTGAAGTTCCTGTATGGCAGAATCAAGTGGTATTTTTCTAACCGTAGGAGAAATGCCATATCAAGGAATAAATTATTGGAATTAAATATTCACAGCCTTAGTTCTTGTTTCTAAGTAGCAGATAATTTTATGCTATCAGTACTTCAGGATTTTCCATTACTTGAGAACATTTTGGATGCACTTTGCCTCAGAAAAGTGAAGAGAGTGGAGTCATAAACAGTATAATCATCAAGTACTTCATATTATGCTCCAAGGAATGATAAGAAGGAAGAGTGAAAGCCTACTAATGGCTAAAGGAGTGAAACCAGTCCTTTCCTTGTCATAGAAAAGGCTGCAGAATCTATTAGTTCTCCCAAAGGTTATAAAATCTAATTCATGATTCCACTTCTTTAGACACCTAAGACATGGATTTTATAAAAATGAAGCAATTGAAAGCTATAGTAAACACATTATACATCTGCTGCATTGATAAAACTCATCTGTGGAGAATGCTGAAATTTAAGGATCAACATTATGTTATGAAACATTTAAGGATTAAGGGTTGTCACATCTAAATATGTTCCAGAATGAAGATATCTTTCTTTGAGTTTGTTTACTATAACTAAAATAGCAACATGTATGGTATAGTTTAGTACCAACTAAAACCCTGTTAATGTTTAATTTCTTCTTTTTCTTTATCCTTGGTTTGTTTAGCTATTGGAAGCCAAAATCTGCCATATTTACACTAAAAAATGCTCTATGTATCTATGCTCTGTGTATCTATGTTTTCCTACCCTCTGTGTTTTCTTGCCTCTGAAATACCTTATTTAATTCAACAGAAAGATTAGTTCAAAGCAAAAGCTGTAGAATCAACATCTGGAATAATAATGTAAGGCCAGCTATCTACTTTCCTTAACAAAGCACTTAGTTACTGTTTTCCTGACCCACTGCCATGATTCTAGCGCCACTTACTACAATTAATGACATTGTAGTTTGGTTATTAGCATCAAATTGCTCATGAATTTAAACAATTCACTCAGCTGTTTAGATCACAGATTTTGCAGTGTTTAATAGCCTTTTTCTACATGGATTTGATTGACCACTATTAGTAAATTTGACCACCAGGTGACACTATTGCTGTACTATGGTACATAACTGGACATATTTTATCAGGCAGAAAAATAATATTAACTTTAAGAAGTGAAAGTTTTACAAAATTAAAAATTTAGATTTCCACAGTTTGTTCTTTTTCAGTTTTTTTCCTAGTCCCATCTTGAGGCTCAAGTAACTTGTTGCAGCAAAGTTTAGATATACAGATTTTTAGAACTGTAATACCTCATTTTAATTTCTAGAAGCAACTGCCATCAACTTTCATCTCAGAAGGAATTTCTCTCAGCAACATGCCTTTCAGTTTTATATTAGGCATGATCATATAGTCATAGAATCATAAAATACCTTTAGTTGGAAGGAACCAATAAGGATCATCTAGTTTGATTCCTGGCCCTGTGCAGGACACTCTAAGAATGTGCCTGAGATCTTTTTTGTCTGGTAAGAGTTTTATAGTGACATGCAATTTTACATATGAATACTTGTTTTTTAAATTATGTCAATTTTCTGGATTAAGGGGCTGGGAGAAGATGGGTGTGTTACTGACGTGAAGAGATCTGTGTCATTCCCTCAAGCAAAGCAATGCAAACAACTGTTGTGTGCCAGAAAAAATAAAAAAATAAAAAAAAATAAAAAAAAATAAAAAAGAAAGAAATAATGTGCAAATCAGACCTTCTCTCTACCATAAAAGCTTGCCTACAATAGATTCTGTTGCAAATCATAGAATCATACATTTATAGAATATTTCAGGTTAGAATGGTCTTTGAGTCCAATACCTTGCTCCTTGCAGGACGACTTAAAACTAAACCATTTGAGTAAAAGCATTGTACAAATGATGCTCCTTGAATTCTGACAGGTTTGGTGCACATCATTGCTGGGGAAGGTGGTGGGGTGGGGATGGGAATTAAGGGATTTTGGGGATGTGGCTTTGATTGGAAGAAAAAGTCGTGCATGGAGGTTCCATCATAATTTTGTTGTTTGTTATCTTAACCTGTAATCTCTGCCTTTTGTGTGTGTCTCTCTTCTCTCTCTTACTGGAGGGAGTGCAGAAGGGGAGCTGCTGTGTGGGGCTTAACTTCCAGCCGGGTTTAAACTGCGACAACATTTAATTGACAGCAAATATGGGGCCACAAAGGGTTGAGGTAACAACAGATCTGCTCAGGGGGAGTTGGAACAATTTTGATCTAAGCATTTGTGTACTGAATGTGGAGCCCACCCCCCCTGACCCCCTCTCCCTCCCCACACCCCCCCCTCCCCCTGTCACAATATTGCATGGTCTATTCATCTGGGTGTGGTACCTAACCCTATATATATTTTCACATGTACTCATCCTAGTGTTCAGAGCTGGGAGAGGGATCAGGGTTGCTTTGTTGACATACTGTGTGATACCTGTTTATGACATGATAACATCAGGGGCAATGAAGGTCATTTTGGATGTATATTCAGTGTCACTCTCCTGTCCTGGGCTCAGGTGCTGCCTCTGGAAATTCATTAATAATCATACCTGGCTAGTGGGGGGAACAGGGGAGGATGATTTTCCCCAGCTTTTCACCCCCTTTTCCTCCTTCAGGCCTGTTACGGCAGCTTTTGAGAATTTCCATTTCTTTTGTATGTTAAGAAAAGCATGTTCTTATTGCTATATCTGCCAGGTCTCCTCAATCTACATCATGTTTAGAATCAAGAAAGAGATTTCTAGGAAGGTCATTCAGAGATCTGTTCCAAGGTTGTATAGTCATGAATGGTCTGAAATATGGGAGAAAATAAATCAGTATGATGGGAAAGTCCCTGCACCAATGGTTTGGGAGTTCATGCCTGAACAACTGCCAGACCCTGATAAAGCAAGAGAGTATTTGCATGGAGAATGCTGCAGCAGTTCCAGACAGGGCCCTAGCTACTCCTACTGGACACAGTTCAATATTGGACAGCACCTGTTGCATCCCGGGTTTGGGTTCAGATTAGGGGTTCTGATACATGTTAGTTAGCCGATTCTGTGTACCCCTGTGTGCCCCCCATGTTCCCCCCCACCCCGCGGTGGCCTGCTCCAGGTCTTTTACCATTGGAGCATCACCATGCCAGTCCCGTAACCCTGTAACCACCCCCCATCCACTCCGGAGAGTTCGGTGTCTGTTACCCCATCCTCATGTTCCTGTTCGTACCGGAGCCCTGTGTCCACCCCTGTCGTGTCCTCATTGGTTACCCTGGTCCATGTCACTCTCCTGTAGCCTGCCCCCACTGGGCGAGGGGAGCTTCCGCCCCCCTCGGCCCGCCCCCTATAAAATCCTGTGCGCCCCTGGTCCCAGTACCATTTTGTCCACGCGGTGCTAGGGAGCGAGTCGCGCTTCTCCGTTGCAGCTCTACTCAACAATAAAAGCTCTCCAGCTAGCCATGTGGACTGGACATTCCTTCCCTCTTTGTCTCACCCCTCGCGCCGGCAGCAGAATGCGGCCAGCCCCATCCCAGTGCGTGGAACGCAGCAGCGCCTAGGATGAGCGGCACCCTGGTCCCGCTGAGAAGCAGTGCCCTTGCTGGGCTTTCCGGAGCTGCCTGGGACCAGGGAAAACAAAGTAATGCTGCAAGCATCTTCAGGGGAAGAGGAAAACAGACCAACAGGAGCTGTGGCCACTCAAACTGCCAGCTGAACCAGAGGAACAAACTATGCCAGTAGGAGTTGTCCCTTCATGAAAGAAGAAATCCAAGATAAATCACTTTGCTTAGTGAAGGATTAAGAGGAAGCAGAGCACTTAGAATAGTAAGAGACAGGGACAGAGATAATTACCCAATCCCTATTGCTGGGTGAGCTGTGAGATATGTGAAAAGATTTCAGCTGCCAGTTGAATGAGCCACTAGTGACCTGGCTGCTCTGATGCTGGGATATTGTGGCCCACAATATGAAAATAGAAGGTAGTGAAGCCAAGCAACTGGGATCCCTGTCTCAGAATGTGAACATCAACAAGGCGATTGGGAAGAGGATAGAAACTCAGTCTCTGGAGACAACTTCTATCAAGTGTGAAGGAAAGGTATTTTCTCAAGAATGGTCTAGTAGTGCACCCAAGCAGGTAGAATGCTATGGAGCAAGCTATCTGGTACCTGAGAGAATTAGCTGAGCTGAAGGTAGTCTATAGGGGTTCAAATAATGGGCAGTGCCCTGTAGATGCAAATGTACTATACACAATCCATGTGGTGGAAGTTTATATGGAGTGTGCCATTGTTGTACACCAATTCATTAGCACTGATGTCAATGAAAGGAGAACAGTTGGGTAGCTTTAGACTACTCAGCTCCAGCAATATGAAGGCCATCTTTTTCCTCTCTACTGACCTGCACCTCAACTAGGAAAGACTGTCTAAAACTGCAGACTGTTTTAAAGGACTGGAGCAAACTAGAGTGGGAATGTCCCATCATCCACCAATATGGACCAGAATCTCTGCTAATGGGATCAAGACCCTCCCTGCATGAGAGATGAAGTATACCATGACGTAACCTGTGGTTTTACCTGTATTACCATAGAGAGGACATAAGGAAGTGGGATAGAAAACCCACCTCTGTCCTAGCAGCACCCTTGTGTGAGTTGAGAGGAAGCAAAACTACTGCAGGAAATTCTTCAAGGATAAATGACACTCCAGTTTCCAGTGGGTAAGTCCTCAGACAGAAGAGCAAGGCTGATGTTACTTCTGATGTTCTTGAAGGGACCTCCAGTTCATGTTTACAAGAAGTGAGCAATGACTACGATGACCAGAAGTAGAAGGGTTGTACCTCCAGGCAGGTGTGGGAAAGGGATAATTGGATCCATTGGACTGTGTGGATCCAATATCCTGGAAAATCAGACCTCCAAAAGTATGAGGCTTTAGTTGACACTGGTGCACAATGTACCCTGATGCCATCAAGATAGGTAGGGATTTCTTCCAGGGGTGACAGGGAGATCCCAACAGCTGACTGTAATGGAAGCTGTAGTGAGCCTGACTGGGAATGAATGGCAGAAACACCCAAATGCGATTTGTCCAGAGACCCTGTGCATCCTTGGCATAAATTACCTCAGGAGAGTGTATTTCAAGGACCCAAAAGGGTATTATTGGGCTTTTGGCATAGCTGCTGTGGAGACAGAGGAAATTAGACAGCTGAACACCTTGCCTGGTGTCTCAGCGGACCCTTCTGCTATGGGATTTCTGAGGGTTGAGAAACAATAGGTATTGATCACTACCACAACAATGACAGTAGAGCAACAAACTGTGACACCATGATTCTCCATGCATGAAATTATTTATTCTCCAGAGAGCTAGGGAGTGGTCAGCAAGACTTACTCACCCTATATTAGTCCTATATGGCCAGTGCATAAGTCCATTGGGGAGTCCACTGATAGTGGACTATTGTGGCCTAAACAGTCACATCACCTCTGAGTACTGCTGTGTTGGACAGGCTGGACTTCAGTACAAACTGGAGTCCAAGGCAGCAAAATGGTGCCACCTTCAACACGACTAATGTATTTTTCTCCATTCCTTTAGTAAGAAACCAAGGTCACAGCTTGCTTTCACCTGGAGAAAAAGTGCACCTGGAACTGACTGCCCCAGGGGTGGAAACACAGCCCCTCTATCTGCCACGGACTGATCCAGACTGATCTGGAGAAGGATGAGACTCCAGAACACTTGCAGTACATTGGTGACATCATCATATGAAACAACTCAGCAAAGGATGTTTTTGAGAAAGGGGAGAAGATAATCCAGATAATCCTAAAGGTCAGTTTTGCCATAAAACAAAATGAGGTCAAGGGATCTACCCAGGAAATTCAGATTTAAGAAGAAAAATGGCAAGATGGATGTCATCAGATTCCAATGGATGTGGTCAACAAAATAGCAGCTATATCCCCACCAACAAGCAAGAAGGAAACACAGGCTTTCCTCGGTGCTGTGAATTTTTGGAGTATACATATTCCAGATTATGGTCAGACTCAAAACTGTCTCTATCATGCGACATTGAAGAAGATTGATTCTAAGTGTGCTCCTGAGCAACAACAAGATTTTGAGCAAATGAAACACGAGACTATTCATGCAGTAGCCCATGAGCCAGACAGGATGGGACAAGATGTAAAAATGTGCTCTATACTGCAGCCAGGAAGAATTGTCCCTTCTGGAGTCTCCGGCAAAAAGTACCCAGGGACACTCAAGGACAATCCTTGGGGTTCTGGAGGCAGGGATACAAAGGATCCTGAGGTGCTGGATTTCTTCGGCCCTACTAGCTCCTGACACTGTCGGTGAGAGTAGGCTGCCCCCAGATAGCTGTAGAATTTGGGGTGCAGCTGCAGGGTACAGCTGCTCTACGGCACCAGTCGACTGCACTGGGGACAAGACTGCGCCGAGGGCAAGGACAAGGAACAGGTCTTCTATATGTTTTCCAAAAGTGTTTATTTCCTGGAGGGTCAGGGACAGAAAGACACTGAATGAAAAGCATGCATCAACTTATATAGGGGGAGGTCCCATACAATCTTTAACCAACTGGGAGAAGCTGGGGGTGGAACACAAGGTGAGGAATACAATGTTTAAACCAATAGGGTATTACAGGAGAGGAGACCAATTTTAACAAAGCACCAAATGGGGCTTTGAAGGATATAAAACTGATAGGGAAGTTTCTAGAGAAAGGGGCAGGAATGGGAAGGGATTGACATTCAGTGGGAGGAGGAACAGGGAACAAAAGGGCAGGTCTTTGGGGAGATGGACAACTAGGGCAAAACCAACAACACAGGGGGGAAAGGAACAATCCATTGGTAATAAAATATGCTATAACAATACAAAATAGGGGGGGGGGGGGTATAAAACTGACTACTAGGACCGAATTACAATTGAAAACACACACCGCAACAGATCTGAAACCTGTTATACCCCTACTGAAAAAGAGCTACTCACAGCTTATGAAGGGGTTTGAGCTGCTTCAGTAGTGATTGGCACTGAAGCACAATTTCTTCTGGTACTCAAACTGCCAGTGCTCATTTGGATGTTCAAAGGGAAAGTCCCTTCCACACATCATGCCATTAATGCTGCGTGGAATATATGGATCATGCTTATCACATAGCGATCTTGAATAGGAAACTGCAATTGCCCAGGGATCTTGGAAGTCATTGTGACCTTGCCCAAAGGTGAGAATTTCAGATTATCCCCAGAAGAGGAAAAGAAGCGAGTGGCACATGCTGAAGAGGCCCCACCATATAATCAGCTACCTGAAAATGAAAAGCTTTACTCTCTCTTCTTTGATGGTTCCTGCCATATTGTAAGAATACATTGAAAATGAAAATCAGCTGTATGCTGTATGGAGTCCTGTGCAAGGAGTCTCAGAAGCTATTGAGGGACAAGGTGGATCAAGTCAGGTCACAGAGCTGAAGGGCATCCAGTTGGCTTTAGGTATCACTGAATGAGAGAAATTGCCAGCACTCTACCTGTACACTGACTCATGGATGGTAGCAACTGCACTGTGGGGGTGTCTGTACCAGTGGAAAAAGATTAATTGGTAGCATAGAAGTAAACCTATCTGGGCTGTTGAATTATATCAAGACATTGCTACCTGGATAGAGAAGTTGGCTGCAAATGTACCTCATGTAGATGCACACATACTGAAGAGTTAGGCTACCGAAGAACATTGCAAAACAGGTGGATCAAGCTGCCAAGATTAAAGTGTCTCAGGTGGATCTGGACTGGCAACATAAGGGTAAATTACTTCTGGCTTGGTGGGCCCATGACACCTCAGATTACGTGGGAAGACATGCAACATACAGATGGGTTTGTGATTGAGGGGTGGATTTAACCATGGGCTTTATCTCTCAGGTTATCCATAACTGTGAAATATGCTGCAATCAAGCAGGCCTAGTGGGTAAAGCCTCTGCTGTATGGGGTACAATGGTCAAAATATAAATATGGGAAGGTCTGTCAGATTGATTGTGCAAACCCACCGAGGCAAGCACTACCTTCTTACAATGGTGGAAGCAACCACTGGATGGCTGGAGATGTAACCTCTGCCTCACACCACTGCCAGCAGCACCATCTTGAGCTTTGAAAAGCAAAACCTGTGGAGACATGCCACTCCAGAAAGAAGTGGGTCAAACAACGGGACTCATTTCAAAAACAGCCTCATAGACACTTGGGCCAGAGAGCACAGTATTGAGTGGGTGCCTCATACTCCCTCTCACGCACCAGCCTCTAGGACAATTGAACAGTACAACGGACTTCAAAAAACAGATTGAAAGCAATGGGTGGTGGGACCTTCAAACATTGGGGTCAACATTTTGCAAAGGCCACTAGGTTAGAGGTTCTAATGCTAGAGGTTCTATCAATCAAGCTGTCCCTGTCCAGTCAACATCTCCACACACCACAGAAGCGCATAAAGTCCCTGTGGTGCATATGAGGAATGAGTCTGGGTTAGTCCTGCCTCAAGCAAAGGCAAACACATCTGTGGGATTTTTTTTGCTCAAGGACCTGTGTGCACTTGGTGGGTAAAGCAGAGGGACAGGGAAGCAAAATGTGTACCTCAAGGGGATTTGATATTTGGGTGAGAACAGTTTGTAATGTTGAATTGTATATTATATAATACTGATTGCTGAATGACACTGCCACTATATGCCATAACTGCCATGGACAGTGAGGATGGACAGCTCCAGATACACCAGGTGTGAGCTCCTGATGCAGCTTGCAACCACCCAACAGCACACCAGTCCTTCTGCCCTGGAAGACATCTAGGACAGATATATGTATATATTTGGAAGGTGTAAGATCTGGGCATGGCATAAATGGCATACAATAAGGGGTGGATAATGCCCTAGTTTCAGCCAAGGTCAGGGTTAACTTTTTTGCAGTAGTTGAGAGGGGGTGGAGCCTGGAGCCTGTGGGCATGTCTAGATTTTCATTCTATACCACTCATGTTATTTCCGGGGGGGCAGAAGTAAGGGCTTCTCACTTCTGAGAAGAAGGGGGAGTGGCTTTGGGTGGAAGAAAAAAGGTGCCATGGAGAAGTTCTGCAACCATTTCTGTCCTTTTTCATGACAGCAGACAACAGGCAGAGTGGTAGAGTGGTGCTGCCATGTTTTTTCCTTGTTTCAGGCTTGGGGAAAAAAGCATGGTGGAGGGAGCAATGGGGTGGTGCCAGCTGTAGTCACATCTAGTCAGACTTAGTGAGCATTTTGCATGTAATCACCCTCTTTTATACACTGTTATTATTAGTATCATTGCTGTTACTGTTCATTTGCTTGTCTCATTGCTGTTTCCAGTAAATTGTTACCTCAACCTGTAATCTCTGCTTTTTGTCTCTTTCATCAGAGGGGGATGGGAGAGGAGAGCAGCTGGATGGGGCTTAACTTCCAGATGGGCTCAAAACATGATGTCTTCTTAGAAGTACTGGCGATCCTGAAAGAGTTCTTAGTAGTAAATCATATGTGATTTACAAGTACAAGATTTACAAGATTTCATACAAATAATATTTCTGCATATGCACAACCAAGAAAAAGTTAAACTTCCTAAGTCTTTGTTCTTTTAAATTACTGAGTCAATCTAGTTGAAATGCTTGTGCTGAGGCAGGGAATTTCAATTCAGGTGATAAATATTTGACATAATTACAAATAACTCAAACCCTAGTGATTAATGACAGAAATTTGGGAGCGATCGTAATAGATGTTGCTACTTTTAATTACTGGTAAATATTAGACATACTTGTCTGAAGAATTTTATTTAATAAATTCTCAGAAGTAATGAATTCATCCTTAAATGTGAGGTGTGGGGGTGTTTGATTCATGTTGTTTATGTTATTTACTGATTTTGAGGCAATTCTGTTAGATAATAGACTTCTGAAATATCTTATACAGAAAGAAGAATACTTTGGAATTGGCCTAAGACTCAGGAGACTCTTGTTTAACTGAGCTAAATTTTTTCCTTGTTATTTTGCTGAATTCATACTTTGATGAAGGTTGAATATATGTTTATGTCATTTTATTGTTCTGAAAATGAGGAAATATGAAGTTACTACATAGGTTTTGGAGAGAGACCAGTTTAATTATTTAGCAAGTTCTATGAACTTGTCAAATGTATTCAGACACAACTATTTAATTTAACTCAATTTTAAGTTTAATTGTACTCATATATTGTAGAATATATGATAAGGGTTAGCCTTAAATACATGCCAGGGGAGGAAAAATTCAATTAGGAAAGATTGAGGTTGACTGGTAATTACAGATGTAACAGTTCACACCTCTATTATTTGAAGATTGAGTCACTGTTACCATATAAACGGGACTTCTTAGTCACTTATTCAGAAACTGGGAGGTCTTCTCTTAAGGACAATTCTTTTAATAGATGATAGGTAAATTCTGATTGGAGCAATGAAAAGAAATATTCTTTTAACAAGCAGAACTCAAATCTGTCAGAAGCAAAAAAAGATTCCTTAAACTGATTGACGTGATATTAAGTACAAAACCAATGTTGCAAGCAGAAATCTTTGCAAAAATATTAAAGTATTGAAAATAAACCTGTTCTAGTGATATCCTATAATGTGAGTTATGCTGGTCCAGTTTACCCAACTGTACTGCATTACCTCTGATGTACCAATAGCGTTCTAGTAACTCCTACTCTTAACTGGATTAGACTAATTAATATGCTACAAGTAATGCAATTTGAAAATGTGTTCCTAACAGAGCAGAATGTTTCACAGTGATGTTACAGTGATTGCCTTGATTTTAGATTATTCCATGCTAAAGTTACCTCCATAAACTATATCTTCACTTATTTATGTGTGTATTAATGTATGTATTAATTTTAAAGCAGTGATTAGGAAAGCTGGAGTATTTGAAATCTTACTAAGGCTCAAAAACAAGTCCGAAAGTTGATATTTGTTTGCTTTGATTGTACTCCTCAAAGTGTCATTGGACTAAAAGCCTGACAGTACTGTGTTTTATTTGGTACAATGAAGATTCTTGGGCTGTAATAGCTGCAATTAGAATCACATATATTCAATATCTTTCAGTCCTAACAGCTTCCTATACTGATAGATTTTTTTTTAAACAAAAAACAAAGCAGTATCTTCTATGTATATAAGACAAACAACTGGAAGATACTATTTCAGATGGGATGGTGACAATAATATGAACAGATTAAGCTTAAAACTTTAGTTAATACATGGAAAGCAGGATTTTTTATTTGAAAGGCTCACAGAATGTAGGTTGTAGAATCAGGAAATTATTGAATTTCAAATTTAATTCAAAACTTAATTAGAAATATAATTACTAGAGCTGTTTAGCCTTCACTGTTTTAAGGCATTTTTGTAATAATGAAACTATCAACATTTCGTAAAACTGTTGTGGTGCCTTTATGGAACAGGATCTCTGAGCACCCTGTCCTAGTGAAAGGTGTCCTTGCTCATGGCAGGGGGGTTAGAACTAGATTATCCTTAAGATCCCTCCAACCCAGGTAATATTATGATTCTATGATATTACCCATATCTCAAACAGCCTACCTTTTAATTTTAGATATGACTCAATGAATAAGGATAATAAACTGTTCAGAGAGATTGAACGTGAAAATAACAAGGCTTGCAGCAATAAGCTGAGGCAATGAATAAGCTGAGGCAATGACTTGGTTTTGATATTTAGAGACACAATGACATAATTTTAGATTGTTGGGTGTTTGAGTCATCTTGCACATTAGTTTAGGAAGGGAGTACTAGGAGATATTTGAATGAAGAAATGAGAGATTTTGTAAGCCAGAAATTCAAGTAAACTGATGCACCTGTATAATACCCACAGAGACACAGAGAGGCTGAGGGAGAAATGGGAGATCAAGACGGTGTCATAATTATCAGAATGGATGACTGACAAGACACTGAAATAGTTGTGTAATTGTGTTTATTATTGCATGGTAAGGACTCAAGCCTCTAAAATGCAGCTGATTTACCAGTGTAGTCAAGCATGTACTTTAGTCATACAGATGGGCAGTTATAGATTATTTAGCCTATGTTTTCATTTTATAGCCTATGCATTTTAGGAAATATTAGTTCTTGGATTTTCTTCTAAGTTCTAAACATGTAGTTTATGTTTAATTTACTCTGGCTTTACCTCAGTTTCTTCTTTTTTATCTTGCTGCATTTATATTTTTCATGACTTTGAATTTTGTTCATGAATGACAATAAACAAATTTTATCAAATATGGTGCTTGCTGTTTCTATTTGTGTGTGTTCTTTATCTCTTTGAAGGGCTCTCCCCTCTGCATTATGAATGTATTTTTAGTTGTCAGCTCTTACCCTTTAATCAATTAACCAATTCTGACTTTCAAGTGGGAATGCCATAACCATAAACATACTGTCCCATAGTGTGGGAAATATTCCCTCAGTAAAGCAGAGGAGTGTGGAAAGGGGTATAGAAAAATGATAATGCCCAAAGCTCCTGTGGAACAGCTGTGGATGAGTCAGATTGTACCTGTTAGAGGCACGCACTAGAGAGCAGTAACTTCACCACACTTGGAGGAAGGGGCAGCCTAGTTCCTCATCCAAGCTGTCACACCTGCAGAGTGGAATAGGAATTGAGGCCAATACTCACTTCATCTAGTTCAAAACCCTGCAGAAAGACAGAGATAAGTATATGCTCCCCTAAAGAAACATAGGGAAAAAAAAAAAAAAGCGAAGGCATTTATATAATTATATTGATAAAACAAAGTACATGTATGTGTTTCTACAATCCATCAGTAAAAGCCATACAGTGTTCTGTGGCTGTTACATTTCTTGTAGGTCATTCTCCTTAAAAGAAGGCAGGGTTGTTGTTCCATTAAATAACTTACAAGAAGGAGGTGGATCAATTTATCAGATAAGAACTGGAGTTTAAACATATAAAAGACCTTTGTAAAGAAGGGGGTGACAGACTAGAATCATCCTGTAGCTCTCAGTTAATGTTACGCTGCACAACCCTTAATGTGTGACTAGAAAAGAGACGTCTCTCAAAACTATCTGAATATCAGAGGCCACAGCAATGACATTCTCACAGACTATGTATTGCATAATTTTAGAGGAGGTGTGAAGAGACAGTTTAGTTTTAATTTGTCACAAAACTGATTGTCAGAGGCATGTGGGGGAGGGGTTACCTATGTGCCACTTGCAGGAGTCAACTAGGAAAAGATGGGAGAGAGCATTGTCGCTGTGGGGACTTTACCTGGCAACCATTTCACGTCTCACATGGGACAGGCAGTCACCAGGGGAACACCAAAGAGTACCCTCCAGAGAAGCTTCTCCAATCAGATGGTGAAAGGTCTCCACCAATGGACTCCAGTGGAATGTTGGACTGGGCCAATGGTCTCTTGTCAGCAGGTGGACTTTGGGAGCAGCCACAGGATATAAAAATTAACTGCATCACAAGCTGTGGGGGCTTTTGGGTCTTGTGCTTTTTGCGGCTTGGTGACTCTGGGGTTTGCTTTAGTTTTTGAGACTTACTTTTTGACTTTGGTCTTTATGAGTCTGGGGGCCTTTTGGGTCTTGTAGTTTTTGCTTTAGCTCCTGTCGCTGTGCCACTCCTTGTGTCCACTTGGGGACTCCTGGCTTGCTCTAGCACAGCAGACAGCGGGGGACACTCTCCCATGCCTCAGGAGGTTGGGAGGGCTGCTAAGGCTTTTGGCCTTACGGGGTGAGATGGTTGCAAAAATGGTGGAAGTAAGGAGTCGAATCCAGTCGGGAATAAAGTCCAGGTTTATTAAGGAGAGCTCCGAAGAGATCCACAACCCAGGGTAACCAACCAACTGAAAGAGAGACACTGTGCATCACAATATAAACGGGAGTGGAAACATGGGGGGAGATCACCCACAGACCAATGGGAATGTGTGGGGCAGTGGAAGGTGGGGACACAGACACTAGGGAATTCAATAGGGGAGGTGAGTAGGAGGGATCCCTGGCCCCCGTCCAATCACTTGATGCCCTTTGTGGAAGGTTCTGGATGAGTGCGATGGGGAGTCGAGTGATGGACAAGGCACCAGGGAGGGGACAGGGAAATGATCCAGCAAACTGGGGGGAGTTTGACATCAGGGAAGGAGGAGGGGATTGACATACAAGGAAAGGGGTAGTTCAGGATAAAACCATGGGGAGGGGGGGGTGGTAAAGGGATGAACCATTACAGAACTGGTACAAAAACATGAAACTTAAAAACACAATACAACAAGCTCCTGCCTGCTGAAGTTGGTTTCTTGCCCTGCCCCTAGCCTGTTTTGTGCTTTTTGCCCTAGGTCCAGCCTGCATTTGGCTCTTCTGCCCTCACTGGCTCTTGCTTGTCCTCCCATATGTCCTGCCTCCCTGTGTCCCTGACTGCACCCCTGCTGCTTCATCCCTGCATCCCTGCCTGTGCCTCCTGCATTCAATCCTGCCTGCCTTCGATCCACCTGCTGCCGCGATCCTCGCTATGACCCTGTTCTGGACCTCCTGCTTGAGCCCCTCCTCACTCACTGCATGCCTGGTCACCCATCCCTGCAGTAGCTGTGCCTGTGGAGCCATGCTCCTCTGAGAGCTGCGAAGGCTCCCCAGCAGGCAGTGTGCATGCACCCTGCATCATGTAGACATCAACAACACTCCCCGATCTGCTGGTAGTAATGCCCACTTTTTCTCTGTCTCCTGTCTCTCTCTCTCTCTCACCGCATTCCTTTTCCATTTCCTTCCTCTTTTTCTGTCTTTTTCTAGCTGTCTTTAGTAGGGCAACTCCTTTTGTTTTGTTTTCATTATCAATAAATGGTTGTCATATACAAGGTTGTCTTGGTCAACTTAATTTTGTTCCACACCATCTATTTTTAAAAGAACTCCTTGCAGTTCCCCACAGTGGAATGTGACAGGAGCTAATACTTTTTATAAAATAAAGTAGAAACTCCTCAGAAAGCAAATCTATTATGATGAATTTGTTGCTTCATTCAAATGTACATGAAGGACGAATGTGCGGTAAAGTTGTGAGGACCATTTTGTGGCCACTAATCAGCTAAAAATTTGGAAGTAATTCAGGTGCCAGGGAGGCATGTAAAGAGAAGTTTCATCATAGCTTCACATAATGGCATGCAGGAACCAACTGTAACAAAAATATCTTTTATTTGTGATGAAAAAAATGTGTTGCATGAGCAGTTGTGTGAGGATTTTTTTTAAATTTTTTTACAATGTGTAATCTAAAGGTCATCCTAAAACCTCTCACATGTTATGAAAAGCAAGTCTTAAACTGGTCTGAGCTACTGGGTAGCTTCTGCCAATTTCATTGTCTGAGAAGGCATTGAGACCCTACCTTTTTACACTGAGACAATCCCAACACAGAAGTCTGGTGGGTTTTATTTTACAGCTCATGGCTAGATTTCAGATAACTGGAATGTGAAGAGTTTGCACAAATACTCCACCATCTCAGGCTGCATCATTATTTTCAGGCTCATGGGTCAATATAGAGAATGGTTAATAGCCAGGTTTAAAGATTTAGAAAAGGATGATGAAAGGTACCAAATTAAATCTTGGCCTATAAAATTCACTTTATATAAATGCTTGATTACTGTCTTTCAGTAAAAGTAAAAATTGAACTAAAAAGACCACAGAAGCATATATTTTTGAGTTGTACATAAGATGAACATAACCGACTTAAAACTTGTTGAAGTCTGGATTTTGCTAGTGATTGTACAAACAAAATTTAAATGTGTTTGTTAATCACTCAAGTAATTTTAAAACTCAATAAATCATCACAGAGAAATCAGAAACTTTACCTGAACTGAGATTTTCCAATGAACATTCAGAACAATGCAGTTCCATTTGAGACTTAATTTTCCCATTGCTGTGTGAGTATGTCTGTTTTCTTTACAAATTAACTGAATGTGTTTATAAATAGTTATGGTGATTCTAATTTATTCTAAGATCCCCCCATAAGTTATTGTGCCTGTGCAAAATATCTTTATAGTATATGTAAAAAATTCAGAACATGTTTTTTTCACACTGGCACTGGTTTTAAAGTGGTGCTGGTATAGACAATCTCTACTCATAAAGCTCTATGAGAGTGAAAATTATATGATGGTGTTACCAGATTTGTCCATACCTGGTGAATTAACACAATCCATGTTCTACCAAAACCACTGGCCCATGGAACTGCACTATGCCCATGGTGTAAGAAAGAGAACTGGAAGTTCACCAGCCCCAGTGCCCTCCCATCTCAGTGACGTCGACTGGAACACTGGGATCCCCAACCACCATGGACCACCAGAGAGACTCCCAGAACAGAAGAACACATGCAGAAAGGGGAGGGGAATGATGGTAAATGATTTCGGGGAAATGATTATCATATGTGTATTTAGTCTGGGACAATAAATGAATTTCTATGTAGAATACAATCCATAAAGAGAAACTTCCCTGTCCCCTGTCCTCAGCATACTTTAGGAGGACCTGTCCCCCTGTGCATCCAGCTGAAAAAAGAATGCCTGCTTCTTAATGGCTTCTTCTTGGTGTTGAGTTGTTTATTTTTTTATTTTACTGATTTTTTTTTTGTAACATTGAGACCAAAAAATTGCATGCTGTTTTCTTTTTGCTTAGAATCATAGAAGTATAGAATATTCAGGTTGGGAAGTACCTCTTAAGATCATTAAGTCCATCCATCAACCCAATACTGCCAAGTTCAACACTTGTCCTTAAGTGCCATATGTACATCTTGATTTTATTTCTCTGTGTTCAAGGTCACAACATTCTTCTTGTCCAAAATACTTTGTTATTTTAGGGAACCAAGTACTGGGTGATTAGAAACTGAGGAGTAAATTAGAGAGGTACAGAATTAGTCTGCTGGTGAGAATGGAAAGACTCAAAGCAGTTCCCTGGCATCTGAGTGGCTGCTTGCTGCTGGGAAAAGCTAGAGCCATGGCTGACTTTAACCCAGTGTAAAGCAGCTATTGGCACTAAAAGTTGTGGACATAGGCTGGTATGATCAGGGTTTGCTATTTTGACACCCAGTGAAATTCACATGATTAACATCACATTTTTATTAACTTCTTGATAAAATGCAAGGCCTGTTTCATCAAAAAGCTGCAATAATTTCTGTATGATAACTGTAATGTATCATTTCTAATAGAAATTTGAAGTTCTACTAACATTTTCACTTATATCAACTAGCATTTGGAGTTAATGAAAACTGCAGTATCAAGACTTGCTTTGATTAGAGAAGATTCTTATTTCTTTCCATGTCACAAAATGCCTTCCAGCTAGTAGTTGCCTGTACTGTGTCTTTTCACTTGAGTTATGATTTCCACAGTTTCTACCTCTGCTGTACTATATCTTTTAGAATAATATTTATGTAATTAGCTGTTATAGTCTCAGGATATGATAAAGTCAATATTTTTTGGGAGTGCTAATATCTTCTGTTAAATTGTGTGATTACACCTGGGGAAATGAGCAGAACTATTTTTGAGCCTCCCTGTTTTTTGTTGTTCGGTTATTTTTTTAAACTAAATTGATACACAGCTTATTCAATTCTAAGGAAAGGAATCTGCAAAAAAAAAAAAAGTGAATGCGAAAGGGAATATTTTTTTCTGTTTTAATTCTTGCAACATATTCTGTGGTACCATAAGTAGCATTGACAGAATGCTGATTGTGTTCTTTTATGGTTTCCTCCTTGGCACCCACTTGAATTGTAACTTGCAGCTGAAATTAGTAAGATGATAATTTCAAGCAGGTAAAGAAAAGCAGATCATCATGCTTGTTTTATTTATATGTATGGTTGCATGCAATATACATCTGGCATATATGTTGTGTGTAAAATGGACCCCATATGATTGTGTCCATGTTCTTTGTTTCTTTTTGTTTATTTTCCTTGCAGACTGCCACATTAATATAGGATGCCTGGGCTGAAACATAAGCTAGACTTCCCTGCTTCTCTTATTTCTTCATTCTGTTTCATTACAGGATTTATTTGTATATGAATTGCAGTTTCCAGTCTATACAGACATCATTATTGTTTGTAAAGAATTTTCTGGCATAACCCAGACTGTAGGGAAATCTGATATTTTTACCAAGAAATGGTATTTAGTGGATATAGGAAAGTAAGAAGTGCCACAAGTACAATCTTTCTTCACACTGACATAAGAGTTTACTGCAAAAGTAGTTATAATGAGCTACAGTTTTACAATACAATAACAAAGACAAGTTCCAAATCTAGTGGCCAATAAAGAGTCATAAACAGGCAGAGATACATGCACTCAGTATCATGAAGTGTAAGCCAAGAAAGCAGGTAAATGTTTGGCTCACTAATGTGATACAGGGCAGAAGACAGGCTTCAAAGATATCATGCACAATATTGAAACTTGTTCTGTGCTGACTCTCCTAAAAATTACTCATCCAGAAGAGAAACAAAATACCTTAGCAAAGGCCACACAGCAGGAACTGGCTGTCCTTTCTTCTCACTACAACTGGCAAATAAAATTTGGAGGAGTTTTTGCGTGATGATGTCTGTAACTCCTAGATTTGGCCAATAGCCTCTTTACCTGGGAAAATCTTTATTGATGCAGAAAACATTTCAGTCCTTGATGACATGGAAAACCTGGCTACTTGCTTCACTTGTCAAGCGAAGACAAGAGGAGCTGGGGAGAAAGACTATGAACTCAACACCAAAAAAAAAAAAAAGAAATTTAAAATTGTACATTAGTATTCAATTGACTACAATAATTGATTTTTATTTAGAGGATAGAGGACAAATTACAATATTTCTCAGTACCAATTTACTCTTTGTGTAACAGTCATATAGCACAGGCTTTCAAACTTACAGTACAGATTAAGTTCTTGAAGAATCTGCTACGTAACTGCTTCCCTTTAGTCACCTAAATTTTCTCAGCTCTCAATTAGCAAAGAATCTACAGTAGATTCACATTTTTATTGTGATCTGAAGAGTACTGAACACATGTAAAGACTTCCATTTGTATTCCTAGAAGAGACTTGGATTCATAAAAATCTGTCTGTAAGTATTTTCTTTTTAACTGCCTACTTCTTGCCAGAGGAAATCAGTAAATCTTTCTGACAGAATTTGTCAGATTTCAATTTCTAATGGAAACCTGTATAATGCAGATTTATTAATACTCATATTAATTAATCATTTAATTTTTCTGAGAAAGATTTCCAAAGATGCAAAGCAATTAGTGACTTGACTGAGTCTTGATTTAGATTAAGTCTAAGTTTAAGCTGAATGTTTAATTCATACTGTGAGGAAATAACAACCACAAGGTTCTAATATGTGACTTGTTTAATTCTTCCAGGCTACACTGAGATCTTTAGATGAAAGTACTGTAGTATATTGTTTAATAAATTAACTGATTTCTTCAGCCCAACAGAAATTGTTGCATTCTGTTTGTTTGTTTGCATCACTTCAGTAGATGTAATTAACACACAGATGCCTGTGAAAATACTTCTCTTAAGGAATAAATATTGGCATCAGTTGTATCCTGTTTATTGTTATTTTATTTACTTTGGTTGAGGATTGATGTGGTAGATAGGGACAGGCGAACGGAAAATCTTGGGATGTGACGGAAAGCTAGACCCTTCCCCCCTTCTTCCTGCTATAGGTAATCAATTACCCCTGAAGCATGCAGCCCCTCCTAACCTCAGTAGTTTTCCACTCCTTACTAACCCTAGCCAGACCCACCATCCCCTTTTGACGTAGTAAAGCCCCCTTGACTATTTAACCCCACAAGATGAGATAATAAAGGCCATTTGACCATCCACCACATTGGTGTCTGTGCATGTCTGTGGCCCGAGTGACCCGGGCGAGGCCGGGTTGCCGTGCTGTGTCTTGAAACCAGGTCGCCCGCCTTCTCATCAGAAGGCGACATATGGTGCCGAAACCCGGGAATTAATGAAGAAACCCTAGGGTAGCGGGTATCTCCTGGACGAGAGACAGCGGCCAGAACGGCTGGACCGATTCTAGGCGGGGGAGATGTCCCCGGACCAGCGATCGTCATGGAGGCCATCGCGAAGGTCGTGAGTTCAATTTATAAGCAGTGGGGAATTAAGTGTAAGCTCAAGGATTTTTACCTCGCTATTGCGAGACTCCTAGAGCTTGGGACGATTGAACGTCCCGTGGAAATATTACACCCAGAGGTGTGGGGGAGATGCACGGCCGCGTTAGCCGAGGATACAAAGACCTCAGGCAGTGGGAAAAGCCTTAAGGCTTGGGGAAAGGTCGAGCGGGCCCTGCACGAGGCGCTAGAGGAGTAAGAAACATGGAGCGCGGCAAGCGCATGTTTATTAGCAACACCCAAGCTGGGGGTAGGAGCGGCAACGCAAACCGCCCCCAATAGCGAGGTACCCGGGAGCGGGGACCCGGAGGGATCGGGCGCGTCCCCCCCTCCCCAAGCCCGAGCGCAACCCCCCCCGCGGGACTTCCCGAAAGACCCACAGGACCTCCCGAAAAACCAGCGAACCCCCCATCCGTCCCTTCACCGCAGATCGGCGACTCGGCGCTGCGGGCGCGGCAGCGTGCGCAATCCTTTTGGGAGGAACTGATGAGGGAAGCCAGAGACGCGGAGAACCTGGCTCGGGAGGAGGCGCGGGCAGCGCCGCCGCCATACCCATCCGAACGTGCCGCTGACGACCGAGAGGATGGGCGGGGCGCGGAAACTCTCGGCGGGAAGAATCCAAAGACCCGGATTCTTGCTAGTGAGCATCCGCGAGGAAAGGAGGAGGAGGGGGGTGGCGGAGAGCGCATGCCCAATCGGGAGCCGTGCTCAGTGCTGCTACCATTTAAGGGAGAGACCTCCCCCTGCGGGCGACAGGGCAAGCCCAGGGGGCGGGAACGGCACCACCCTCGAAGGGAGGGGGAGGGGCGGGGCCGGAGCCGCACAAAAAGGCACCGGGACCCAGAAATGTGCTGACATTCGACTTCCGGCTCTGAGACCAGCTCCGCCAGCTCCGACAGCTCGGAAGAGCTGACGGATGCCGACGGGGACTCAGAAACGGAAAAAGCGGAGCTAACGGGGTTCAAAACAAAAACGAATAAAGCCTTAAGCCACATCGAAAGGCAATCACAATGCGAACCAGCCCAGTTTACCGACTGGGCTAGGATAAAGATAGCCTGTGCAGAGTGGGCTCCCTCAGGGGCAGTCAAAGCTTTCCCGGTGAGGATCACCGGACCAGAGGGGAATCAACAAAGGATAAACCCGTAAACCCCAAAGACGTACAGGCAATTGTCAAAGCGATCTCAGAGAAAGGGATCAACTCGGCTATGGTCTCCACCCTCGTGGACGGCCTCTCTGGCAATGACGACTTGCTCCCCTTTGATATCAAACAAATAAGCCGCATGATACTCGGTGGTGCGGGAATGATCGTGTTTAAGCAGGAATGGGAAGATAATTGTACAAGAGCTCTAGCCCAGGCTTCTGGGGCGGGGCAGCCACTGCATGGTTCGAGCCTATCTAGGCTGCTGGGGAAACACGACGAGATGGTTACACCTCAGCAACAAGCTGCACAGATGCGGGCTGAGGAAGTCAGGGCCACCACTCGGGCCGCTAGGGAGGCTATTCGGGCTGCCTCTCTGGTCGTGGCTAAGCCGTCACCGTGGTCCACTATAAGGCAGGCAGAGAGCGAAAGCTTCACGCAGTTCGTAGACCACCTGCAGGCGGCAGTAGACTCCTCCACCCTGCCTGCAGAGGCAAAGGGTCCCGTGGTGGCAGACTGCTTGCGTCAGCAATGTAACTCCGTCACCAAAGACATCCTGCGCTCCCTGCCAGCCGGGGCCAGCCTAGCCGATATGATCAGACACGTCGTAAGAGAGGAACACCTAACACCCGTCCAGGCAGCTGTTCGCACCCTAACCAGCGCCATGGCGTGCTTCAAGTGCGGTCAGGCAGGCCACATTGCAGTGAGCTGTCCTCAGCCGGAACAGCAGTCCGCGGCGGTGCCCCCATCTCAAGCACGCCCGAGAGGGCCCTGCTGGAGCTGTGGGAAAAAGGGGCACTTCGCTAAGGACTGCAGGTCCCGGCCTCAGGGAAACGGGAAAGGGAGGGGGCGCACTGGCCGCACTCAGCCTCCTCCCACTGCGAATGCAAAGCGGCTCATTTATGTCAACCCCCAGTGGGGAGGGGGGCTCTCATACCCCATGCCCCCACAGGAGGCAGCCAGCCTCCCAGCCCCACCAGCGACACAATGGCAGAACTTGGCAGCGCCGCCAGTGGCACCGTCGTGTCCACCACTGCCACAAGCCACGCCTGTGCCACAGGGCCAGCAGGGGACACCCCAGAGCGAGACCCCTGGGTGGCCTTGGCCATGAAAATAGGGAAGGAACCCCTGAAGATGTGGGGGACATGCCGCCTTTATGGCAGTCAGGTTCCCCACGTCATAGGGCTTCAGTTCTGGGCGGACACAGGATCAGACTGCTCAGTTTTTCCCCAAGCGCTTTGGCCCCAGCATTGGCAGTGCAAAGAGGTCCCCCCAGTGAACGGAGTGGGAGGGCCATCCGGGGCGTGGAAAAGCACCCAGCTGGTGGCCATAACACTCCATACGAAAAAGGGACCGGAACAGACAGTGGCAATCTACCCTTACATTCTACAAAGCTCTCCACCCTTGATAGGAAGGGATGTCCTCGCTATGTTAGGAGTCAGAATTACAAATTTATCCTGAGGGCCACTGCCGTACACCCACCGCTGCCAATCAGACTGACCTGGAAATCGTCAGACCCCATATGGGTCAAGCAGTGGCCCCGTCAAAGCCTCGAATGGCAGCCTTGCTGGAACTGGTCAGCCGCGAGCTGCAGAAGGGTCACATAGAACCCTCCACCAGCCCGTGGAACACCCCTGTATTTGTAATCCCCAAAAGGTCCGGAGAGGGTCATCGCCTCATCCACGACCTGAGGGAGGTGAACAGGACAATCCAACCCATGGGTCCAGTTCAGACACTGCTGCCCACGAACTCAGCCAGCCCCAAAGGGCAGCCATGCGCAGTGCTGGACATCAAGGACTGCTTCTTTTCAATACCCCTGCACGCTGAGGACAAGGAACGGTTCGCCTTTTCCATCGTGTTCCCAAACGGCGAGCGACCTAACCTCCGCTTCCAATGGAAGGTGCTGCCGCAAGGTCTCGTGGACAGCCCGACCATATGCCAGATCACCGTGGACAGAGCACTGACGCCAGTTCGACAATCCTACCCCGCTGCGACCATCATTCAATACATGGACGACATCCTCGTCGCTGCACCATCGGCAAGCCAAGTGGATCACCTGGTGACCGCAATCACAGAAACTCTCCAGACCAATGGCTTTGAGATCGCGAACACGAAGATCAAGAGAGGACCCTGCGTGACCTTCCTGGGAGTGGGGATCACGGACTCCTACGTGACACCTCCCAAGGTGAAGGTCCGCCGAGACATCAAGACGCTCCATGACATGCAGCGCCTTGTGGGTTCTCTGCAGTGGCTGCGCAACATCATCCTGATTCCTCCCGACGTCATGGAACCCCTGTATGACCTCCTGAAAGGAAAGCACCCCTGGGACCCCAAGGAGCTGACGCCACAAGCAGCGAGCTCCCTCGACTTCATCATGCACCAGATGTCTACTGGCACGCTTGCCAGGTGGGACCCAGATGCACCGCTCGATCTATACGTCCACTTCACACAGGAGGGAGGAGTGGGAGCACTAGCCCAAGGACCTTCCAAAAAGTCTCGGCCAATCCAATGGGTGGTCCTCGGAAGACCGACTCGAGCGTTTTCCCCGGGAGTTGAATGCGTCGCCAACCTCATCATGAAAGGCAGGAGACTCACCCTGAGACACCTGGGAACCGAGCCGGCAAGAATCCACCTCCCCTTTCGCAAGCGGCCAACCACAGAGTTGACCGCGATATCGGAGCACCTGGCCCTTGCTCTCACCGGCTTCAGGGGAGAAATCTCCTACGCCACCAGGCCACCTTGGACTCAGCTGCTGACCATCGTCGATATAGACATGCCACCAAAGGTCATGGACTGACCGCAGCCGGGACCGACGGTCTTCACAGACGCTTCCTCCACGACTTCTACTGCAGCAGCAGTGTGGCAGGCAGGAGAGCAATGGCATTGCGTCAAAACAAGTGATCCCACACTGTCAGTGCAACAACTGGAGGCAGCAGCAGTGGTCTTGGCGTGCGGACTGTTCCGAGACGAACACCTCAACATCGTAACGGACTCTATATTTGTGGCAAGGCTTTGCCTGGCCATGTCAGGACCAGGCGTGTCAACGTCAGCAGCGGCCTCAATGCTGGAGGAGGCACTCTCCTCACGACGGGGCACCGTGTCTGTCATTCACGTCAACAGCCACAACCCAGTCAAAGGCTTCTTCCAGACCGGCAACGACAAAGCGGACGCCGCAGCAAAGGGAGTGTGGACGCTGCAGGAAGCTCGGCAGCTGCACGAGTCGCTCCACATCGGAGCCAGAGCTCTGGCGAAGAGATGCGGGATCTCGACCGTGGACGCGAAACATGTAGTGGCCACTTGCCCTCACTGCCAGAAGTCGCCCCTGTGGACCAGTGGGGTCAACCCAAGAGGTCTCAAGGCCTCGGAAATCTGGCAGTCGGACTTCACCTTATGCCAACTGCTAAAGCCCCGAGCATGGCTTGCAGTGACGGTGGACACTTACAGCAGAGCGATCGTAGCCACACAGCACCCCAAAGCTAACTCTAAGGCCACGATGCAGCACTGGCTGACAGCTATGGCATGGCTTGGTATCCCCAAGCAAATCAAAACTGACAACGGTACCAATTTCATTTCCAAACCAGTGCAAGAATTCGCCTCGAAATGGGGCATCACCTTACTACAAGGTATCCCGTATAACAGCACCGGGCAGGCCATAGTTGAGCGAGCAAACCAGACCCTGAAAGCTAAGCTAGAAGTATTGGCAAAGGCAGAGGGCTTTACCAATTCCGTTCCCCCAGGAGACCAAGTGCGTATACTGGCAACAGCTTTGCTGGCACTGAATCAGTTCCCTAGAGGAGATGAGGCAGACAGTCCTGTTCGAAAGCACTGGGCCACTCGAGCCCTAGAGGAGGGCCCACAGGTTGTAATCAAAAACGAGCTGGGCGAATGGGAACGGGGCTGGAGGCTGGTGCTCACGGGACGGGGGTATGCGGCGGTTAAAAAAGAGGGCAAGATCAGGTGGTGCCCACTTAAGTCAATCAAGCCAGACCTTCAGGATGAGACTAACGAGAATTGCGAGTTTCTGTTTACAGGACATGCTTGTGGGTCGTCCCCGTAACGCGTACATCCCAGTTCCAGAGGAAAATGACGAACCACCGAAACGCCAGACAGCACCCAAGAATCCTACACCGGTGAGACCCAGACAGCAACGGTGGCATTGTGTGATCTTGTTATTAGGGCTCATCGCCGAGGGGCGAGCCAACCCAGATTATTACCCCCATCAGCCGTTCAGGTGGGTCATGCAGCATCTTTCAAGTGACAAGGTGTTCAAAGAAATCACCACGGCAGGCACCCCATCCTTCGTGTTCCATATCGCCGACCTGTTTCCAGGACGACCAAAAATACGACCCCAGCACCCACACATCACGCACATGTACCTGTCCTTCTGGTGTCCCGCTCCAACCCTAGGAAGAAGTACTGTAACTACCCGGGGTGGGGATATTGCAGACACTGGGGCTGTGAAACCATTGTCACAGACGCCAGACCATCGGGAGAAGGGTGGGAACCGCAGGAGCCCAATAGATTTTTACAGTTCACCTGGGCACCTACCGGCTGTAAAAAGCCCGCCTTCAAGGGAGGGGTCGATAGCAACCATTATACACAGCCCAAATATCGGAAGTGCACAGACTATAACATGACGGTTCTGCAGCCAGAACACCCTAGTTGGGCCACAGGCAGAACGTGGACGGTAGCTCTCAAGGGGCCAAAAGAGTGGGTGAATGTGCGAATTATCAGGCTCCAACCACCGGCACCCCGACCGGTAGGACCCAATAAGGTCATTAAGGACGTGCTGAAAGGGGGAAACGTTACCCATCCCAAACCACTACCCACAAAGGCCACTGATATCCCGACCGGCCATGCAGATGCCTTCCAAATAGGCCGCTTAGCCGAGTCGGACTCAGACCCAATCTTCCGCATGTTAGAGGCTACCTTTCTATCCTTGAACGAATCCAACCCGAACCTAACCAACTCCTGCTGGCTTTGCTACAATGTTAAACCTCCTTTCTACGAAGGAGTTGCTCTAGACACCCCCTTCAGTTACTCCGCAGCCGAAACCCCTCACCAGTGCAGATGGGAAAATCCCCGTAGGGGAATCACCCTGAGTCAAGTCACAGGCCAGGGCAAATGCTTTGGCAATGCAGCCTTGGCAAAGCAGAAAGGCAACTTCTGCACCGAAGCTGTTAAGCCCAACAGAAAGATTGACAAGTGGGCGGTCCCCTCCACATCTGGGATGTGGTATTGTCAGAGATCTGGGGTGAGTCCTTGAGTGTTCCTTGCCAAGTTCAATGACGCTATCGACTTCTGTGTCCAAGTTCTGATTGTTCCTAGGGTCCTGGACCACTCGGACGAGGAGGTATACCACATCTTTGAGGAGCCCGGCTGACTCCACAAAAGAGAGATAATAACAGGAGTGACTATCGCAATGCTGCTCGGCCTGGGAGCAGCTGGCACAGCCACAGGTGTCTCGGCCCTCGCGACCCGACACCAAGGGCTTGCTCAGCTGCAGATGACCATCGATGAGGACCTGCAGAGGATCGAGAAATCCATCTCCTTTCTAGAAAAATCAGTTTCCTCGCTTTCGGAAGTGGTCTTACAAAACAGGCGAGGACTGGACCTCTTGTTCATGCAGCAAGGAGGTCTGTGTGCTGCCTTGAAGGAGGAATGCTGCTTCTACGCGGACCACACAGGAGTCGTTAAAGACTCCATGGCAGAACTCCGAGATAGACTGGCTCAAAGAAAGAAAGACAGGGAAACCCAACAGAGCTGGTTTGAGTCCTGGTTCAATCAATCGCCATGGCTCACCACTCTAATTTCCACCCTAGTAGGTCCGCTAGTGATACTGCTCTTAACCTTCACATTCGGACCATGCCTGCTAAACAGGCTGGTCTCATTTGTTCAAGCTCGCCTAGAACGGGCCAACATCCTGTTTATAGGCCGGCAACAAATGCTGTGAACCAAAAACCGAGGACACTGCCAGTCGCAGAGGTTCTCTAAACTTCCCTTGCGAAGATTACTCAGTTTTACCAAAACCTTTTCCTTTTTCCTTATCATATTATAACTTTGTACCTCACCTTAGTGCCTATGTTTGTAACTACCTCATTCATTAGTAAAAAAAGGGGGGGGGGGGGGAGATGTGGTAGACAGGGACAGGCGAACGGAAAATCTTGGGATGTGACGGAAAGCTAGACCCTTCCCCCCTTCTTCCTGCTATAGGTAATCAATTACCCCTGAAGCATGCAGCCCCTCCTAACCTCAGTAGTTTTCCACTCCTTACTAACCCTAGCCAGACCCACCATCCCCTTTTGACGTAGTAAAGCCCCCTTGACTATTTAACCCCACAAGATGAGATAATAAAGGCCATTTGACCATCCACCACATTGGTGTCTGTGCATGTCTGTGGCCCGAGTGACCCGGGCGAGGCCGGGTCGCCGTGCTGTGTCTTGAAACCAGGTCGCCCGCCTTCTCATCAGAAGGCGACAGTTTATAATACAACATTATGATTCAGGAGCAAGCTAATTTTGCTTGCTCATGTATGTAGTCATATTGCTGTGATTAAAAACTTTTCATCAAGGCTTTTCATGTTAAGTTTGTTGCATAGGAACTGGAACAGTAATTTAGAAATCATTTTGCTTGTAGACAAGTGACGCAACCTTTCAGATGAGACAGTAGAATCACAATGAACAAGCAAGCAGGAATCAAAATTACATAGTTCTTTTTTAAGTTGTATATGTACATCTATAATGATCAACAATTCCTTCAGCTACATTTAGATTTTATTTAAACCAGAAGACATTGTAACTCTGCTGGTCTTAAATGATCATTTATATAAATGTTCAAAATTCCATTCAGTCTTTCTGTGGCAGAAGGTATGAATAGTGCACAACTATTTTCCAGGCTTGTGTGTAAAAATGCATCTGCAGGTTGTTCAGTATTATAATAAAGAGTGCCTGAAAATATTCATCACTTATCTGGTGAGTTTTGTGCTTTAGAAAAATTATAGTTTAGGTTGTAACCAAATACTGTATCAACTCTCATGCCATTTTTATTCAGTAGTAAAGCTTTTACTAGTATGCTTTCCTGTTCAACTATTTGACTGTGACATACTTCTAGATATTAACTAGTGCTAGTTCTATCCATTCACATGAATTTACACATTTTTAATCCTTTGATTACACAGTTGGCATCCTTTTGGTGAGCAAAAATACCAAAACTAAAAATCCTTCCCAGCTTTTTATTGACATCTGAATTTATGATGATTCACTATGCATTAAATGTGATGTTCTCCAGCCTTTTGGGCATATGATGTGGCACAGTCAAGTATCAACAATATTATGATTCCCTTGTCATTAAAGATCTGGCAAGAGACTTGGTCTGCTTGATGTTTTGCATATTACAAAGATATGCCATATAGATATCTTATGCTTCAAAGTCATTTGTTACTAAACATGTAGTGGGAAGAAAAAAGTTGTTAACTATAATTCTCGTAGCAAAAAAAAATTGCATAAAGGATTTAGTAATGCATTAGCAGAATATAAAATTATTATGAATAGAAGTTCAGCAGAACTTTTGAGATACATTTTCTTGATTCTATATGATTAGTCACATTATACTAGGATTGTGTTTAAGATCTATGGAGCTGTGTGTGAGCATTTTTTTAACCAAGTACTTCTCTAGAAGAATTGATGATCAAGGTAGATAGTTTTCTAACTTTCACTTTTTTAATGAGAACTTCAGACAAAAAGAAACCTTCAAAATGCATAGTAAAGCTATACATGATTTCTCTGCCTTCAGGGAAAACACATAAATGATGATAAGAGTACTTGTATGAGAAACAAAATGACCAATTTTCAGTAGATAGATTATTCAGATAATTCAAAAGTAGGGAAAAGGAGGAATTTATTTTAATGCAAATAAATTCTTAACAATACTGTCTGCTTTGACAAAAATAAGATAATCCCTGATGTATCTGGATCTATTTTAAAATACCATCCATTTTGTGAAATCTAATGTATTCAACAAGTTACCTGGTTGTATATGCACCTAGAAACTCTAATATAGGGGGGGTTGTTGTGGAAAATATTGAAATGTTTTTAGTTTGTAAATATTTTGGGATTTACACCCTTAAAATGAATGAGTGAATGAATGAATGAATGAATGAATGAATGAATGAAATTTAATGTAATTTTAATTTAGTGTAATTTTAGCAATAAAATTATACTTGTCCAACATTCTGGTGTCCCAAGTTACTTGTTTTCCAGGAATTTGATCATTGCAGAACAAAGCAATACACAAGTCAGTGATAAATCTCTTGAGTTTCACTATTGTGAATTTATCTTCAGAAAATCATATCAGGAATCATAGGGTTGCCTCCCTGTATAAATATTGTACTATGTAGCAGAAAATATTTCCTATTAAAAATGTGAATGAATGTGTCATTTTTGCCATTAAAATGTGAGTTTATTTTTATTTTAAATAGAGTAGTAAAAGGTGCTAGAAGGATATCAAATTTGCTGGATTGAAATGACCACCTGAAGACTGTGCATCACTGAATTTTTTTTGTCCTGTTGCAGCAGGCTTAGTTCAGAATAGGAAACTCAGACATAGATGGAAGTCTTCAGCCTTAGCAAATATGAAGTTTTGTAACCATGTCTTTCTGAAATATTATTTCAGAAAACGTACATGTAGAACCTGAGATGTTTACCCATAACCTTCCTCTGCGTTTTGAATTTATAATTAAACCTGAGGCACTGCAAGTTTAGAATGAGTTGGAGAATTTCACTGCAATTATGCATTGGTCACTACAGCAGCAGTAATGGCATATTGTACTAGTGATTCATAGTTTCTTACTTAGACCGAGGCTTGCGTCATGTACTGTGTTGCATACTTCCTTTCTTTTCAAGTATGCTTTTTTCAGACTGGTTTATTGTTGACTGGGAAGTGGAACTGTTCCTGATATATTCATAAGGAAACATCCTGTACAGGAAGATTTGTTTTATTTTACATACAGCTGCCAATATATTTTAAAGTTGATGGTATCCTCACTATTTTTTTTTCTTCCTTCCTAACCTAAACTGATGATTAGGCTCAGTTTGTAAGTCAGGCCCACTTAGAGAAGGTCACCTGAGGTTCACAGAAATTACTGTAAGTAGAAAGAGTTTTAAAAGCTCCTCTTAAACAAGAGGTTTAAGACATCTATTTTTGACCTGTATGCAACTAAAATGCATTAAAATCCCAAAACCAAACTCATTATGCTCTTCTTATTTTGCTAATATGAACAGCTACATTGCAACATAAGAAGTAATCATGTACTTTAGAAGGTGACATCAGTGCTCCTGTGAGATTAAAACTTCTGCTTCTAGAGATGTTACAGATAATAGTTTCTAGTGAAAAAAAAGCATAGGACTCACAAATGTATCACCATACCGCTACTAGGATGCTATTTTTCACTTAAATTCTCTATCTCCTTCCAGCTGCTACAGGTCCTTCATGTCAATATGTAAATCTTTCCTTGCCATTCACCAGAGTGTGACAAACTGAAGCTTATTTCTTTATCATAGGACAGGTTGGGGGAAAAAAGTATGATATTCTGATGCTGTACCTAAAACATCAGCAGAAAGTCTTTTGCTGTTGCTTTTATATTTGTCTCTGAAAAAAATCAGAGGACTACTGATTCTTCAGGATTATGTACCAGCCATTTAATATTTGAAAGTGATTTTTCTAAAGAGACAATTTTTGGGTCAGAACAGGTACCACTCATCAGCAACACTATAAAACACTCAACATTGCCCCAGTAGAGAAATTGTTTGTGAGAGTCAGGTTTGAATTGAGAATTTCCTGGACCTATTCAATCTTGGACACTTTCCTGAAACTTTGAACAATAATACTAGTTATGACAAGATGTTCTTTTTCTGGCTTGAACATGTGTCCAATGGGAACTGGACTGGAGACCATGCAAATTAGTACCAATCAGTTATTAGTCCCCAGAGCTGGAACACTTGGAACAGTTATTTGAAGAAGTGTTTTTCTCTTGCAACTAATGCTTATATTTCTCAGTGTTCCTTAGATATATCATTATTTCTGGTTAGCTGAAACTGTTGAAAATGAAAGGGCCTCTTTTTATTCAAATGTTTAATTCAGCTTAAGTCAAGCAGGATTACTGAGCTGAAAAGATTTTAAAATAGTTTTTATAGAGATCTGTTCGGATAATTTTGCATTTTGCAGTTTTCTGTATCTCTTTGCAAATTCATGGATTTTTCATGCGAACAAAAAAATCACTGTCTATGATTCTAGAAGTGTATAATAAACAATACTGCATTTCCATGAAGATGGTAAAGAACAGCTTTTGTATTTGTTCAAAATGCTAGACACAGCTTTCCTTTCCTTAGGGCATTTTCTGGGCAGAGCATATGTCTGTGCTGTAAATGATACATGAAATAGTTGTCAAATTAAATGCATTAGAAAATAGAAGAAAAGGAGTTTACCAATATTTCTTTCCAAGTAATCTTATATGCATTTTAATGATGTTCTTTCAAGTCCTTCTAGGTTTTGTTTATCTGATTATTCTGCTTTCTTCCTCTCAACCTTTTTGTCTGCCAAGACACTGTCATATTAACCACATCTGTGATTTAGTTCAAAATGAAACAATGAGTTTAATTGCTGCATAACAAGCTATGCATCCTCTGCAGGATTACAGAAAGAAGTCTACAAGAGAGAGAGACCACAACTATTATCTGTGATACAAACTTTCAGGAAAATCCTTGAAGAAACATTTTTAGAAAATAATTTCAAACTGTTTTCAGATTTTCAAGTTATTTCAGTGCTAGTTATTGAAGGCCTGTATTTTTTTTTTATTTTTGCTGGTGCAAGAACTATGAACTAGAATTTCCAATGACTTTTGGTCTATTTTTATTGGCTTCATGAAGGAAAATCAAGCTTCACTAAAGTGTGACTTTACCATCAGTTGTCATAGATAGTAAAGCTTCCAGTATACTCATTTCTCAATGGAACAATGAATGTAAGTAATTTAGAGCTATGATTTCACTTAACTGAGAGAGTAAATTTGATCTATAAGGGCAAGAAGGTGATAAGTGCTTTCTCTTGTCTGGCATAGAAAAATGAAATAGATGAAATTACAAATCTCTTGAGTAAAACACTTCCTGCAAAGTTAGAGAAAAGATCACAATGAACACTTACTGTAACCTGAAAAGCATATGCTCTGAGTGGGTTTTTTTTCTCTTTTTCTTTTTCTTTTTCTTTTTCTTTTTCTTTTTCTTTTTCTTTTTCTTTTTCTTTTCCTTTTCCTTTTTCTTTTTCTTTCTATTACACAAGCTCAGTTGAGTTATCGTAACATAATTGAAAAATTTGGTTAATATACAGGCCAAAACAGGTGTAGCTGTGATAATTGTCTTTGCTAAAGGTTGAATTCCCTAAGGCTTTATACACTGTGTGAGCAGGACTTCTGTCGTCAGATGCAACTTCATGGTGGTTTTTTTCAGCCAACTAATATAAATTTTGGAGAAGAAAATCTGGTTGTCTGTGAGCAAAGAGAAATAATTAACATGTGTACTCTCTTTAAGTACTCTGACAGCCCTAGACTCTAAAAATTTGTATGCTTTTTCTGGGCAGTAGATTTGGTCACATTACATGATGCAGTGGATGTAGTTTGAAATATTGTATGGACCTTAGTGGTCAAATGAAGTTTGGATAAAGAATATGGCAGTTTGAAAATGGGAGCAAATAATACAGTGGCTTATTGACTATGTAGCTTCACATTCCTTGTCACAAGAGAGCATCACAACCACAAATACTGCCTGTGCATGCTCTCTTGTTTATCATCCTGCTGAGAGGGGGAGCATTTCTTTTCAGACAATCTTAATTTACAATATCTCGTGCTCAGAGCAAGTGAGGACAAAGGGAAAACTGATACTAAGTACATGCTGTTCATATCTTCTCCAAATGTAGTAACTACTTTCATATGCTGCAGCAACCCTCTCCCTTACTGAAAAACACAATGACTCATAAAAAGGAACAAAATATGGATCTATTACAGAAACACACTGTTCCCTGAGATGGTTAAACAATGCATAAGGCTTGAAAGAGCTTGACATTTCTTTCACAGGTAGACTAGTGGTTAACTTTGTGGACTAAATTAAGGAAACTTAATATTTTGCAGATTGGAGTTTATACTTTGCTATCCAGATTATAGTTATTTAGACACAGCATAAAAAGGAGAGGAACAGATGCCAGAAAAGCTCGTAAGTTAGCTGAGTGTGTTTATTGCAATATTTTGGGATAACCACTGAAACAAAGACATTTATTCAAATTCAAAATGATATTTAGTACTAGGAATAGAAGTCGAATCATTTAGGAATTCCTAAACATTGTCTCTAACCATTGTTTTGCATCTGCTGATGCCAAAATATTTGCTTTTTATATATTTTTCATGTACTTATAACTCTATAGACTATTATTGTACAGTTATATAGTTTCTTAGCTAACTATCCTGTTAGGTTAGACAAACATGTTCCTGGAATCTTATCCTAATTATGCTTCTTCAGTGAACCAAGGCCATGTCACCTTCCCATGTATTTAGACATATTCAGCAATGGGGAGGCTTCAGTGCAGGGCTGAAACAAGAGGGGAATTACTTCATTAACTGTACTTCTAATTGGGGATTTTTGTCACTTATGCTAATTTGCTAAACCTACAAAAGTGCTGCATATTACATGTACATTCCACCATAAGTACACCTGGAGAACCTTCAATAAATGGTAACTGCTTTTTATAATTTTAATCTTGTTTCGTTTGTGATTTTATGGCTGAAAAGGCATCACTGCTGATTATCTAATTCAGCCCTTTTCCTTACTGCGTTATGCAATACTACCACTCATAGGGTTGAAGCATAAGGATGAAAAGGGTTGGTTTTCTTTAGTGTGTATTTTATGATTGGGTTCTTGAAGTCTTGTAGCCTGTAGCTTAATTTAATGTCTAGTTTTAAAAGAAAGATTTTATTAGATTTAATTACTTGTTTCATCTAAAATGGAAGTTATTTTTAACTGATTTATTTATTGCATGAAGTACAAATCAAAAGTTCTTTTACTTCTTCTACATCTCAGTAATGTTTTATCATAATTCTTTTCATCTTCCATGCTTTTAAATTTCCTTTTGTATTAAGTAACTGAGGTTCAACATTAAAGTTTGTAAGTGAAATGTAATAAAGTTTTGTGCTGAAAGTTGAGGAGCAATTCAAGTTAAACTTAGGCTGTCTCATATCTTTTCACCAATCTTGAACCAAATATGGCCGAAATGCTTTAGAAATGCTTTTAAACTTGAGTAGTATGGTCAGCTTTGCTCCGGGAGAAGATGTAAAGGAATGTTTTTGTAATGTTGGAGGACATGTGCTAATTCCCATCAATTGCTTACAGCTTGTGGCTAGGAATGAGGTCCTTCAAGGAAAACTCTCAAAATATCCTAAAAGGTCTACCTCTGCTCCTGAGGTATTTTTGGCTTGATGGGTAGTTGAAGATAATGCCATACTGACCCCTCATGTGACTCTTTATCCCTTTAGTCATATAAATTGGTTTTCCTCTCATTCACTTGTATGAGTTAAGTGAATAAATCCCATGACTTCTTTCAAAGTCTCAAAGGAAAAAAATAATTTTCTTCAGGTAAACATCCAGGCATTGAACTTGCTCTTAACCTTCTAATGTAAGCTTCAACTATGAAAATCATAGAAGTCTCCCCTATATTTTTTTTCTTATTTCTATGTTTAGCTGGGGAAGGAAAATCCAAAAATCTTCAGCTACATTGACATTGTAAGAAAACTGCTGACATTTTCAGGAAATTGATTGCTGAACTTAATGAATTGGCAAAGTACTGACAGTCAGGTAGTACCTGTCACCACTCAGTACACTCCCCACCTCAAGTCGTGCATTGCTCCCTCCTTACAAGTTACTGCCTCATTACACAATGTGGGGACATGGCATCAAAGCCTGGCATTGCTACTTTAGAGATGGTGTTATTGGCTTGAACTGCTTTTGTGGTAGTATGATAAGGGCACAGGATGTGTGTGTATTGTTAGGTCTCTGACAATCTTGAATGCTGAAAACAGCTGAAACTATTATTTTCTCCAGCTGTCTGCCTTAGTCACTTCAGGACACTGTCATTCCTGAACTAGGTATGTCTCATCCCATCATGAACCATAATACACCAGGCTGAAAAGTGCAGGAGATGACTGACAAAAGGATCAGATATCCATGCCTCAGTGGCAGCATCCCTCTCAGAGGGGCAGGGTGGGTGAGTAGGAGCCATAAGTGCTTCAAATTGCTGGTTTTATCTATCACAGACTATGCGTCAAGCTTCTTAAAGTATTCTAGAAGAGGTTTGCTTCAGTGCAGGAAAATCAAAGTATTAGTAAACTGAAATGAGTTGAAGTTCTGACCAGTAACATGCCGCTAATTGACTGGCAAGATAGTGTATGAGTATATTATTCACATTGCTTCTTCTTTTCATGGTACAAGAAAGAGTGTTCTTGGCTGGGATTCTCCAACATCACAAGAATTCATATGATAACTTTCCTAAATGCAGTAAACAGCTCCCTGGCAGTTTCCAGTTAAAATACTTACCTTTGATGAACTGTAGTTTATTTTTCTTTACTTATGTTGGTCTAGAATGGAACAATACAGGACTGTAATAATTACTGCTATTTATTTTTCAAATCTTTCCTATGGTACTGTTGCAAGAAGGACTATGTCAAATTAGTGGTAATTAAAATCAAAAATGACAGCAATCAGCTTGGTTTATGGTACTTTGCTGTAATAAATATTCTTCCATTTCTTGATACTGGGTAAAATACAAACCAACAACACAGACAACAAACGAGTATTGCCAGAATTGAGAGAATAAGTTGTTTGCAAAATGAAAACACTCAGTATTCACTTTGATTCAGATTTAATTTTAAAATCAAGTATTACATTATAAGTGTCATCATGCTGCAGTCTTTTACTAATTACATCACTATTTCTCCAGAAGGTGTAGTTGCTTCAGAAAGTTTAGTCAGAATTCATATGCCCCTGAAAATCTGTTTGTTGAAGAAAAATGTAAGATAATACATTGGCAGGTATTTATTTTCTGGCTTTCTAAACCATGCCATTGCTATTCAAGGATTTGCATTATATGCAGCTCATATCTATTGCAGTGAGTTTATGTGGAAGAGCACTTTCAGATTCACAGTTGTGTAGGACAACAGTGATTTGCCATCACAGACCTAATTTGACCATTCTGTCAACCAAGTAAGAATTTCTTTGACTAGGTAATCAGTACAGCTGCAGTATATGGCACTGGTGTTTCTGTATCACAGGAATGGCTGGCTGTGCATGGATTGTATAGACAGTCACTTTGCAGTCAATGTCAATTTGTACATCAGTTCAACAAGTTGTAGATTTATTGCATATGAGATGACCTACTGCACTGAACATGTCCTACAGTTTATCTACTCATATTTGTTTCTCCTTATTGGTGCAAAGGGATTGGATAAAACTGTAAGGGGAGGTAACCCATTTTAGAGTCTCCACCTCTTAAAATTCTCTTAAACCAAGACACTATTGCAGTGGTTTTGCTGAACTTAGACAAAACTCTCATAAGAAAGTTTGGTCAGTGACTTATCTTCCTATTTGATGTTAAAAAGTTTGTGTTCTAGGGCATTACATAATCTAGGTTTTATTCCCTTAAGTTTCTATTTGAAATAAAAGACTGAGTTAGCATACAGAAGTATCATGAAATTTTATCTTTGAAGGTTCATAAATCCTCAGAGATGTGTTAGAAGTATATTTTATTTACTTCTTATCTCTTTATTGAAATTACTCACTGCTTCTAGAATCCTAAGTTATCGGCATAGAAATTGATATACTGACCTAATGTATTGCTGTTGCATTCATGTTTATTATTGTATTGGAGGAGCAGATAACAAGAAAATAGGAATTTTGTCTTTGTCAAGTTGACAGTATGGTTTTTTTTTTCTAATTTATATTTACATGCCCTGAAAATAAATTTTTGTTAATGTGTATGTATTAAATACCCACTCAGCAAATACTTTGACATTACACAATGAACTATTTTGTTGGGTCTTTTATTTGCATCTATTCATCACAAACAATTTATTTTAAAGAAATACTTATATGTGATCTTATCATTCAGTAAAACATTTGCAAAAACTACCTACAAGCAATCCAATTTCAACTCACAGCTTGCTGCATGTTCCCATGTGTACAGTTTACATGTTACAGGTTAAGGTGCCTGATGCATAAACTGCATCATTGTTTCTTATCTCAATATCTTATCCTAATATGTTTGATATTTTCCAACTCATGGACAGGAAGCTGTTTGTACTGTATATTTGAGTAAGTTTTCTCAAGATCTGCTGCAAATTAGATTACCAAACCTGTCTTTATATTTTCAAAACAAGAAGTCTGTACAGTTACTTAATTGATTAAATATGGCTTCCCACAGGGAACAGCTCAATATATTTGTTAGACTTGATTATTTTACACACAGAATATTCTGAGTAGGAAGAGACCCACAAGGGTCACTGAGTCCAACTCTTAATTGAATGGCCCACACAGGGATCAAACCCACAAGCTTGACGTCAGTAGCACTCTGTTCAAACCAAGTTTATCTGAGCTTATCTGAGGGTGGAAATTACTTTTATTATATGAAAATAAGATTAAAAGCCATTCACAGGCTGATAGGCTTAATTCTATCTCCATCTATATTATAATATTCTTATGTAGAGAGTGTATGTATTCAGAGTTGCAGGTGGAGCTATTTATATTACACAGGTGAAGAGTATTGATATTTATATATTCTATTTTGAGCCATAGAAATCAGAAGCAAAAATCCTAAAATCTTGGAAGGGTAACAACTTCCCCTGGTGCTTTTCTGTGTGTATTAAAATATTTTTTTCTGTTGACTATACTTGAAGCTGGGTGAACTGAAGTATGGTATGTGTTATGGTGGCTACACGTAAACCCTTATTATATCCTCTTTCTTGGAAAACAAAACAGAAGAATTCTGTAAGAAAATTTTTAATTGTTTGCTGTGTCCCTTGGCTCGGATTAAAATAGTTCAAAAGATAATTTCAATATTTCATTGTATGTTTTTATCAATGCAGTGTTGGAACACATTAAAAAAATTAGGATTTTTTTTCCTAAAATATGTCATATAAGAATATAACATTTTTTATCTGGAGAATATTCTTGATTGAAAATCATCTACGATGTTTTGAGTTCAGATTTTATTATTTACAAATATGCAGTATAGTGACCAAAAATAATTTGGTTTTTATTTATATTTGCAAGAGATTGGCTTCCAATAGTGTAATTTTGTATTCCTTCATTTTACAAACTTTTGTTTAAAGAACCCATCTCCTTGATGCATGATACTTCAGCAACTGTAGTGAATTATAGTAACTTGCTACTATTTTATTTCAAAAGTTAATGGCGTGCATTTATGTGCTTTATAGTTCAAGTGTGTATATAGTCAAGCAGAGGTCAGTAAAATATTTTCCTATTACTCAAGTCTACAATGATGTAAGTTTTTTTTAATTTCATTTCAAGATTAGATGGGCACCATCTGCTACTCTTTATTTTCATTCTATCTACTAACACAAAACTATGAAGTCTTGTCACACCCAGGATGTCTTATCAAAACAGGCAATTTCTGAGAATACATACTGTAAGCAAAATAATCTGGGAAAAAATCCGAAGACTTAATTTTTCTCCCCTTTTACCTTAATATTAATCAGGATCAACTTCTCTGACTTGGATACGAAGTGGGAAGGATGAAACCCTAAGATTGAAAGTCAGTGAAAATAGTGGAATTTTTTTATCAGATAGGCTATAGTGGAGATTTTCACTTGGAGAAATAATAAAAAATAAGTAGGACTGTTCTTGGTAGTTCTTCAAAGGAAATTGATCTGTTTTCACTCCTCTCTTTTGATAAATCATTGTCTTTTATAGACATACAAGTTATATGGACAAGAAAATCTTAAACTTGAGTTTGGAAGTAGAGTGCTCTGAATTCTGAAAGGGAACAATTTGGAAAGCTGTCATACCATTATACTGCATGTTCCAATTACACTTAAGAAGATATACATGTATATGTACAAGTATATGTAGTACATAAGTATTACATATATAAGTGCTACATATGTATAAAACTATGTAAGATTACCATAAAAAATCTGATTTAAGATGCTAGCTAACCCAAGAGGTAAATGTATTGCCTTCTGTAAGATTTAAAATTAATTTTAGCTTGGACTTAAGTAATTAATTCATGTACTTGGTATTGTTCTGCAATAGAAATCTACACCTACCACAAGACAAGATTAATGTAAATAAATGGTTTGGGTTTTTTTTAATGATGCATTTACTCCTATAAGTATTAACCTAAAATCACTGCGTTCTCTTCTAAGCTGCTTTGGCAACCAGTATCCAAAGCAGTGTGTTTCAGTATGAAAAAATATTATGTTTAAGTTTTCTATTATGAACAATTCAAGATAGTTTAGAGATTTCCTCAGTCACAATGGAATATAAGCTGTGTAATGCTTTTCTTTTGGAAAGCTTCCTTGGCTTTTTTTTTTCCCCTTTTTTCTTTCCTATAACTATTTATAATGCAAGAATGAGACTAGGTATATCAAAATGTAGTAATCTTCATCATTTTAACAGGGAGTAAAGACTGGTAAAAGATATGCAGGACTATGAATGTCATTCCAAGAAGAGTCTACATCTACAAAATTTCAGCATCTAAAAGAGCTAATGTTTAAAATTAAGCCAACTTTAATACAAAGAATAAACTAGTGAGTAAATGAATGTTTTTTTCCTAGGATTTTTTGTTCTCACCAATATATATCAAATAATTCTACCTTAAAATATTTCTTTTAAAGTTGTGTTCTACAGTTAAATCAAAAGACTAAGTGTGTACAATGTAGCATATGCATTATGACCTTTCAGAATATTCATACACAGTCCAGTTTCTCAAAACAAGTACATTTAGCAGATTCTAAAACATTATTAGATCATACTTAAAAGAGAAGAGAAAAGACTATAAACAGGTATAGGCATAGCTGCCAGTGAGAATATGTGCTGGATTGTTTTTCTGTTATCTGTTACAATATAGTGAGAAATGAGGGGAAAAATAATAAATTGCTCATATTTTTTGATCACTGAAAATTCAGCTTCTTAATTACGAACATGATTAAAATATACCCCCCCACCACCTCTGCACCATTTAGATTTCTACACTTTAAAATAACCTTTCATTTCTCCCCCAAACTGTTCTAGGATAAACATTTCTGTTTAAGAGTGCAACTAAGCAAGAACTTTACAGATGCAACAACAGTGACATGTTTTTAAATGACAGGTTGTAGCCAGGTGGGATCAGTCTCTTCTCCCAGCAACTAGAGGAGAGGACACGGCCTTAATCTGTCCAATGGGAGATTTAGGCTGAACATTAGGAAGAAGTTCTTCACAGGAAGAGTGATTGGGCATTGGAATGGGCTGCCTAGGGAAGCAGTGGTGGAGTCACTTTCTCCGGAAGTGTTTAAAGACTGATTGAGACACTTAGTGCCATGGTCTAGTTGGCAAGGTAGTGTTAGATCATAGGTTGAACTTGATGATCTCAGACATCTTTTCCAACCTAGTTAATTATGTGATTCTATGATTCTCTAAGTGCACAACTTGTGTAATGTTTCCTTAGAAAATAATGTTTCCAATTCACCTTAACAAGTAACATATATATTTAATTTGCAGAAATTAATCTCAGTACATTAACATAAGCTTCAGAAGAATTTGACTTCCTTTTCCTAAAATTAAAAATTGCAATGAGGACTTTTAATCTTGATAATCACTCAAGACCTTTCACTTAAGAGTTAGGCTTCACAGAACTTAGGTATCGTTACTTACCTATAATTAAAAACAAACTAAGGAAACTATTTTAGGTCATTCCAGAACAAAATAACTTAATGCACTTTTTTCAATAAACTGAAATTTAATTGCAAACACAAGTTTTGCTCAAATAGAATGTACTCTGGCCCTGAGGAAAAAATATTTCCAATCCAGCAGTGAGATTTTAAATACTTTTTATTACTAACTACATTCATAATGCAGGGGAAAAAACAACTAACAAATCACCAAAATAACAACTTTATACCAGAAGTTGTTTTGAGTTAAGAAATTGAAAAGTTTTCCTTGAAATACAAAGCAAAATTTTAACCTTTATTACAAATGGATTTTTTTCTCCCAAGTAAAAAAAAAAAAAAATCAGTTAAAATTCATTTGAACATGCGTTGGTTTTGCACGGCCTGCTTTTGGTAGCAGGGGGCCACAGATGTGGCTTCTGTGAGAAGCTTCTAGAAGCTTTCACCATGTCCTGCAGAGCCAGTCTGTGATGGTTCTGAAGATGGACAAGCTGCTGGCCAAAACTAGGCCAGTTAGAGAGGCTGGTGATGCCTCTGTGATAACATATTTAAGAAGAAAATCAAAACTGTTGTATTGTGTTGTTTGGGTTGTCCCTGTTCTTCCCCCTGTTTGTGGTTTCAGTCTAAGTTGACTCCCCCTCTCCCATTGTCAATCTTATCCCCATTCCTCCCATTCCACTGGAACATTCCCTGTCAGTCCTCAAATCCCTTCCCTGGTACCTTGTCTTTCACCCAGTCCTCCATCCCTTTTCTCTCGAAGCTTCTGGGAGAGGTGTCGAGTGGTTGGACCAGGGCCAGAAGCCCCTCCCATTAAGCCTTGTGAAAGGCTGCCTCAGTTGTCAGTTTTTTCCCAGTCTCCTCCCTTTTGTTCCCCCATTGGTGGATGGCTGAACCCTTCACTTGTTACCAGCCCTGAATAAAAGGTGCTGCTCTCACTGTCTTGGGGGCTTTCCAGAGTTGTATCCCCTGAGGCTGGGAGCTCTTCATAGCTTCTAATAAACCTTGGACTAAATACCCTCCGCATTGCCTACTCCCTTCCTTCAGCATTGTTGGCCGTGTCTCTCCGAGGAAAGGGCTAAACACCCTTAGCTGCCCTTCTGCACTCCCAAGCGTGGAAGAGTGTCCCCTTCAGTTGCGACGTCGGGGCTAGCAGGGAGGGACCAAGCGGTCACTTGGTGGACACTGAGACACAAAATGAAGTGCACACAGTTTTTTCCTAGCCAGAAAAGAGAAGGTGGTGACAACATGTGAAGGAAACAACATGGCAACACTAAGGTCAGTGAAGAAGGAGGGAGAGGAGGTGCTCCAGGTGCCAGAGCCAAGAATCCTCTGCAGGCCATAGTGAAGACCATGGTGAAGCAGCTGTCCCCTTGCAGCCCGTGGAGGTTCAAGGGGGATGCAGAGATCCACCAGCATCCCATGGGGAAGATGTTCATGCTGGAGCATGGGATGCCTGGAGAAGGATGTGATCCAGTGGGAGACCCAGTGGAAAGAAGAGGTCCCTGCTTCCAGGTTGGAGCAGCCTGTCCTTGGAGCTCTGTATCCCATGGAGGAGTGACCCATGCCACAGTAGTTTTGGGAGGACTATAGGAGGTAGTTTTGGGAGGACTACTGCTCATGAGAGTGGACCCATGCTGGAGAATTTCACAGAGAACTGTCTCCATTGGCTCACAGGGGAAAGTCTTCTCTCCCTGAGCAGCAGAAAATCTCAGCTGATGAAATGACCAAAAGCCTCATGCCCTGTCTCCCTGCACTGCCGGTGGGAAGGAGGGAGGGGTTGGGGGAAGAGAAGGTGTTTTTAAGGGTTTATTTTACTTTTCATTTTCCTCCTCTGATTTTGTTAGTAATAAAATCACTTTGTACCTTTAAGTTGGGGCTGTTTTGCCCTTGTAGTGTTTTCTCCTGGTCTTTATCTCAACTCACAAACCCTTTGTTGATTTTCTTTCTCTCCTCTGCCCAGCTGTGACAGGGGAGGTTGAGTGAGACGCTTTCATGGGTGCCTGGCGTTTGGCCAGTGTCAAACCATAACAGAAGAAAAGAAAGACAGAGAGGGCCTATAAGATTCTATATGCTAGTCCATTTATTTTGATTCATGCAAAAAACATTGCAAGAGGAATTCTTTGTCATTACCTGGCAGAAAACAAAGAAGATACAGAGTCAAAATTGTGTCAAGTCTAATTTTCATCTTGAATATAATGGTAGGCTTGTAGGTGAAGGAAAAGTAAAGATATTTTGCATCTTATCAATTTTTTTGTTATTATAAGAAAACGATATAATCTTAATGAAATTTGTGTTTAAGGCACATACGGATTATTGTTGAACACGAGCAGTTACCAATAGTTTACTATTTACATGGGTCTGTCCTGGCTTTGCTCTTCAGTTAATAGATAGACATTGAGCTAGAGTTTATGGAAATTGTATTTGTTCATGGGAGGAACTGCAGAAATAGGCAAGGGTAAGAAAACCTTAAAATTAAACTCCTCTGCATTGGAGGAACTAGGAAAATACAATGCAATTCAACAGGGAAAAGTGCAATACACTTTGGGCAGATGTTATAGTTTAACCCCAGATAGGAACTAAATGCCACACAGTTACTATCTCCCTTGCCTCCCTTCTGACTCTACTCCCCTCACTTTCCTCCCAGTGCAGTGGGGAGGAGAACTCATGGAGTGAGATATGAACAGTTCAATAATTTAAACAATGTAAAATATAACAATAACATTCCCCTGTTGAATGTTGATTCACTGCCTCAGCATAACAAAAATCTTGGCTACTGTGCAACATCTGCCATTTTAGATGTCTATCTCCTGTAAGAGATAAATATTTTTTAGGCAAACCTCATTATTTTTTGACTGCATTGCACACCAAATTCTACTCTTTGGCTTATAATTTTTCTTCACATCACAGAACCTGATATTTATAAATCAACCCATGCTTCAGACAATCACTATGCTTATAGTTCAATAATTACTTGACTTCAGAAATATATTCAATGCATTTTAACAGGTTTTGTGCTCATATGGAAAATGTCTCAATAATTTCCATATATTCCAATTCTCCATTGAAATGCCGTATAGCAAATGTGGAGGGCACATATAAGCAGGTTTTAGACCATTAAACCATGTACAATTATATATGCAAATTTATTTTTTCCCCCCAGAACTATTAGCTATGATTTTTATCAACTTTGTAATACCTCTTCTCCTTAAAAGTAGTGTCTGCAATAAGCTTTACCCATGTGTCAGTTTGAAAGATGAGTATCTGCCAAGGAAGGTGGAAACCTCCCTTGGAATGGAAAATACAACATCCTTCCCTCCCAATTATCTTAACTGTGAAATTAAGAGGCTTTCAGGCAAAGATATAGGAAAAGAAATAACAGTTCTTTGCTAGAATATATATATATCTATAACAAGGCAAACAAACAATAACAACAGCAGCAACAACAAACAGAAAAAAACCAGAGACCCAGTAAAAGCCTTCTCTCGGCTGTCAGGCACTTTCCCCTTTGGTGTACTTATTGCCAGGGCCAGCAGGGGCGCTGTTGGCTCCCAGCCAGGCAGGCCAGGTGATGATCGCCCCGTGGCTGCAGGGGGCGCTGTGGTGTGAGCTCAACTGCCTCTCCATGCAGTTAATGGCAGGTGAGCTAGCAAGAGAGATAGAAAGGGTCTTCCTTTGCATACTCATGGAGGGCAGCTGGTCCTAGTGTCTCTCCGGATGGCAAAATGGGCTGTAGCAAGTAGCTCGGAGCGGCAAGCTAGAACTGCAGAAGCAGGCACACCCAGTGTGGTGAACAAAGTGTAGAAGAAACTTTGCAGCTGTAGCATGAGCTGTGTGGGTCAGGAGGACATGGGGTGTTGGTTTAACTGCAAAAAACAAAACAAAACAAAACAAAACAAACCCTGAAGCAGCCGCAGAAAAAATAGCTGGGCTGGGCAGCAGCAGCCAGGCTCCTGCAAATGTTCTCTTGGAGGGAGAAGGAGGTTGGGGTTCTGGGTTTTCCCTTGAGTCACCCGAATAGATGGTAAGGGTCTGTTCTAATGAGATCGGATGTTGATAAGGTCCAAGTTCAATGGCCACTGTTACAAGCAAAGCCTCACTCATGGTAGGAGAAGCAATAAAAACCAGAACTCCACAGTGGCAGCAAATTCATTCCACAGCAACTGCAGCCCAGACATCTCCAATCCAAGAGCAAGAGAGTAAGGAGCTGAGCCCAGCCCTTCAGCCTCCAGTCAAAATTTTGCAGTATGTCTTTACTTCCCAAGAGAAAGGCCCCAAGCTAAGAAACTGCAGCCAGCTGCACCCTTCCCCCTCCTCCACCTCTCAGGCACATCTTTTGTGGCTAAAGTTTCACCATTATCATCTCTTAGGCAATAAATGGGAGAAAATTCCCTGCGAGAAAAAAAAAAAAAAAAAAGGGGAAAAATCCTAACTTCCAACAACCAATTACAGGAGCTGATGATCCAGACCATCATGTGACTCATTATGTTCTAGAGCTTTAAAAATTGTTTTGAGATCTAAATTTGATGGAGTTTTGGAGGTGTTCTAGTTCATGAAAATCCAGTGGCTGGGATGATATTGAACCTCAGCCTATCCTTTTTGTTACAATTCATACGGCTATATTTTTCCTGTGTAACCATGCCCTGCCTTCACACTGACCTGCTAATTTCACTTTCAATCTGCACTATACTTTTTCTATGCTTAAAATGTCATGCTGAGGTAAAATAGTTATTTAGAGATTACACTGGAAGTGAATGTGCTCAATGGTCTGTTGGTATTTTCAAGCAGAGGAGAATCAAGGAACAGTATTTAGTGCATATCTGTGGAAAATGACTGTTAGAATAAGGTATCAAATTACAGTTCTTATTCATAATAAGCTTGGTAATCATTGTTGAGAGAATGAAGTACAATAGACAGATATGTTAATAAACTGATAAAATTATTATTTAGTGGACAGAAAGTACCAAAGTCCTAAATAGTGAGGCTTTAACTTCATATTTAATGCATTTCTTTTTGGGATTTCATCATCTTTCATTCCTTTGTCATAATGGAAGCCACCCACATACTTGCTCTTCTATTTAAAATTATCCCATATAGGGCATACCCTACAATACAATGGCAATTTGTCAGTGAAATATATATATTTATTCAGGTTGCATATATAAACATTAGTCAAATGTGATGGGAGGAGTGTTGACTCATCTTGACTTGATGTTGCATTAAATTAAAAGGTTAAGCCTTCTCTCCAGACATGCCTTCAAGCTATTGCATCTGTGAATTGGCAGATTGTGAGTGTTGAAAACTTAAATCTGTTGCAACCTTGTACTTGACTCCATCCAGAAGTGGATTAAGCTAGGGAATTCAAACTAGCTAGGTTTATGGATAATCTCATTTAGACAAGCAAAGTCTGAGACAGGCTTCTGTCATTCCTATTCTGAACCTCTTCACAGAATCATAGAATCACAAAATATTCTGAGTTGGAAGAGACCCACAAGATCTTTGAGTCCATCTCTTAAGTGAATGGCCCATATGGGGATCAAGCCTGCAATCTTAGCGTTATTTAGCACCATGCTCTAAATCTGTTTTCCAGAGTCAAATATGATTTCTGCTCTGCTATGTGTGGATCATTAGAGTTGTTGGAAGCTTGAAAATATTATGGTTTGAGTACCTTACCATGTTTTCTGTTCACATCTTATTGTACTGCATATTTTTTTTTCCTTACAGTTGAGGTTATTTGTTTTTTTCAATCTTGGGTTAGGTGAGAAGATTAAATATAATAAACATAAAATATTCACGTTTCCCCAAATTTATTGATAATCAGTAACATTAACATTCTTCACACTGCTAAAATTGCAGAGATTAGCAATCATTAAAGACTGAAAAGGATTTTTAAATTACAAAATTCTGTTTCAAATGTTTATCCTTCCTCTGATTTGTTGTCCAAGTCACATTGCTTAGTCTAAATATATTTTTAGTATTTTTGGGGTAAAATTTGATCACATGAAAATCAGGAAGAATAATTTTCCTAATTTCCTCTAATCTCATTATAAATCTATATAATATGTATTAAGATTAATTTATGGAATAAGATACATAAACTGCACAACAGTGGGAGGAACTACAACTCAGAATCATGCAGACAGAGCTCCTTCCTTGTAATTTTCTTTATCTGCATTTGTAAAGGTAAGAGTCCTTACATGATGGTATTTTCTGACTATCCTATTCAAGTAGTAAATCTGTCAATAGCTGACTGGTAGCCTGCAAGAAGATATGAGCATTAAGTAGGTAGTAAGTAATAAAAGCATCCTAAATAGTGCCTCTCATAATGAAAGAAATTATTTTACATGCATAAGAAAATTTGCAAAATACTTGTGATAGTAATAATATGGAAATACAAATGCAGAATTAGAACAGCTTCATAAAATGAATCTATTACTGTAATCAATAAATATGCATGTAGAAACTGAATAGTCTTGTTAATGCTTATATATGTGTCATGGTTTAGCCCCAGCCACCAAGCACCACACAGCTGTCCAGTCCCTCCTCCAACCGGAAGGATGGGGGACAGAATTGAAAGAGTTAAAGTGAAAAAACTCATGGGCTGAGATAAAGCTGGGTCAGCAAGGAAAGCAAAAGTCATGCTCACAAGCAAAGCAAAACAAGGAATTATTTCACTGCCTTGCGTGGGCAGGCAGGTGTTCAGCTATCCCTGGGGAGAGCAGGGCTCCATCACATGTAATGCTTACTTTGTGATTCTGTCCCTACTCTTCACTGCTCTCCAGCACCATCAATCACTAGAAAATCATAATGGCAAGTTATTCTAATGGCAAGAAAAGATATTATGTATAATGTTGGAAAGCTTTTATTATGGATATCAAAATGTGAATTATTTTTTTTAAAAATGACTGTATGTTAAAAAATGACACAATCAAAATAAGAAGACAAAAGGTTATGAATTTCATTAGAAAGGGCCAGAAAAGGCAATAACCAAATGTTCTTCCCTAGAAAACAAAACATATACATAGGCCCATTAATCAATAAGAAAGAAAGTAAAACACTGGATGATATACAGAAAATAGATATGGTCCATTATTTTTGTTTGTTTTTTCTTTTGTTTTTATCTTGGGGACTTTTTAAAATCCCGTATCTATTTTTGGTTTTGTTTTTGTTTTGTATCTGAGGGAGGTGCTGCCCCTGCCCCTGGCTCTGAGTGTATTGTGATGGATGAGACCCACCCTGTGATTTCCTGTGAGAGTTGGGGGTGAAGGATAGTCGCTTCCTTCTGGTGCGGCGATTTCATCTCAGTGGCCATGCAGTGCAATCCCTCTGACAAGAGGTACTGTTGCTATGTGGCTTTTGCCCTTTTTTATTTTTCCCTTTGGCACTGTAACTGGAGCTTAGTGGCTTGCTTCTCTGCTGTTTCAGGAGCCCAAAGCCAATGCGTACCACATGGGCAGTCAGGATCCGAAGAACCTGACTCCCCTTGGGGCTGCTTCCTCTGCACAGCCTGACCCAGGGACTAGCCATTGCCAATAAGCTACCAAGGGGAGTGGTTCCCTGCCCTGTCCTGGTGTTCTCTATCACTGCTTTAGGGCTTCTTGCTACATTTTAACTCAACATCCAGACACCCAGTTGTGGTAGTCTGTTGTTTTGCAGTTTGCTCTTCTGTAGTAGGTTTTAAATATTCCTTGTTATAAGTTTGGAATGGTTTATTCATTCCATGTACCCCATTTGGCTTCTCTAATGGTTCAGTCCTGAGTTGTTTACCCCAAGATTCTCCTGCCAAGGGTATGTCAATACACCTGTAAATCCCCTTGTACCTCCTTTGTTCCCATCTGTGTCCTTCGTTCCTTCCTCGAAGCAAGACTGGGGTGCAGGGTTTGCTCCTTCCCCTTCGTGTCTTCTATTGGATAGCCCTTACCCTCCACTCCTCCTCTATTGGTAAAATGTTGTGTCCTCCCCTTATTCCTGCCTCTCCTTAAAAGCAGCTTTTTGCCCTCAGTTATTGTCACTGGTCCCTGAATCCTCTGGGGAAATAAAACTTCCTTGGAACTCAAACAAGTGACCCCTCTCTATTCCTTTGCCTTGGTTTCTCATACTGTGTTGCTGCTGTGTTACCCATGCCACAGCCGTCTGCTGCAGGGAGCTGCGAACCCCTGTAAGCATTGCCACCCGGGGGGAACTCAGTAGAGATCCGAGGGCAGTCCCTCTCGTGACTGCACACTGCTCTCAGGGAGTGAACTGGCTGGAGAACATCTTCCCTGTGACCACAGCATGCAGTTACACCCACTGGCTTCTGTCAGGGCCCCAGAGTCTCTGCTACACTTTGTTTGTCACCCCGGGTCTGCTTGCCTCTGCCGTTCCAGCTTAGTGCTTCCAAGGTTCCTGTTACAGGCCATTTCACCACCCAGAGGGGCACTGTGATTGGCTGCACCTGTGGGTTTGTGTGTTAGTTTAGCACAGACTGTTTTTTGGTAGTGGAGGGGGCCACAGGGGTAACTTCTGTGAGAAGCTGCTAGACGCTTCCACCATGTCTAACAAAGCTGATCTCTGATGGCTCTGAAGATGGACATACTGCTGGGCCCAATCAGAGAAGTTGGTAACGCCTCTGTGATGACATATTTAAGAAGAAAATCAAAACACCATTGACGTAGTTTTTCCAGGGGTGGTGAAGGGCCGCCACCAGGGCGGCTCTTTACCACCCCCAGCCAATGGGGGTGCGCCAAGGCACCACTGTGGCCACAGACATCTTGGAGAGCCCCACAGCAAGCCTTGACTGCCTGGACGCTCCTAGCCAGCTGTGCTGCGGTCAAGAAGGCAGCGGCGGTGGTGGTTGCTTCCCCTTCCTGGCATGCCACATAAAGAGAGGTGTTAAATAGCACCAGCAGCTGCCACTGCCTGTGCGATGGTGGTGGGGCAGCCTGGCCAGCAGTGGAAGTGTGACAAGTGATTCGATGCAGAACCTAGACAAGATCAACTTCTTGGCGCTGCAGGATCCTGCAAGAATCTTTGAATTAGTGGAACTTGTTTACAATGGTACCTACAAGCAGCAGTTTTTCTTCTAGTCACAGAAAAGAAAAAGTGAGAACATGTGAGGGAAAACAACATGGCGGCATCAGGGTCAGTGGAAAAAAGGGAGTTGTGGAGTGTGGTATTGTGCTTTTATATCTCTGTATCAGTTCTGTAATGGTTTGCCCCTTCACCCCCCATTTTCTCCCAGTGGTTCCACCCTGAGCTTTCCCACCTTTCCCTCAATGCCAATCTCCCTGAAAATGCTCAGTCATTCCCCTGTCCCCTACCTGGTACCCTGTCCATCACTTGGCTCCTCATCCCACTCTCCCAGAATCTTCCACCTTGGGCATCCCTCCCTTGAACTCCCCCCATTGGTTTGTGTGTCTGTCTGTCTGTCCCTCCGCCTCCACTCCCTTGAATCCCCCCATTGGGTGGTGGGTGTCCCTTCCCCCTGGTTACTGCCCCGGTATTTAAGATGATTGCGAGAGCCTCAAGAGCACTTTTGGCCATCAGGACAATGGCATTCGGAGCTCCTCGAAAGTTGCATTAAACTTGAGACTTTTTCCCTGGCCTTGAGTCGACTCCCTCATTACGTCCTCGGACGCCGCCTCTCCTCCTTCCAGGACAGACAGTGAAGCGCTCTGTCTTAGCCGCTCCCCGAATCTCATCGAGAAACAGGGGAGTGTCCCCCTGCTGCTGACTGTGCCTCGGCCGGACAGGCGAAGCCAGGGAGCTTCAGGACAGGCATGGGAGCAGTGGAGGTGCTTCAGGCATTATAGCCTGTCCTGGTTTTGGACAAATTAGGGGAAAACACCTCCAAAGGAGCCCCCTATAGGAAACCAAACCCTCCGCAACCTCCCCCCCACCACCGGGTTCGGGAGGAATTCCTTCAGAGGGGAAAGTGGAAAAAACTTGTTTATTAAGGCACAACGAAAAAACACTCCCCAGCACAAGAGAAATAGCCCAAGATGACCACAGATGTTTTCACCAGTCCAAGGGGGTTGAGCTCTATCTCTCTTCGCCGCAGAGGGTACGCAGCTTCTTTCGCAGACCCCGGGGAAGCTCCTGCCCGGAGTAGGTCCGATGTCTTCGGGGGGGGGGGGGGGAAAGGGAACAACGGAAACCGGGAAAAAGGGGAAAAAAAAAAATGGCCAAAAAGCAAGCCAGCGAAAAGCAGAGAAAAAAAGAGAGGAAAGCAGAGCCAGCAAAGCATGCAGCCAGCAGCAAGCAAAGCAGCAAGCAAGCTAAGCGGCAAGGCAGCAGCCAGCCCGGGGGTGGGGGGGGGGAAGGAAGACAAAACAAACTGAGGACAGGGAACAAAAACCACGATTGGGATAATGAGCATGAAAATGTCCTGTCCCCACGACATTCCACCCCTTATCCCATATCGTGAACATGTTACTGAACTTCCTTCCCACCTGCTCAAACCTTCCACACTTACACATTCCCTTCCATTCTCACTTGCTCTGACTTTCGACATTTACACATTTTCTTCTGTCCCATGTCTGTGTGGTTTAATGTACAAACAATGGCAGTAACATCCAGCAAACTGAGATGTTTGCATATGAGTCTCACCCCACAATCAGGTCTCCCTGAGGTACACATCGTGTTCTTCCATCTTTCTGCATTATCCACCATGTACAACCTGGTCCCTGAGCAAAGACAATCCCACGAATGGGTTTGTCTGTACTCGAGGCAGAATTGATCCACACTGTCCTCCCTAACAAACCTCTGATATGTGCCACTGGGACTTTATCTCCGTCTACTATATTCAGGGACTCAGACTGGGCAGGACCTGCTCGATTGGTGGAACCTCGGGTGTTAACTAACCAGGTGGCCTGTGCCAAATGCTGCTCCCAGTTTTTGAAAGATCCCCCACCCAATGCTTTCAAGGTGGTTTTTAACAGTCCATTGTACCTCTCTACCTTGCCTGCAGCTGGTGCATGGTAGGGGATATGGTACACCCACTCAATGCCATGTTCCCTAGCCCAGGAGTTGATAAGGCTGTTCTTAAAATGAGTCCCATTGTCTGACTCAATCCTCTCAGGGGTACCATGCCTCCAAAGGACCTGCTTTTCAAGGCCCAGGATGGTGTTACGGGCAGTAGCATGAGACACAGGGTAGGTTTCTAACCATCCTGTGGTGGCTTCCACCATTGTGAGCACGTAGCGCTTGCCTTGGCGGGTTTGAGGCAGTGTGATGTAGTCAATCTGCCAGGCCTCCCCATACTTGTACTTGGACCACCGTCCCCCATACCACAGGGGCTTCACCCGCTTGGCCTGTTTGATGGCAGCACACGTCTCACAATCATGGATAACCTGAGATATACTGTCCATGGTTAAATCCACCCCTCGGTCTCGTGCCCACTTATAGGTGGCATCTCTACCCTGATGGCCTGAGGCATCATGGGCCCATCGCGCTAGGAACAACTCCCCCTTGTGTTGCCAATCTAAATCTATCTTTGACACCCCTATCTTTGCAGCCTGATCTACCTGCTGATTGTTTTGCTGTTCTTCATTAGCTCTACTCTTGGGGACATGAGCATCTACATGGCGAACCTTCACAGGCAGTTTCTCTACCCGGGTAGCAATGTCTTTCCATTCTTCAGCAGCCCAGATTGGTTTTCCTCTACGCTGCCAGTTAGCCCCTTTCCACCTCTCCAGCCATCCCCACAGAGCATTGGCTACCATCCATGAATCAGTATAGAGGTAAAGCTTCGGCCACTTCTCCCTTTCTGCAATGTCTAGGGCCAGCTGAACGGCTTTGAGTTCAGCAAGTTGACTTGATCCACCTTCTCCTTCAGTGGCCTCTGCGACCTGTCGTGTGGGGCTCCATACAGCTGCTTTCCACTTCCGATTCATCCCTACGACGCGGCAGGAACCGTCAGTGAAAAGAGCATAGCGTGTTTCCTCTGCTGGCAATTGGTTGTAGGGTGGAGCCTCTTCAGCCCGTGTCACTGGTTCTTGTTCTTCGTCTGTGACACCAAAGTTTTCACCTTCAGGCCAATTTGTAATCACTTCCAAAATCCCAGGGCGATTCAGTTTACCAATACGGGCGCGCTGCGTGATGAGGGCAATCCACTTGCTCCATGTAGCACTGGTGGCATGGTGGGTAGTAGGAACCTTTCCTCTGAACATCCACCCCAGCACCGGTAGTCGGGGTGCCAGGAGGAGTTGTGCTTCTGTACCAATTACCTCTGAGGCAGCTTGGACTCCTTCGTAGGCAGCCAAAATTTCCTTCTCTGTTGGGGTGTAGTTGGCTTCAGACCCTCTGTAGCTCCGACTCCAAAATCCCAGTGGTCGGCCTCGAGTCTCCCCAGGCACCTTCTGCCAAAGGCTCCAGGACAGACCATGGTTCCCGGCTGCAGAGTAGAGCACATTCTTGACCTCTGGTCCCGTCCTGACTGGGCCAAGGGCTACTGCATGAGCAATTTCCTGCTTAATCTGGGCAAAAGCTTGTTGCTGCTCAGGGCCCCAATGGAAATTGTTCTTCTTGCGGGTGACCAGGTAAAGAGGGCTCACGATCTGACTGTACTCAGGAATGTGCATTCTCCAAAAACCTATGGCGCCTAAGAAAGCTTGCGTCTCCTTCTTGTTGGTTGGTGGGGACATAGCTGTGATCTTGTTGATGACATCCGTAGGAATCTGACGCCGTCCATCTTGCCACTTCACTCCCAGGAACTGGATCTCTCGAGCAGGTCCCTTGACTTTGCTCCTCTTGATGGCAAAACCGGCTTTCAGGAGAATCTGGATTATTTTCTCTCCTTTCTCAAACACTTCTGCTGCCGTTTTCCCCCACACAATAATATCATCGATATACTGTAAATGTTCTGGAGCCTCACCCTTTTCTAGTGCAACCTGGATCAGTCCATGGCAGATGGTAGGACTGTGCTTCCACCCCTGGGGCAGTCGATTCCAGGTGTATTGCACTCCCTTCCACGTAAAGGCAAACTGAGGCCTGCATTCTGCTGCCAGAGGAATGGAGAAAAACGCATGAGCAATGTCAATAGTGGCATACCACTGTGCTGCCTTGGACTCCAGCTCGTACTGGAGTTCCAGCATGTCCGGCACAGCAGCGCTCAGTGGTGGAGTCACTTCATTCAATGCTCGGTAGTCCACAGTCAATCTCCATTCTCCTTCAGATTTACGCACAGGCCAGATGGGGCTGTTGAAGGGTGAGTGGGTTTTGCTAACCACCCCCTGGCTCTCCAGCTCACGAATCAGTTTATGGATGGGGATCACGGCATCTCGATTCGTTCTATACTGCCGGCGATGCACTGTCGAGGTCGCAATTGGCACGCGTTGCTCTTCCACCCTTAGGAGCCCTACTGCAGATGGGTTTTCTGTCAGTCCAGGCAAGGTGTTTAATTGCTTAATGCTCTCTGCTTCTACAGCGGCAATTCCGAAGGCCCACCTGAATCCCTTCGGGTCTTTGTAATAGCCGCTCCAGAGGAAGTCTATGCCCAGAATACATGGAGCCCCTGGGCCGGTCACAATGGGATGTTTCTTCCATTCCTTCCCAGTCAGGCTCACCTCAGCTTCCACCAGGGTCAGTTGTTGTGATCCCCCTGTCACACCGGCAATGAAAACAGGCTCTGCCCCCACATATCCCGATGGTATTAACGTACACTGTGCACCAGTATCCACTAAAGCGTTATATTCTTGTGGCTCTGATGCGCCAGGCCATCGGATCCACACCGTCCAGAAAACACGATTTTCCCATGCCTCTACCTGGCTAGAGGCAGGGCCCCTCTATGCCTGATTATCCTTCTTTCCTTGGGCATATGTCTTGGAGGTTCCCTCAAGGGGATCGGATGTGTCATCATCATACCTGGCTGTTCGGCTACGGGCAACTGGGGCTGCTTTCCTTTTCTGACACTCCTTCAATTCACGCACCCGTTGTGCCAGAACAGCAGTAGGCTTCCTATCCCATTTCCTCATGTTTTCTCCAGACTCACGCAAGAAGAACCACAACTCAGCTCGTGGGGTGTACCTTCTCTCCCCAACAAAGGAACGTCTGCGTTGGGTGCCAGGGCCTCTAATTTGCACAGCTGAGATTTGGAGGAGGTCCTCCTTAATCTCTTCCCTGAGTTTCTTGCGGCTTTCCTCTATTTTTCCTTCTAATTCCTGCAGTCGTGTCTCCACAGCTGCAATTCTGGCATGGGTCGGGCCATGTACAGCATCCGCATATGCCCGAAGCTTCTTTGCCATATCAAGCACAGTCTCATATACCTCCTCCCGCTTCATGATTGCTAGAGCAGAAGCGTATTCAGGTGGCCCAAGTCGCACCAGTTTTCTCCACATTACAGGTGTGCATGGTACAAGGTCCGGATTCCTAACTGTTATGTCTTCTGAAAAAATGATCTCCACCACTGCCATCTCCCTCAGGCGCTGGATCCCCTGTTCTATGGTCTTCCATCGTGTCTGCTGGACATAGAGGTCATCGGCACACAGATATCTTTGTGCTACGCTGTCCAGGACCCGTTCCCAGAGGCTTTGAGGGCTAGCGCCCCTCATCATGCCTTGGTCGATGACAGGATCATGTGACAGGGACCCCAAATGCCTTGCTTCAGTGCCATCCAGAATGGTAGCCTCCCCTGCCGCATCCCAAAGGCGGACCAGCCAACTAATTATAGATTCGTCGGGCTGTCGCTGATAATCCTTCCTTAGGCCTCGGAGGTCCTTCAGGGAGAAGGAATCAATATTAGCCTCTGATCTGGTGCCACTTGCTTTGACTCCTGATTTTATGTCAGGAGGTGTTGAGGGTCCTTCTCCTGCATCGTACTCATCATTGTCATCCACGGGTCGATCGGTCTTCTCTGTGCACTTTCCACTTCGTGTGCTAGTAGCCACGGCCATTGGTTGAGGCTTACAGTCTGGTTTAACTACTGGGTTCGAACCTGGGCTGTTGGCTGCAGCCTGAGTGACTGGGATTGCTGCTGGTTTATCTCCCTGCCCCCCTTCCTCTGTCTGCTGTCCTACAGTATCGAGCAGAGTACGATAAGCATATGCCAGGGCCCAGCTCACTGCAATGATCCTTTTCTCCTTGGGGTTATCCTGGCATTTCCCTTTCAGATACTTTGCCACCTCAGCTGGGTTCTGGATGTGTTCGGATGGAAAGTCCCAGACTACAGGATCAGAAAACTCCTTTAAAATTTTGCCCATATCCTCCCATTTCCCGCACCACTCAGGATTTTTCACCCTTAGTTGTACTCCTAAATCAGAGGTCTCACCAGCCCCTCTAGAAATCTCAGCCTTCATCTTATATAAACTGCGGACAGTATAGAGAAAGGTTATTAAATTAAATAACAGAAAGATGGTATCCTTGGCAGTCAGGGAGGACAGGACATTTCCTAACAGAGATGTAAACAATTCGGAGGAGGAAAAGGAAAGCAAAGGCTGAAGAACCTCCTCCCCCATAACAAATTTAGCACACAGCCACAACCACGAGTTATACATTCCTGGAGCCGATAACAACATTTTTAATAGCCCCTTGCAGAGTATTACAGCCAAGCCCAGCCCGATAAATATTCTCGTTAGTGCCCCTCTGCTACAAAAGCTACGTATTAGGGACAATACCGGAGCTACTTCTGGATAAGAAAATAACTCCAGGGACCATAAAGCGATCAAAACTTCGAAGAACCCTAATGACCACAAATAGAGGCAGGCTTTCACTCCCAATGACATCATAACTTTAAAGAAAGACATACTAATATTCCCGCAGAACGGTTAAAGCCAAAAATATTATTAGAATAAAGTTTTTTCCACTTTGTCTGGGCCTCCCCGTACGGGCCACCAAATTATTTGTCCTGGTTTTGGACAAATTAGGGGAAAACACCTCCAAAGGAGCCCCCTATAGGAAACCAAACCCTCCGCAACCTCCCCCCCACCACCGGGTTCGGGAGGAATTCCTTCAGAGGGGAAAGTGGAAAAAACTTGTTTATTAAGGCACAACGAAAAAAACACTCCCCAGCACAAGAGAAATAGCCCAAGATGACCACAGATGTTTTCACCAGTCCAAGGGGGTTGAGCTCTATCTCTCTTCGCCGCAGAGGGTACGCAGCTTCTTTCGCAGACCCCGGGGAAGCTCCTGCCCGGAGTAGGTCCGATGTCTTCGGGGGGGGGGGGGGGAAGGGAACAACGGAAACCGGGAAAAAGGGAAAAAAAAAAAATGGCCAAAAAGCAAGCCAGCGAAAAGCAGAGAAAAAAAGAGAGGAAAGCAGAGCCAGCAAAGCATGCAGCCAGCAGCAAGCAAAGCAGCAAGCAAGCTAAGCGGCAAGGCAGCAGCCAGCCCGGGGGTGGGGGGGGGGGAAGGAAGACAAAACAAACTGAGGACAGGGAACAAAAACCACGATTGGGATAATGAGCATGAAAATGTCCTGTCCCCACGACATAGCCAAGATTCCTCTTGGCTATAGAACTAATCCTTGTTAGGACTATGGTGAAACAAACTATCCCCCTATAATCAATGAAATCTACGGGGGATGCAGAGATCCACTCACAGCCCGTGGGAAAAGTGCTCACGCTGGAGCAGGCGGATGCTAGAGAAAGCTATTGTCTAGTGGGAGACCTGGTGGACAGAGAGAGAGGGCCCCTGCTTCCAAACTAGAGCAGCCTATCTTTCAAGGGCTGCACCCTGTGGACAAGTGACCCATACCAAAACAGTTTTGGGAAGACTGTTTTCCTGTGGGACTGACCCCACAGCACAGCAGAAAAAATACTTCTGCCCTTGAGGGAAGAGAAAAATATCTTGAGTGACCAACTGACCAAAGCTCCTGTGTCCTGTCTCCCTGCACTGTTGGTGAGAAAGAGGGAGGGGCTGGGGTGAAAAGAAGCATTTTAAGGGCTTACTTTGCTTCTCATTATCCTCCTCTGACTCTGTTAATAAAAAATTTACTTTATTCCTTTAAATTTAAACCTGTTTTGCCCTTAGAGTGTTTTTCTCCCAATCCTTATCTCAACTATAAACCCTTCGTTAATTCTTTTTTTTTTCTCCCTCTCCTCTGCCCAGCTGTAGCAGAAGAGAATAAATGAACAATTCATGTGGGCACCTGGCGTTTGAGCAGTGTGAAACCATGACAATTCATAAAAGAAGCCCCATTTCTATTTCTCTTGCCAGCTCACCTGCCATTAACTGCATGGAGAGGCAGTTGAGCTCACACCACAGCGCCCCCTGCAGCCACGGGGCGATCATCACCTGGCCTGCCTGGCTGGGAGCCAACAGCGCCCCTGCTGGCCCTGGCAATAAGTACACCAAAGGGGAAAGTGCCTGACAGCCGAGAGAAGGCTTTTACTGGGTCTCTGGTTTTTTTCTGTTTGTTGTTGCTGCTGTTGTTATTGTTTGTTTGCCTTGTTATAGATATATATATATTCTAGCAAAGAACTGTTATTTCTTTTCCTATATCTTTGCTGAAAGCCTCTTAATTTCAAAGTTATGATAATTGGGAGGGAAGGATGTAATATTTTCCATTCCAAGGGGGTTCCTGCATTCCTTGGCAAACACCGGTTGTTCAAACTAGGACAGTTTTGAACTTTAAATGTTCAAAAGGATATAGACATATAGACCTCTAATATCCTCAGAGTAAACATCTGAAGAATGCTTAAACAAGTCAGTGTAATTTGGAAACCTTTGTAAATATGTTTACAGGCTGACAGATGATTAATGTGACAGATGAATGGCAAAAGCAAATACTGTTTTCAGTTTTTAAAAGTGAAGAAAAATAGGGAACAATAACTCAGGCAGAATCACTGATAAAATATATTGGACGAAAACATTAAATAAACTACGTAAAATTTGCAAAAAAAGATGCTGAAACATACATAAGATTTTAGAGAGCAAATCAGGTCAAATCATCTCATATGCTTTTTTTTTGATGATTAACTAAATTTATGATTCAAAGATATGTAGATATGCCATACTGCAACTTTAGTAAGACATTTGTCTATTCTAATACACCAGATCTAGACATACCTAGGCCAAACACTTCACAAATTTTGCCCAGCAATGGCTAAGAGGTACCATATGCTGTGTGATGTCTACAGTGGCTGCAATGCAGTATGTGCCTAACTTAGTAAGCAACAGGGATGCACAGTGAACTAATCGTAAAGTTTAATTCCTTGTCCAGAAGGTAAGCGTATATAAAGCTGCCCCAGTATAGTGCATACTTTTTGATTAAATCGTTGATGACAATCCTCAAATATACAGTAGGCTCCTACGTCCTCCTTCAGCTGTCAGTTTTGCTATGGTAGTGCCCTATAGACACTGGGGATCGAGGAGGCAGAAAATAATTTTGAGTTGGAAAGTAGCAGTGAAGGAGAGATGCTGTCAGGACATATTGGTGTATGGACAGATGATAATAAGTTGCAATAGTGTTTCAGTTTTGAAAGCTGAATTCTTCAATGACCTACTCACCCATTTTGTTTGAAAATGCATGCCATAAACAAACTAGGGAAATAGAATCTATGTGTAATTGCAAGAAAACAAGTGTACACTGCTCTTACTCTTTCTCTAAAAGAGCACTTCTTATCAGGTGGGCAGGTTCTTTTAATGTCCTGAACCCAGCTATGTTCAATATTTTTGTAAAGAGTTTGAATGATTGACTGAAGGCTATTTTTCAGAATTTTATAGCTATTGTTATGCTAGGAAAGGTGATTTCAAGAACAGTTACAGACATGACAAATATTAAATGCATTGATTAGTAATCAGAATAAAAATAGATTTAAAATAATAATTAAAATTAAAAATATTACTATATATAATCAGAAGAATCAAGTGTACAAAGACACAGAAGGAAAGGCTATTTGTCCTTATACTGGTTAAAATACTATGAGTTAAATGGCACATTTAATTTTGGAATCAGTATTATCAAAACTTCTTTCACAGTCATTTTTACAAACCAATGTTTGATAACATTTAGAAAAACAGAAAGTACTTGGCAACAACGATAATGGACATTTGTCCATTTATGAGTATGACTAAACTGCAAAAACTTCCATCAAAAATTTCAGTGTTCAGTAATTTAGTTTTTGCCCTTATAATGGAATTCTATCATTTTACACCAAAAAGTTTTTAACATTTAATGAAAATTGAAATTTTCTAATATGTGTTAAAATATTTAATAATAATTAGTGTCTAAATTATTCATTGAAATAAATGTTTATGTGAAAGTTTTCTTCCAAAACAAAACTTTACTTTCTGCAAAGCTATTCTTGAAAAGGTTGGCTTCAGGAACAGAAAAATATCATTAGAGTTGCATGTTTACTTGCATGGTTGTAGGAATGAAGTGCAAGTATTTGAAAACTGAAAATGGAGATACATCTATTAATTTGATGAAAGTTTGTAGACTCAAATATTGTTGTCCCACATAGTCTAAGTTACTTTGTTCTGAAACCAAAAATAGAAATATTGGTTACCTTTATTAGATAATGGGAGTATAAATTAGACAGTAAAATTCAGTTGTGACCACATCCATGTAAGGTCTTCAATTAATTCTTGAAAGTCAATCAAACAGCACTGATAATATTATTATTATAATAATAATCTCATGCATTCTTTTGTTTCTCTTGATACATTTACTGTTGTCAATGTATTCACATTGCTCAGTTTTATTACTTGTTCAAATGTACACAGTCAGTGATCTTTTTATCTTGTGGATTGATCAACATTTTTCTTCAGACTGCAACAGACTAGGAGAGGATACATCCGTCTTCTTTCTCAGATAAGAAATGTTGAGTTCTAAACTTCTTAGGCTGAGTGATCACCTGCACAAGTGTTCCAGCCTTTCATTTGGGTTAATGAAAAAGTAGAAGCACCATTTCTTTAGTGCAGTATTACTAAAATTGTCTGCTGCCATTCACCTAACTGTAGCAATTCATCCCCATCACAGAACTAAAGATATGAAGGGATTAGAGACCAAGTGACTTAGCCCTCAGCATCAGGTGTTCCAAATGCCAATGAAACATAAACTTTAAGGTATTTAGAGATTTTAGAGGAGCTAAGATTTTAGTTAGAGATAAGCCTTACTAGAGTTAATTAAAATAAATGAGTAGGCCTTGATGAAGTTATAAGTTAGTAGTTAACTAATAATTGATTGCTTGTCAACACAGTGTTTAGTTAGCTGGGTTTATAATGAAGAATATAGAAACTGATAAATAGCTTTTAGGAACATAAGACAATTGTGGGCCTCCTCTGTTCTGAAACCAATTGAAGACAGGGAATGGGAGTTCTACGAAGAGTTCATTTGTCATATTGGCATTGAAAAGGTTGAAAGGTCAGAATGAGGAAGACTTCATTTACTTCCTCATTTTGGGACCCCTCCCCATGAAAGGGACCACCGACCTATTTCAAGGAACAAACTACACATGCTTAATAGCTTTTGAAATGATTAGCATATGAAACAAGGAATGAGATGTACTAAAATTATGACTATACATTTGTATTTTGGGTATTCAATACTTGTATGGATAAAAGGACTCTGTAATCATCTGAAAGGCGCGGTGTGTATTTGGGAGCTATCCCACACGCTGCCCGATGTCACAATAAACATACATTTTCTAACTTTAAACTGTTATAGAGTTTTATGTCCGTCACAGTTGGATATTGGTGCTAGATCAATATCCATATTTCTTTAATAAATCACCAAGGGTATGCACATTGAAAACATTCCTTCAGACAAATGCAAACTGTGATTTTGCTTGTGAGGGAAGTGAAAAAAATCAGAAAGCCATTACCCCATGTCCTCTCGCTAGAGGTTCTTGTAAAAAGTCCATTTCCAGCTTACTTGTAGGCCCCCTTTAGGCACTGAAAGATACTAAAAGTTTCCCTGGAGCCTTCTCTTCTCCAGGCTGAACCACCCCAGTTCTCTCAGCCTGTCTTCATAGAAGTGCTCCTGCCCTCTCATCATCATCTGCCTTCCTCTGGACTTGCTCCAGCTTGTCCATGTTCTTCTTACATTGGCGGCAGTGCTCGTGCTAAGTTAGGAGACAATACCAAGACAACAGAAATGTGATTTGTCTTCTGCAGCACTACATCAGTCTAGCTGAATGATGTTATAGTTCAGTTATACATGACATTGCATCAGTACATTTGGTGTGGCACTACTGTCTGCTGATGTGGTGAAAAAAAACCAAACAATTTTAGGAAAAATAGAATTTGGACCTTTGAAAATTTCTCAAAGGTCTTAGAAAACCATTTTGGTGCAATTATATTTGTGGCTACTGGAACGAATTATTTCTTTTAGTAAGCACTCCCAAGGCTTTAGCAAGGCTCCATATAAATATATTCTTCATTATTTTATATATATCTGATAGAAAATTATGGTATATAGAAGTAAGAACAAAATTAAAAGCATAGTTTGAGTAGTTCAGTGCCTATGAGTAGATATGCAACTAGAGAACACATTTTCCACAGCTTCTGTAGGAACTAATTGCAGAAGAGTTTGAGAAATAACTATGACATGATAACTCTATGGTACCTCTGGGAAAAAGTATTGGTTGTTTTTCGTCTTGTTTTCCCACAAGCTACTTTCATAGCCTATTTAGCTGGGCTGGAGGAAACAAATGTGAATTCTCTGTTGGGGTTGAGTCTTGCTTTTGGTATCTTTAAGTGCTGCATAATTCAGTCTAACATATTTCTTAATGTGTGCCCAATTTGCATTTTGATTCTGGATTTTCATGCTAAGTTACTGCCAAATTTTAACTTTACTCTGTCCTTGACAGTGTCCCGGACTCCTTTCTACACAAGCAAATGGTCTTCCTGGCTGTCAGGTTTCTTTGTATCTGAAGTCATTAATGAACCCTAAGCATCCTTAGGGCTGCTGCATGCTGCATTTGGCAAAGAGGATTGGAGCATTCATTGTTACATGCTGCTAGGAAGGCAACACGTAATTCTTGACCATCAAGCATTTGGCAAGTGTATATTGAGAGAATATATCTTATATAGGGGAAAGCATATCTTCCCAGAATACCTCATTTATGATCTCATTTATCAAGATCAATGCAATCTCCAAAATGTCTCCAAAAAGCCAGGGGGAGGGGATAAAAAAGGAGGAAATTTTTTTCTAGATTGGATATTACTGTGGTTCACATTAGCCATACATAGCAGAAAGTAACTTTGCTCAACAAAACATCTCTGGGAAAACAGATTTCACAGATCAGAAGCAATGGAAGAAGAATTAAATGGATCAACAAATGTATCACAGAAAATCTATGGCAAAAGTAGAAATTAAAGCCAGGTTTGTTACATCCTTGTCTAAATGAGAGTTCCTTCTTTCTCTTTATGATTTTCATCTCCACAAAATACTTTGTGATATGTTTTAGGAGTGAGTCCAAGATACAGTGCAAGTACAGTCATTTAAAAAAGAGGCTTGCTGCTTGTCTTGCTTTGTTTTGATTCCTCCCACTCATCAGTAAAACAAAAATATTATACAAAAACTTCCAGGAAGGAGATTTCAAGGAAAAAAGAACTAGTTAACAACTTAGTTAACAACAAATAGGCATTTTGTTTCTTTCAATTTTTCTGGTTTGTAGTCAATGCTTCTCCTCCATCAAATAGGTTTCTTTTACCCATGCAGTCTGCTTTAGGTGTATTAAAATTAATATTCTAAGGTGTACCATATAAGGACTTGACAGTGTTTAAAGTTTACCCACAGTTTAGTTAACGTTGATGTAGATAAATTCTATCTAAACCAGGCTTAGTATTTCGATGCATTGTTAAGTCAACTGTTAACAGCAGCTTGATAGAGTGCTTGCTGACAGTGTCTGTATGATTGAGGACTATGACTGCTAAGCCCTGAAGCAAACTGCTGCTTATTGAAGCTGTGAATGACCTCAGCTGTTGGACCCTATTTCCAGACTCCACGGCTGTCTTTCAGAGCTGGCAGGAGCTGATGTTTGCTTGCTCCCCACTCTTCCCCAGGTCAAACAGCACATCATTTCCCTGGCAGTTTGTTTAATCCTGCAAAATATGAAAAGTGTAGTTCAGAGTGTCACAAATTCCCCTCTGCTGCTGTTTTACCTTGGCTATGACCTATGGCCAAGTTTCAGACAATCAGCCTGAGCAATTCAACCACTGCAGTCAGACTGAGCATAGCTCATATAGAAGGACCCTTGGCTCAGATCAGTTTTAAACTTAAGGATAAAGACAGATATTTGTTAACTTCTTTTTTCCCCTTTATAAACCAAAATAGCACTGTGAGTTTATAAGTTGCAATCAAATGGAGATGAATATGTGTAAAGAAATCCGAAATTCTGCATTCTGTAAGATGCTATTGTTGGAAATGATATGACTTTCCTAATAACTTTCCTAATCAATTGTTTTAATTAGCTTTTCTAATTTTTTAATCATAAGCAGTGTAATTTTCCACCCTGTCATATGCCACAGTAGCCAGATTAAATGTTTGTCGTAAGCTGCTACTGTGGGAACACAGTTTGGGAAAATTACTGAAACTTTAGGTTTTGCTATAACAGCTGTAGTCAGCCTTGATATACTTCTATGAACAAAGCCTGGAAGAGAGATGCATTGCCGAAATTGGACCACAAGGGTATTTTGCAGAACCCGGAGATAAAGAAGAAACTAATTCAACAATAGTACTGACAATCTCTCTAGCTGGAAAAAAATATAATAAAAGACTGAAAATGTGGACTCATTAGAGTGAGAAAATGAAATCAATAACCAATAGAAAGTAGAATACTAATTGATGGAGAGAACTATGTAATTTATAGCAAATATTAATAATGAAAAGTTTTGGAAAAGTGGCTGTGTGTTTGGGAGAGGGATCCCATGGACACCCAGCACTGTAATAAAGACATGCCAACTTTTGAATATTAAAAATAGAGTTAGAAAATTTGATTTGTCCTTGTGTTATTTCAGCAACACTATTATTACTTTTAAAAAACTAATAAGAGTAAATATGACACTTTAAATTAGACAGCTTACCTGAGGTCTGAAGCTTATTATATTTAATTTAATATAAATTACTAAAAATATTCAAGTGATAACATTTGTTCCTTTTTTGTTTTCTGATGTTTATCAAAATTTAATATCAAATAAAAAATAAGATGAGATTTTGGTTAAATAAATTCTTAAGTTATCTTCTCCTTACTAACAGCAAGGGGAAAAATAATTCAAAAAACTACAAATAGAAAGCAGGAGTAAAGAAATATTCTAGAAGTTTAAATAATAATCCTTGCTTGTTTGCTAGTTTTAGTTGAGACTACAAGTGGTCATTTATTTTACTTTGATTCAAAACTGGGGTTCTCAAAATAAGGTCCACAGATCGTTGGTAATGTCCAGGTTATTTCTACTAGGCTTCAATAAAAATTGAGAAAAATCGTAAATAGAGTTAGATTTGTCTTTTAGGAGCCTGTACTCATAGAAAATTTGGCATCATGTGACAGATTGACTAAGGACTAACTCTCTAAACTGGTGCTGAAGAATTATAGCATTTCTCACAAAGGGACAGAGGTAGGAGAGAATTGTTGGAGGTATACATAAGACCTGAGGGGAGATCAATAACTGATGTTTGATGACTTTTTATATTGGAATTATGATGTTGTTACAGAATTTTAAGATAGCATTGCAATATGTATTGACAAAACAAGAGTGGTCCTGATTTTATTCTGACTTATATTACTCTCAAATTCCACAAAGTACCACATTTCCTTCTGGTTTACATGGCTGTTGGTAAGGCAGCAATTCAGCTCACTCATTGAAATGAATACTGATTATACATTAAGGGTTTTTTTGTTTGAATGAACATCCTACTACATACTACTATGCTGGTGCTACTTTGGCTGGTGACTTTAAGTTCTTTGGCAGAAAGAACATGTTTATAGAGTCCAATTTGTTTATAGATAATGCCAATGAAGACACTTTGTTCTTATACATATCCTTAATCTACATTGCCATAAATGAAGAAATTATTTTTTGCTTACACACCAGATATTAAAACCAGATTGTTTCTTTGTTCTTGCTGCAGCATATTATCACTTCCATTGCAAATTTCCACCTCCTTCAAATTACCAGCCACAATTTCACAAATTTTCTTAAACAAACAATTTTTGCGACTTTCTTCTGAACTCAGTATTTTTTTAGTGTACTGTTCAAACTTGGAATCCAAGCTGGATTCCTGCTGATATCACGTTGCTTCTGCACAAATAATTTTCCATCTATCTTTTAAGATGTCTACAGCCATGATGGTGTTTTGTGCAATATTGTAGTATGTTTTACTCCTGTTTAGCTTCTGATTATGCACAATAACACATAATCCTTTTCTGCAGAAATGATACCTAATCTCTTATTTTCTGTTCTGTATTTGGGTAAATATTGTCATAATGCAATTTTTTATTTTTTCATCTTTTTTTTTTGCAGCTGTCACACCAAACTGACAGACAAACTTTAAATTGTCTATAAGTAGGCTGTTTTTATGAAAATGTATTATTTTATCAACAAATGTATTATTGCAGTTCAGCTTTGTCTCAGTAATTGACTACAGTTACATGGGATATGTTTCTCACTATAATTAAAATGTACAGATTATGTAGATCTACAACCAATACAAATAATTCCTGTGAAATAGAGCAACATCGGTTCTGTTTAAAAACCTATTTTTCATTTTGATAAGAATACAAAGGAAAATGAATAAAACTCAGTCTTGCTCTTCACAAATTTAAGAAAGAGGTGCTCCTAAAAGTAATTAAAGTAATTCTGCAGATTAACTGTTCCTGGAGGTCTCCCTAGCAAGAACAAATTCTCCCAGTAATTAGAGAAAATTCAAATTCTCCCAAATGTCAGCTCTGGAGTTGCTTCTCACTTTCTGGGGAAGAGCTGCCAGTCAGACCTTGCCATGAAGAAAACCACTTAGGTCTTTCCCCGCTTCTTTTCAGCAGCTTCCATAAAGTTTTAAAAGCAAACCCTTTTTTATCACTTCTCCTTTCCTTTAATCAGCTATTTTCAGTCCTTTGCTCTGTTTCCCTACAGTTTTGGAGCTAGTCAGACTAAAGCAGGCTCATGTGATCCTTTCCCCAGGTGGAGGAAAAGATGGGATATAATGAGCACATCTCTTGAGGGAGCAGAAGTGACTGCTTATGGATGGAAGTGATTCAGAAGTCAAAAAAGTTCATAAACATGGGATATGTAAGTTGGTATCAAATGAATACTTGCCTGATTTGAAAGCTGGAGTTGGAGGATGAAATAACTTCCTGAATGGATAACCAGAATGTCTGGGCATGCACAGCCTTTCAGTTAGGTAGACTATTTAACTGCTAGAGCTTCAGAAAGATATTAAGAAAGATACCTTTATGATTTGAAACACTTCAAATTTCAATTTTTTGAAAGCGGTAAAATATCTGAAAAATTGGCTGCTTAACTGATCTAAATGGGAATTTCAATGAAGATGGGTAATTAAAACGTCAATTAAAATTGCTTTATCTTTTCAACTGTATTTCTAGTTTATGCTGAAGGATTACTTAAAATTTGGGAACAGTACTAGTGAGATTTTCTACATGTTTATTTCAGGGAAAGCATACTGGAAAGTCTGTAATATATTTTTTTTCTCCTGTTTTTAGTTTTAGAGACAATTGAATTTTTATTGTTTGTATATTTTAATGGCATTTTCTACAACACAGTATTTCCATTGACAGTGTTAGTGAATAAGTTGAAAATTTATTGTTAATGACCTTAATGAGTAGTTCCTTAGTGAGTAGTACCTTAATATATGATTGATATCACTTAAAGAAATTGGTAGACTTAACAGCTTAATAAACAATGAGTAACAGCAGCACAGATGGACTGCATATTTTGAATAATTTTATAGGAAAACAATATAGGATAAAGGTTTGTTCTGCAAGTATTTCTCCCGTGAGTTAATATTATTCACTGGCGTAATTTCAGAAAATTTTCTAGTTAATTGCTATAATAACTACTGGTGAAGAAACTGTAATCTAAAACATTTCAGTCAAAATAGCAGCAGCTATAAAAGGAAGTGAAATGTGGAAATTATTAATGGAGTGAGGAGCAATTACTTCATGCCAGGCTTCTGAGTACAAAGAGAAGCCAAACATGGAGTTTGGTAGGAATGTCACTTGATAATGTCTTTTTCACATGGAAGTCAGTAAGACACTTTCCTGTTTTTAGAACAGAGAGTTAAGGCACCTAAACCAAACATTTTCTTCCATTCTCTCAGTTACTTTCATCTCTCCCTTTTACTTGTTTCACTGTAGAACCCAAACTGGCAGTAAGTAAAAGTGGATCGCAAAATTTCACCTGATTGAATCCATTTCCTGCAATTATTTCAGACACATTATTATTTTTTTCTTAAGGTGTTACTTAAAAATACTGTTGAAGTGTTTGAAATTTACTGCTTTTTAAAGCCACTAGACATGTTAGAGGATTGTTAATCTTCCTTTTTAAGGAGGATGTCAATATAGTGCGTTATGCTTCTTTTTATGAATTCCTTTGTCTTATTTAGTACTCCTTTTGGGAACAGAATAGTGCAAGCATCACCATTTCCCAAACAAAAGTGCTTGTATTTCACCTGCACTTAAGTAATGATTCACAACCTCTAGCATTTTTGTTATCCTATATTCCTACCTACTCTTTGATTGATAATGGTATATATTATTATTATGTAAAGGGATGGTGTGCCAAAACATAAGCAAGTGAGTGGAAGTGGAATTCCTCAATCTGCTTCATGAAGTATCAGATAACACAAACCACACCTGAAGTGTTTCTACAACAATGCATGCAACATAAGCAACAAAAAAGACAAACTCAAAGCTTCCATCTAGTCCCAGAGATTTGACATCAATGGCATAAGCAAAACCTGGTGGGATGAGTCCTATGACTGGAGTGCCATGTTGGATGGTTACAAGCTCTTCAGGAGGGATAGACAGGGTAGGTGAGATGGGAGATGTATGTTGTATGTAATGGAGAGATTGAAATTCTGGAATGTTATAGAGCTTAGAGTTGACAGTGGCACAGTTGAGTGCCTCTAGATAAGAATCAAGGGACATACAAATAATGCAGTGTCATCATGCTAGTCTACTATAGACCACCTAGCCAGGAAAATGATGCTGATGAATTTTTCTTTGAGGAATGAGGGGACACTTGCAAGTCAACTGCTCTTGTCCTTATGGGTGACCAACTTGCCATATGTTAACTGAGAATACTAAACAGCTTCACAAACAAGTCCAGAAGATTCCTAAAACACTTGGATGATAACTTCACAGTATAGGTACTAAGGTAGTCTACTAAGAAAGATGTTTTCCTTGATTTGCTGCCTATTAACAAAGAAGGGCTTGTGAGTGGAGATTGGTAGCTGTCTTGGCCACAGCAACCATGAAACAGTCAAGTTTAAAAACTGTTGTCCAGAGGAAAAGTGCCAGCAAAACTTCAACTCTGAATATGAGGAGAGCAGACTTCCAGTTGCTCAGGGTGAGGAGGAAAACGCTTTTGACAGATCTGGATCCATAAGTGCTGGTCATTTTGACAGTTCTGGGATCCATAAGTGCTGGTCATTTTTTAGGCACCACCTCCTCAGGGCACAGAAACAGGCAATTTCAAAATGTTGGAAATCAAGGAGATGAGGGAGAAGACTGGCTTTGCTAATTAGGGATTGTTCTTTGGAGCTAATGCAAAGAAGGAAGGTGTATGCCCAGTGGAAGCAAGTTGATGTGACATGGACGGCATGCAGAGATGCTTGCTCATCACCACTGGGAGAAAAGGCATGCGGCCAAAGCTCAACTGGAGTTGAAGATGGGGTGCAATAAAAAGAGTTTTTTCAAATGTATTAATGGCAAAAGGCAGTGTAGAAAATATCAACCTATTACAGGATGAGGATGGTCACCTCACAAACAGGGTTATGGACAAGGCAGAGGTGTTGAATGCTTTTTTTGCCTCTGTCTTCAACATCAGTGATGGACTAATAGGGTCCCAGCACCCTGAGCTGGAGGGCCATGGCTGTGTGAATTAGAAATTTCCATCTGACCCTGAAGTTGTGTGTGATCTACTGCTCCAGCTGGATCCCTCTAAATCTATGGGGCCTGATGGGATTCATCTGAGAGTTCTTCAAGAGCTAGCTGGTGTCATTGCAAAACCTCTCTCAATGATTTTGGAATGTTCTTCAGAATCTGGAGAGGCCACAGTGGACTGGAAGCTGGCTAACCTTGTCCCAGGCAAGACCTTGGCAAGACCTTTCAATCTCACTTCACTGACTGGTGAAATTATGGAGAAGATTGTATTGTGGATTTCTTCTCTCAGGGTTCCTATAGGTGAGGGTGACTCCATGAGAGATCCAAAAAGAGTCTTTGCTTCCCTAGCCCGAACACAGCCAGAGAAGAAGTCTGCAATGCTTCCAGTTGCTTTTTGAAGGTTGTTTATTTCTTCTTATCTATAATATTTTCTCTGACCTGCCGAGCTCTGGCTAGCAAGGAGGCCATAACATTCTGCTTGCCCTCTTGGGTGGTGTTTACCTTTTATATCAAAAGTTACGTATACTATGTTTACAATTTATTACCAATACCTAACATTTATGTTGAACAGTGTATCCCTACCTTAAACCAATAGAGAAGTGTCACTATCACAGCAAGACATGGAGGACAAGAAGAAGGAGAGAAAGGCTAGGACACGCCCAGATTCCTGCATCTTGTACCCCCTTGAACCCCATTCTTAAAAACCCCAAAATTCTACTTTTCCACCCTGTGTTAATTCAAATATCACACTGCTAAAACCCTTGACGCTTGTAACTCCTCATACAAAATTGACAGCCTTTTCCATAGGCTAAAATTGAAGACACAGATGTTTTTGACTTCATGCCAGGGTCTCCGAGACCCCTGCCAGGGTCTTGCGACATCCAGGTCAGCCAGAGGGATGTCCTGGACTCCAACAGAAGATTATCCTGGGAGGTGCTGAAAAACAGCTGAAAGATAATGTGTTCACTGTTCATAGCCAGCATGGCTTCCTGAGAGGAGTTCTGCTTGTCAAGCCTGACTTCCTTTTATGACAAGGTAACCCACATAACTGATCAAGGGAAGCCAGTTGAGTAATCTTTTTGCATTTCAGTAAATCTTTCCATACTGTCTCTCACAGTATCCTCCAGGACAAAATGTCCAGCCTACAGCTGGCTAAACACATCATAGGATGGGTGAACAACTGGCTCACAGGTTGGATATAAACAGTTAGAGTGAATGTGGTGACATCAGACTGGTGTTCTGTCACTAGTGGGGTTCCGCAGAGCTCCATCTTTGGCCCTGTGTTCTTCAGCATCTTCATTAATAACTTGGATGCAGAACTTGAAGAGATACTGAGTTTGCAGATGATATTAAATTGGGAAGAAAGATTGACTCCCTTGAAGGCAGGAAGACTGCAGAGAGACCTTCATGAAATAAAGGGCCAGGCAATCACCAGCAGTGTTGCATCCTGGGATTGGGTTTTAGGAGTTCTTATTTGTGTTAGCTAGTCGAGTCCTGTGTACCTCCGCGCTTCCCCCGTGTTGTTCCCCTGCCCCGTGGTTTGTGGCCCCATGCTGCCTGCCACCGGATCTTCCCCCTCTGCCGCTCCTGTAACCACCCCCCCGTCCAGCCCCAGGAAACCCCGTGCCTGCCACCCCAATCCACACGATCCCACTCAGCCTGAGGCTCGGTGCCTGCCCCTGCGGGGTTCTCTGGTTGGTCGCTGATGCTGGCGGTCACTGCCACAGCAGCCACTCCTATTGGCCGGCAGGCCGTGGATCCTCTCGCCCCACCCCTCCATAAAATCCTACCCGGCCGGCACCCAGGCACCATTTTCTCCCATGCAAGTGCCGGGAGCGGTTGCGTCGTTCCATCGAACTGTGCCACGTGACCAATAAACCGTTCCTGCCAAGCACAGAGTAAATGGACAAATTCCTTACCTCTTTACTGGATCCCTAGTGCACGGTAACAGAGGCTGGCCAGCCCACGTGCCCGAGACACGAAGCCGTGTCCGGGAACCCACGGCAGAAAACCCCGGCAGCACGTGGAAGCTATGCCACAGCTGGGCTCCCAAGAGCTGTGTGCAGCTCGAACACGGGGCCGAGGCCAGCACTCAGCTGATCGCATGGACGGAGGTTCACCGCGGAGCTCCGGAAACAGCTCCGAGAGCCGCCGCCGCCGGCCTGGGGCCGCGTGCCGCCGCCAAGGAGGAGCACCACCGCCAAGCCATAGCGGGCAGTGGTCCGCGCGGGATCACCGCTCCGTGCCGCACGGAAACCGAGAGAAGAGGCTCTCCAAAGTACGTCAGTGAAGTCTCCATCGCCCACGGGGGACCAGACAGTGTGCCCTGCGTGGGACAGGAAGTGCAAACTTTTGCAGCCAAGAGGGCAGCAGAAAGGACACTTCTCGGGACTCCTGGACCCTGGTGGCAGCTTTTCTTTGCAGAGACTTCAGTCTGGTACGTATTAGTCGTGGAAACATGTCCAGCTAATACAGGGAGGGCTGGCCGTGTTCCCGAGGTTGGGACGTGTGGCGGGCAGCACGAACGGCAGCCGCTGGAGTCGCCTGCGTTTTTTCGCTTTTTTTTCTTTTTTACTGCCCCAGGGGTAAGGTGGGTTGGGTGGAAGAAGCATGGGTGTCGCCTTCTGATGAGAAGGCGGGCGACCTGGTTTCAAGACACAGCACGGCGACCCGGCCTCGCCCGGGTCACTCGGGCCACAGACATGCACAGACACCAATGTGGTGGATGGTCAAATGGCCTTTATTATCTCATCTTGTGGGGTTAAATAGTCAAGGGGGCTTTACTACGTCAAAAGGGGATGGTGGGTCTGGCTAGGGTTAGTAAGGAGTGGAAAACTACTGAGGTTAGGAGGGGCTGCATGCTTCAGGGGTAATTGATTACCTATAGCAGGAAGAAGGGGGGAAGGGTCTAGCTTTCCGTCACATCCCAAGATTTTCCGTTCGCCTGTCCCTGTCTACCACATCTCCCCCCCCCCCCCCCCTTTTTTTACTAATGAATGAGGTAGTTACAAACATAGGCACTAAGGTGAGGTACAAAGTTATAATATGATAAGGAAAAAGGAAAAGGTTTTGGTAAAACTGAGTAATCTTCGCAAGGGAAGTTTAGAGAACCTCTGCGACTGGCAGTGTCCTCGGTTTTTGGTTCACAGCATTTGTTGCCGGCCTATAAACAGGATGTTGGCCCGTTCTAGGCGAGCTTGAACAAATGAGACCAGCCTGTTTAGCAGGCATGGTCCGAATGTGAAGGTTAAGAGCAGTATCACTAGCGGACCTACTAGGGTGGAAATTAGAGTGGTGAGCCATGGCGATTGATTGAACCAGGACTCAAACCAGCTCTGTTGGGTTTCCCTGTCTTTCTTTCTTTGAGCCAGTCTATCTCGGAGTTCTGCCATGGAGTCTTTAACGACTCCTGTGTGGTCCGCGTAGAAGCAGCATTCCTCCTTCAAGGCGGCACACAGACCTCCTTGCTGCATGAACAAGAGGTCCAGTCCTCGCCTGTTTTGTAAGACCACTTCCGAAAGCGAGGAAACTGATTTTTCTAGAAAGGAGATGGATTTCTCGATCCTCTGCAGGTCCTCATCGATGGTCATCTGCAGCTGAGCAAGCCCTTGGTGTCGGGTCGCGAGGGCCGAGACACCTGTGGCTGTGCCAGCTGCTCCCAGGCCGAGCAGCATTGCGATAGTCACTCCTGTTATTATCTCTCTTTTGTGGAGTCAGCCGGGCTCCTCAAAGATGTGGTATACCTCCTCGTCCGAGTGGTCCAGGACCCTAGGAACAATCAGAACTTGGACACAGAAGTCGATAGCGTCATTGAACTTGGCAAGGAACACGCAAGGACTCACCCCAGATCTCTGACAAACCCACATCCCAGATGTGGAGGGGACCGCCCACTTGTCAATCTTTCTGTTGGGCTTGACAACTTCGGTGCAGAAGTTGCCTTTCTGCTTTGCCAAGGCTGCATTGCCAAAGCATTTGCCCTGGCCTGTGACTTGACTCAGGGTGATTCCCCTACGGGGATTTTCCCATCTGCACTGGTGAGGGGTTTCGGCTGCGGAGTAACTGAAGGGGGTGTCTAGAGCAACTCCTTCGTAGAAAGGAGGTTTAACATTGTAGCAAAGCCAGCAGGAGTTGGTTAGGTTCGGGTTGGATTCGTTCAAGGATAGAAAGGTAGCCTCTAACATGCGGAAGATTGGGTCTGAGTCCGACTTGGCTAAGCGGCCTATTTGGAAGGCATCTGCATGGCCGGTCGGGATATCAGTGGCCTTTGTGGGTAGTGGTTTGGGATGGGTAACGTTTCCTCCTTTCAGCACGTCCTTAATGACCTTATTGGGTCCTACCGGTCGGGGTGCCAGTGGTTGGAGCCTGATAATTCGCACATTCACCCACTCTTTTGGCCCCTTGAGAGCTACCGTCCACGTTCTGCCTGTGGCCCAACTAGGGTGTTCTGGCTGCAGAACCGTCATGTTATAGTCTGTGCACTTCCGATATTTGGGCTGTGTATAATGGTTGCTATCGACCCCTCCCTTGAAGGCGGGCTTTTTACAGCCGGTAGGTGCCCAGGTGAACTGTAAAAATCTATTGGGCTCCTGCGGTTCCCACCCTTCTCCCGATGGTCTGGCGTCTGTGACAATGGTTTCACAGCCCCAGTGTCTGCAATATCCCCACCCCGGGTAGTTACAGTACTTCTTCCTAGGGTTGGAGCGGGACACCAGTAGGACAGGTACATGTGCGTGATGTGTGGGTGCTGGGGTCGTATTTTTGGTCGTCCTGGAAACAGGTCGGCGATATGGAACACGAAGGATGGGGTGCCTGCCGTGGTGATTTCTTTGAACACCTTGTCACTTGAAAGATGCTGCATGACCCACCTGAACGGCTGATGGGGGTAATAATCTGGGTTGGCTCGCCCCTCGGCGATGAGCCCTAATAACAAGATCACACAATGCCACCGTTGCTGTCTGGGTCTCACCGGTGTAGGATTCTTGGGTGCTGTCTGGCGTTTCGGTGGTTCGTCATTTTCCTCTGGAACTGGGATGTACGCGTTACGGGGACGACCCACGAGCATGTCCTGTAAACAGAAACTCGCAATTCTCGTTAGTCTCATCCTGAAGGTCTGGCTTGATTGACTTAAGTGGGCACCACCTGATCTTGCCCTCTTTTTTAACCGCCGCATACCCCCGTCCCGTGAGCACCAGCCTCCAGCCCCGTTCCCATTCGCCCAGCTCGTTTTTGATTACAACCTGTGGGCCCTCCTCTAGGGCTCGAGTGGCCCAGTGCTTTCGAACAGGACTGTCTGCCTCATCTCCTCTAGGGAACTGATTCAGTGCCAGCAAAGCTGTTGCCAGTATACGCGCTTGGTCTCCTGGGGGAACGGAATTGGTAAAGCCCTCTGCCTTTGCCAATACTTCTAGCTTAGCTTTCAGGGTCTGGTTTGCTCGCTCAACTATGGCCTGCCCGGTGCTGTTATACGGGATACCTTGTAGTAAGGTGATGCCCCATTTCGAGGCGAATTCTTGCACTGGTTTGGAAATGAAATTGGTACCGTTGTCAGTTTTGATTTGCTTGGGGATACCAAGCCATGCCATAGCTGTCAGCCAGTGCTGCATCGTGGCCTTAGAGTTAGCTTTGGGGTGCTGTGTGGCTACGATCGCTCTGCTGTAAGTGTCCACCGTCACTGCAAGCCATGCTCGGGGCTTTAGCAGTTGGCATAAGGTGAAGTCCGACTGCCAGATTTCCGAGGCCTTGAGACCTCTTGGGTTGACCCCACTGGTCCACAGGGGCGACTTCTGGCAGTGAGGGCAAGTGGCCACTACATGTTTCGCGTCCACGGTCGAGATCCCGCATCTCTTCGCCAGAGCTCTGGCTCCGATGTGGAGCGACTCGTGCAGCTGCCGAGCTTCCTGCAGCGTCCACACTCCCTTTGCTGCGGCGTCCGCTTTGTCGTTGCCGGTCTGGAAGAAGCCTTTGACTGGGTTGTGGCTGTTGACGTGAATGACAGACACGGTGCCCCGTCGTGAGGAGAGTGCCTCCTCCAGCATTGAGGCCGCTGCTGACGTTGACACGCCTGGTCCTGACATGGCCAGGCAAAGCCTTGCCACAAATATAGAGTCCGTTACGATGTTGAGGTGTTCGTCTCGGAACAGTCCGCATGCCAAGACCACTGCTGCTGCCTCCAGTTGTTGCACTGACAGTGTGGGATCACTTGTTTTGACGCAATGCCATTGCTCTCCTGCCTGCCACACTGCTGCTGCAGTAGAAGTCGTGGAGGAAGCGTCTGTGAAGACCGTCGGTCCCGGCTGCGGTCAGTCCATGACCTTTGGTGGCATGTCTATATCGACGATGGTCAGCAGCTGAGTCCAAGGTGGCCTGGTGGCGTAGGAGATTTCTCCCCTGAAGCCGGTGAGAGCAAGGGCCAGGTGCTCCGATATCGCGGTCAACTCTGTGGTTGGCCGCTTGCGAAAGGGGAGGTGGATTCTTGCCGGCTCGGTTCCCAGGTGTCTCAGGGTGAGTCTCCTGCCTTTCATGATGAGGTTGGCGACGCATTCAACTCCCGGGGAAAACGCTCGAGTCAGTCTTCCGAGGACCACCCATTGGATTGGCCGAGACTTTTTGGAAGGTCCTTGGGCTAGTGCTCCCACTCCTCCCTCCTGTGTGAAGTGGACGTATAGATCGAGTGGTGCATCTGGGTCCCACCTGGCAAGCGTGCCAGTAGACATCTGGTGCATGATGAAGTCGAGGGAGCTCGCTGCTTGTGGCGTCAGCTCCTTGGGGTCCCAGGGGTGCTTTCCTTTCAGGAGGTCATACAGGGGTTCCATGACGTCGGGAGGAATCAGGATGATGTTGCGCAGCCACTGCAGAGAACCCACAAGGCGCTGCATGTCATGGAGCGTCTTGATGTCTCGGCGGACCTTCACCTTGGGAGGTGTCACGTAGGAGTCCGTGATCCCCACTCCCAGGAAGGTCACGCAGGGTCCTCTCTTGATCTTCGTGTTCGCGATCTCAAAGCCATTGGTCTGGAGAGTTTCTGTGATTGCGGTCACCAGGTGATCCACTTGGCTTGCCGATGGTGCAGCGACGAGGATGTCGTCCATGTATTGAATGATGGTCGCAGCGGGGTAGGATTGTCGAACTGGCGTCAGTGCTCTGTCCACGGTGATCTGGCATATGGTCGGGCTGTCCACGAGACCTTGCGGCAGCACCTTCCATTGGAAGCGGAGGTTAGGTCGCTCGCCGTTTGGGAACACGATGGAAAAGGCGAACCGTTCCTTGTCCTCAGCGTGCAGGGGTATTGAAAAGAAGCAGTCCTTGATGTCCAGCACTGCGCATGGCTGCCCTTTGGGGCTGGCTGAGTTCGTGGGCAGCAGTGTCTGAACTGGACCCATGGGTTGGATTGTCCTGTTCACCTCCCTCAGGTCGTGGATGAGGCGATGACCCTCTCCGGACCTTTTGGGGATTACAAATACAGGGGTGTTCCACGGGCTGGTGGAGGGTTCTATGTGACCCTTCTGCAGCTCGCGGCTGACCAGTTCCAGCAAGGCTGCCATTCGAGGCTTTGACGGGGCCACTGCTTGACCCATATGGGGTCTGACGATTTCCAGGTCAGTCTGATTGGCAGCGGTGGGTGTACGGCAGTGGCCCTCAGGATAAATTTGTAATTCTGACTCCTAACATAGCGAGGACATCCCTTCCTATCAAGGGTGGAGAGCTTTGTAGAATGTAAGGGTAGATTGCCACTGTCTGTTCCGGTCCCTTTTTCGTATGGAGTGTTATGGCCACCAGCTGGGTGCTTTTCCACGCCCCGGATGGCCCTCCCACTCCGTTCACTGGGGGGACCTCTTTGCACTGCCAATGCTGGGGCCAAAGCGCTTGGGGAAAAACTGAGCAGTCTGATCCTGTGTCCGCCCAGAACTGAAGCCCTATGACGTGGGGAACCTGACTGCCATAAAGGCGGCATGTCCCCCACATCTTCAGGGGTTCCTTCCCTATTTTCATGGCCAAGGCCACCCAGGGGTCTCGCTCTGGGGTGTCCCCTGCTGGCCCTGTGGCACAGGCGTGGCTTGTGGCAGTGGTGGACACGACGGTGCCACTGGCGGCGCTGCCAAGTTCTGCCATTGTGTCGCTGGTGGGGCTGGGAGGCTGGCTGCCTCCTGTGGGGGCATGGGGTATGAGAGCCCCCCTCCCCACTGGGGGTTGACATAAATGAGCCGCTTTGCATTCGCAGTGGGAGGAGGCTGAGTGCGGCCAGTGCGCCCCCTCCCTTTCCCGTTTCCCTGAGGCCGGGACCTGCAGTCCTTAGCGAAGTGCCCCTTTTTCCCACAGCTCCAGCAGGGCCCTCTCGGGCGTGCTTGAGATGGGGGCACCGCCGCGGACTGCTGTTCCGGCTGAGGACAGCTCACTGCAATGTGGCCTGCCTGACCGCACTTGAAGCACGCCATGGCGCTGGTTAGGGTGCGAACAGCTGCCTGGACGGGTGTTAGGTGTTCCTCTCTTACGACGTGTCTGATCATATCGGCTAGGCTGGCCCCGGCTGGCAGGGAGCGCAGGATGTCTTTGGTGACGGAGTTACATTGCTGACGCAAGCAGTCTGCCACCACGGGACCCTTTGCCTCTGCAGGCAGGGTGGAGGAGTCTACTGCCGCCTGCAGGTGGTCTACGAACTGCGTGAAGCTTTCGCTCTCTGCCTGCCTTATAGTGGACCACGGTGACGGCTTGGCCACGACCAGAGAGGCAGCCCGAATAGCCTCCCTAGCAGCCCGAGTGGTGGCCCTGACTTCCTCAGCCCGCATCTGCGTGGCTTGTTGCTGAGGTATAACCATCTCGTCATGTTTCCCCGGCAGCCTAGATAGGCTCGAGCCATGCAGTGGCTGCCCCGCCCCAGAAACCTGGGCTAGAGCTCTTGTACAATTATCTTCCCATTCCTGCTTAAACACGATCATTCCCGCACCACCGAGTATCATGCGGCTTATTTGTTTGATATCAAAGGGGAGCAAGTCGTCATTGCCAGAGAGGCCGTCCACGAGGGTGGAGACCATAGCCGAGTTGATCCCTTTCTCTGAGATCGCTTTGACAATTGCCTGTATGTCTTTGGGGTTTACTGGATTATATATCCTTTGTTGATTCCCCTCTGGTCCGGTGATCCTCACCGGGAAAGCTTTGACTGCCCCTGAAGGAGCCCACTCTGCACAGGCTATCTTTATCCTTGCCCAGTCAGTAAACTGGGCTGGTTCGCATTGTGATTGCCTTTCGATGTGGCTTAAGGCTTTATTAGTTTTTGTTTTAAACCGCGTCAGCTCTGCTTTTTCCGTTTCTGAGTCCCCGTCGGCATCCGTCAGCTCTTCCGAGCTGTCGGAGCTGGCAGAGCTGGTCTCAGAGCCGGAAGTCTAATGCCAGCACATTTCTGGGTCCCGGTGCCTTTATGTGCAGCTCCGGCCCCGCCCCTCCCCCTCCCTTCGGGGGTGGTGCCGTTCCCACCCCCTGGGCTTGCCCTGCCGCCCGCAGGGGGAGGTCTCTCCCTTAGGTGGTATCGGCGCTGAGCGCGGGTCCCGATTGGGCATGCGCTCTCCGCCACACCCCTCCTCCTCCTTTCCTCGCGGATGCGCACTAGCAAGAATCTGGGTTTTCGTATTCTTCCCGCCGAGAGTTTCCGCGCCCCGCCCATCCCTTTGGTCGTCAGCGCCATGTTCGGATGGGTATGGCGGCGGCGCTGCCCGCGCCTCCGCGTCTCTGGCTTCCCTGGCCAGTTCCTCCCAAAAGGACTGCGCGCGCTGACGCGCCCCCGGCGCCGAGTCGCCGATCCGCGGTGAAGGGACGGATGGGGGGTTCGCTGGTTTTTCGGGAGGTCCTGTGGGTCTTTCGGGAAGTCCCGCGGGGGGGGTTGGGCTCAGGCTTGGGGAGGAGGGGGACGCGCCCGATCCCTCTGGGTCCCCGCTCCCGGGTACCTCGCTATCGGTTGGTCACTGTTGCTGGCGTCACCGCCATGGCAGCCACTCCTATTGGCCGGCAGGCCGTGGATCCTCTCGCCCCACCCCTCCATAAAATACTACCCCGTCGGCACCCAGGCACCATTTTCTCCCATGCGAGTGCCGGGAGCGGTTGCATCTTTCCATCAAACCGTGCCACGTGACCAATAAACCGTTCCTGCCAAGCACGGAGTAAATGGACAAATTCCTTACCTCTTTACTGGATCTGTAGCACACGGTAACAGAGGCTGGCCAGCCCATGCACCCGAGACACGGAGCCGTGTCCGGGAACCCACGGCAGAAAACCCCGGCAGCACGTGGAAGCTATGCCACAGCTGGGCTCCCAAGGGCTGTGTGCAGCCAGGGAGAGCAAAATCTAACGCCGCACAGCAGTATGAATTTTAACAAAGACAAATGCTGGATTCTGCACCTGGGATGAGGCAACCTTGGACGTACAGACAGATTGGACAATGGGATGCTGAAAAGAAGGGCCATGGAAAACCACCTGGGGATCCTGGTTGACCGGAAGTTGAATGTGAGTCAGCAGTCCTCTGGCAGCCAGGTGGGCCAGGAGTGTTCTGTGGTGTATCAGGGCACAGCATTGCCAAATGGGCAAGGTGGGGGATTGTCCCAGTCTGCTGTGCACTGGGGCAGCCTCACCTCAAGTCCTGTGTACACCTTTGGTGACTGCAATATAAGAAAGATATAAAGGTATTAGAGACCGTCCAAACGAGTGCAGTGAAGATGGTGAAGGGCCTTGAGGGGAAGTTGTATGAGGAGTGGCCAAGGTCACTTGGTGTGTTCAGCCTGAAAAACAGGATACTGAGGAGAAACCTTGTTGGTATTTATAACTTCTTCACAAGGGGATATGCAGGGGCAGGCACTGACCTCTTCTCTCTGGTTCCCAGTGGCAGGACCTAAGGGAATGGCCTGAAGTTGTGTAAGGGGAGATTTAGTTTAGATATTAGGAAAAGGTTATCTACCCAGAGGGTGGTTGGGCACTGGAACAGGCTCCCCAGGGAACTGGTCCTAGCACCAAGCCTGATAAGAGTTAAAGAAGCATTTAGACAATACTTGTGGGCACATGGTGTGACTCTTGGAATGATGCTGTGCAGGAAGTTGGACTCTAAGATCCTTGTGGGTCCCTTCCAGCTCTGCTTATTCTCTGATTCTGTGATTCTCTTATGTTCTGTGAATATGAGATTTAATGCTTTTTTAATTTATATGTTTTAGCAAAATTTGTTTCCTCAGAAATATTTTGCTTTTATATAATGCATGATTTTAGGTAATTCTGTATTGTAAACACAGGCGAACCCGGTGGGAAGAAATGATGATGTCCAACTCCATTTCAGAAGGCTGAATGATTTCTTTATTATTACTATGCTAAAATACATTAATATACTATTTAAAGGAAATACTAAAACTACAAACCTACTTGTTCTAACTACCATATCTCACTGACTCACAACTGGTGACCCTCTTCTCAAGAGTCTAGACACAGGTGGATCTGATTGGCCAACAGGCTCAAACAGTCTTCACCAGAATCCAATCAAGCAATCACCCCAGGTAAAAAATTCTCCAAACACATTCCACATGAGAAAAACAAGGAGCAGAAATAGAAATTATTTTCTCTTTCTTTCCTCTGTGCTGCTCTATGAAAAATTCCTGAGAGAGAAAGAAATGTGCTTGCCACAATTCTATACATTAATCCTTTTAAAGTTCAATTCAATTTTCCCCTCTAAACAAAGTATAAATCCACATGTAGCAAGCCATAATGAGATTCAGTATTTTTTTAAATTCTGATTGTTTGCAATGTAATAATTGATAGACTTTTGGGATGAGCATGATGAGTCATTTTACCTGAGAAGTCTTTTATTTCTGCTGAGGAAAGTGAGTTATCATTCTTCCTATATATTTTTCTTCATTACTATTCTAGCAAAAACCTTTGAGTAAAAGTTGTGTCAACAGAACCACCCTATTATCTCAACAGTCCTCATTGCTTCTCACATGTATTTGAGAAATGAATCCAGAAACTCCTATTTGTTTAAGGCAAATCAATAGCCTTCTTCTTGTGTATAACTTTGTCAACATAAGAAGCTTTGTCTTAGATATAGCTTCATCTACAGCTGCTGTTCACTCCTTTCCCTTTAGTCCAGTCCCTTCTCAGATTTGTATTTTTTACATTCTGATTTTTACAAAAAGGAGCAAGGTATGTTTCCATTGTGACATTCTGATGGTCCATCACATGATTCCAGAGAGGCACTGCATGCTTTAGAAGAAAGAAAAAACAGCAATCTGATGAAAGTCATCTGTCTGTATGCTCTGGCAAACTGTTACACTACTCCAGATGATAGTGGCTGTTGTCCTTGCCTTTTGTTTAACTAAATGTTTAGCACTTCATCATGAACTTAAAACTCTTTGAAAGAAATTAAGTTCTCAGAAGAGAAAACTAATTACCAAGCTATTGGCAAGATTTCCATCTTCCCTGAGTCCAATTTCAAATCCTGAAACAAAATATTCTTTTTATCAAATGAAAACAATATTTTTTCAAATACAATGTTTAAGCCACCCATGGAATATACAGAAGAACCCCTCTAAGTAAACACAGAAGAACCCCTCTAAGTAAACTCAGAAAAACCCTTCTTTAGTCTTCTGTTGTTTGGCATATTTAATTTTCACTGGGAAGGACTATCATCTTTAGGTATCTCATTCTTGCCCTTCGTTGTGGCAGAATTTAAAGTGTTTAAATCTTTTCATTTCTTGCTCAGACCTAAAGAAATCTTAATGGAACTGGGACTTCTTTATTATTGAGAATCAGATTTCCCTTGTTTGCTTGAGAAATACAGGAGGATGAACCTATGTATTTTTAGCAACAATTTCTCTGTCATTCTCCCATATACTAAAATGAATTTTCCAGTGACTAGAGGGATTATAGCCATCTTCCTCCCAAATCACTGAGTTCAGCATATACTCCATGATTCACTATGGCATGGAGAGCTGGCTTCTCACTCTCTCACCATCAGTGATGAGATAAAGCAATGCATGTTTTCCCAAAAAGTCAATTGAGAACACTGAAAATAATGGTAGGACAAGCCTGGCAGAGGTTAGTATTTCCACAGACAGGCTGAACTCCAAAGTCATATAGTTTATGCATCCTAGAAATTTGAAGGTGGTGACAAAAGAGATTGTCTGTTCACTACAAAATAAAGATTTTTTTAAGAGCTTCTCTAGAAATAAGTAGAAGCATTATAAAACTAGAGAGAAATGAACATAAATATATTGTTTAAATAAGAGATTAGTGAGGAGACAAGAAACTATTGAAATCTGAATTATAGACATGCTTTGAATGACAGAAATAAGCTTCTAATGAGAAATAAATAATTTTGAAATAAACCAAAATAAATATTGTTAGTCTAGTTGTCTCCAGCAATCCTTTCAGATGGGAAATAAAGAGGCCTATGGAATTGTGTTACGGTGGATTAGATAAATGACCACTGGTCTCAGGATCAGGGTCATCTTGGTGAGGCATAAAATAATAAATTTACTGAATAACAGCCTTATCTCTCACTCTGTCTTCCAAATGTCATCATATTTCTTGAAGATTATATTGACTTTCCTGTGGTTTCTACATCTCAGTGGGTGTTACACTAATGTGCACACTGGACAATAAGACCTTATTTTGCAGACCAGCTTCCACAAACAATATTTTCATTGCAGAATTACTGAATGCTCACAGAATCTTTTGGATATTAAGCCATAGTGCACTCAGTTATTTGACTAATAAGTAGCTTAACATTATGAAGGAAAATTAGAAAGGAAAATAGTGAAGTTTGAAAACATCAAAACTTAAATAGGCTTAAATTTTTTTAATTTAAAAATTAAATAGAGCTCCTGTTAACTCACCCAGTAAGAGTGGTTTCCATAACCACAGTGAAAGTGGGAGCTCCCTGATGTACAGAGGATACAGTATAATAAAAACTTAATGCTACTCTGGAAATTCTTACTTTAAGCTTAATTTAAGCTGACCTATATTGCATTTATTTTAGTGGGAAGGGTTTTTTGCCCCCTTTGTATTAATATTTTCTGTATTTATTGTGGACTTAATTAATAGTCTAGGGAAAGTTATGAGGCTATGATATCTAAAACAAAGAGTCCTATTTAGGTAGTTATAGTCCCTTTCTCAGAAGGATAGTTAGAGCAAGCTTAGTTTAGGCTTAAGTTCATATTTATTCAACAACGTACATAGTGAGTCTTAAGTCACTAAGTGTTTAGAGTTGAGCATTGCTTTAATCTTTTGAAGAATGAGTGCCTAGACATGAACTATAAACTCTGTGTTTAGAAAGGTTAGGAAATTAATGTGAAAGGCATATTCTCTTCTCCTTAACCCACCTTGGTTTAGCAATACATCGGAAAATGCCTTATTTTCAGGATGATTTTAGTGTATGGCATTGAAAGTAAAATGAATGGAGTATGAAATATTTAATTCAAAATTTATTGTCTTGATGAGGTATCGAATGCTTGATATTTCAAAGAAATGTTATTGTCAATGTAATTATCTGGGTGGCACAATGTTTAAAATGTGAGTATTTTATCCTTGTCTATTAATTTTGACTTCCCAGAAGAGAAGAGATATGTTTATGCCTCCTAGAAGAAACGTCTGGGGCTATTTTTTCAGTCAAAACCTTTTACATTGTCCTCTAAGATGTTGCCTGAAAATTGACACAAAGAAAACACTACTAGGTGTAACTGTTTTTTTGCTTAACTTAATGACTTTATTGCCTCTCCTTTGTGTCAGGAACTTTGGAATAAACTCTCATAACAAGCATATCTGGGCACTGGAAACATTTTTCATATTTTCTGTTCCCGTAATTCAATCCCTCTTGTGTTCCAGCAGTCACACAAACTGTGTTGGGCAAGATATTGAGTCAGTCATGTTTAGCATAATCACTGATCATGTTCTGTGCAAGGGACACTCTGGCTGGGTGTTACATGTACTTTTAATTCAGCCAAAAGTCTATAGTCTGGCAAATTTTTTTTCACTGCTGTTTGGCAGCTTAAAATGATGGACATAAGAATGTGAGCATTTGTAAGAGAAAAGGTTTATCCAACCCAGCATCATGTCTCCAATGACAGCTGTCAGCCTAGGAAAGAGAACTTTACATATGTGTACAGTGGTACTCTATATTATTGTCCCAGCTTCCAAACATTCTGTGACTGAGGATTTCTGAAGTTTGCTCTTTTGGCCATGCAAACCTCTAGATTCCACAAATTGTTTTGTCAAAAAACTTCTAAAGATCTGTACACTGTGTAAAGAAGCACTTGCTTCTTGAATTTGGCCCTTCCTGGCTTTTATGATGTTCCTGGAGTGCTGGAGAACATAGTTGCTTTGGGGTGAAATCAGAAATGCTAGACAAAAATGGAAATCTAGAGAAAAATGGTTTGTATTTCATCAGTCTTACTGCCCAAATCTAATTAAACTATGTCTTCTATCTTCATAGGGTTTTATGTGTGCATCATCATATGAAGGATTACTTATGATAAATACTGCATCAGTCTTGCACTTGGAAAAAAAGAAGAACATTAAATAACTCAACTGCTATGTTGTAAACATGATTCTTTGTTGACATATGTCAATAGATCTTTCCATGCACATTTTTGGTCTATTTCCCTGGACACTTGGATATTTTAAAATCTAAGCAGTCTGAAAAAATGTCACACTAAGTATTTTATGAATGTAGTCATATTTAAGCATATGCTATAGCTATTCTTAATCCCCTGTACAGGATTCTTCAGAATCAAGGCCTTCCACATCTGTCAAAAAGTTAATTAAACAAAGTCTTACATTCCCACTGATTTCAGAGCTGATGGCACTTGTACTTCTGAGAGGTTTTTGGAGAAGGCCCTTCATGTTTGGGAGATTCAATGCAGAACAACTCAACAGTCACCAATAGAACTAAATCAGTCTTGGTATGTTTTTGTTGCAGAAAAGAAATTGCATTCTTTTCGCAGCCTTCCATTTTCTGTTGTGAAATGTAAACAATTAACTCAAGTTAAAAACATTCACTTTTGATTCTGGCACATCTTCAGTCCCCATTTTTTCCCTCCTACACTGTGTCTCTCTTTTATGCTCTATGGCATAGTTTACATCTTCCCATTTAAAAACTTTGCAGAGCACTGACTTAATATTACAATACTTGCAAAAATGCCTTAAAAGGTGATAGCAAATCACATGGTTGTTTTTCCCCCCCATTAAATAATGACTGCTCTTCTTCTTAGAGTTTTTACAGAATAAAATAGCAACTGAAAAGTATACTACCTCAGCTGGATATAGGTAGCAGTAAAGAAACAGATACATTCACTAATCAAAAAATATTCAAGACAGTTGTTATTGCTACACAAAGTACTCTCTGAAGATGTTTTACTGGCATACTTGTTTGGTTCCTGTCTACATGAAATGAATTTAAGTTGCTCCATAAGATTATAGTAATTTTGATTCACTGATTTGAGATTTCCCAGCCAATGCACCAATTGATGTGGTCGGCTCAGTGCTGGCTAAACACCAGTGCACCCACTAGAATATACTTCCTCATTTCCTGCTGTGAGATAGGATTAGGAAGAGGCAAAGCAGGCTCAAAACTTTAAAAGGGTATAAAGAAAAGTTTATTAACAGTAACTAAAAGAAAGAATAATAAGAATCAAAACAAAACCTTTAGAACACTTCTCCTGTCCCCTACAACCTTTTCTTTCCCACTAACAACATATAGAAACAATTCCGTTTACCACCTCTAGAATAGTCTTTCTCCAGTTCACTTAGGGAGAGGAGTTTCCTTTGCCATGCCATGGAGACTTCTCCACATGAAGTAGTTAAATCGTGGCTTTTAATGTCCACAAATAGCAGCCACCCAGGAATCTGCAATCATGAAGTCCCTCCCATCTTTTGTCACAGTTTCGGATACAGACCAGTGAAAAGACACACTGAGTTCATGCAGCAACAGGTCACTTTATTGTGATCTTAACTCCTTATATACCTAAGGAGCCCATGAGGTTAGTCCTCATTGGCTGAGCCAGTTACTTCCTGGTCAACTAGCCAATAGGAGCCAGAGTCCCCAATGGCCTGGGCCTGCTCTTGCTGGTTGAATTATATAAGTAAGGTAATTATGTAATTGATCACATATTTCCATTATAAATTTGTAATTATTTATACTTTGAGGCCTACAGCTGGCCTGTAGGCCACCACAGTTCCCCCTTTTTGTTTTAAAATACAAAAGCAGTGTCTGTCATGCTCTGCAGGGCCCTTGCAGACAAGATGACAAACACAGCCTTGAGTAATAACCTTGACCTAGGCCTTGAATGAGGCCTTTAACTCGGTTCAACAGGCCCAGGGCCCTTTTTAGTTGTTGATGCATCCCATATATTCTTGAATTTGTAACATTCACTCTAGGGAGCTGTCAGGCGGGACCATTAGCAATACAAGTTATCAATATGGCATGCTGAACGCTTATAACCTAAAAGTTACAAACTTACAACTTAACTCAGGCAGAGGAAACAACTCAATGGTTACAAATTTACAACTTAACTCTAAAAATAAGAAAAAGCTCAACCTAAAAACAGGACATTTTCAGAACTATGGGAAAAACAACCAACAAGAAAAACAATCTTAATTCAGGCCTGTTATCTATATTCTTAAATAAATAAAATCTTTAGTCCTCATTTATTTAAATATATAAAATCCTTTTAATAGTGTCACCTGTTTTAGGGTATACACAGCACTAGGTGTTCCCCCTTTTCTGTTTAAAAAATATTTTTTAAAGTGCTATGTAGGGGATACTAGTGGTGTAACACACCCTATAGCTATAAGAATTGTATTTAGTAAGGTATACAACTGCTTCTGAAAGTACTATTTACAAGACTAATTCAAAATTATCAAAGGAAACATCTCGTGTCTAAGTTAGGTTTCACAGGCCACATCTTGGTACATGAGCAAAAATGACATATTTTTGTGTTTGTAATGTCTTCAAAATATTTGATTCTTGAAGTATTTGAGTAGTTACAAGTGAGTTGTCATTCTAAGGGTCCCGTTGATGGCCCAAGGTGTATTTTTCTTTGAAGGATTATGAATAATCATTAAAGTGACAAAGTTAAGTGTTATGTTGCCATTATTTAGAGTTATCACAAAGTGTGTCCAGTTAGAGATAAGGTGATAAAGTCTAGGTAAATATTATCATGAATATTGTTTGAGAATAATGTATGTAAGGCTTTCTTTTACAAGCATACTGAATAGGTTAACTTTTGGTGTTTTCTTAATAACCCTATAAGCTTTAGAACTTTATTTGTACCTTTGGCTGGTTTGTCATAAATTTGCCTAACATCTTTTATCCTTAAATAATATGTCTGCACAATTCTGGATAACTGAGAACAAAACTTAATTTTAAGCTTGGCGCAGGGGGACTCGCCAGGGTCAAAAGGGAAAGTTCTGCACCATACTGGCTCAGCAGGGGCAGAGGCATCTTCTCTGGTGTATATTGAGTTGTTAGCTGGTGTATAATTTAGAGAAAACTCTAGGTCTGGCAGCACTGTGACAACTGGGACAGCAGCACCGCTTCCGTGTATGGTGTCTCTGGGAACTCCTGGAGACGCATTTCTTGGACTCACCCTCATGTTGTGGTGATAGGCAGGTATACCCCCACCCCTTGGAGGCTGGGCAGAAAACGCAGGCATGCCCTGCAGAAGGGGGCTTGAGGGTGTGGTCTTGGACCTGGTCCAATCGGTCTCAGGAGGAAGCAGTTCTGGTGCGCTCAGGGTCTCTCTGTCCTCTGGATCAGCGGCAGTGTGCCCTATTGACAATGTGTGCTGGTCTTGGGTGGTTATGGAGGTTTCTGCCAGAACGGCAGAACAAGGGGCAGTAGCGCGCTGAGTGGGAGGACGGCCAGCTGTTTCATAGGTCTTGGCAGCTGCAGCAGGGCATGGAGGGGCTATAGAGTGACCATTTAACACAGTATGGCCACTTGGGGCGATTCCACTGATGGCCCTATGGATGGGGCGACCCACTGACAAATTCTGGTCCCAGGGGGTGTCAGGGTGCTCCCCAGGTAGGTCACCCTCGCCTGGGGAGGCTCCATGGCTCCACCCATAGGCCTCCCAGCACATTCTACTTTCTGCATCCATCCTTTTCTTTCTCACACCTGGCACAGTATCTGCCCACCCCGCTGCCTCCCTTGGTGCCCTGCTTTCACTGTTCACCTCAGCGGATGGTGCCAGCTGTGATCCCTCTGCCATCCTCACGACCCGCTCACTCTGCAACAGTTTTATCATGTTCATGACGATTCTCCAAGGTTTGATAACAGAAATGGCAGACTCATCTCCTGTAGAGGCAGCTGTGAGGATATGTAGGCCAGCCCACTCCCAAGTTTTTAAATCTAGGGTGGCCCCTTCCGACATGTCCAGTCCGTGGCTCTCACACCACATTATTAGGGCTAATAAAGCCCATTCCTCATATTTTTCAAATCTATTCTTTAGAATGGGCATCCATACCTTCAGGAGGGGGTCCTCTGGTGTTGAAGCCCATGCTCCCATGCTGGTGGTATCTTTCACTTACAAAAAAAAAATAAAAGAAAAAATAAAGGGGGGTCCGGACCAATCACGCCATTCTTTGCAGCTCAAAGGCTGCAGGCAACTTCTCCTGGTTGCCCCATGGCACTGTGAATGCCGCTCTTTGCGGCTTGAAGGCTGTGGGCAACTCCTTCTGGTTGCCCCGTCTGTCTTCCTGCTCTATGAAAATACTGTTATACAAAACGCCTTACAATTCTTTAATCATGGACTTCTTATTTTCCATCATGCGCACTGATTTTTTTGTAGGTGAGCACGTACAGCTTCTGTAAAAGATCAGTTCTAGTCCTTAGATGTAGACTCACTTTCTAGCAGATGCACTGAGCTTTTACCACTTTCCAGGAAAAGATATACTGTTAAATTTTTTCTTTGTCTCTTGGTAATTGTAATCCAACGTATATTGGAAGTCAATGCCACTTCTATGAGGCAATTGCAAGGAATGAACCCAGTGATCTAATAGGTCTTTCACATCTCTAATTACCTTGCTCCTATGAATTATCTTGCTCCTGTGAATTCCATTCAGTCCCATGCTGAGGTCTGCCAGGTAATCTCTAGATGGACTAAATAGCTGTAAGCTATTCTTTTTCTTGAAAACAAGACCTTGAGATATTTAAACTCACAGCACTATATTATTGTTGGGATCTGTGATATTTAAATGCTCCCGAAATTGTAGAAAGTCTCTGTCTTTCGGCCCCGCTTCCAAAGAAGGAGTCGTAATTTCTCTGTGCTGGTTATCAAGGTTGTTTATTTCTTCTTATCTAAAATATTTTCTCTCTGACCTGCAGCAGGACTGTCTTGCAGGACAGCGTGCAGGGCTCTGCCTCTCAGTGGGATGTTACAAACATTATATACTAGAAACTATGTGTGCTATATTTACAATAACGTGCCAATATCTATCGCCCATGTTGAACAGTGTGTCCCCGCCTAAACCAACAGAAAAATGCCAACACCACAGTGAAACCATGGAGGGCATGAAGAAGAAGAAAAAGGACAAGGCACACCCAGTTTCCTTCATCTTGCCTCCTTTGAACCCCTTATCTAGAATCCTAAAATTCTACTTTTGCACCCATGCTGCACTAATTACTACTTATATCAAACACTCAGAGCTTGTAATTCATCCTGTAAGATTGAAAACTCTTTTCCATGGATAGAGATCAGAAACAGTGTCTCTCAGGGCTCTGTACAGGGGGGTTTCTGACCCCCTGACAGGGTCCCAGACTTCCAGGGCAGACAGAGAGGGATGCCCTGGATTCCCACATATTATTATGATGACAATGGGATATTATTTCCACTGGAACAAAAACTAGCACTGAATTGTTTACCCAGTTAGTCAGTGGTATGTTGTCATGATCCATACTGAGGTGCTCCTGCATACTCCATACACCTCAAGTGGAGTATGAATGGATGTGTCATTCTCATTTGTAATTTCAAATGGAAATATCTGTATGTTGGTTGTGAACATTTGGGTTCTTTGATCATGGAGTAACTTTTACAGCACCAGGCCTGCTGGACCCAGATGGGCTCCATCTATCTATCTATCAAGGGCAAAAGGATTCTAGCCCATGAATTAGCAGGACTCACTGACAGAGATTTAAACTAAGTTAGAAGGTGGAAGGTGATGCAACTATGCTCTTCAGAAACAAGCCAAACGGTAGTAAGCCAGAGTCAAGAGTGAAATCAGCAGCCCAGCTGAGGTGCACGTATACTAATGCATGCAGCATGAGTAACAAACAAGAGGAGCTTGGAAGCCATGGTACAGTAAGAAAGCTATCATGTAGTCGCCATCATGGAAATGGTGGTAGGATGACTTGCAGGACTGGAGTGCTGCAATGGATGACTAAATGCTCTTCAGGAGAGACAGGAGAGGGAGAAGAGGTGGAGGTGTGTCTATATTAGGGAGGCTCTTGATGCCATGGAAATTGAGATTAATGATGATAAGGCTGAGTTCCTATGGGTAAGAATCAAGGGGAAGGCCAACAAGACTGACATCCTGGTGGGAGTCTGTCATAGACTGCCCAATCAGGCTGAGGAGGTGGATGACTTATCTTGAAAGCAACTGGAGGATGTTTCAAGATTGCCAGCCCTTGTTATTGTAGGTGACTTTAATCTGCCAGATATCTGCTGGGAACTAAACACAGCAGAGAAGAAGCTGTCTAGGTGGTTCTTAAGAGTGTATGGAAGACATCTTCTTGTTACAGCTGTTGTGTGAGCCTACCAGGGGAAGAACAATGCTAGACCTGTTATTTGCAAACAGAGATGGGCTGGTGGGAGATGTAGTCATTGGAAGTCATCTGGGGCACAGTGACCATGAAATTATAGAGTTTTCAATCTTTGGTGAAACAAGGAGGAGCATCAATAAAGCTTCGACACTGTACTTCTGGAGGGCAGACTTTGACCTGTTTAAGAGATTTATTTTGAGAGTACCTTGGAAGCAGCCCTTAGAACCAAAGGAATCCAGGAAGGATGGGCATGCTTCAAAATAGTAACCTTGAAGGCATAGGAACATGCTTTCCCTATGCGCCGAAAGATGAGCTGATGAGGAAAATTGCAGTGTCGCGCTCTTTCTCCTGGGTCCGGAGCAGTTCTGGTGCCCTTCGGCGCCACCTCCCCCCGGACGCTCGGGTCTGCTGCTTCTCTCCCGTGTGCCACTGCTGCTGGCACGCCAGTCGGGGTCTGCCGGCTTCTGTCGCCCGCACAAGGGTCTGAGGCAAAGAGGGAAAGAATTGTCCAGATCGCCCATGAAGGAAAGCGGGAAGGCTTTATTGTCACGGAGAGCTGCGGTGGGGGTAGTGACCCGCGCTTCCCACTCCATGTGGGGGAAATGGCGCTGGGACCCGGGAGGGAGTGGGATGATATAGGGGATGTGATAGGGAGGGCAGATGCACCGCCACCCAATCGGTGCAGGTGCTGCAGTGATGACGTGGAGACAGTGACCAACCGAAATACCGCAGCGGTGGACACTGAGCTTCGGGTTGAGTCGGATCGTGGGGATGGGGTGGCAGACACGGGATTCCCGGGGCTGGATGGGAGAGTGGTCACAGGAGTGGCAGGGGGGAAAACCCAACGGCAGGCAGCCTGGGGCTAGACACCACAGAGTGGGGGAAGACACAGGGGATGTACAAGGATACGCAGAACTCGGCTAGCTAACACAAATAAGAACCCCTAATCTAAACCCAATCCTAGGATGCAACAATTCCCCGCTTTAAAACATATAAAAAGGACAGTTGCTTTGACTTCGATCTTCATGCAGTGGCCTCTGCTCTCAGCTTCTTCTGCCCCTGGTGTTTTCCTCTGCTACTGCGATGGCTGCCCTTTGCAGATGGAGAGGACCTGCTGCGATGATGCTGGGGGTGGTTCCTCCTGGGGTGTTTGGGGATAGGGGAACTGGGACAACTTTATTACAAACATGGGGACTTGGGACACACACAGGCTGGGGCGGCTGGAAGGTTTTTCTGGGGCTTTGGGGAAAAGCATTTTTTAAGGATATTGTAGGGTCCTTTTTCTTTTTGCATCGCCTGCGGTTTGATGCAACCCCCCGATTGGTGGGGACATCTGCCACACTCACAGGCACCCTGATGTCTTGAACTACCACCTGCACAATTACTTGATAAATCACAGCTCCCCTTAAGGTGCTGTGGCCTGCCTTATTTTTATCTTCACACGAGGCATATGCGCGTTGTTTTTTCAGTTTTTTGGGGGAATGGGGTCTCCCTCCCCCCTCTCCCCCCTCCCACTGTCCCTGGGGGTGCCCTCCCCAAAAATGGGCATTGGATAACAAAATGTCCCTTCTGATCGCAGTGGAAGCATTGGCGTCTTGATGGAGGCTTCTTCGGGCCAGCGTTCTTTGGAGGCACAGCATCCAAGGCAACCATGTGGCTTCTGGGCCTTTTAGGGATCTCAGGCTGTGTGTCAGTGTTCATGGATGCTGCTTCTGGGACAAACTTGTCCTGGACTTCCAATCCCTCCACATGCCTCTCAGCTGCCAGCTCGACCCGTTCCACAGAATCTGGAAAATACTCAGAAACCTGCCTTGGCTTCCCCCTCTCCCTGCTTCCCTCCCTCCCGGGTCTCCAGGAACCATGGGAATGCAGAGTCGGGGGCTCTTGCTCCCCCCTCCCTCCTCTTCCCTCCCTCCCAGGTCTCCGGGAACCATGGGAATGTGGAGGCAGGGGCTCCAATTCCACCCCCCCAATCCTTTTCCCTCCCGCCCCGATGTCTGGGGCCCATGGGAACTTGGAGGTAGGGGTTCCTGTCCCCCCACCCTCCTCTTCTCTCCCACCCAGGTCTCTGGGACCGATGGGAAGATGGGAGTAGGATTCCCCGCTCCTCCCTCCCCCCTCTTCCCTCACACCTGGATCTCTGGGACCAATGGGAAGATGAGGACAGGGTGCGGGGAACAGGATGGGGGCTGCCTCCCTCAGGCAGCAGGGTGGAGATGGCAGAGGTCTCCCCAGTGGGGAAGGGCGGGGTCGATGACTCAACAGGGAGGACATGCAAAGGACTGGAGGGAAAGCCTACTTGAGGGGGAACAATGGGTGAGGGAGTAACCTGACCTCCTGAGGGGGTGATGCCCACGCCCACAGGAAGGCAGGTGGGGGCTGGGTCAAAGGCAGGGATACAAGGAACAAAGGGCAGAAAGGGGTTGTGGGAAGAAGAGACCCTGCCATGTGGCTGCCCTCCATCTTGGGAAGACAGAGATCGAGCACATAGCCTCGGCCTCCTCAGGGAGACAAAGGAAGGTGTTCAAAGAAGCAGAGCAGCATGAGGCAGCTCTAGAGCCGGGATTTTCAGCAGGGGAAAAGGGATTGGAAAAGGGGTTTAGGGTCGTTGCCTCAGTGAAGTGGCCAATTTCGCTACAGTGGGGTGCCGGGGAAGCTTGGGGGAACCAGGAGCACGGTCCATGTTTGTGGAGCCGCCCTGCGCCTTCGAGTGGCGGAGGACTCCCCCCTGCCGACCTGGGTTAGGGGAAGAAGGGGTAGGAAAGGAAGATGGGGAAACACGTTCAGGGGAAACAACATTTTTGTACAATGTCTCTTTTCCCTCCCTGCTCGCTTCTCGTGTGGATTCCGCTTTTACCACTTCCGAAATCCGCAAATGGAGTGTGGCAAAGGAATCTTTTACGGAGGGATCCTTGTGCTCGATCCCCTCCGCCAATTTTGCTCACACCTGCTCCCAGAACTCTTTTTTTGTGAGCATCCCCTGTGGTTACGCGTGGGAAGGAAAAGTACAGCCACCGTACAAACTGTTTAACCAAACTTTTGGGATAGGGGCCCTTCACCAATAGAGTTCCCTTAAGTAGGGTATAAAATTCCTTCTGGTTGGCAGATAGCATGCTACTTCTATCCACACAACCTCACCCCTGGTGCAGAAAAAGCGGAAAAAAACCAAAAAACGCGGAAGACGCGGGGGTCGCTGCTCACGCTGCACGCTTGTGTGTTCCATACCCTCAGAAGCATGGCAAAGCCCACCCAAGTGCAGGAGAGTATAGCCCAGGTAGCCCCCCAATGCCAAGTACTCACCAAACCAGGATCTCTGCAAACAAAAAGCTGCCGCCAGGGCCCTTGGTTCCAGGAAGCTTCTCTTCTTTGGCTCTTCGTGGCCATGAAGAGTTTCACTTCCCCTCCCACACGGGGGGCACTGCGTGCCTCCCTGTGGGTGATGGAGAGTTCACTGACCTACTTTAGGGAGTCTTCACTCCCGTTTTTCAGTCGAACACAAAGCACAGTTCCAGTGCAGCTCTGTGCCTGCGCGGCGGCGCTCCGCGCGGACCGCACATGCTCGGCTCGGCGGCAGCGCCTGTTGATCGGCGGCGCAGCTGCACGCCAGCAGCGACGGCTCTCCGCACAGCTCCTGGTGCTTCGGGGTGAGTCTCCACCTGCGCGGGGCGACTCCAGTGGCTCTGGCCCCACTGTTTGGCGTCACTTGCGGCGTCGTGCTCTTTCTCTAGGGTCCGGAGCAGCTCCCGTGCCCTTCGGTGCTGCCTCCCCCTGGATGCTCGGGTCCGCCGCTTCTCTCCCGCGTGCTGCTGCTGCTGGCATGCCAGTCGGGGTCTGCTGGGTTCTGCCGCCCACACAAGGGTCTAAGGCAAAGAGGGAAGGAATTGTCCAGATCACCCATGAAGGAAAGCGGGAAGGCTTTATGGTCACGGAGAGCTGCGGTGGGGGGTAGCGACCCGCGCTTCCCACTCCATGTGGGGAAAGTGGCGCTGGGACCCGGGAGGGAGCGGGATGATATAGGGGATGTGATAGGGAGGGCAGATGCACCGCCACCCAATTGGTGCAGGTGCTGCAGTGATGACGTAGAGACAGTGACCAACTGAAATACTGCAGGGGTGGACATTGAGCTTCAGGTTGAGTCGGATCGTGGGGATGGGGCGGCGGACATGGGATTCCCAGGGCTGGATGGGAGAGTGGTCACAGGAGTGGCAGGGGGGAAATCCCAATGGCAGGCAGCCTGGGGCTAGACACCGCGGTGTGGGGGAAGACACGGGGGATGTACAAAGATACATAGAACTCGGCTAGCTAACACAAATAAGAACCCCTAATCTAAACCAAATCTCAGGATGCAACAGAAAATGGACAGCCTGGATAAACAAGGAGCTTTTGAAGGACCTAAGAAAAACAAGAGGGTGCATCACCTCTGGGAGGAGGGTCAGATTTCTCAGGAAATGTTTAAGGAAGTTGCTAGGTCATGTAGGAAAAAAATTAGAGAGGCAAAAGCCCAGTTAGAACTCAATCTGACCTCTTCCATGAAGAAAAATAAAAATTATTTTTTATAAATACATTAATGGCAAAAGGAAGGACAAGGACCACTTCTGTTCTTTATAAGATGCGGGAGGGAATTTAGTAACTAAAGATGAGGAAAAGGCAGAGGTACTGAACATCTTCTTTACCTTAATTTTCAACAGAAAGACAGGTTATCCTCAGGGCAACTGGCCTCCTGGGTTGGGAGGTGGTGTCAGGGAGCAGAATAGTCCTCCTGTTATGCAGGAGGAGTCAGTCAGAGCCTGCTGAGCCACTTAGATGCTCAGAATTCTATGGGACCAGATGGAATCCATCCTAATGTGATGAGGGAGCTGGCAGATGAGCTTGTGAAGCTGCTCTCTATCATTTAACATTAGTCCTGCCTCACTGGGGAGGTCCCAGTGAAATGATTGAAAGCTGGCCAACATGATGCCCATCCACAAGAAGGGCCAGAAGGAGGTTTCAGGAAACTACAGGCCTGTCAGCCTGACCTCAGTGCCTGGCTAGATTATGGAACAGATTGAGTGCCATCACACAGCATCTACAGGATGGCCAGGGTATCAGACCCAGCCATCATGGTTTTAGGAGGGGTAGGTCATGCTGACCAACCTGAGCTCCTTTTATGACCAGGTGACCGCCTGTGGATGCAGGTAAGGCTGTGGATGTTGTGATTTGGACTTCAGCAAGGCCTTTGACACTGTCTCCCACAGCATACTCCTGGAAAAGCTGGCAGCCCACAGCTTAGACAGGTGCCCTTCATTGGGTTAAGAACTGGCTGGATGGCCAGGTCCAGAGAATGGTGGTGAACATTGCTGTATCCAGCTGGCAGCCAGTCACCAGTGGGGGCCCCCAGGGGTTGGTACTGGGGCCAGTCCTGTTTACTATCTTCACTGGTGATCTGGATGAGGGGATTGAGTCCACCATCAGTAAATTTGCAGATGAGACCAAGCTGGGAGCCATGTGCCAATCTGTTGGAGGGTAGGAGGGCTCTACAAAGGGACCTGGGTAGGCTGGATAGATGGGCCAAGTCCAACAACATGAAACACAGAATCACAGAATGAATGAGGTTACAAAAGACCTTTGAGATCATCAAGTCCAACCTATGACTTAACCTAACATCTCCTCATAAACTAAACCATGGCACTGAGTGCCACATCCAGTATTTTTTAAAAATATGTCCAGGGACAGCTTAACACTGGTTACATAGTGACTGCACAAGGTTTTAGTGAAGATAAATTAGGACATGCCAACAAATTTGTTCTACAAAAAGTTCCTTACTTTGTCAAGAAGGTTAGCTTTTGAGAAACAAACTTGTATTATGTATTGAATCTGGGTTGCACAGTTTATATGCCTCCTTGTGCAGGGAGCTCTTGTTCTTGGGGAAAATAGTCTTCTGTTGATGCTTGGTCAAGGTGGCACACCTTTCTTATGCATCAGCTAACTGAATGCTACTGATTGTAATCAGTAATGAAGTCTAGTTTAAGGACTTCTTGCTCATTGCCAAGTGAGTTGCTTCACAGAACATTCAAAAGAAAAGCAAGAATAAAACCAAGATGGTGAATAAGTACAAAGAGAATTACCAAGACTTTCAACAGAATGTGTTCTGTTTTTCTTGAATGGCAGAAAATACTTCCTGGAATGCTGAACGAACTGCATGATCTCTATAAATTTCTTACTACCATCGAAAAGCAGCAAATGAAAAGCTATATGAAGTATACAGTTGTTTTTGTACCATCTGTATAAAAGGATCCATGTTAAATTATTTGAGAACATCTTAAATGTTTAAGAACTATGTGAACCACTAGGTGGGATTCTCCTTGAAATAAATAAAAAAACCCTTCTCAAATATTCCTGGAGAAGATTCTTGTGCATTCCTTCTAAAGCACAGCTTCTAAAACTAAAACATATTAAATTCAAGCGTAATTCTAACTGCTTTATTAGACTGTTTTGTTGCAGTATCCAAGGAAATGCAAAGATAGAAACTGTACTATTTTGCCATCTAATATCCTGCAATTCATTCAATCCAAACATAAACATTTGTTCTGGACTGATGTCCTAGTGACAGTTACTTGTAGCAGCCAGAGGCCCTGCAAGGCCTCCCTGACAGTCACTTGCCTAAGGTAAGAAATGCCTAGTCACGATGACTGGACCAAAGAAGCCCCTCTTCAACATTTGGACCCTTGTTATCTCTCTGTAAGACCATAGGTCATATTCGCCTTGACCCTTACTATTGGACAATTTCCAACACCTCTGTACCCTATATAAAACCCCATTTCTGTCCAGTTTGGCAGAAGAGCTGTCACTGAAACCCTTCACAAGAGCTGCCAATAAAGACACCACTGTGGAACCTCATACAGCCTTCTCTTCTCTCTATACCTACATGTCTGCTGAGGCACTTAGCAAGCAAAGAGCTGAAATCACTAAAGAGCTGAATTCACCAAAAAGCTGATCTCACTTAAGAGCTGAGCTGCTTGCTAAGATTGCCCACGACTAGGAGATTGCCTGAGGGAGCTGGACAGGTTGTGCTTATCAGCCCAGTGCTATTCGGGACACCTACGGCAGCCGGGGTCAGATGGACCCTGGGAACCCCAGGCAGTAAGAGTTATTGACTGGTCCAAATAAGACATGTTGGCTAATGGTTCAGAATCAGATTATTTTGTCAGAGTGGCTCTTTGACAGCAGGGAATTGTGGCTAAGCATTAACACCTGTTGCCTACTACTAGCCAATAAATCAATATTGTCCCACCACCAATTTTTTCTATTATTTTTTTCCCTTTCTTTTAACTTGTAGTCTAAAATAGATAGCTAAGCAGTTTGCTTTCATAGGCCAGACTCCAGTACAAAAAAGGCTTGCAAGATGTGGAACTCAGTTCAGCAAAAGCTGGAACTTACAATACAACAAACCAACATTTGTTCTTGTTCTCAAAGATGGGAGACAGTACTGTGTGGAATGATAAGCACCCACTCTCAGGAATGTTAAGGGTACTTAGCCCTTTGCCTTTCAAAAATCCTTAAGGGATTCCATTAGCTAGAGTCCAGTTGCTGTATATTTATATCAGTGTAACAAGCTGGAGTCAATAAGATTCCTGTCCAAAGCCACTGAGGTAATTGTTAGTGTTAACATTGAATTTAATTGGATTTGAACTGATGCCCAAGAGAGGAATACACAGAAATATGCAAATTTTAAATATATTTTCCAGCTGTTCATTTTCATTTTATCCTTTGTTCATATGTCAAAAGTTTAGCCCTTGAACTCTGTATATTTTTAGAAATGGTCTATTATAACTGAATTGGTTGTTTATGGGGTTTTTTTGCACTCATTTTTACTCTGTCTCAGTGGTCCCCATTGTGTCCTTTCCTTGATTTGAGTATTTGGACCAGTGAGGCTGAAAAGGTGACCATGCTTCAGTTTGCTTGTGGTTATCTTTAACTGTGCTCAGTAGGAAGGTAAAAATGTGTTATCTTAAAGCTCATAATTTCTACTCATAGTTTTCCTCAACTTCCATATTCAGTTCTGTATTTTGTAAAGCAGTTTAACTGGCAGGATTGGAAACACTAGTAGATAAGACAAACATTCCTAAGTGCTGTAAATGCAGGCAAACCCAATGGGAAGAAATGATGATGTCCAACTCCATTTCAGAAGGTTGAATGATTTCTTTATTATAACTATGCTAAAATACATTAATATACTATATAAAGGAAGATATTCAAACTACAAACCTACTTGTTCTAGCTATCTCTCTAACTCACTCAACTCGTGACCCTCTGTCGAGAGTCCAGACACAGGTGGATCTGATTGGCCATCAGACTCAAACAATCCTCACTGGAATCCAATCAAGCAATCACCCCAGGTAAACAATTCTCTAAACACATTCCACATGAGAAAAACAAGGAGCAAAAATAGAAACTGTTTTCTCTTTCTTTCTCTCTGTGCACCTTTATGGAAAATCCTGAGAGAGAGAGAAATGTGCTTGCCACACCTAAGGTTTTTGGTCACAATTTAGATGCTAGTAAGGTAGTTTGTAACTAGAATGTTTGTCTAGAGTACTGTTAGATGTTAGTGGCTATTTTTAGACTTAATCCTAAGAATAAAGATAGTAGGATAAATGCCAGCTGGAATGAAAGCAGATCTGAGTTCTACCCTATTTTTTACCTCTTTCAGATCCCCTTAGAGGTTTTTTATGAATTGAGATTTTTTTTTTGTTTTGTTTTGTTTTCTGGATTATGATGCATTATAGTCTGCTGGAGAACTGTTAAAGCTCAGATGTATTCAAATCTGACGTTATATTTTGTATAATCTTTCCTGTAAAACTGGTATGTATTTTGCAAAATTTGTGTTCTTTAGTGGCATTGTAATTCTGCTGCACTACCAACAATTAACAATCCTGTTGCTGGAAAACTGTGATCCTAAATAGTGTCGGTACTGAGCAGGTTATATATCTTAGGGTACCCTTCTGCCATTTTTAAATTCCAGAAATTCTCCTAACAGAGATCAAGACTCTTAAAAGTAGAGCACCCAACATAGTCTTTAAAAAAGATCAAAGCTCTTTTCTATTCACCCTGTTTGTCACCAGAAACAAGTGCAAGGGAGTTTTTCAAAGCATTAATGGATTCAGGAATGAAAATTAAGTATGATACCTTTTCAAATATGTCAGTAATTCAAAGTTCTCTAAAGGCTTGGGGTTGTTAGACCTGGTTTAATTAGTATAAAGATAAAATATAATTGCCAAATTTTCCTGTAGAGCTGTTTCTCTTTTGAGAATACAAAATCTGGAAGTGTTGAGTATCTTGTTTACTGGGGTTCTTTTGAGAGAGTGAAAGAAAAGTTCTGCTTGGGGGGGGGTTCTGTCTCTATTCTGAGATATGGAAGATGCAACAAATAGTGAAAACTCTGTGTCATCTAAAAAAACATGCATCCTTTTACAGATTTTTTTTCACATTTAAGTCTGCATCTAGCAAGAGCTGTATATATCTCATGGCTGTATGAGATACAGTTGGGAATAGGTTTTGAAATCGAGCTGATGGCATTAAGTTGCAAACACCTAACAGCAAACAGCAGACACACCCCTTCTTTCCTTCCTGACTTTTTTTTTTTTTTTTTTTTTTTTTTTTGTGAGTTCTGTTTTGTAGGACTCCTTTCAAGAGTTTCAGAGATTAACTGAATAAAGAATTTTGCAACTTTCATCTTGACATATTCATTCTGGTCTACTAACCTGACTTGGTCTCAGACTTCAAGATTATGTCATTCCACCCAATAAATTTGCTGACATTAAATACCATCTAACATTCAGAGCCGAAGGCAGTACTTGCTTTCCAGACAATCTAGCTGGCCTGCTGTTATTTCCCTCCCTGATCCTATTGAGAACTCTGTGTGAACTTACATAGTATGAAACAAAACAAACAATTTTATGTTTGTTTTAGAGTTTCATCTCTTTGAACTCTCCTTCACTGTGACATTTCAGATTCTTTGGTGCACTGGCTACTGAGTAGCTCCAGCCTATCCTTCTAACGTGTCAGTGAGAGTGATAGGTTTTGTGTGGTACAGCTGCATCAATAATTATATAATGCAATAAAAAACCAGAGGTACACTTTGTATGTAATTACTATAAAACACAGTTTTGGATGTCAAATTTGAGGTCCAAGAGGTTGTTGCTCTCATTCTGTCTCTTAGTTATGAGTAGTCTGTGTCAAGTAATCCAAAGCAGAAAACAGACGGCATTGCCCTCATAGTTCAATCTAATCTCATATTTGCTCTGAAGTTAAGTTTAAAAAAAATAAAGAAGGATAAATTCAAACACTAGTAGATAGGCTACTCACATATTAGATATTTAGAGCAAAATTCTCCTGGCAGAAAACCTGTGATGTATATGAGAGAACTTGCATATTTGCTTTGTTCTGTAGATGCTGGTGACAGGAGTTATCAATCACTGTACTTATTTGGAAGAATGAGCTGCATTTTAGCAACTTTGTTCCAGTTTCCAGGAGTTTCCACCTCATCTATTAAAATATTTGTTGCAATATCAATCCAAAACAATTTATGGGGTAGCAGTAGCATCCTGTAGATTTCTAATAGATGAAGGATTTAAAAACTAAAATTTTTTTAAAGTTTGTAAGAAAATTATAACTGTCAGTCAGTTTCTTCCTGTTTTTTTTTTTTTTTCTGGCAGAAAATGGTGTTTTATCAAAGTCAGTTTCCCAAATAAATCTCAATAACCAACCCCACCACCCAAATTATCAATTTTGCATTGCTGAAATGCTTCTTATGAAAAAAAACATGGAAAAATCAATATTTAATTCTGTTATTAGAAGTTGAAATCTAAAATACAGCCTTTCAAATGCATCTAAAAAGATGTTTGAACTGGTCCAATTATATACATATAAATATTTTTAAGCAGATTTTTTTGGAATGATTTGTAATTCCTTTTGAAAATAAAAGAAAACTACAGATCTTTCCACAGTTGTGGCATTCCTGTTAGCATGCATGTTCATTGAAATGCAGATGATACAGAACTCTAGTATGTGAAACTTCTTTGAGAAACCAAGTGAACTCTCTTTTGATATAGGTTAAATATATCCTAAATTCAAGATAGTTTCAAGAAATATGCAAAGTTCTTCAGACAATACTTTAATAATTCATGGTTTGACTGAGGAATCAAGTAAATCTGATATGTTTAGCAAGGTGTAGTATGTGAAAATTATTAAAACAGAAACATCAAAGTAAAATGCAAATTAAAAGTGTACATGTAGATTTGGTTCAGAAATTACCACTGTAGTCCACTCAAAGCTCAGCCTGCTGAATTATGGACATCTATGCTGTTGTATATTCTGCAGTTGTAGAATCTACAGGACATATTTCACAGCATAATTCAGGGTGCCTATTATACTGTGATATGCTAATCAAAATGCTCTTCAGTGTGAGGAAACTGAGTCTAAAAAAACCCCAAGAACTGAATATTTAGCAGATCTTAAAAGATCAGAGAAAAAAAAAAAGCTGCTATTTTAATCAGGTTCAAAATCTACTTTGGTGTAAGTGTCTTCAATTGATATATATGCTCTTAAAGCAAATTCAGGAAGTTGAATTTGCATTTGACTGTTCTGAGTTCTCTTTTGTGAATTTGTCATGAAGTGCTTAGGTACTGAAAAAGGAGACTCATAGAAAGATTTGATTTGAGTGAGGCAGAAGGAAAAGCTCTCTGGAACACATATGGCCACTATGACTTTCCAAATGTTATCCATTTCACAGTAAGGTCTTCTTGCTTTTTGTGCTCATCCTTGGTAATGTGAAACTTACCTCTTTCATCTTGAAAAATTTACATTTGCTCAGGTTTCAGTTGTTGGATACATGATTATCTCCATTTGTTCCATTTTTGCTAGTTTTAACACATATTAAAAATTAACAAACTTTTTTTAGGCAATTGCTTTATTATGTAGATCCAGATCTAATGCTCAAAGTTGCAGTGTCTGTATTTCAATCTACTTTTCTCTGGGATGTCTATTAAGCTGTGTCCTGGTTTAGGACAAATTAGGGGAAAACACCTCCAAAGGAGCCCCTTATAGGAAACCAAACCCTCCGCAACCTCCCCCCCACCACCGGGTTCGGGAGGAACTCCTTCAGAGGGGAAGTGGAAAAAACTTGTTTATTAAGGCACAACAAAAAAAAACACTCCCCAGCACAAGAGAAATAGCCCAAGATGACCACAGATGTTTTCACCAGTCCAAGGGGGTTGAGCTGTATCTCTCTTCACCGCAGAGGGTACGCAGCTTCTTTCGCAGACCCCGGGGGAGCTCCTGCCCGGAGTAGGTTCGATGTCTTCGGGGGGGGGGGGGGGAGGAAGGGAACAACGGAAACCGGGAAAAAGGAAAAAAAATGGCAAAAAAGCAAGCCAGCGAAAAGCAGAGAAAAAAGAGAGGAAAGCAGAGCCAGCAAAGCATGCAGCCAGCAGCAAGCAAAAGCAGCAAGCAAGCTAAGCGGCAAGCCAGCAGCCAGCCGGGGCGGGGGGGAAGGAAGACAAAACAAACTGAGGACAGGGAACAGAAACCACGATTGGGATAATGAGCATGAAAATGTCCTGTCCCCACGACAAGCTGGTAGCACTTAATAACACTTACTCCAAATTTGTTAGCTTTTTTTATGGCTGATAAGTCTGAATTATATCCTTATTTCTGCTATTTCTTGTTACTGTTAAGGGATGCTGAATAGTCAGGACCAATAAACTATGACTGTTAGGGTTTTCTTAAACTTCTTTTTTCATAGCGTTTCTCTCCCTTTATCTCATTTATCTTTCCCATTCTTCCCTTCCTCTCTTCCTTAACATATATATCTTCATCCCTTTAAATCTGCCTTTCCAGAGCACAATAATACTTGCAAAATAAAATTAACAATGTCCAAACTTATTGATTCTGTTGACAATGAATGATGAGATTACACTCTGGTAAAACTCTTTACCCACACAATTATTCATAAAGAAAAGAAAAAAAAAAAAAAAAAAAAAAAAAAAAAAAAAAAAAAAAAAAAAAAGCAATTAATGTACCCTGTTCATACTTGTGAACTTTCACTGTTTTTGTGTGGGTTTTTTTCACTAAAATGTTGAAGTTCTTCTCTACCTTTAATCAAGACTTCAGTACTAGTGGCCATATGTAATACTTATATTTCACACTTCAGTTCACTATTGCTATGAATATGAAGCTTCAGATTGCAGCCACAAGATAAGTCTACTTGGAGTTCCTTTCAATTCAGATCTAGTTGTTCCTAATCTGAAGTTTGCATTGGCGCACACACACATACAATAAATCCTCCTCAAAATTGCAGACTTGTTGTGCTAAGTCATGATGGAATCTTGTCTAAGACTTTGAGCCTCAAATTATGATTGATCTAGGTTGATAAACATCTTCAAAATTCATTATGAAGAGAAAAAAATCTCATGAGAGTCTTGAAGAATCCAAAACTTCACACCTAGTCATGTAAATATCTGTAACCATTCCAGATATCCATTTGAGCTGTTCTTTGTACTGCCTTGGCTCTTCCCTGTTCTTCCCAGACTCCAAAAGAAGCATGAAAATACTGAAAAAGACACTGTTTCCGTAGCATTTGAATCTCAAGAAGAAAAATATGTACAAGATATTTTCTGAAAAATTGAGACATTTAGTACAATTACAGTCGTCACCTCAACAGCTCCGACTGCACTGGCTTTTGTTATCACAACAGTACATAGAAGCCACAGCTAATAGATGATCCATGAATGAATTGTTCGAGTGCAAAAATAGAGTCCATGCCCCTAACAGTTTGGTCCAAGCTATATGTAATATGGGAAAAAAAGTATGTAGTGCAGAAAGAGGAATTTAAAGAACTATATACTATTTTTATATAATTATTTATAAGGCATTTTTATTATTGCTTATAGTATGCCATTTGACCACCTTATCTCTATCACACTCTCAAGTGTCCTTCCCTTGGTTTGGCCTTGAGACACAATTTGAAGTAAAGGAAAAAGTATCTTGCAGATCATTTTAAGGAATATGCTGAGCTTCAAAATTCAGATAGGCAAATAAACGGCATGCTTCATTATAGGGGTACATGTACATGTATGAGGGCATGGTTCCCTTGCTGGCATCCAGCTAAGGATACCAACTGGTTACCTTGCTGGTAACCAGTTAAGCAGAGAGATGTTGGTTCTTTAGTGTGTATTAGCTAACAATGATCTTTCCATGCAAAAATACATGTATGCATCAATATTAGCACTGTTAGCATTGAAGAACACTAAGTTCAGCATTAAAAGATGTCTAGAAAAATTTAATGGATACCTTTTTTTCTGTGCTTTTGTGTGCAGCATTATGAGAAAATCCTGAACTGCTCTTTCACAGATTAGGGATTTCCACATGACCTCTCCCTTAATCACTAGCTATTTTTTTTCTTTTTTCACTACTGCACTTTCCTTCATTTTTGTGAAGGAGTAATTTGTTTCCAGGCAGACTTTGTTATGGCACCCTTCACAGGTAGTATTTTAATACTCCATAGCTATTCCTTTCTTAGACTATGATTCATAAAAGTAAGGGAGTAGTAATATCCCCCACGTAGAAATAGCAGGTGAGTCAGAAAATTATTCTGCACAGAGTTATTTATTAATTCTGAATGCCTAAATGAAATGTGAAGAACCTTCGTTCTTACAACTGTTGTAGTATACCTTCTTGTATATTCAAGAACAAGTTCAGTTGCAAATATGACAACATATCACTTAACATAATTGTGCAAGCATCAAGGAGAAGTTGGATAATTAATGACTACTTGTAAAATGTTTTATTTGCATTTTAATTCAGTGAAAATATAGGTAGGGGAAACAGTGCTCCAGAATATCATTATTGCTTTAGCCATGAACCCATGCTTTCTTTTCCTTTCTTTATTTATTAAACAGGCTTTCAGCTTCTGCTAATAATTGCTGTTCCAGTTTTCTTTTTTATACAACCAATATTTATTTGTGTTTACCACTAAACCATGTATCCAAGTGCCACATTCACACACCATTTTAACACTTCCAGGAACAGTGATTTCATCACTTTTATGTGCAGCGTCTTCCTTGTGCCTTGTACCCTTTCAGAGAGGACATTTTTCCTAATATCCATTCTAAACCACCCTTGGTGTAACTAGAGGCCATCTCCTCTCATCCTGTCCCTTGCTTCCTGGGAGAAAGCACCAACCCCTACCTGGATACAACCCCCATTCAGGCAGCAATAAGGTCCTCCCTGAGCCTTCTTTTCTCCAAGTCCTTGACTGTAAGATCCTTAGGGTCCATCACTCATGCATGACTGTCACTTGAACAGGCTATGTAAGTCTCACCTGAGTAAGGAAATGTCATGTCCAATGTGCAATGCTGGAAATGAATGCAAAATTTTGCTTTCACATTTTTATAGACACTGTGTAACAATAGAATTGTGAGTTTTCAGGCCTAGAGTTCAAATCCAAAGATTAAGAGTAAAGTTCACTTTAGTGATTCAAGCTTTTTTTTTTCTCCAATAAAGATTTCACCTATCCCAGCTTGTTTATTCACAATTTCTCCTTGTCTCTGCCTCACTTCTATTTCTGATTTCTGTCCAACTGTTTTTCAATCTATACAGTCTCGATCTCCATTGTTTTTCCAGTGAAGTCTCTGTCTTCTTCCTCGTCAAGTCCTAGTTTCATCTCCCTGTTAGTGGTCCTCGTGTTTTACACATAACCCCAGAAAAATGTGTAATCAGACTTTTCTTCCAGTCTTTGATTTTCCCTTTCATCTCACAGACTCCTGTTTCTCCTTTTCTTGATTTTTGTCAATAATTGCTTTCTATCCCTCCCCACTCCTGGTTTCTTCTATTCCTGACAAATGCACCTTTTGCTCAAATAGTGCCTGCAAAAACTATTTCTGGCTCCTGGTTACTTGAAGTACAACAAGAAGAACAAGGTAGAGTTTCAGCAACACTGAGCTCCACCTAGCCAGAGATAAAAACACTCCAGAAATACGACTACAAGAACAGATTGTGAAAACATCGGTTTACAATGTTTTATGGATAAATTTAATTTGAGAAATGTAATAATATTGCTTGTTTTTCTTGGTTTAACTTTCTGGTCCCTACATATTAGAACTGTTGTTTTCTTGCTCCTTTTTTTTGCCTGGAGTTCTGGCTACATAAAATCCAACCCTGTGAGACAGATTTAGCAAAAGGAGATGGAGCTTAGGCATGTGAGACTCAACTTTTTGAGAAACCACTCAATTGAGGTATACCTCATGCAAACCTAACCTTTCAGAAAAATTCTTAGTCCTCTCATAAGTCTAAGAAAATATAGAAGACAATGATTCAAAGATTTAGAGACTTCAGAAATGTGTACAAGTTTGCTAGTTTTCAAAACAAGTAAATTATACTCTTGGTCCACAAGCCGTCATTTTATAGCATGTCATGCCCCTCCTCCAATGAATGAGGACTTGTAAAAAACCAAAATATTACTAGACTTTTCATGCATGGACAAGACCTTATATTTGTCACCGACCTCGTTCTTGGAAACAGCTGAGCTGTTTTCCTTAAATTTAAAAAAAAGGGTCATCCTAAGGCTAAAGCTCAGTGTGGAAAATTTCAGTTTAAAATATTAAGTTTTACAACTGAAAGCTCAATCTTACAATATGGAATAGCAGATGACAATTCTAGCATATAATATATTATTAATCTTTTATGTATGTGTTTTTCCACATGCAGATGGAACTTCTCTAAAGTGCTCAGTTACTGCCCCTGATGAAATCAGTTCAAGTATTACCTTCTATTCAAGCAGAGCACACTTAGACAGCTGCTAAGCAATTGCTAAGTCATCAATATGTTCAGTATTTGCCAGTGTTTTTCAGTACTTTTTTTTTTTTACCTTCTGGGTGGTTCATAGCCAAAAAAAAAAAAAAAAAAAAAAAACAACTTTGTTGTTGTGGCAGTATCATTACTCTTAATCAATGTGACAACATGATACAACAGTCAACTGGCAGTGTGAATTCCATAAATCATTCACATATCAGGGTTCCATGAATGTAAGAATTTCTTCTGTCTAAATATTTGCATAACATGCTATACTTTTGACGCTGTTGAGGCAGGGACCAAATGAAGAGACTCTATGCTTCAGAAGGTAAAGAATAATCTTTATTACAGGAAGTAGTGTTCCTTTATAGCCAGGATCACTAAGGTGAAATATGATTGGTCTCAAAGTGAAAACCTTTCATAACATTGGTGCACTACAAATAGCACACTGTGATAGAACATATCTATAAACAACATGAACAGAAAGAGAGATAATAAATGTATTCATTCCTTCTCTTAACTGTCCCAGGCTAGGCCTGGAAGAATTCTCTCTCTTTTCTCTCTGACTGAACTAAGAATATCCACATACTTTAATCCTTGCACACCAAATGGAGCAATTTTAAATGAGAGCAAGGCACAAATAATATACCTTGAGCATTTTGTGTGAGCAAGGAGAAGACAAAGTGGGAAAAGTGCTAAGTCTAATAAACAAAATCAAGCATTTTAATTACTGATATAAATTAGGACAGAAGAATCAGCTTCTTCACCCATATGTACAGAGAATTTGAGGAATTTCTCTAAAGAGAGTCTTACATAGAGGAGATTGTGTTTTGGCTTGGTAACTAAAACAACTGGAGACTAAAATTAAACTGGAGACTTGGGAAGCTATAGTGAGCTACCTACATGACCATAGGAAGTGTCAAGAAAACTCAGCTTGGTGTAGCAAGATGTAGTTCATTCTTTCATCCTCCTAGGAAAATGCTCTGAATCAGAGTTCATGACAAAATTGATCCCTCAAACTCTTCTATTGGAACTACCACACTGAAAAAATAACAAAAATTGTGTGTAGCAGAGGTTTGCTCAAGTAATGTCACACTGGGTAATTAATTCTTTGTCTATGTGGGTCAGCAGTTTATTTTTCCTTAGAACTGTTTCAGTGAACATTTTCTTGTGTGTGGGCCTTTATCAGCTGGCTCCATTTTTCTTCACCATTCTGTTCTGAAGAAAAATATTTCTGCTGACAAAAAAAAAAAAAAGCTTTATGATTGATAGTTGTCTTTACTTAATTTTACTTGATATCTCTTAAATTATTTTCAGAGTGCATTATGTATTCATTTACTCTTTTAATAAATCATGTTGTCTCTAACCCTGGGCTATGCACATGTGTCTGTGCAAAAAAAAGTCAGTGAAAGATTTTCCATGAAGTTCACTGTGCAATGCTTTGGACATGTTTCTAGAATTCAAATAATCACTATTGCCATTAGTCTCTTCAGTACCTTTGTCTACCTTTTCCCCTCCCTCAGCAATGTGTTTTGATTTATATTAGGCTCTTGTTATGCAAAACAGTAGTTATAGGCCCAGTTGTTTGCAGGATAAATTTTAATGCATAAGCTCTGCAGGATGAAACAAGCAGCAGTGACAAGTGACAAAAAAAAGCAAGAAAAAATGAGGCATTTATAAACTATCTTTAAAGTATCTCTCTATCCTCTTAATCTCTAATTTAAAAATGAAATTACAATATAGATGGTAAAAAAGATTGATCAGTGAATATAGAATATAGATTGTTTTCATTAACAAAAAGCATATACGTCTCTACTAAGCCTCTATTTAGGTTCTAATCAAACATAATTTACTACCCAAGATATCATGAAACTCCTTCAGCAGTTGGAAGTGTCCCTGGTACATAAATCAATGTAATTTCAATTCTACTTGCCAATTTAGTTTTTAGAAGTGAAGTACACATACCAGTGGGAACTTAGTTTATGTATCTATTCATGGAATCTTTCCCTGGTATATCTTAATGCTTTAACACTACTTAGATAGACATGCTGAAATTAGGTTTACTAAAATTGATAGCATTTGGTGAAAGTAAAGCCCTGCTGGTTTTCCAGTTTCTGCAGGGAAGAAATGAGAAATGAATTTTCTCTATTTTATTTCAGACCATATTTAAGTAAGTCTGACATCCATTCTGTTTGCAAAATTTTACTAAGAGGCAAAGTATTTATTTATTTATTTATTGACTGATTATATCTGTGATCCTTAAAACCCAACTTCATGTAATAGAACTGATGCCTTGTGAAGGCTGACCTAGAACAGAGGATAGATGAAGTTAAAGAATAAAGTAGGTTTTTATTAACAGGCCTCAATGGACACACTTTGGGCAGTACAAGAGCCCAGCCAGGGCTACACCCAAGATGAACCTAAAATAGTCACAAAAATGGGTGACTGGTTATGGGGTCTCTCACTTTTGTAAGTTCTGGTTCATTAGCATATTGGAGTTAATTGTCCAATTATAGTTTTAGCTTATGAAGTCCCATCCTTATTTTTCTCTCTTCATTCTGCCATTGTTTATGCTCTTGGGCCTGAGATTTGGATTGGCTGTCCTTGGTCCCCAGCTAGAGAAGGAATTGTTTTGTCTACCTGCTCTCTGAAGAGAAGCTCAGAACTACACACTAAAGCAGTACAGAATCTGAAAAATATAAAAGCTAAAACCTGAGGCATCAGCTTAACTGGATTAAATTGCTTTTGTGAAACACACTGAGAGATATAAATATATAGTACTTAAATAAATGGTTTATGGATGTCACAGCATATGCCACTGTCCAGATGGCCATGATACACAGAGAATCACCATACAATTTCAGAAGGCTTTAAACATTTGCCCATATAGAGTAACACCATGCCACATCAGAAGGCTTCAGGTATCTGCCCTTCTTGTTCTTTAGCCCAACCTTTTATAGCCCTCATGTTCATTGCACCAGTGTGCCTTTTGTTCCCTTTTGTGATTGGTCAGTGCACCTTGGCATTCCATGTCTCATGGCTTTCAATACTGGTCACCTACTTTTCACAGCTGTAGCCCATTAGGGATGAAGCTCAGCTGTGGCCCCACTCCCAATTTCCACAAACTGTGTGCCTACATGTGGAAGCTGAGTTGATAGAAGTTGAGTTGGAAGTTTGCTGAAGTGATACTTCATTCAGTGAAAATCAGCAGGGCTTTCTATTCAAATATGTTTAAGAAATAGGATTTTTCAATTAATTCACACTGAAGAACACTGAGGCAGGATAATTTTTATCCAGAAACTTTAAGGCGTTATTTTCCATTTACTAATATATAGACCTTCAGAGCTTCAGCTACAGAGAAAAACAGATTAGCTTTAAATATATTAATAGCTTATTCTGCTTCCATAATCCATGGTAACAGTTTTCTTTTCCACATCCTGACTTTCTCTTGGTTATTGATTCCCACCCTTCCTACAGTGAGGATTTGAAAATTATGAATATGTTGTTTGGTTTGAGGACTTCTCTCAGTGAGCAAAGCAATATTCACACTGGTATCCTTGTATCTTAAGAAGTTAAAATTTAATTATAGTGCTCTGGAGAGATATACACAGCAAAAGTCAAAAATGGTATAAACAGGTAAGATTGTGAGATACAATGAAAATAGGAAGTAATACATTAATTTCTTGGATTAACAAGCAGAAAATATACTTCCTAAAAAAATTATTCACAAATTTTCCAAAGCAAAATATCTAATCTAAAAAAGTGGAAGCTAGACACTATCCTTATACAGTGTTAATAGCTTACTCATCATTCCTTTTTATATACTTGATTTTTTTATTTGTTTTAAATTACAGGAAGGCTTTTTTGACCTTTATTCAGTGAAGTTTATTCAGTGAAGGATGTATTTGTAGACATGCCTATGGCAGCCTGAGGTCCTGTGGGTCCGTCCGGCCCCCTGGGCAGCCGCTGCTGTAGGTGTCCCGGATAGCACTGTGCTAATCAGCTCGGCCTTCTGGGTACCCCAGGCTATCTCCCAGCCACAGGCAACTTAGCGAGCAACTCTGGAGTGATTTCAGCTCTGTGAATTCAGCTCATAAGTGATTTCACTCAGTGCTCTCAAGTGCCTCGGCAGACGCAGGGATAGAGAGAGGAGAAGTCTGTATGGAGTTCCGCAGCGGTGTCTTTTATTGGCAGCTCCTGCGAAGGTTTCCAGTGACAGCTTTTCTGCCGAATTGGGCAGAGATGGGTATGTAGGATACTGGGGTGTTGGAAATTGTCCAATGGCCAGGGTTGAGGAGAATACGACCTATAGCCTTACAGAGAGATAACAAGGGTCCGAGGGCGGAAGAGGGGCTGCTTTGTTCCAGTCATCATGACTATGCATTTCTTATCTTAGGCGAGTGACCGCCAGGGAGGCCTTGCAGGGCCTCTGCCTGCTACACATTCCAGTGTGCAAAAATTTGCATGGGTTTTCTACTAGCAGTTGACCATTGGTAGGTGGGGGGCAGGGTAGTAGATCATTGGCAGTAGGAGGGTAACCCCACTGATACTGTTGTAAGGAGATCATCAGGATAGAACTTGGCTTTTCTGTCTTCTTCCAATGTGCATGTAAACTTGAGATGGCTGAGAAGACTATGAAGGAATCTCCTTGTAAGCCCCAGAAGAACGTTAAAAGAAATGCTGAGAAAACACACAATTTGTGTATGAGTACTGCCACTCAGGAAATGCTGAGTGAAACATAATGTTCTACCAAGATGAGAGAATTTGATGGCAGGGGTTATTCTGCATAAATGATCAGGAAAAAAAAACATCAAAAAAGGTCCCCATTTTTCATTTTTTTGCAGCAGATTAGACTCAGATGAGAGTATTACACTTTAGCTATAGCAATTACTTTTGATGACATAAATAGAGTTTATTTTCCACATTCATTCAGTCCTTGATTGAATTTTCAACTGTGCCTGAAACTCAAGAAATTCATGTCAGAAAGGAAAAAGCATAATCAATACCTGCTTTCTTTTCTAGATATGTGGTGGAACTCATATCTTTCTTCAAATGTTTAATTGTGTTGCTTTGGCAGACTTTCTTGGTCTTTTGACCTTGACAAAAGTTAAACACTTGGCCTCCATTGGGAAAGTTTGCAATGCATACACTGAAATATGTATATCTTGACAAAAGTGTTGTTGAACTTCATAAATTACAACAAACCAATGAGAACAGGAAGATAAACTACTACTAAGTTGCTACTTACTTCTAAGATAAACACTACTAAGATAAACACTACTAAGTTGCAATACAGCATTATAACTCTTACCTTATAACTCTGCAAAACTGCAGGATTTGAGTATTTGTGCCTTATGTATCTTGGAAAAAAATCTTTTCCAATTATAATACTTTGACATTTTTATGTTTTGTTAGCATTGTCACTCAGTCTTAATGTCTCTTGTTTACAGCAGCAGTATTCAGTAAGGGAAATGCAAAGTGAGCATACAGATATCAATGAGAAATATAAAAGTGCTTTGTCAGTCTAATAATACTTCATGGTCTTTTGAAAGGTATGTAGAATTCTTTAGCTCAATGCCTTATTCCCTTGAAGGCAATTTCTAGCAAGGCTATGAATTCAACTGAATTTTTTTCAGTTTAAAATGTACAAACCAACTGTTCACTGATTATTCTTCACTATATATCGTTACATTTTTTTTTGCCTGGGGGAAAAGAAAGTGTATATCATTACATTATATGGAGTAAACTCATTAGATCCTCAACTAGAGCTTTAGTGTCTGCAGTCCCATTATCTCATCAAAATATAATTTTGATTGCCATCATACTATACAGGGCCTGCTTTGCCACTTCTGCCTTTCTTGGGTATAGAACAGGAATCCATGCAATGTGGCTTTTGGGCAGCATTGATATGCAAGCAGAGATTGAGATTACCTGCAGCCCTTTTGGAGATTTGTATTAATGGGCAATCTGAGACAGAAATTGGAAGCATCTTGCTGTAGTTTGTGAACAGAATGTCACAGATAGAATGAAAACTTGAAAAGTCCAAATTTCCAGACTCTAACTTGTTCCTACAGCCTGAATCTCCTTAGATGGAATTATAGATTGCTGTGGAAAAGCTTGCAAAGAAGGGTAAGAAATGAGACTGAAATGGAAAAATGTCAGATATTTTCCTGATGCTGAGCAGAAGTAATAATGCAAGACTAATCAGTGATGTTGATATTCAGAATTTTTGGGGCCTCTATGTTAATCTTAAGCAGCTAGCTTGCCCTTTTTGTTATCATACAGAACAGACAAATGAACAAATAAAACTTAATTAATTCTATCTATTCAGTCTTTTGCATTCCTTGTTGTGTACTGTGCTGTCAGTGGTTTAAGAGGGGACTCCACAATGTTTTTGTCTTACCAGATGTGCATGTCCTTACAAGTAGAAAAGACAAGAGACTGAGTTTCCATTACTTTCTGCTCCAAGTAAAAAAATCCGTGGGTATTTTTTGTCCTTGAAATTAAAATCACTAGACAAATAAACTGAGCTACACTGCTGGAAATGTTAGTCTGTATTTTTCATACCAACTATGCTGATGACAATGTGATACCAGCATATAAACAGGGAAAAAAAAAAAAAAACAACCTGTAAAAGCAGCTTGGTCTTTAGTGATATGAATGTCTTCCGTTCTTTATTGCCATGTCCCACTAGTTTTCATTCTGCCTTCCTAGTGTAATAATAATCACCACAAAAATCATCATTCTCTACAGAAAAGTCCAAAGGCAACACACATGCAATGACTACATCTCTCTGGGCTAAGTATTTACCAAGGTGATAAAAATTGTCATAACTTCTCAAGCAGGATAGAAATCAAAAATTAGTTTCCTAATGACTGGCAGAGTGTTCTGTCTGGAATTTAAGATAAAATATGACAAAGCTTTTTTCTTTGACAAGCTTATGGGGGAAGGGTTTGATGTACAGATTAGGCTACAGAAGACAGTCCAGGATACTTTTTGACTCAGCTCCTCTGGAACATTTTCTATGTCTGATGTAGGCATTTTCTTGCTCAGCATTCTTCTCCCTTTTGGTTCCCTAATTTTTCCCACTCATGTTTTGTATCTAGAGTTGAGGTTTGTTAGGAGACTAAAATTAGGCTCACTTTTTCCAGGTTTAAGTAATTTTTACATCTCACACTATTTTCAGCAGACAAAAATCTTTCTTTGTACCTCAGCAAAGACAAAACCCTCACCCTGGCTCATTTCTAGCAACTAAACTCTGGTGAACAGTAGGAAAAGCCTGAAACAGCTTCCTATCCAATATTTGGTCTTGGTGGGGAAAATAGCTACATGTGCTTATACCTAATATTTCAGCAATCCACCATCTCTTTAGCAACATTACATAAACCAGTGGCGGGGGGGGGGGTGGTTGCACATTTTATTTCATTTACCTTCCCTTATTCTGTATGTCTTTTGTCATCTCTCATGGGTTGACACTGGCCAGATACCAGGCACCCATGAAATCTATTAGCTCACTCCCCTCTGCAGCTGGACAGAGGAGAAAAATATTTAACCAAGGGTCCATGAGTTGAAATAAGGACCAGAAAAGAGATCATTCATTAATGATCTATGATTAATCTAATGATGATTCATTAATGATCACTATCATGGGCAAAACATGTTCTAATCTAGAGATATAAAGTTAATTTATTGTTAGCAAAATCAGAGCAGGATAATGAGAAGAAAAATAAGAGCTCAAAAACACCTTCCCCACACCCTTCCCTCCTTCCAGCACTATCTCCTGCCTCAGCGGCACAAGGAGACAGGGAATGAGGGTTATGGTCAGTTCAACACCCGTGGCTTCATCCCACTGTTCACAGGGAAGACTTGTTTGCCTGCTGCACCATGGGGTCCCTCCCACAGGAGACAGTTCTCTATGAACTTCTCTGACATGACTCCATCTCACTAGCGACAGCTCTCTGTGAACTGCTGCAATGTGAGTCCACTCGCTGGGCAACAGTCCTCCCATAACTGCTGCAGCATGGGACACCCTTCCACAGGGTGCAGTCCTTGAAGGACAGTCTGGTGCAGCCTGGGAGCAAAGCACTCTCTCCCTGGGTCTCCCACAGGATCACAGCTAATACTTTGTCTATTCAAGCCAGGTCTTATAAGCTCTCATAGAGAAGTATTATACCCTTGATTGCTCAGCTACCTCAGGTGGCATAAAAGTAGCAGGATGGCTCCTGTGACAGTGTTGGAAACAAAAAGTTTTAATAAAAGGCAAAATAAAAAGGCTCTTTACAGAGAAAAACTGAGCCAGGGCAAGACGTTCTTGCTCCTGCTAAAACACTTCAAAAAAGCAATTTGCTTCTTTTGTTCTCTTCTTCTTCTAGTGAATTGCTTAGGCAGGACTTTTTGGCTTTTGTCCAATTGGCTATCCTAAAGTTTGAGGTGAAGTCTCCAAGGTCCTATGAGGTGTCTTTTAACTAAATTGAGGAGAGAAACTTCTGGGATTTTTTCCTTTTTAAGTAGACAAAGGGTAACTTTATTACTCTGTCAACAGGGGGCATATTCCCACACACTGCCTTCAGAATTCCTGTAAAATGTACACAGTCTTTTCTAAAATGCATGATTTTGCTGACAGAAGCATTGAAACAGTTATGATTATTGGACATTGTATTTTTATTGTTACATTAGTAGAATAATATATCACTTTGGGCTTCTGTGCTTGTGTCTGGTGGTCACAATGAGAAAGATTTTTATGGGCTGATAACAAACAAATACAGGGTCCCTGCACAGGCTGATTTACTAATACTGAGTTGGCCCTTACTTGCTCTAGGCTGTTCACATGTGGCAATAATCAACCCCCACATACAACACAGAGGCATCTTGGTTATTTGTAGGACAATCATGCTAAAAATAATTTTGCACAAACCAACTTAGGAGTAGCAGAAATCATGCTTTATCTTAATTTGCATGGCTTCTTTTAAAAAATGAAAAAAAGTTACTTTGGGTGTGCAGTTCTCTCCTTCTTTGCTTAATAAACTATCTCTATTTGTACAAATCATGATGGTCTGGTCTAAGAGTACGGGAAATGCTGTGAAGTAAAATCAAAGGGGGCTCTTGCATTTAAAGATTGGATGTGGGAAGAAAAGGAAACATTTGAAAAAATTCTCTTCAGCTGAACCCTGTCTCATTACAAAAACCCTCCCACATCTCTTTTTGGTTCCTGTGCTTTAGCTCAGACTGTGAAGGTAAGTTTCAACTACCCTTTCCTTGTGCTTTCTAGAGGTTTTGCAGTACATATATGAACTCACTGTCTTCCTTAGAAATGATATATGAGCATCTTCTTCACTATGAACAAGTGGAGAAGTAAATGCAATCTTCAACATGGACTTCCTGCTGTAAGTTTAGTTTTGAAAACTAGAAGTTTTCCTGTCATACAAAAGGAAACAGAGAACTTTTAGAATAAGCCTACTTGTGTCTGACTCTATTTTCTATTCACATTTTAATGGGAACAAAATCTGACCTTACAGCAATCTGTCTTATGTTTTAAACAATTGACAATATAAGAGATGAAGCAGATGTATCAAAACAATATATACTCTGTTGATAACCCAGATTTATTTCTTGCCCTAAATTTCTGGTCCTTAAGAACAGTATGAATTACTCTACAGGATACCCTTTCTGAGTACACTTGGTTCAGAAAAGTCCTCTTGTTTAGTAACATGTGCAGATAATAAATCCAGCTGCTAAATGTACATTTTCTAAGAAATCTGCTGTTTTCATTTTCTCTGTGGAAATGTTCTGGAAAATATTTTTTTCCCAATGAATATTTCAATGCATTGATCATTGTTTCTTTTAAAAATTTCCCTAATTTTCACAATGTAGGCTTCAATATCAAGTATTCTACTGAAAATCATTCTCTATTTTTATTCAATTTGTGTTCAGTAATACTGATGAGTTTTGCATGATCAAGCAGAAAGCTGGAAGAGAATGTTTCAGCGCAAAATCATGTATATAATCATTTTTTTTTTCAAAACTAACATATGGAATACTACATGCTACATGCATACTACAGAACAACACACTACAGATCAACCCTAAGTGCTACAAGGATTCTATTTCTACTGTCCAGGGATGGAATAGTTAGAAAAACAAACAATTCCTTAAAAATTTACCTAATATGATAAGTTTAGCTACTTTTTGTAGTAAAAAACTTAAAACGCTGAGGAGTTCCATGATTTTGATATGATTTGCTCGGTGTTTGGGCCAATAATGGGAACTGTAATAAATTACAGTGTGCTTTCGATTTTTGCAATGCCTATCGTCACACGTGTATCACTGAGTAGCTTCCTTCAGCTTTGCCTAAATTGTCTTTAGCTTCAGATTTTAGCTTAGAGTAGTATACATGTCCAGTTTGTTAATTATCTTATTTAATAAGACCTACATACAACATGACATTTTCAAGATCCTGAGCAATTCAGAAACAGGCAAACTCTGTGAATCTATTTATCTTCACCTGCATTAACTCAGTCATATTACATATTATTTTTTCTCTATGGGAAACTGTGTGAAATTCTATAGTTAACAAAATGGAAAGGTAAAATAATAGGCTGTGAACCTGCTTTACAAAACAAACAACTTTGTGATTCATACATCCTCTGAAGGATGGATTGTTCAGTTTTAAAAAACTCTTTTATTTCAGAAGGCATTCCTAGAATTTCTTGACTTTTGAGAAGTTAATATGCACTTTACAATTACTTCTTTCTGATGGAGAAAAAAATGATCAAGGACTTCCCATATATATCTTATTTCTTCGATATTGTGTACTAACAATGATTAAAGTACAGGAGTAAAGTAGCCAACATACTTCTTTCTTCAGAATTTTCAGATCTTCAAGTGCTTAATGTCATAATATTCATGATAGAAAATTGTATTTATTTCTTGGGAGTGTGTCTGGGGTATGTCTGATTTTTACTTTCAAAAAAAGAGAGAAGGGGATAAATGGTTAAAAACATCTGGTATGAATTAATTAACCTATAAGACTTATTCACAAGTTCAATATCAGTGTTTCTTTACCAATTACTGCACGATCTTCCTCTGAAACAGATCAGTGGTTTGTACGTTTTTTTGTGGGTTTTTTGGGGGTTGAATATCCATTTGTTTTCTGGTTTTATTAATATATGAACAATCCTCACAGCTTCTGTTTTCAAATCTTGTGAACCCCAGGTATCTGATGAAGTTCCAATGTTGTATTAGGATCTCACCTATTAGCAAAATTCCCTTCAAGATTCAAGTTTTTATCAACCTCAAGCTGAAAGACTGATTTAATCTCTAATGTTTCTATGTTGGCTGAGCAGAAATGGACCCTTCTTTTTTTCCTGTGATCCATCAAAAGTTTCTGCGAAATAACAACTCTATGACTTCCAGGAGGTGCAGAAGTAGTGGGGAGCTTTCAGATGGTGAAGAGCGAATTTATTCCTTCCCAGCCTTCATCCAGGTCAGAACTCAAGTTAAGTGCCATATCAATTTTCTGGCCTTCCCTGATTGTTGTATGTTTTACTAACTAATCTAATAACAACAGTAAAACACAGCAGAAAATTACTGTAAAAAGTACAGAATAAGTAAGAAGGAGGCAAAATTATTAACAGTACTACTAAAATTACTAACAGTACTGTCCTAACGTCTGTCGGGACAGATGTTAGCAGCATCTTGAAGCTGTTGCACCATAAACACTAGGTCTAAAATCAAGACCCTTTCAGGGCCAATAAATTATTAGATGACACAGTTATTCTTCAGATATGATTGAACTCATCACTAAATTCATCACTACTCACCACCACTGGCACACCCTCTTCTTTCAAATTGACTATTCAGTTAAGTGGAGCTAAACAGATTCAATAACAGACTTTTTTATTTTCAGACAAGTGAAGGGCTGGTTATCATTAAACACCTCTTGACTGGAACACTTACTCAGGAAGTGGTAAGACAAACCCAACACTGTTCATCAACCAAGATTCCTCTTTCCTGCATGCTAGTGTAACATCATTAGGAGTGTTGTCTACTTTGGTGCTGACTTGAGAAGTGGCTTTTATTTTGTTTTTTTTGAAAGAATATGGCACTGAACTATTTCTGAATGAAGGTTCCAATTATTATTTTGCTGAAATACAGGATAATTCTTCTAAACGAAAGCAATAGTTTTGTTCCTGGAGGATCCAACAGGTCTGCAAAGTCTCTCAGTGAAATGGTTGCAAACAGGAAATATTTATGTTGAGTTACTCAGCCTGCAAGATTTTTAGGATATCCAGAAGCAGAAAACTTCACAAAATTTCAATACAACAATGTAGTACACATGAAATGTACATATCATTGGTAAGAAGTAGCAACTTAAGAGGTCTGACAGCTCTGAATTCAGATGCCTTTGTTGAATCTAGTCACAAAATCCTTCATTGAATTCAGTCACAAGACCACATTTTCTCTCTCCTGATTCAATATCCTATAGAGAAATCTATCTTTCAATATTAAATATGGTCATGGTCTTCCTGATTATCATTGCCTCACAAGGGATTTTAAATTATTTACTGGAATATGATGTTTAAATCCTTAAGTGTTCCATACTTTGATGTTTACCTCATATTTAAAAAGTTAATTTGATATTGATAGCATTTTTTAGACCTAAGACTTATATAATTTTTTTTTCTTTTATAATGTTTTGGCTAAAGATTTTAGCTTAGGTTTGAAAATAAAACAATGTGAAAAGTCTAATGTTTGAGAAAGAATGTTACATAATGAAAGTACTAAGGAAATTTAAATAGCAAAAGTGCTTGCTTATGTGACCATATTCAGAAATTTTATGATTGGATTCCCCAAAAAAGTTAGTTGCTCAGAATCTGAACAAAGAATCTGAATCTATGCCAGCTGTATGTGGCACCTCTTAGTAACACATGAATAATCTATCACTAGAGAACCTTTTTTCTAAGTGTTTGGACTCTAAAAATAAAGACCCATCTTTTTTTTTTTTTTTTTTTTTTTTTAGTCAGAGTTCCCAAGGCTTAAATATGGTCTTCAGATCTAGGCGTGGCTCCTAGAAATTATCAAAACAAAACAAAAAATATGCTTAACGAGAATTCCTTTGATATCAGTGGACAAAATTTGACAAACAAGGCTCTTTTCTAGTGTATTACTCTGCCATACCTGGAAACAGTAGGTAGGAAACATTGCTATTTGCTATTCCAAAGTCGGGACAGATGTTAGCTCCCTAATATAGAATCATATTTATTGTGTCCAACTGAAAACCTAACACTACCAATCCTACCACTAAACCACGTTCCTCCATGTCCGAGCTAAATGAGATTTAAATACCTCCAGGGCTTTTAACTCAACCACTTTCCCCAACAGCCTGCTCCAGTGCTTTGCAATCCTTTCCATGAAGAAGTTTTTCCTAATATCCAATCAAAACCTCCCCTGGGACAACTTGAATGCCTTTGCCACTTGTTCTATTACCTGCTATTTTGGAGATGAGACCAACACCCACTTCTCCATAACATCCTTTCAGGCAGTTGTAGAGAGTTCTAAGGTCTCCCCTGAGTCTCCTTTGCTCCACACTAAACAGCTCTAACTCCCTCAACTGCTCCTCACAGGACTTTTGCTCCAGATCCTTCACGAGCTCTGTTGTCTTTCTCTGGACACACTTCAGCAACTCACAATGTCTTTCCTGTACTCAGGGGCCCAAAACTGAACACAGTACTCAAGGTGTCACCGCACCAGCGCTGAGTACATAGGAGTGATCACTGCCCTGGTCCTGCTGGCCACACTGGCCATTGGCCTGCTTGGTCCCCTGGGTATATGCTGGCTCATGTTCTGCTGCTGTTGACCAGCACCCCCAGGTCCTTTTCCAACAATCAATTTTACAGCCACTCTATCCCAAGCCCATAGCATTGCACAGGGCTGATGTAACCCAAGTGCAGGACCTGGCACTTGGCATTTTTGATCCCCATAAAATTAGCCTTGGACAATAGATCCAGCCTGTCCAAATCCCTCTGCAGAGTCTATCAACACTTCCAGCTAACATGGTGTCATTTGCAAACTTACAGAGGGTGCAGTCAATGATCCCCTCATCCAGATAATTGATAAAGATATTAAACAGGAAAGGTCCAATACTGAGCCCTGGGAAGCACCAATTGTGGTGTTCTAGCTACCATGTGAATTTAACTCCATTCCCTGTGACTCTCTGGGCTTGGCCATTCAGCAGGTTTTTATCCAGAAAACAGTTCACACATCTAAGCAATGAGTAGCCAGCTTTTTCAGAACACTGTGGGAATCAGCATCAAAAGACTTTACAAAAGTCCAAGTAGTTATTGTTAACACTAACATAAACAGCCTTTCCCTCATTCACTAAGTGAGTCATGCTGTCATAAGAAGGAAATCAGGATGCTCAAATGTCTATAATGGACCTGCCTCTCATAAACTAATGGTGGCTGGACCTGATCCCCTGGTTGTCCTATACATGCTGCATGATGGCACTCAAGATGAACAACAGGTTCCATTCTAAATAACAATTTTGAAAATTAGGTAACTAAAGCTCCCATTGATATTGTATAAGGACTTGACAACTAACTATAGGGAGATTTCAGAAGCAACATTAACAGTTCCATAGATAAAATCTAAAACATGTTATGAATGAGTGGTGAAATAAAATTCAATGTAAACCTCCATGTAATGTCTGCAGTTTAGTATGAGTTTGAATTTATGTATTAAGCAAAACGCCACATTTGGCATGCTAGAAGGAAACATCTCTAGGCATCTGAGTAGTTATCCATCTGTAGTAACAATAGGCGCGAGCATGTATGACAATAAAACTTAATTTATTCAGCTCTTACTGAAAATAAAGTGAAATTTTCATAACAAAATATCAAGAAAATTTGTGGAACCCAAGAAAGAAAAATATAATTAAAAAATCCTAAAATTATAAGTATGAATCACAGCAAGAAAAGCAAACATTTTTAAGGGTTAACTTTTAAAAGAATACTCGTCCCAGGCAATGTGACTAAACAGTTTCCACCTCATGGAGTTTTCCAGCCTAAAATCAAAAAGTATTTTAAAAAAGGGGGGGAGGGGTGGAGATGGAAAATATAGATCCTTCCTGCAAAAGTGACTTATTTATCATTGTTAATTTTAACTGACACTCTTATAGGTAATCTTGCATTTCCTTTATAAAAGGATAACTGAGTTAAACTGTGCAAGTCTATCACAGTAACCACTATTGTCTACAACTAAAATCCCACAATAATGCAGCCTCCAGTGATTGCTTTACTTAAATATCATTTTTTTAAAACTTAAATGCAATACCATCTTCCCTGTTGCATTTAGATTACTGTAATTAAGGGGTAGCCAGAAGCATCCTACTTTTGGAGAAATAATTGTTTTTCCATTCATTCTGATAAGTCACAAGAGACTATTGCAGAAGGTAGCATAAGCTCTGGTTTTGCTTTAGAGTTGAAATTTTCCTATTTCTGTGTGATTCAGTGCTGTAGGTTAATGCTGCCTGGATGCCATGCACCCACCAAAGTTGCTCTATCGCTCCCCTCCACAGCCAGACAGGAAGGAGAAAATATAATGGAGGGTTGAGATAAGGACTAGGAGAGATCACTCATCAAATACCATCCTGAGGAAAACAGGCTCTAATTAGAGATATGAAGTGAATTTATTACAAACAAAATCAGAGCAGGATAATGGGAAGTAAAATAAGCCCTTAAAAAGACCCTCCCCCTTACTTCCTAGCTCTGTCTCCTACCCTAGCAGTGGAAGGAGACAGGGAATGGGGGTTATGGTCAGTTCACCCCTTTTGGTTTTTTTCTGCTGCCCAGGGAGACAAGTCTTTTCCCTGCTGCACCATGGGGTCCCTCCCACAGGAGACAGTTCTTCCATCTCACAAGCAACAGCTCTCTGTGAACTGCTGCAATGTGAGTCCATTCCCTGCACAACAGTCCTCCCATAACTGCTGCAGCATGGGTCACTCTTCCACAGGGTGCAGTCCTTCAAAGCTGGTCCAGTGGGAATTCCTCTTACCATTGCCCTCCCACAGGATGCATGGGGCCTCCTCAAGGCATCTACCCACTCTGGTGTGGGCTCCTCCATGGGCTGCAGGTATACCTCTGCATCCCTGTGGTCCTCCATGGGCTGCAGGGGCACAGCTGCTTCACCATGGTCTTCACCACAGGCGGCAGGGAAATCTCAGCTCCTGTGCCTGGAGCACCTCCTCCCTCTCCTTCTTCACTGACCTTGGTGTCTGCAGAGTTGTTCCTCTCACATGTTCTCACTCTGCTCTTCTCTGGCCACAATGAAAACTGTGCAAATAACTCTTTTTTTCTTCCTTCTTAAATCTGTTATCAAAGAGGCATTTGCACCATTGCTAATTGGCCCAGCCTTGGCCAGCAGTACATCCGCCTTTGCAGCCACCAGGAGTTGGCTCTGCTGTACATGAAGAAAGCTTATAGCAACTTCTCATGAAAGCAACCCTGGTAGCCCCCCTGCTACCAAAAACCAGGTCATGGAAACCCAATACATCCATATATATAGCAGTTCTATAACAGAGGATATGCCATAAGGAATTATACTATTATATATATGACGTCATGCTGTGAGTTATGAGAAACTTGAGGCCAAGCAATCATTAGTTAGAAATCAGTTAAAAAACACTGCTTTATTATCAGTGATGATGAGAGAGACGGGGAGACTGTGTGGTCAAAAGAATTCAAATTTATTCTGGACTACCTATGCTTATATACTATTATTCCTACTATTTTAGGAAGGCTAGTAATGTTTTACTACTACAATAAGTATTTTACTACTACAATAACTGTTTTACTACTACAATTGTAAAATGCAACAAATGTATGTATTTTACAATATCTCTTGCCTGCAGAAGTCTTGATGAAATTTTCTTTTCCAATAAGTGAGTCTGATTTAATCTTCTTGCAATCTTCAAAGCTGTTTGTTCTTGTAAAGGCATCCTAATTATCAAATCCCTTATGCTAACCAGGTCCAAAGTCCATTATCTGTCTTATGTGTCCCAGTATCTCCCTCTTCTCTTTTCAACCCAAACCACTCCTTCAATGGCCTTATTAACTAATCTCTGCACACATTGAAACAAGCAAGGTATCATGATTAATAGAATTATTATCTAAAATCATCACATACATACCCATCTTAAAAATAATCTTTTAGTTAAAAACCTTAGCCACTAAAGGCTCAGGCTTGATCTTTGTAAACTAAGAACATTCCTGATGGCAGCCACAGCGGGAGCATTACTGGATTTAGAAAGACTGCCAGAAATGAAATTGCACCAAAAGGTTTGATTTATACTTGGAGTGATAGGGAGAAACATTTAAAAGTTTTAGACTGATTTTTTCCCATGTATTTAAATTAACACAAAAATCCAATTTTCACAGAACTCATAAGCTCTGTTTCTAAGGGTTCCAAGGGTGCTTCAGGAGGGTAAGGGATTAAATTTTATTTGCTTTCAAAATTTTTAGTGTAAATATTAGTGTGAAGTTCTGGAGGAGCTATATTTCCCCTTAATTTTTTTGGGGTTTTTTTTAATAACATGTGTGTTTTTCATTATGAACATGAAGGCAACATAAAAGCAAAACGATATGTGACAAAACAATAAACTAATACTACGTAAAAATCAATCAGATAATATATACAATTAGTAGCACATGAAAAACAGAATGGTGATTTAAAACAACGCATTATGCATTTCTTAAATATTGTACTCTTACTGTCTGTAGTAATTGGCAAGCTTCCTTTTAAAGTGAGGACTTGGAAAATCATTCCTGGGTAAGATTTCTAAGTTCATTTCAAAAGGAGGTTTAGCTATTATAAGTCTAAATTTGGCAAATCAAAATTACTTGAGTATAGTTTTGATAGAAAACACTTGGGTTTATTGGTATATTTCCCTACTAATTAAAGCTAGGACTTGGCCAGGATCCAGGCTTTAACTGAAAGAGTCTTTTAAAATATTTTAAAAACCTCTTAGTAATATTAGTTAGGAAAATAATATATGTCTTATAAATATCTTATCTTATAAATAACTACACAACACTATGTGAATGTTTATAAATCAGCTGGCTTTGCAATTTATCTTACCTAAATAGTAACAAAAAAAGGGCATTAAGCAGCTTACAACTGATAGCAGTCATAATACGAAATTGCTACCCATTCTTTAGTACTGCTTGTAAAAAATAAAATAGCAAAAATTGTTCTTATTTCTATAACAAAATAGCTGTATCTCACAATTTAGATGAGCAAATTTTGACAAAATTCATTTAGGCTTTATGGCATTCACTTGTATAGCAAAGGAATTATATCTTATAATTTAAAAAGGTATACTTTAACAAAACTTAAAACCACTTCAGTAAAACAAAACAAAAATATACTTAAAAGAAGTTAAGGCTAACATCACTGAGACTAAACAAAAATTGTTCTTAACAAGAATTAACTTATTTAATCTCTATTATTACAAAAAGGTTACTGAAAATTTGTCATATAACAGTTAAACATCAAGGTAAGTAACAACTGTTCTGTAAAATTTACAATAAAAATACTTTGTTAAAACTGGAGCAAAAAGCAAGCACTTAATAAAGCTGACAGTGGAGTTTTATGTACTAATTAAGTCTCAAATAACTACTACAAATAAAATTCAAAGTGAAGCAATACGCAGAATAAATAGACTCCACAACCTGATGTAGTTATGAAGTGGGTATGTATTGTCAGCACCCAGCACCAGCGAGAAAGCTCTCGTGAAACCTGTGCCCCGAGCCCTGGTATGGGGGTATACATCATTATTCACAAAGATGTTCCATATACATTACATTGCACAAATTTTCTATGCATATTCAACCCCTGGCCCCAGCTGTTATGAACAGTTTCCAGGTGTTCCCCAGAGACGCGGGCAGGGCTTTCCTAGTTCCCATGGCAACACTAAAAGAAAACTACTAACTCTAGCTAAGTACCGATATTGAAATGCTAATTAGCTAATTGCTCTGTTTGTTTTCTCTAAACTACCTGGCCTCCCACCCCTCCACGCTGCCATTCTGGGACTAACATGCAAATAAAAACCCCTTAGGATCATGGGAGTATTTTTAGGAGATAAAAATGAATATAAATCAAAAACTGAACACAATAGAGGAGTCTAGACAAATGCCCTAGCTGAGGAAGAGGGAAACACATCCCCTGACTGGCTTTTAACCGTCGCCATCACCTAAGAAAGAACAGACTATATTAGGCTCTGAGAAGCCGGGAGATAGAGACAGAGAGCCCTGGTGCTGCCACCACGGAAGGAGCGGGGACAGCTGTTGTTCTGGACTTCAGTAACAGACTCTGCACACCACGTCTCCTCATCCTTGGGCCACCGGTGTGCCACAAGGAAAGGAGAAAGGACAGCTGCTGCTCGGGACTCCAGTGACCGACTCTGCACATCGCCTTCCTGTCGCCTTCCTTCCGGCTGCCTGGGAAAGCTACGACCGCAGGGGCGAGCTCTGTGTCGAGGCCCCTGCCCAGCTGATCTTTTTAATAAAGAGCTGAACATTAATAAAGGCATTAGCCCTGTTCATTTCACCAACTGTCCTCACTTTGCTAATGGTAATTAGATCCACACCCTTCTGAGCATGTGTTGTTCACGGTGGTGGTCGCACGGGGGTCTTTTGCTTGTCTCTGAGGCTGAAGGCCATAGTCTTCTTCATGATTGAACTTTTGAACTTTTCTCCTTTGCGCATGAGCTTTGGTCCCTTGGTGCTTATCTGTCTGTTGATTTTGATCAGCTTGGAGACAGAGGAGCTCCTTTATCTAGGTTTCTTGCACTCCTTGGTCTTCTCCTGGTATTGTTCTTTATTGCAAGAAGCTTCAGAAATTTGCATTTTCCTATACCCTTTGTACCATGGCAGAGGTTTTTAAAGTAAAAGGTTAAAATTCAACACACAATTTTACAAGCTAAAATTTAAATGCTTAATTCATATTGCTAACTTAAGCAAACCCTCAAAACCCCCATTTCAAAAGTTTGTCTTGAATATGAGCTAAAGAATCTTGAATATACAACTTATATAATTACTCTCAGTGAACTATGCAGTTTTGCTATGTTACTGATATGTAAGAAGACACCACCTCTACACAAACACCTTTGAATTTTTCCAGTAACAATCCTATTAAAAATCACAAATCACAAGTTAACTAAAATTAGAAGGTAAATTTTAACACTGGCTAGTGCCAGGTGGGGGGGGGGGGAGGGTCAGGGGGAGGCACCCCCTGCAGCATCTTTTAAAGATTGATTGTAGGATAGATTTAAGTTTGGCTTAATAAAAATAATGGAATATAAATATTGAAGGCTAAAACAATAAAAAAATGGTTATATAACACTAAATAGCTGTACTGAAAGATTCACAACAAAATACATTGTTTAAAAAGGCAAGTAACTGGTAACAGAATAGGTTTGACTAAGTTGAGGTATCCGTCAGAGCTTTAGATCTATATCAGGTGTTGCTTTGATAGTTGGGCTTCTCCTTCCAATGCTTGAAAGGCCCTGAGGCATTTCAGCCAGGGACCATTGTGGGGGTGTTGAGTGTCCCAATGATTCCTATACAAAATTGAAATGCATAAAAATTTCCCCACTGTGTTAACACATTCCCCCCAACAAAACCAGGGGGACTGACAGTACAAAAGGTTTAACTGTGGCTATCTGCCCTTCAGACCTGGTAATCTGCACTAAGTGTTGTCTCTGCAGGCTTTGACTATTCCTACCCATGCCTGGGAGTGCCTGAGACACAGTCGTTAATGGCCAATCACTGAGCTATTGGCTTTTTGAGATAACAGTCACATCAGCTCCAGTATCAATGAGTACTATTAAAATTGTGTGCCTCCTTTTCAGAGTCACTTTGCATTGGCATGTGTGACAGTGAGATGTAATACATTGTGCCCAAAAAATCTGGGACACCTCTGTGGAACCAAACCCCCCTCCCCTCTGTTCAGTTATCAGGGATGCAGATAGGGATGCTGCCAGGAAAAGTATGAGTTGGGCTATATGGCTCCCAGCCAAGACTACACAGGCAGCTGGGGGGTCCAAGCTATGATCTTTATTTCTCCAACTGAGTCACAGTCAATAGCCCCAGGGAGAACAAACAACCCTGTTATCGAGGTGTATGATCAGCCTATAAGCAATGCATGCATACACTGTCCTGGTGGTCCGAAAAGCACCTGGTGGAGGTTCCTGTGGGAAGCAAACCAACAGATGAATCAAGTAATGTGTGAAAAGTGCTTATTATATGGCTCTACGCAGATACTTACTATATGTATTATGTTATATTGATTAGTAGTGCTGTATTAACATTTTAATAGTATGGTAAATATAGCTTCATAGTTACAATGGAGCTTTTGTAGTTAAAATAGAAACTATGTATGTGGGAAGAAAGGAATGAGGTACTTGCATCGAGATAGCAGCCACAGGACACCTAAATCTTCCAGAGAAAAAGAATTTATGGCTCCCTTATCAGAAGAAATTAACTTCTTCCTGCCTCACTCTGTTATAAATTGAGGCGAATAGTTTGTTCAGCCTTTCAAGAGTGAATCAGAAATTTATTGATTACAGCAAGCGACGGCAAGCAAACAGCGCTGGGTGCAGCCAGGGAGTCCCTGCTCCGCAAACGGCTCACGCCGTTTCCCCCTTCCCGCAGTCTTTTTATACTCTTTTTCTTCCGTGTCTGTGGTATCTCTGGGTGTACTCTGCGCTTGTGCCCTCTGTTGCTAGGGGGTCTTCTTCCACTCTCTGGTGGTCGTTTGAGGAAGGCTTCTCTCTTCTTCTTTGGTGAAAGTCCACGGCCCTGTAATGGTCTTTTCCATATAAGGTTATATGTTATATGTGCCTAAGTTCTAATTACACAACCAGCTTAAGTAATCAACATACTAGCTAGTTTCTGTCTGGCGGTTTTCTGTTATCTACACAAGGCTTCTCCTTTGTTTTTCTGTTATCTTACACAAGGCTTCTCCTTTCTGTCTTGATGAACAAAGAGTCTTTTCTAACTTATCACAACTCAGCCCTGAAAATGCCACAGGATTAAGAGGAAGATGTTGACACTGATCAGACAGAGTTCTTTGTTTCAACAGAATTTATGCATCATGTATGAGATATATGAATATGCAACAGACTATTGCTTTTAAGGGTTAATTCTTTGTTCACAAGGCATGCTTTTCATGGCTTAGTGCCCCAGAGCATCCAGACACCTGTAATTCTTTGTTTTATGGTCCTTTATGGTCCTAACTCTGATTGTCTAAATTCTTATTACTCTAATTTTTATTACTGTTTTTATACTATTAAACTTTTAACATTTTTAAAACAAGTGATTGGCGTTTTTCACATAATGCTACTGTGTTGGAGGTTGCCAGGTCCAGTCCTGCACTCTCTGATGTTGCAGGTTGTAGGTCAGTGATGGTCCAGTTAGGGCTGCTTGTGGTCTGGTGAAGGCTGCTTAGGACAGTGGCTGGGCTGAGGCTTGCTATGTTCTGCTCTGAGGTATCAGCTGGGGCATTTGTGTCTTTGCATGGTGTCCCTCTGTGCTTTGGGTCCTGTTTCCTCATATCGGACGCCCTTCAAAATCATACTTGGACCGACATCGATTAGCATAGTGCCTTCCCTTAGGGCACTGAGAGCAAATACTGGGAGTTTTGGATCTGGCCTCCCCCTTTTTGAAGCAGTCCTTTTTCAAATGCCCAGATTTCCCGCACCCGAAGCATGTTTGGGAGTCCCCCTCCTTAAGAGCCTTTTTCTTTAATTGCATCCAGTTATCATGAGGGTCAGGATGGAATAGATCAGTCTCATAATCTGAATCTATTGGTCCTGGATAAAAAGGCTCCCCCTCCTCCTTACTGCTAGAGCCAGTGTTCAGCAATATAAACTGCTAACAACCGTAAGAAAGGATGCCTTCCCCTCCTTTGTTAGGGCAGGGGTGAGGTTGATGGCTGCAGCCACTCTTTAGTAGCAGAGGTGCCAGTTTCAAGTGGGCAGGGAGAGACAGAGCGGGTAGGGGCATGGTGGTATCCCCAGGGGATACAGCCTGAGACTACTCTTGCTTTTTCAATGTCTCAAAAATCATTCTCCAGGACGGAGGCATACACATTGCTGGCTCATATCCTGTAGTAGCTAAATCATAGAGCTTCACCCCCACATTATCCCAAACAGCAGTTGTAAAAATAGAGGAGTCCAGCTTTGGCAAAAATTTGCCATGTTTCACAAGCAAAGCGAGCATTAGTTCAAAAATGCCTCTCTCTTCTTTAGACATACTTTTGAAGCGATACGGGGAATAAATAGACTCCACAACCTGGGGTAGTTATGAAGTGGGTATGTGTGTCAGTGCCCGACACAAGTGAGATAGCTCTCTAAAACTTGTGTCCCGAGCCTCAGTCTGACCCACACCTTTATTCCCAAAGATGTTCCATATGCAATACATTGCACAACTTTTTTATACATATTCAACTCCTGGCCCTGCCTGTCCTCGCCTCTCATGCTAAATAAGTCCACGCCCTTCTGCGCACGTGTGGTTTGCTGTGGTTGTTGTAGGGGGGTCTCTCGGTGGTCCTGAGGCTGAAGATTGTGGTCTTCCTCATGACTGAACTTTTGAACTTTTCCTCTCCGCGCGTGCGCTTTCAGTCCTTTGGTGCTCATCTGAGTACATCTGTCAGTCTTGATAGGCTTGCAGACAGAGGAGCTTCTTTATCTGGATTCTTTGCCTCCTCTGGTATTGTTCTTTATGCAAGAAGCTTCAGGATTTTGCATTTTCTTATGCCCTTTGTACCAGGCAGAGGTTTCTTAAGTAAAAGGTTAAAATTCAATACATAACTCTACAAGTTAAAATATAAATGCTTAATTCATTTTGTTAACTTAAATAAACTCCAAAAAATCTCTATTTCACTTTGTCCTAAGTTCCCCCAGGCTCACCTCCTTTCTCCATGGAGGTATTGTTTCGGGCTCATTTCTGGTTCTCGCTTCAGTACTTCCAGTTCTGGGGGCTTGCTGATTGCAGCCACATAGGCTATTCCTTCTCCACATACAGAGCATCAATTATCGGAGATGATGAGAGAGACGGGGAGACTGAGATGGTCAAAAGAGTCCAAATTTATTCTGGACCACCTATGCTTATATACTATTTTGGGAAGGCTAGTAATGTTTTACTAAAATAATTGGATTAATCATCACATAAACAAATGTATGCATTTTACAATATCTCTTGCCTGCAGAAGTCTTGATGAAATTTTCTTTTCCAATAAGTGAGTCTGATTTAATCTTCTTGCAATCTTCAAAGCTATTTGCTCTTGCCAAGGCATCCTAATTGTCAAATCTCTTATGCTAACCAGGTCCAAAGTCCATCATCTGTCTTGTGTGTCCCAATACTTTATCTTTTTTAAATTGCTTCTTATAGCCCTATCATTAGGATTCAAGTCCTCCTTTTATTGAAATAATTGTTTTTAGAAATGAGAGACAGCGTGCACTCCTTGTAACACAAGAAAACATTCCAGTATCTGAAGACAGATGAGGAAATTAGGTATTAACAGCTATATAAATGCCCGTCTCTAGGCAAAAGGAAGCCAGAATTTGTAACTGAACTCTACTGTATCACGAAAGTGGTATTCCCATATGCTTTGTGACCTCCAGCATTGATAAGAGATATAAACTTTGCTGAACACAAGATGAGACTTTATTATTGCCTTTAGATACTTCAATATGCTGAAGGGATAGAAAGTCGGAAAAAAAAATGCACTGAAGGATAACTTGAATAGGACAACTAAAGATTCTATGTTTATATGCCATAAATAGGCTTTTGTCCTAATCAGTATTTTTGATTACTGCATCTGAGATAAAGGCATAGACTTGGTAAAAGAACAAAGAGGAGGATTCTGGAGACTGGGAAAATTTTAAAAATGGAGGAAGGAACAGATTCATAACTTGAATGTGTACAAAAAGGCACATAAAATGGAATTTTCAAGACATGGACAAATGACAGTCACAGATGTGAGGTTTTTCAGAATTTAGCTGAATCAAGACCCTAAGCCTTTTCAAAGGCTTTAAAAATTAAATGAAATAGTGAAGACCTGAAAATCTGCCACATTAACAGTTAAACTAAAATTGCCACCAAACTGGTGTAGGAGACGGAAACTGCAAAAGAGCTTCTCCTCATCTTCTAATCCTTCTAATCCCAGACCTTGGAAATAATCCGTGTGGATAGACAGTCTTAAAACTGCAAAAACATACTGGAGAGGAGGCTGAAGCTAATGGTATCCACACAGACTGACAGAGCAGGCTGGTAATGAGGGGGAAAGTTGTTTCTAACAGCTACCTATAAATAACTAGCTGACATATCTTAGATATTTTCATAATAGAAAAAACTGATTTATTAATGGCTCTCTGTATATGAATTAACAACAACTTTTGTCATTTTGGGCATAAGTCTACTGTTCCTCCAGAAAATTGCATTTAGTTCATTACAGATAATGTGCTAAAAATAAATAATTTCTAGAACATGTGTGCTTGTATGGCCTTTTCCTGTTAAATTAGTTGTTGTGGTCTCTGCTATTTTCCTACAGTACCTACCTGTTGCAGTAGTATTAATCAAGTTATAATAAGCAGTCCAGCTCAGCTCCATGAAGCAGCCTCTGGGCTGACTGACAGAAGCTCACAGCCAATGGGAGCTCTCCTAAGATGCAGACATTGTATTGGTTTAGAGTCTTGGGGCACAGAGATAGACCAGTGAGCTGTCTCGACTTGGGAGTTTTGAATGGGCTATAAAAAAAGTGTCAGAGACAATAAACGAAGCTGTTTGCTAATGACCAAAGGGAGTTCCGTTGGGTGTTACGTCTCAGACATGTGAACATCACGGATTCTACTGTAATACCTACCGACCTATCAATAAAACATCTGGAAATAATCATAACACTTGCATCATTCAATTTTCCACCAAAGAAACTGCTAAAATTTGTATTGGAAGATGCCCAATATTTATCTTAAAACAGACATCTGGAGCAAGAAGAGTACCAAAATGTGTTGTAATTGAATTAACATTTTTAGTCACCCAATGCTGATGTCCTTTAATTTCTAATATTCACTTTTGAAATGGCATGTTGATGTATTTGAGAAATGATAGTATGCAGATGTAACACATCAGGCCTCTTTGTTCCAGTGAAGTGGTGAGGTCTAACAGCTTGATATCTAGCAGTTACTTACTTTTTTCCCCCCTTCTGCCTGTTGGCATTCTTTTTGTTAATAAACTGTTGTTTTTTCATTTTCATCTATTAGTAATTATTTCTTATTGGTAGAAGGGGATTGTTGGAACTCTTAGAGGAGACAACTCCTTCCAGAGAACACTCTTTAAATTGTCTCAAACCAAGACGCCTATATCCCTCCTGACAGAGCAGATAACCTTATTTCTAGAACTTCCTAATGTCTGATACATATTTGCTCTTCAAGCTTAAGTAACTTTTTTTTTCTTTCTTGGGTGCAATGAAATATATGCTATGCTTAAATATACCTTCCTGATGATTTTTATAACAATATTACACTGACTGACAACATAACACTTCACATATAATAAATCTGAATGAAAAGAAAATGTGTTTTACATAGTCCTTTCTAGCCTCTAAAGAAAGATGATCATGAAATGCTAGGATATTTTCCTTTGCTTGAAAATCATTAATATCTAGCATGTTGGAAAAACTCATGTACAAGCATGTAGGTATTCTGGCTGCCTGACTGATGATCTCTGATGTCTTTACATCTGAGGTCACAGTCTCAATGATGTATGGAATATAACAGTATTAAATATAGTCAGATGATTCACAGGATAATTGATGTTATTCTGCAAACAGGCAGAGATCAATTAAACCACCAGTGATTTTTACATTTCAATGCTAGATACAGATTTTGTCTTGTGTTTTTGTTTGCTTGTTTTTTTCAAATGCACTGCAGAATTCTGTTCCTCAGGCAATTGCCCTAGAGAGTCAAATTATAAGTTCAATATTATCTTGCTTTTTAGTAAATTATATGCATCAGTCCATGCCATTGATCAGGGACTACAAGGTGATAATTTGTAGGACAGAACTGCCATATTCTGGTAGTACTTTTCTTTAAAGGAGCTTGATGGTAACTGGATTCATATAATGAGGAAAGATTCCTAGGCTTCTCACTTCAGTTCTCTTTATAGCCAACAGAGAATGGTAGTTGTTTCTCAAAATTGTCTCTTTTTATTTTTAAGGTTGTGCTTCACTTTTCAATTTATTTGATTTGTAGAATGATGGAGCTTTTGTATGAAACATAATGCCTGAAAGAAATGTATCAGGGAGACTGGTCACTAGGACAGACAAGTGCTAGTAAACTCATACACTACTCCATTGTTTGGCTATGGCCTTATTCTGAAAAAGATTATGTGTAGCACATAGATGTTATCTCATGTTCTTTTGGTTGATTTTTTTTCGAATACATTGCTGCATCAGGAAGAATGTATGTTCTGAAGCAAAGGGTTAGTCAATACCTGTTCCTCTCTCTCACCTGTGCCCGTGGTACAGAAAGGAAAGAAATTGTCTGAATGCATAATCTTGCTTAACTCTTCATAACTTCTGCACAGAAATAAGGAGGTTTCACAAAAGATTTCTTTTGTCTCTTGCAATTTTTTTATAATAGCATGATGTATGCCATGTTTCGGCTTCACATTAATATTACAATGAAATTGCTTTATATGATATTATAGAAGAACACTTAAATCAGGGCATGAAACTAATTTTGGAGGTTGGCTGCTCAATTTCTTGCTCTCTCCAAGAGGTATCTATACTGTTCTGGACTAAAAATATTTGAGGCATATTAAGTAGGAAATGTTTTATGCAGAAGTGCACCTGCCTGTACCAGCTTTGAATTCAAACAAAAACTGGAAAAGCAATTCCACATTAGGGAAAAAAGGTGTATTTCTTAGAAATCTGTTTCCAAGGAAACTTTTCCATGTTTTGTAAAATGGACAGTGAACTGCATGAGTGAACTAGTTGGAGACAATACACTAGTGTCTTTCCAATGTGACTGAAGTTAAACTTTTAAGGTGTATCTTATAAACATGATTCTTTCAAGAAAATATGTTTCTTTTATGCCCATTAGTCATGAAAGTTTAAAATTGTATTGCCAGGTTTACAAAAGAAAATAAAAATGCTACAAACTTTGCAAGTTTTCTACTACATGTTGTTTGGGATAACTTGAATTTCCAACATGACAGAAATGTAGCTCTGAAAATCTCTGGTGAATATCTCTGGTTGTGTAACCAATATCAAGCCCAAATCTGATATGCTATCCTCTGGCTTGGAGACAGTTTGTACATCATATCCTGCCTTATCCCAGCCAGCCTTTTCCATGTCAGTGATCTTTTCTAGCACAAATCTCCACCTCTGTGTACGGAACTACAGCATTTAATTTAACAAAAAACATCATTCTATAAGTTTTATTTCCTCTAGTCTGAAGTACCATATAGAATTTTTGGTGAAATAGAAAGTAAGTACTGACCTGACTGAAAATGACAGGTTAAAAAGCCTTCTTAGAAAGTTTGATTTTTATGAAAAATTGATCAGAAGGTAAAAGTGTAATTGGTTTAAAAAAATATTTATTTTATCAACAATTTCAATTTCTAGTTGTTTGTTTGTTGGGTTTTTTTAAAATAAATTTTACATTTTTCTTCTGATTAGGCAAATTTCAGTTTCCAGATTTGGAATATAAATCCCAAATTGCAATAGAATAGCTTTCAAAAATTGTCTGAAAAAATATTTGAAGTATAGTTGGCAGGCAGCCATACTTTGTATCATTGGACACAATAATGCAAATACACTCATACATATCAGGCTTGCAGAATCCTACTTTAAACTGTGTTGCTGACTTTTTAGTTTGCTCAGATGCATAATTTTATTTTTTCAACAATTTTCAAACCTATTGTCCCTGTTAAGACAATTTAAGTTCAACTGGTTGAATCAGCAGTTGATGTAACTCAGGTTTTCATAGCAGTATTAAGATAAAACAAGTGCATACCAAAATTCTAGCAGTGAAAATAAGAATGTTTGAAATTTCTTAAATACTTTATTCTGACCTCATTTTTTAACTAAAATATATTTCAGAGAAAGGGAGAGGCAAGAAAATAATGCATCTACTTGGACAACAAGCTTTACATTAACATACCTATTGGAGCTTACAAGTTTAGCTCAATAGACATTCTTGTGTGAAGTTTGAGAGATTTATATATATGTCTGGGATCAGCTCTGACTAAACTGTTGGATGCTGTGGAAACCTAGACATAAGCAGATCCACCTCTCTTGTCCATACCAAATAGCTGCAGTGTTGCTCAAAATTGTCAGACATTTGCCAGCTTTTAGACTTCATACTGGGTAATAAGACTTCAATATTTTTCCTGTAATGCAGCACTGTCCAGAATTATTTTTATGTATGTTGAAATCTTCGCTGAAATTAAATTTTACTGTTCTAGATGTGTTGCTTTCTCCAACTTCTTTGTTTCCGCCTGGCTCCTTTTTCCCGGGGCACTGGCCAGGCGCTTCCGGGAGCAGTCGGAGAGAAGCAACAACCAACCTTTGGGGTTCATTTGATACAGACAGAGCTATTTCAAGAGTGCGTCCATGACCGAGAAAAAGAGACTCAAGAGACTGGACACTTGGTGTGCAGTCCGACGTAGGTTGTATTTGCTTGAACGCTGCATGTACAAGTGACCCCGGTCTGGGATTGGATTACAGTTTTTATAGGGGAAAATAAGAGATAAGGTGAAACCAATAGAACAATGCCCAGTATGAATACATTACAGGTAAAATCCAATGGGAATAGCTTCAGGGGGAAGGGTAAATACACGTAAAAATACAGAATAGAAACTCCAACCTCATATTTACAAAACAGAAACTCCCATTTCAAATTCACAAAGCTTTCTGCTCCTTCTGCGTAGCCACACACCAACACATCTCCCTCTCTTTTGTTTAATAAAATGAACGGAGCTTTAGGGGAAGGAGAAACTGCGGATATTAAGCTGCAGTGTTGTCCTATTTGCCATTCTCCCACCATTCCCCTCCTGTGGTGGCAGCAGCAACGACAGGTGCGGAGGCTACAAACTTGGAGGAAGCAATGCTAGAAATGATTCGCTTAAGAATCCCAAATGATAGTAAAACTAAAAAAATTGCGACTAGAAAATAACAAATGTCCTTTAGAAGGAACAACACCCACCCAGAAAGATCCCAGCCCTTAAACATGCCCTTGAACCAGTCCTCATTCTCCAGCTTCACGCTCCCAATGAGGTTTCTCATTTCCCAGATGGATGATTGAACACTTTGGCCTTTTGATGACAAATCAAAGCAACACAATCCCTCAAATTCTTTGCATCCATGCCCATGTGCCAACAGCAGGAAATCGACAGCTGCCCTGTTTTGTAGGGTAGCCTTTCTGGTAATTTCCTCGTCTGCAAGGAGATCACTCAAAGCTACCGATGTCAAATTTGCCTGCTTCGTCACCCAGCATTCCAAATTGCCTAATTCACTCAATACTTTGGCTGCCGCTACCCATGGTAGAAACACAGAGACAGCAACCCTTTTTGATTTTGCCCAATGGTAAATTTCGGCATCACAATGTTCATCAAATTGATTTGCACTCCGGTTAGTAATTTTTGTTTCACTTTTTGCTTGTCCAATTGGAACTTCTGTCATGTTGGGGGAAGCAAGGGAAAGACGCCCCAGAGTGCATCGACCTCCAACAAGACAAAAAGGGATTCCTGGATATGCTCTATCCCCACAGATGAAAAACATTCCCTTTCCAGCTTGCGGGGATAGAAATCCGTGATGGTAGGGAGCTTCAAACTAGAGACAGCTGTGCACCACTGGCCCGCTCTGAATTCTATCTTGTATTGTCTGACCTGCTCATATAAGTTTATTTCTTTAACTGGTGAGAAATCAAATTGAATGCAAAATTCAGCCTTTGTGGAGCCCAGTAGTTCTAATTCCTGGGGCTCCCCATCAGCAGCGGGCAGGTCTAGAACAAACTTTTGCCACAGGAGCAGGGGATTCTGAACAGGTATTTTAACATGTTCTATGACTCCCTGGTGCCTGTAGAACTCTGCCCAGATATTTGGCGGATTGTTTTCATTTAACTCTTTCTGCAAGCGGACCAAGGACTTTGGGAATTCTTGCCCCTTACTCGGAATCCCTACCAGGCATGTGGACATCGGATTTTCTGCTGAGGCAGAAGCTAAACAAAGGTGTTCTTGTTTCAAGGCTTGGGCAAGGGTGACCCACACATTTTTCTGTGGCTGAGGGACGATCCATGCGTCCCCTGTGGGCAGGTAGAAGGTCATTTTCTGGAACCAAACGAGGAGCAGAAATGTAGAAACTGACATCCTCCTAGTCTGAAAGAAAAATAAGATCATACAACAGGGTAAACTAACTATATAAAATTCTGCCAGTATAAAGGAAAAACAGGAATTAGGGTTCTCTTCCTCCCTTGCGGCGTTTCCTGTTTGACGCAACTGCGTCGTCTGTGGAGTCTTCTGAAGCATCAGGGGGGTACTCCGTGTTGGACTCCCTCCCCATTCAGGAGTGTAGAGTTTGACCCATTTCTTAGGAATCCACCTGAATCCGGAGGGTGTGGACACGCACACATACCCCTGTCCCCAAGTGATCAGCTGGTGTGGACCCTAGATTTCTCCAGAGTCTGGATCCCTAATTAACACTGGAGGTCTCTCTTCAGGTCTGAGCTGTTGATGTTGTTTAAAATGGCACAGAACCGGCAGCTCAGGCCTATCAAAAGAACAATTTAAAAAGTTAATAGTAAAAAGAGCTTTGCAGAGCCTGAGTTGTGGAGAGAGATCTTGGGTATCTCCCCGCTGGTGAAGGAGGACCTTTTTCAAGATCTGATGTGTTCTCTCTATCACAGCCTGGCCTGTGGGGGAGTGTGGAATTCCAGTCTGATGATTCACCCCCCATTCCTGTAAAAATTCACCAAACACCTTTGAAATATAAGCTGGGCCATTATCAGTTTTGATAGTGGTGGGGACCCCCAAGGTCGCGAATGCTTGCATGAGGTGTTTCTTTGCATCTGCAGTTTTTTGTCCTCCGTGGGCTGGGGCGAAAACTGCTCCGGAGAAATTGTCTAGTGAAACATGTACATGTTGAAATCTCCCAAACTCCTGAATGTGTGTGATGTCAGTTTGCCACAATTCACAACTGCGGAGTCCCCTTGGATTCACTCCCAAACTCAGAGTTGGTAAAGTGGACTCTTGACACTTGGGGCATGCAGCCACAATTGCCTTGGCTTGGTAACGCCGCAGGTGGAATTAGTGGACCAGACTTGGTGCATTTTGATGGAACAATTGATGGCTTAGTTTGGCCTGTTCTAAGATGTTTGGTTGGCCAGCCAGCTGTAAAGGAGCGGCCAAAGTGTCTGCCCTGCGGTTGCCTTCTGCGAAAAAACCTGGGAGGTCAGTGTGTGATCGCACGTGCATTACAAAAAAAGGCTGCTCTTGATGGGAAACTAGATGGATCAATTTCGAGAGTAAACTGAATATTGCTGGATTGGAAACTTCCTTGAGCACTGCATGTTCTGCTCTGGACACAACACCTGCTACATATGCTGAATCTGTAACTATGTTAATTGGTTCTGAAAACCTCTCAAAGGCCCTGACCACAGCGTCCAGCTCAGTAACTTGTGGGGAACCCTCTACAACCTTTACATCAGCTTCCCACTGCTGAGTCTGTGGGTCCTTCCATGTGATCACCGACTTGTGGGACCCTCCTGACGCGTTGGTAAAAATGGTCAATGCCTTCAGGGTTCACTGCTCTGAATATTTTTTGGAATCAAATCAAACTGTGTTTCAAACAATTTGTGGCCTAGATGGTTAATGGAAATTTGTCCGATGTAGCTGTCTAAAGAAAACTGCAAGTTTTCATTTATCTGAAGCAGGTGCTCAAGTGTTTCCTTTGAGAGTCTCCCCATAGATATTCTAATAGGGAGATGAATGCACATGAAATCACACCCTGCCAACACCTGCAGGCGAGCCCTGCCCCTCATGATCAGCTGGGCCATCAACTCTTGTGACTTGGTGATACTTTTGGACAACTGATGACCCAGGAACACCCACTCTATGATCAAGAGAGGATCCTTTTGGTTTGTGTCCCACTGGAAAATCAACCCATGGAGGTGTGGCAACTTACCAAGGATGATAAATTGAAAGGGCAGGCCCTCACGGCATCTGTGGGCCTGTCTGTCTGCCAGGGTGGACTGAATTTTCTCCAAAGCAGCCCTGGCCTCTTGGGTCAGAGCCCTCGGGGAGTTTAACTCTTCCCCCCCCCGCCTTCAATAAATTGAAGATGGGGGATAAATCTCCCATGGTGAGCCCCAGCCAGGGTCTGACCCAGTTCAAAGATCCACACAACTGATGGAGGTCCCATAATGTCTTTGGGTTGTCATTTATCATTGGCCTCTGGGGTATGATGGTCCTGTTGCTAATGTCAAGGCCCAGATATTTCCAAGGCGGCAGGTGTTGCACCTTTTCTTTCTGTAACTCAAATCCAACCGCCGACAAGGCTGTGATAGTGTCCTCCAGCACCTCTGCAAGTACATTGTCACTGTTAGCACAGACAAGGACATCATCCATATAATGATAAAAAATGCAGTTTTCCCACTTGGCATGCACTGGGGATAGAACTCTGTCAACATATCACTGGCAGATGGTAGGAGAGCATTTGAGGCCCTGAGGTAGGACTTTCCAGTGGTAACGTTTCATGGGGGCCTCTCTGTTGATGGAAGGCACAGAGAAGGCGAAGCATGGTGCATCATCTGGGTGCAGGGGAATTTGAAAGAAACAATCTTTGATGTCTATCACTGCCAATTTCCAATCTTGGGGGAGCATAGATGGAGAAGGCATCCCTGGCTGAAGAGGTCCCAAGTACTCAATTACATTATTAATTTTTCTGAGATCGTGGAGGAGTCACCACTTGTCTTTCGCCGGTTTCTTAATAACAAAAACCGGTGAATTCCAAGGGCTGTTGGTTTTCACTATATGTCCCTTTGCCAATTCATCTTTCACAATCTGAGTGAGCGCTCTTAGCTTTTCTTTACTCAACGGCCACTGCTCTACCCAAACGGGTGTATCTGTGAGCCACTTGAGTTTTTGGGTAGGGCGCTCTTCAGTGGCTGCACCTAAAAACCCTGGGGGGTTGGCAGTTCTAATTTGGCCCCCCACTGAGTCAAAGCATCCCTTCCCCAGAGAGTGAACTTTGAATCTAAAACGAATGGGCGCAGAGATGCTAATTGCCCATTTGGCCCCTCAATTTGAACTGTGTTCTTAGACTGCTGTGCCAATTGTGGACCCCCCACACCTAAAACTAGGTTGCTCACACTTTCCAGCTCCCACTGTTGCAGCCATTTGTGTGTGGGAATGACTGTTGCATCTGCCCCTGTGTCCATCATCCCCTGAAGTTGAATGGAATGCCCCTTGCTCTTAAGGCCACACCACATGAGAGGCTTCTCCTCTCCCAGCATCTCGGTGTAAAAGACTGACAGGTCTAGATCATCACACAAAAGCTGAGGCACTGGAATTGCCTGGGCAATGATCTGTCCCTGTGACAGGAAGAGGGGGGAGTGGACACAACATGCCATGAGATAGAAGGTCCTAGGATCAAGTGAAAGGATGGCAGGAGGGATCTCTATCTCTTGTGGGGTGTATTTTGTGTCACCAATGACAAGGTACTTGCAGTTTAGTAGATCATTCCATCTGCGAGTTTCGCAGTCCTGAATGAGGGGCAGCGATTCTGCTATTGCTATGATGAAATGCCATTCCTGGTTAGAGAAATGAATGGGTTCAGTGAGTCGCAACTGGTAAGGTTCAATCTTGTCAGTGGTGTAAACTTGGCTGCTGACACTAGGCATAATGCGGTGTATAGCTGCCTTAGCAAAAACGCTCTGACCCACCCCATTTGTATCATTGCACGGGGTGGATCCGCGCTCCCCAATTAGTTTTTTTGCTGGTTGGAGAATTCTCCCCCCCCCACCCTCCCCCCCTGAGGAGGCACTGTCCCCCAAAAGGGACACTGGCTGATGAGGTGACCTTTCTGATTGCAGTAAAAACACCTGCTTTTGGGTGGAGGAGGTCTCGATGCTGGAGTTTTTGGGGTTGCCGATGTCAGAGCAACCACCTTTTCCCAAGGCTTTTTCACCAAGTCCTCTGCCATCAGTGTGGCTTTTCTTGTGCACTCCTCGATGAGCTGATCCAGCGTTGGAGGAGGGGATGCCGGAAGTGCTATGATAACTCGCCAATGCATTTGTGGTGACAATTTCTAATGTGATTTCGTCTCATGCTTCTTGCCCTTCCACCTTTTTCTCGACAGTGTCTCTCACTCGATCAACAAAATCCATGAATGGCTCTGAAACAGATTGCTTGAGAGCGATATAAGGTATTATAGGTTCTTTTGAGGGCATACTAAGAAATGCCCGTTCTGCTGCGTCTTTTGTGAGGTCTAACACTGGTTTTGGAATCCCGGCTGCTTGTTTTTGGGCTTGGTTCCAATCCCCCTCACCCACAAGATGTTCGAGGATGATCTCGTCATCCTCTATATCTTTGGCATAATCAGCACTCTGCAAAATTCCTGGAAGAAGGTCTCCTGCAAACCTTTTCCAAGTTCTTTCCCACATTCTGTATTCTGATGGAGGGAGCAAGCAACTGAACAAGCGCTTTAAATCAGTGGGAACTAAGGTGCTAGAATTGAAAGTTGCTTTTAACATGCTCCTAAAAAATTCACTTTTTTGCCCAAATTCACATTTTGTTTTGCAGAGCTCCTTTATGCATTCATATGAAAGTGCCTCCCACCTGGGGTTTTGTCCTCTTGCATTGTATAACACCGGGGATATGAACAGAGAATTTGAATCTCTGCCTGCTTTCTGTTTCCTTGCTTCGGCTTCCAAGCCTTTCACGTCGCCATGGGAACCAGAGGCCGGGGCTTGGGAAACAGGAGGGAGGGGGCAGGGTCCAGAGGCTGAGGGGTGGAGGTTTGTGTGGGAGTGGCTGAGGTTGGTGGTGCCGTGTGGAGCGGGGTGAGATCAGGTGATGGAACCTCGAGGGGTGGAGCTGAAGGAACAACCTTCAGGGGCGGTGCTGTGGGCGGAGGCCTGCAATAGCACTTGGGAGGGGTTTGGTCTGCTGCAAAAGAGGAGGAAGAGGGGTCAGGACAAAGGGAAGGAGGGTCAGGGACTGGCGTGGGGGGGGGGTATGAAGGAATTCTGGGAAGGAGGAGTCCCCACCATGCTGCCCTGGGCATCTTGAGATGGGACAAAGACCCCCGCCACGCGGCTGCCGCCATCTTGTGGCAGTTCATCCCGTGGGGATTGAGGGAAGGAGTTAGAAGGGGTACAGCATTTTTGGGAACAGCCACAACTGAAATCTGCGTGAGGAGGATCAGGAGAGGGGTTAGAAATGGAGGTTTCAACAGAACGATCAGCATTTTCAGACCGTGGGGGTCGGGGAGACCGGGGAAATAAAGCAGATGGGCTCTTTTCAGTTTCCCGCGTTTCCCAACTGTCTGCGCCTTCTTTAACAATGTCATACACTAACAAAAAGATCCTCGTGAAGCCTTCCTTCACTGAAGGATCCCCCTTCTTGGTGCTTTCTGTTAAAACTGTGCCAACCCACTTCCAAAAACCCTTTTTGCTCACATCCTGAGCTGAGACGTTTGGGAATCTTAAAACCAACCACTTAATAAACTTTTTCACAAAACTCTTAGAAAAACTTTCTCCTGACTCTTTCAGGGTTCCTTTTACTTGGTTAGAAATCTCTTTCTGCTGTGTGGACAATTTCCCACCCATTCTACCCGCAAGCAAGCCTCACCTGCCTGCTGCCAGAAAAAAACAAAGAAAAAAACTGAAAAAGTCTAAAAACCAATGGCGGCACCCTGCACGCTGTGCACCCACGTGTCCTTTCCCTCCGTGGGAACAGGGGTGCCTCGCCCAAGTAAGATTTCCCTGGCCGGGCCCTTCCCGCGCTAGAATTGGAACTTACCACACCGCCAACTCTTAGAAAACAAAAAACAGCAGCAGTTCCTGGTCTGAAGTCGTCTTCCAGGGTGTTCGGAAGTTATATCTTCTCCTCGCTAAAAACCGGACCAGGCAGAAACCGGAACAGTTTCTCAGTGGTGGTACTGCTCTGGAGCTGAGCGGAAGGAGGCGAAAACCCCCTCACGGTCGCCGTGGTCCAAGGGCTTTTTCCCGCCGGGCGGACTGTGGCGCTGACGGTTCAGCGGTGGCGGCCTCAGCGGCTGTGTCTTCCACGATGACAGCTGTGGAAAACAGTGTCTGGAAAAACCCCAAACCGGAGCACTATCTGCCATGCCCTAAAAACAGCTGCCGTATCAGAGCCCCACATTGGGTGCCACTTGTCACTTTCTCTCTCCGACTTCTTTGTTTCCGCCTGGCTCCTTTTTCCCGGGGCGCTGGCCAGGCGCTTCTGGGAGCAGTCAGAGAGAAGCAACAACCAACCTTTGGGGTTCGTTTGATACAGACAGAGCTATTTCAAGAGCGCGTCCATGACCGAGATAAAGAGACTCAAGAGACTGGACACTTGGTGTGCAGTCCAAAGTAGGCTGTATTTGCTCGAACACTGCACGTACAAGTGACTCCGGTCTGGGATTGGATTACAGTTTTTATAGGGGAAAATAAAAGATAAGGTGAAACCAATAGAACAATGCCCAGTATGAATACATTACAGGTAAAATCCAATGGGAATAGCTTCAGGGGGAAGGGTAAATACATGTAAAAATACAGAATAGAAACTCCAACCTCATATTTACGAAACAGAAACTCCCATTTCAAATTCACAAAGCTTTCTGCTCCTTCTGTGTAGCCATGCACCACCACATAGATGTAGTAACAAGATAATAGTCAAAATAGTATGGGCATACATGCTATGGGTATTGCCCATAGTGTACAAATTAAGAAACACATAAACTCCTTGAGGGAACTCAAGCTCCAGACCTGATTTTGTCCCCCAGGTTCTCTTACAAATCCAGTTATTCAAACAAATGCCCTATATCTCTGGACACAAGATAACAACTAGTTTTGTGGCCCTTGCAATTCTGACTCCGCAGCAGTGAATAGTACTATCAAAAATCAATTCCAACAGCCTTTACAGATACTTATGCCAAGTTTTATTATCTAGGTAAAGATGGTTTATTAATTTTATCTAATTTTCAGCAAAAAATAGAGAAATATATTAGTAATGTGAACTTGGTAGCACTGGCCAATCAAGTAAAAATGATCAATGTTTTCTTAAATCCTTTGTTGTCCAAGTTTCTAACTACTTAAAATATGATTATTGGATGTTGGATGTCAAAGCAAATTTTGGTTGGCTGAAATTAGGTCTTAGTCAGATTGTACTTTTACTAAATGTTATATGACAAAAAGCATAGTTTGGTGCAGAATCACCACAGATTCTTTGAAATTGTACCATCGCAGCTTTATCTTATGCCAACAATTCAGATGCCTCAAAGGTATTTTTATCAGATCACATAAAAATGATCAGATTTTTTTAAATTCATAGCTAAAGGCTTCCCACTTTTACTAATTGAGGCAGGAAAAAGTGCTGTGGCATTGAAGTCCCAGTGGGCAAGGATAGGGTGGATTCAATCTGCACAGGGACCCTCAGCCAATGTCATTCAGCTCTAAATGCAGATGTATCACTGACCAGAGAGCTGGACAGGGTTAAGACCTCAACGAATCACATGTGTAATTGGAGCTCCTATAAAAGGAGCTGGAGGAATAAACTCGAGGCTGTTTGTCACAAGAACTCTGGAGTGTGAGTCTCTGTCTCTCACCCACACCACCCATTCACGTTACAAAGCGCCATTTTAATACCTCGATGTTACACAGAACAGCTCTTTACTATTGTTCTTTACTATAAATCTGGAACCACTATGCTTCAAAAAGTGATGCTAACTGACTTGGCATACAGACAACTGTAGGATAGTGTCTTTTAGACTGTAGGACTTAAAAATAATACTACTACCATCTTCTGTTCCTCTGGAAATTCTTATCACTTTGCCTTTTAAGAAATTAACTTTTGATTTGTAGCTGTCAATTGAATATGAGCATGAACACACGTACATGTAATTGGAAAGAGGAAAAGTAGGGCTTACTGATGAAAGCTCCAGCAATGTCTGTGTGCATTGAAAATAGATCTCTGTCTCTGGCACACATGATTTCCGTTCTTTTGATATTTAAACACCTGAGCAATTTAACTTGTATATGCTGCTAGGTAAGCCCTTTATCCCAATGTTACAACTCAAAAGCTAAGACACAGAAAGGTTAAGAGGTTGCAAATATGTTATGGACTTAAATTAATGATGAAATCTTTAAAAATAGAAAAATGCACAGATAAATACAGTAATAATTTGTTTAATCACTAGCACATTGGTGTAATGCACAGCCCACAAGATAATTTTAGCTGTCTTGCTGCCTAAATCCATGGAATTTAGCAGCAGACTGTCAATGTGGAAAGCTGATTGAGAGCAGAATAGGAGGTACCTATCACCTGAAAAGTACAGTAGTTTTCCATAGCACAACTTGGCATACAGTATTTGTCAGGCTTCCCAAGAAAGCCAGTACTTAAATATTAGTTCAAATGTAAACTTAACAGCTTTTTAAAACACCTGGTGTGAGGGGGAAGGGAGACAGGGACGTTAGGCTTGCACTTAGAACTTCTGTTTATTTAATAAAACCTTTTAAAGCCATGGCCCCATTATCCATGTCAAAAGCCAAGTATATGGTGCTATTTCAATTTCAAATGAAACTATCATCTATATTTTTGTTTGTTCATTATTTACTCATCTCTCAGCTGAGCATTTTAAACAGTGCATGAGAAAGAAAAGAAGATTGTATGCCTGCCCAAACCTGTGGGACTCTGAAATAATACAGCGTGTTTGCAACTGCGCTTATAGCAACCTGGTTCTAATCACCTGGGGGGGGATGTCTTTCCATCAACTTGAAGTGACTGTGACTTTGCTTTGCACCATGAGTGAATCTTTTTTTTCAGAGTAGAGTTAACAAGGCAGGACCCTGACTGGCAGTCTTGAAAGGCAACTTAAATTAAATGGCTCTCAGTACTTTCTACAGCTGAAATACACTTTGAAAAAACAACTGAGGGAACAGAAGCTTGAAGAGTTCAATTTGTTTGCTGAAACTTCATGTTCTAGGGTCATTAGGGAATTCCTCAGATATCCAAGCTGTCTCAGAAGGAGCCGGCACAAAAGCCTTGGGACATCTGCAGTCTCAAAGTGGTGGCTAGGGATTGGGTGGGATCTTTTAGCATCTCAGACAGTACCAGATGCCTTACAGTTTTTAGGCCATGGAATAAAGTCCTGTACCCATCAAGTTGTAGATGGTTTTCTGTAGATTCTGTGGCAAATATCTTTTCTTTAAATCTTCCTAATTTTAAAATAGCATAAAAACTAAAATATGTTTCTTCATTGATGTGACATAAATTTGGTAAGAATAAGCATAGGAATAGGTTTGCTTGTCATAACTGAAAAATTAATTCATGCAATGTCCTGGTTTTGGCTGGGATAGAGTTAATTTTCTTCTTAGTAGCCTTGGTTTGGATTTAGCATATGAATAATGCTGATAACACACTGATGTTTTAGTTGTTGCTAAGTAGTGCTTACCCTGAGCCAAAGATTTTCCAGTTTCCCATGCTCTGCCAGTGAGGAGGTGCACAAGAAGCTGAAATGGAGCATGGCCAGGACAGCTGACCCAAACTGGCCAAAGGGATGTTGTATACCATAGAACATGGTCCAGTATATAAACTGGGGGGAGTTGTCTGGGAGCCACCGATTGCTGCTCAGGGACTAGCTGAGCATTAGACAGTGAGTGGTGAGCTGTGGTATTGAGCAGCACTTGTTTCTCTCGGATTTTATTCCCTTCTCTGTCTCCCATTATTATTATTATTGTTGTTATTGTTGTTGTTCCTGCTGCTATCAATTTTATTATTTGCATTATTCAATTTTCTTTTACTTCAATTATTAAGCAGGTCTTATTCCAAGATGGCTATTTTTTTTTTCAAGTGTATTGCCCATCAGGGAGCAAAGTGTAAGCAAGTGATTTCAAGGTGCTTAAGTGCCTTCTGGGCTTAAACCATGACATGCAATATTTAAAATTCTCCATACATTCTTTTTTTTAATATGAAGTTAGGTTATAGTTGACAAGCTAAATTGCCTTGAGTAAAAACAATGTGTTATTTCTAGATATATCTCTGGTATGTTTTTGTCCTGCAAATAGGCAAGTTATGGTATTTATCTATCTTTTTCTATTTGTTAGATCATTGTTATTATAATAAAGATTCCTCCAGTCTGAAAAAGCCTGCTGGCAAAATTATTTCTAATGTAATTAAAGGCAGGATCTTGCCTTCAAATAAACAGTTCATCCTTTCTGAATAGGGATAAAAACCACTGCATTTAGGCATTTGTCTTCATCTTCTAAAATGTAATAACATATCTGGGAAAAGAAAATAAATGTATTTGTACTCAAGTAACCCACTAAAAGGATTGTTGAAGAGGAATTTACTATTGTTATTTGTATATTGCCATCTTTTTACCTCTTAGCACATTTTGATTATTTTTAAAGGAAAAAAACATTCAAGAATTGAATTGTCCTTTGATGATCACATCAAGACTTTAAAGTAGGGAAAGCCAAAAGCTGAGAGAAGTGGTCACATCCTTCTGTTATGGGGCAGCAACAATAGAAACCAACATGACTTTAGACATTTTTATCAAGAAGTTTATTTCCAGTGCTTGGTGATACCAGAAAAATAAGTTATTTTATATTGAAAGTTAAAGTGCAGTACATAAACTGAAGATAACTGTTCTGCTTAAAATGCAGAACAAATTTCCCAGGAGAAAAAGGATTTTTAAAGGCTTAAAAAAAAAAAAAAAAGGAAAAACTCAAGAAAAACACCACACACTAAACATTCACAAGTCATATTTGCATTGCTTGTAACACTGTAGTAGCAATAGCTCTTAAAAATCTACTTTAAATGGGAATCCCAAAATGGCAAACAAATGCTTTAAATAGCAAACAAAAAGCATATGCCACTGAGTTCCCTTTCTCTCATGGAGCTTTATATATATACCTGTTAAAGGATACTTCAGCTTTGGTTTAAACTAAACTGATGGCAGCATGGGAAAAACGCATTTCCTTAGAGATCTACTGAACAGTGGAGCTGAAGTTTTATATCAGCCTGTAGTCTCAGCAGCTGAAATTGCCTAGAAGTTATTGAATCCCCAGAACTTTCTGAAACATTGTAAATAATCAACATTCTTTCATAAATTACTCTTTCTGTTTTTATAGACTTTTTCCTTGTCTAATCCATTTTTCTGGGTACAGTGATTAGAAGAGTAGCAAAAGTTTTTGACGATTGATGAGCTGCAAGATTTTTATTTCCTTTATTTCTTTTTTGTAGGAGACTTAAAGCTTTGTTTTTTCTTGACAAGATAAAGAATAGAAATAACGTGGAGATCACATGGAGCAACTTCAAAGTGTAGCACAGCTGGAGCTGAAGCATATATCAGCATCTCAGATGGGCTAAGGCAGCCACAATGGCAAGGTCTTTGGAGTCTCATCCCCCTTGGAATAGAAAATCTTTGGGCATACATCATGGAAATGCTTAGGTCTCTCAGTCCAATATTTGTTCTCCTTCTTGCATGTGAATGAATATTTTCCACATTTCTGCCACATATATAAACTGGTTAATTTATGACATACACAGTGACATTTCTCAAGTCAGAACTAACGGTGATTGGGAATCTAGTTGTTTATCTCTATGCTTATGGAAATCACTGAATTTCAACCATACCAACACAGATCCTGATTTTCAGAATAACTAGGTTTGGAAATGCAATGAAGAAAAACAGTGCATGGAAAGTAAGGAAGAAATAAAAGAGACTTAAAATCTGCACACAACATACAATAAGATGAGAGGGAAAAATCAAACACAAAGAATATTTCAATACAATATGGGGTCGTTAGCTTGAAATTTTTACTGGGGATTTGCTGAAAAGTATTGTACAAGCAATATAAGTTTGCATAGACTGGTTCAGTTCTGTATGTATTTTGACCAGTGAAGACTGCTTATTCAAAGCATCTTATCTAGTTCCCTGAAAATAATGTTTCAATGTGATCAGTTTGATGTGATCCTATTTAAGTCCATGGGAAAATTGCTGTTGACAGTGTCTTAGACCAGATTCGTGTTTTCCTGTATAACCCCAGTTAAATCAGAAGACCAGTACCATGAACCATAAATCAAAAAATTGAAGTTGTCAAATAAAAAATTATTTTATGGAAATTCCACTGCATACTGTCTATTTACTAAAAACAAACACACAATGTCACAGGACTTGAATTTATATTACAGGTCTGTTTACAGCTCTGTTTCAGAAAAATGCAATATCGTTAGATATCTTCAACAATGCTTCAACTCATGAGAATAATAAGAAGGAAAAAACAATAATTTGTTACTTCGTCACAAACTCTTGCCATTTCACCACCTGAAAATTCAATCAATGGAGCATGTGGCGAGTTGATTCTAGTGTGCATCACATCTTCAGGTGGGAGACCTTCACATAATTCCAAGATCTGCCTAGAATGCATATAGTCATAGAATGGTATGACTTGGAAGGGACCTTAAAGATCATTTAGTTTCAAAGCCTCTGCCATGGGCAGACACATGCTCCACCAGACCTGGTTGCTCAAAATCCCATCTAACCTGGCATTGAACACTGATAGGGATCATAACTTCTCTGGACAACCTGTTTCAGTGCCTCACCACACTCACAGTAAAGAATTTCTTGGTAATATCTCATATAAACTTACCCTCTTTCAGTTTGAAGCCATTACCTCATGCCTTATACCATACCCTTGTAAAAATTCCCTTTTCAGCTTTCTTGTAGGGCACCTTTAGGCAGTGAAAAATCCTGTGAGGTCTCCTTGGCACCTCCTCTTCTCCAGGCTGAACAACCCCAACTGTCTCAGCGTGTCTTCACAGGTGCTCCTCTGATCATCTTTCTGGCCTCCTGTGGACTTGCTCCAGGAGGTCCACATCCTTATTTTGAAGGTCCCAGAATTGAACACATTGGTCCAGGTAGAGTCTCATTTATAGCAGCCGAGGATCTGATTCTTGCATAATTTTTTTTTAAAGTTTTAAAAGAATAAATTTATTTTAACTTAGAATATCACTGAATTCTAAATTATAGCTGATTGAGTTTGCCTGGGTGTGTACTTCTTCATGCTGGCTGCTACTGCCACTTGCTGGAAAATAGTGCTACAGTGTAGATAATCATGTTTCTTAAAATCAAGACTCTTGTAGCTTTTACAATTTTAACACCCTGTCATTCCACTTCCATGCAATTATGAATTTTTCATAGGGGAAAAATCCCAATCTGTAATCTCAAGGCTGTCATTACCTCATCTTTCTTCAAATCTCTAGTATTCAAGCAAAAGAAATGTAAAATTCTCAGCTATTACTATAGGCTTCTTATCAGATCTTTGGATTTTCTAAATATTTACATTGACAGGATTAACTCTTTCATGATTTTAAAATACTAATACTACTTCTAAAAAACTTTGTGTAAGACCATTTTGAACACCATGCATTTACTGCATAGAGGTTCTTCTGTAATACAGTACTTATGAGTAGTGAAACAGTCCTAACTTCCTGAGGTACAGGTTTGTCCGTGCATTTGGTAATATGGTGTATCAGAATTGTTGGGCTCTGTATATCTTGCTGCACCCATAAACCTGCTGATTTTCAAAATCAATGACGCTATGTTCTGTGCAAGTCAAGTAAGGTGTAGTACAAATTTAAAGTATGTGTTGCTGAAAATCTTTATTCTGTTGTTTGGAATAGGATCCTATTATTTAGTGGCACTCATCTTCTGACATTGCTTAATCTAAAGTAATCTACAGTTGAGAATTATGCCACGAAAGAGGCATAAACAAATTTATATTATGTATATATTTCAGCTGACTTTGGCTGAGCCTTTTTGACCATTAAAAATTAGGTGTCTGCAATTGTCTTTGGAAAATGCAACACAGAACCCTTGGATATTTGTGTTCTTGTGCAATGCTGTTTGTTGAAATTATTTGGAAAACACTGTAATTGGTAAGTTTACTTTCTAAAATGACATGACATGCATAATAGTTTTAAAGTTACTTTAATTCAATGCTTTCAGTTGTCTGAAATTACTGACCTATGAAGTGAAGAGGAAATTTCTACAGGAAAGTAGTTGGCATTTACAAATAATATCTTATTTGTGTTCAGTGTTTCTGTCTATACAAGCAAGGTGAATGAGATGTTCAAAGATATTCTTTGGTGTTCAAAAAGAAAACGAAAAAAGTGAATTGATCAGGTCTAGAGTGTAAGTTACTACTTGAACCAGGGACACATTCAATGTCTCCTGAACCACATATTTATGCTTGACAACCTGATTCTTCATTAACTGTGTCTGTGACAGTGTAATAACTCCAAATGTACTGTTTTATTATGCAGCTGTGTAAATCAAGAATATTGTATTTTTATGGAGACAGATGTAGACTAGGCTTAATAAAGTTAGGCTAAATTTATTCTCAGAGACAGAATTTTTTACACAGACTTTTCATGTACTCCCTCATTGGTAAGAGATCAGGCCTGCAATTCACATTGAAACCAAAATTCATACAAATTCAGTATGAAGGTGGCTTTCCTCTTTAACAATTGAAGAGTTGCCATTGACATTCAGTTTCTGATAGGGCTAAATCTTAAATGGAGATTCAGGCACAATAAAGCCCAAGGGAAATATTTCTCCTATATTGGACATGACAGTTATAAGATACCATGACTACACGATATGAGAGAAACACTAAGGAACCTGAAAATATGTTTCACAGAGACGAAGACACTGAGCAGGAGACATGAAGGAAGAGGAAGAGAGAAAAGGCAGGCATCCAAGTTGTATTCATCAAATATAGTAGCAATAAAACCATATGAAGATTGTACTCTGATCTCTCAGGTGTAATTGTATGAATATACTCTTTCCAATATTTTAGTCCTGTCCTTTAAACCCTCCACTAATATCAATATTAAAACCCATATTAATCATCTAAACTTTAGCATATCTATCATGCTTCTCATTTCAACCTAAATGCCTGCTGAAGCAGAAAATTAGTGTTAAAACAATACTTAAATTTATTAGATTTAAATTGATCTGCTCTCTCTATTTATTTATGTAAGCTTCACAGTCACATAATTGAGAGCAGTTGGCAAACATTATAATAGAACGCAAAGAAACAAAGTAAACTTGCCCAAATATCCTTTACCAACAAATCAAAATTAGGATTGCAGCCCACTGTCAGATCCATAGGATCTGAACTCATCTCATGGCCCTTTTTCCTTTCTTCCCTACGAATATACACAGGCAACTAATCAACAGCTGAAATACAGCTTGCTAGGGAAAATGATTCCCCTTTGTACCACCAGGGTTCTGTGCCAATTGGAATTCCTGTTGCTGAGCAGAATATTATTTTAAAAGCAGACCTTTTAAAAACTTTGCTGTTAGTTATCAAATAGGTGCATGAGGATTAAATCCTCTGTTCTTTTGATTACCAGCATGGCCTTTGTCTCTGGAGAGACCATTACTGTTAGCAAAGTACCTCATCTATGAAAATCGTTAGTTCAACCTAATATTATCTCTATTCGTAAAACTGCCAACAGTTTTCTTGACATTATGCAAAAGACAACATAGAAGACACATAATGCCTGGGAAAACTCACAGAATAAACAAGATTTCTAGCTATTCATGACGTAAGTAGTTCTTTTACTTTTAGATTTCCTCTCAAGCTTGGTAAAATGTTTATCTGTTATGTGGAAGTTGCCTTGCTTTTGGTTATGATTGCCTAGTTTATTATTAAATGCCTAGTTTATTATTTATTAACCACTGTTAATCACCAAACATCAGCTAAAGCAAACTGCCAAACATTTGTGGGTTACAGCTGACATAAAGACCCATTCTGAGGCATTCTTTGGAAGTCCTTCCCTTAGTTTTAGAGTGATATTTTATCTATCTTGCTTTTTTGTCTCTCCTGATAAAGATTGTGATAGAAAAACCATCAGTGTATTTATATTTGCACAGAATATGGTGGACTAGATCTTTTTTTCTGAGTAAAATGAAGAAACTTTGGAGTTTTCTTCTTCCTTGCACTTTTTGTCTTGCTTTCTGAAACCTGTGTTTTTCTTTTTTCATGTTAGTGTTTCCTGTCCTTTGCTCTAGCACTTGGCACTAGTTTTTGGTTGGCAAAGGACACTATGTCCCTTTGAAGAATAAGACTGGGTACTCATTCCAAAACCTACCAATGTCTGAGTTTGCATGTTCACTTTAAAAGCTGTTTTACACCAGTAGTTCCTTCTAGTCTCTCTCCCTTTCAGTTTCCCTGGTGATTTTGCATGTTGTGTTACATATTGGTGCATGGAAATGTCATGATAATAAGGTCAATTTCCCTAAACAGAGGGGAGAAAAGAAGGATGAGATGCCAAAGTCCAACTGAAGTCATTACTACCTCCACATTTACAGAAACATATGAACTTAATTCAGATAAAAGACCTGTAAACCATGTCATTCGCCTGTTTTCTTCCAGTGCTAATGATTGAACACTTTACAGGGAATACAATGTCAGGAATGAAATAAGATTAAAACAAAAAAGAAAGTTCTTGATCATGAAGCTTCAATGAGTGTTCTGGAGCTTTTTTTTTCTTTTCCCCCTTCAATTATTCAGTGTGTGTGCATGTAGGTTTTTATTATTATTCTGAAAATCCAGCACACAAAGAAAGACCCTTTTAATAACCTTACAACAAGCATTTTCTACAGAGATTTCACAAGAAAATAAGACAAATCAAAGAGAAAATTGAAATCTGTCAGGTAGAAAAATTCTAATTTGAATGCTTCCATTTTTACATGGAGAGGCAAGTATCTGAAGCAGGGTCACATTTACAGCTGGTAAAAACTGGTATCCTATTATCTTGTTTACAGATACTAATAAACTCTGATAACTAATTGTTAAGTACATACAGTCTATACAGTTATTAGAGGATGGAGATGCTCTATGAGTAAAATGGAGTCTTTCAAGACTTCAGGCTCTGGTCACATGTAATAGATGTACTGAACAAGATGCTTAGATGTTCATTTTTTAAACAGAAATATATGCAAATATACTAATCACCTGTAAATTACTAGATGACTAGGATTGAATAACTCTGATTCTAAAAGCAGGCAGTATGTTTAGTTGCCTTAAACTTTTATTTAAAGAATCTATGTTTAGGTTGCAAGCTTGAAAATTCTGAGTATGAACGAAGTAAGGTCTGCAATTAGCTTATACACTGAACTCAATGGATTACAGAAGGAAAATGCTACTTATATCAAAACGTTTATTAGGCAGCCAGCACTAGCTGGCAGCCAGCCATTATTATTTTAAAAAACAGAGGCAAGACTGATTTGAGCCTACAATATGTAAATACATAATGAAAGTATTAGTAGACGTAACCTCTGGTTCAATGTAGAGCATGCACTGGATTAAGTCCAGGAGATTTTAGACTGCGATAAACAATATTCAAAGATGAATTTATCGACTTTGTTTTATGCTAAATTTTACTATGTTTTAGCTGGAAGAAACTCTCCTGGCTGCACATTCCTGGCAATGTTGACATGTTCTGTGATCTGTGCCTTCCATTCTTTCCAAGTACACAGAACATCACCACTGGGGAGAACCAGCAAAATATAGGTTGGCTATTGGGTCATCTGGTCCTGTCACTGAGAAAAAGTTCTGAAGCTGTGTTAGAGTGGGATGGGAGAGATGCAAGGGGAGGACAGAATCTGTCAAATCTCCCTTTCTGTGATGGCAGCGTGAAGAATGTCTCCTTAAAAGCACTGCAGTTTGCATACTGAAAAGCTACTTGCAAGCAACAGCTTGACCAAAGAACATTTCAGTAAAAAAGAGTTCTGCTGTCCATGAAAGATGTTTTTCAGCAGGCTCTATTATAATTACTCACTTGTTTTAAAACATTGGAAGAGAGGTAAAAAGACAGGCTAGAAATCAAAAAGCAAATCTCCACATGAAAAATCCAAACAAAAAAAATAATAAATAAATATGAAACATTTAGAACAAGTGGTTTGGGTTTCTTTGGACTTTTTTGCAAATGTCTGCCTTTAACAAACTCAGAGCATCATCTTGGACATTGAGTGGTCTGGTCCCCCAGCACAGCAAAAGTGAATATAGAAATGGTTCAAAAAGTTTGCAACCTGGAGATTGAGCACTCTGGCTGAAAGTGCAACACAGAGATTGAATATCTTCTCATGTCTTACTAGTTTCTCAGGAAGAATAACTTTTGCCTTCCTGACCCATGACTGAATGGTGAAAGCAAGTATCGCCATAAATTTAAGAACTGAAAAAAAAACCAAAAAACCCAGTTAATTCTTCTACTTCAATTACCTTATTTTGAACATTTTTTCTTATTCTTTTTTCATGACTTTTCCAATGCATTAAAAATATTATTTGGCTTCCAGTAATTTACCCTGTGTCAGGAAGAACTCCTAAACCACTTCTGGGGCTAGGCACCTGTATATATGGAATGCTTCTTTCTTATCTCAGCAAGCTTATATTGCAGACTTGAATTATAATGTTGTCTAGGTACATGGAGAAACATAAAGTTACTTTTATGTTCACTAAAGGCTATGTTAAGGCTACTGTGTCACTGAATAAATAAAATAAGTAATTCTGTCACATGTATCTTGGATTCTAAACAAAAAATTACACTATAGAATAGTCATAAATAAAATTGGAATCAATTATAGCATGTATGTAAAAATCAAAATCCATCTTTACAAAATGAAGCAGTAACCTGAAAACTAATTAATATTAAGAAAATTATTATTATTATTATTATTATTATTATTATTATTATTATTATTATTATTATTATTAAGAAATGCAGTGTCCATACAACCTCCCAGTTTTTCATTCCTTTCATTTTCTGACTTTGGTTTTTACTTATACTGCATTAAGTTCTGGTTTTATGTAATTTTGCATAGTGAAGGCTGTTTGCTGTGAGAACAATTATTTTCTAGCATGCAGAGGTGCTTTTGTAATTATATTTTGTGACCATAACTGGGACAGCAAATTTAGAAAATTCAGCTCAATGTCTGATTGACAACATTAAAGAAAATGCTGCCAGATGGCTTTTGTGAATCAGTAATCATGTGAGTAAAATGATTTTTCACATTTCAACTTCTCTCTCATCCTGCTTTTTCATAGAATGGATAATGAGTCTTCACATCAGTTTTTATGCCAAAATAAACTACACATAATTAATTTGATCATTAATTATTATAATTATTGCAACTAACTAATTCAAAATCTAAAATAAGTGGGTGAATTTTTTTACTGACTATAATCAGCTACCACAAAGAATATATGTTATGCCACTATTGCTCTAGTATATTACTATGCTTTAATAATTGCATTCTCTGATATTTTCAACATAATAAATCCTCATTGATGTAAATTTGATCAGTGAATATTTTCCATGGGTAATTAGAGAAACTAATTACATGACCCTACCTTGGTGCAGGAGTTGGACTAAATGATCCCCAAGGTTTTTTCCAACTCTAACTATTCTGTGATTCCTCTTCTGTAATGCACACCAGTCTTAATGACACACCAGTCTTAATGACACTCCAATGTAACCATTTTATCATAGCCAAGGGAACAGTAGATAGCCACAGAGTACTCTAAGACAGAAATAGGGTATAAGAAAATCTTTACATCTAAAATAATTTGGAAATCTTTCTGAAAATGCAACAAGATTGAGTCTAGGATCTGGCAAATATGCCATTTAGTGATATACCAAGAAGTTCAGTCTCCTTGGATTAGCCAAGAAGAAATTCAGGAAGAGAAGAAATTTCTTGGTTACAATTTCAAAGTTTCTGCATGAGTAAGGATTTCTGTTAGCAAACAACTGTTTGTTGTACCATAAAAAGACATAACAAGACCAATGTTTGGAGACACATTCAGACAAGATATGAAGGATTGATTTTAAATAGTGTGAGCAATTTAACTATGGAAATATGAGGATTTGAATTGATACCTTTCTAAAAGGATACTAATTTCCTCCTATTCAGAGAAACAATGAATAAATTACTGATCTGTGTGTACCATGACACAGAAAGCTCTAATTACTTTTTGGACCAAAAATTTATCAGGCTTTCTCTTTTCTATCTATAGTATTTTCCAGCAATGCAACCTCCCCAACCTGATTGGACTATATGCTTCTTGAATTGATTTACTTTCAGCAAATTCAGTGAATTTCAGCCAAGGGCTGACTCCTGATGGTTCTTTTTTACATGCGCTGTATATAACCAATCAACACTATCACACAGAGTTGAAATGGACATTGAACTTAATCCTGCTAAATTTTAACATGAAAGGTCAGCCAAGTGTAGAGAAAATAAAAATATCTGATCTACCGTAAAATATTTTCAAATTACTATATGTAGACTTATAAATAGGGATTGTTGAAAATATATAGGGTTGTTTAAAATAACTTGAGTACCACTAAATTGACTTTTTCCCCTTACTTGCTCAGCTGTCTTAATGCATATAGGCCAGAAAAGCTGATGCAATCTAGTAGGAGAAGAAATGTAGATTTTTTTCTGGCTGCAGGTTTGCCTTCTGCAGTGGAAATATTAACAACTCTGGAATGAGAGCATGAACGGTTAAACGATCTGCAATTAAACTAACTTAATCTGGTAAATGTGGGGCATTTAAAAGTTTAGCAGCTATGCAGGTAGAAACAGTAGGAAGGGTGGGAAAAGAAAATGCAGAAGGAAAGAAAGGGCTGAATTCCAGCACATGTGAAAGGGTTGCAGGGAGTCAGCAGGTCAGACTGAAGGAGGGCTGGTGGCCCATAATATTTGTGTTTGTGTGCGGTGTTGTGTTCTTCTCCCCGGTCCTGGGCAGCTCTGGGGAGCCCAGCCCTTGGCCGGACTGGAGTTGCTGTGTGTCCAGGCACTCTAGCACTGACCTCACTGGCGTGGGCTAGCCGCGTTCTGTAACTGGCGCTGAGAGGAGATAAAGGGGTGAAGGAATGGCACACTTTGCCTTGTGGTTGGCTGAAGAAAGTTTATTCCCGCATTGCTGCTGTGGTGAAGAGCGGCATCCACTCCTAGCTCCCACGTGGACCAGATGGCAATTGCGGCATTCTGGTGTTTCTCCCGGCTCCAGAGCAGCCGCTGTGCCCAGCGGAGCACCATGGCTCCTCTGGTCCCAGTCCCAGTGCTGCTTCCGGGCGCCGCACGCTCTGGGAAGGTGGGTCGGCCGTTTCTACCGCCGCGCATGAGGGACCTTGATAAAGGGGGTGAAGGAAGGACCAAATTCCCCGCGGCAGGAGCTGAGAGCATTTTATTGATGTGCTCCCAATTCCTGTGTTGGAGAATATGGCTACCTGGCCCTGGCCTTGTGGGAATTTTATGGAGGGTGGAGCGGGGGGTGTCACGTGGTCTGGGGAAACCAATAGGGACGCAGTAGGGAACGGCACTGTGGCCCGGGGTGGTCCCGGGGTGGTCCCGGGGTGTGGCATGGCCCAGGGGAACCAAATGGGGCATGGCAGGGGCGATGCTGGGGCCCGGGGCAGTCCCGGGGCTGCAGGGGCGTGGTTTTGAAGGCAGAGCCAATGGGGAGGCGGCTGGGGCGGCGCCGGGGGTCCGGGGTGGCCCCAGCCATGGTGGGGGGGGGGGGGGTAACAGCAGGGGAGAACCCACAGGAAGAGACGGGGGGATGGGAGCCGGGCTGCATGGCAAGGCAACCTGGGAACCGGGTACTGTGGGGCGGGGGGAAACCCAGGGGATACATGGGGGTACACAGAATCTGCTAAGACACATCAGAACCTCGATTTAAACCCAATGTCCAGGATGCAACAGGCGATGAGACAGAGGACGCATGGGGTTTTATAGGGGGCAGGCAGACAAGGGCAGAAGCCCCCTTGCTCAATGGGGACAGGCAACAGGGGGATGACATGGACCACGGCAACCAACAGGAACACAACAGGGGTGGATACAGGGTTCCGGGACGAATGAGAATGCAGGGATGGGGTAACTGACACAGAAGTTTCAGGAATTAACAGGGGGTGGTTACAAGACTGACATGGGAAGATTCCAATGGTAAGTGACCCAGAGCAAACCATTGCGGGGGGGGAAATGGGGGTACATAAAACCAGCTAACTAACATTATTAAAACCCTTAACTGAATCAACCCTGCATGCAACATTTGTGTTTCCTATTGGGGGTGTTAGGGGGTGGTGTTAATCTGTTTCTCAGATTTTGCCTCTCTTTGTACACTTTTCATCCCAGGACAAATGGAATAGACTATGTTTTTTGGTGCCTTCTCTAAGGGGATGGAAAAATGTCCAACAGCTATTAATTAATTTGAGCTGACAACGACCCTGTGAGAAAGAGAAGTATTTACAGGTGAAGCTGAGAGAGGTTTTTTTTCTCAAGGTCACAAGGACATTTGCAGCAGAGTTGAGAATTGTATCCAAGGCTCTTGGCTCTTAATGCTATGTTAAGAGGCATCACACTTTCTTCTCTTCCACTTCCCACTGACAGATGCATGAACAGCTGCAGGATTTGATGTTTATAGATGTTTCTATGAGACTTCTAATTCAGAGTAATCTATGAAAAAAACATGTTGAAATTTGTAGAACTAAGTAGATTAAACTGACCCATTCTTTAACCATTTTTATTAATGCATCCAAAGTGCATTGCTACACATACCAAAATCACATAAATTCCAAAGTCTGCATTTTTTGAGCCACCTCACTTATGCTCCCAAGAAATGTGCTGGATGAAATACAAGAATGTGAAAATCTTTCTTCTTCCCCTCTGCCTCTCTTTTTCTGCTGGTTATTCATATGCTAGACAGACATTAAAAGCAAAAAAGGAAAGGTGAAGAGGTTAAATCCAGTCCTCCAAAATCTATATGTTCATATTTGTTCATATTTTATTTCCAAGTTAGCCAAACTTCCTGTTGCTTAAAAATAGCTGTACCGAAAATCCCATGATAAAAAAAGGTACATGTAAAAACATTCATGCAATTATCTTCCATTCCCACTGAAAATATTAACGTTGTCTTAGTCAGTTTTGCACCATCTCTTCTAGCTCCAGATGCAGGAATTAGTTCATATATGCATGGAACTGTAGAAAAACCTAAAATTAACAGTACACACTCAATTTTTAGAAATTTCCATCTGCTTTTTTTAGTAAAGGTTTGGGCTGATCTCTGTGTTGTCTTAACTATTTCATCCATCTCTAATATTTGTCCACGTTGTCAAGATCTGTCTCTCTCATTTGGATGCTGGTAAAACTTGAGACTTTAAATTCTTTGTGGATTAAAGAAAATAAAGAAAAAACCATGTAAAACAGGGTTGACTGATTGACTAGACTTGATTTTGGCTTCTGTATCAAATGAGAATTTCCACATAAATGGATTTAAATGTCTTTTACATTTTTGTAATTTGGTATACCTTTAACACTAAGTTCTCCCCAGCATTTTTAAGATACTTTTCTTAATCTTTTGATATATATTATACATTTCCCAGCATTCTTCTCTGTAGATTTTAATGGGATTTAATCTTGCATAAAAGATGAAAAGGCCCAAATACAGTAATTCAGAAGGTCTTTTAGTTTGCCCTAGATTGTGTCTAAGTCTTAGCAGAGTGTGATTTTACTGGCCTATGTGTCATGCCCAGAGCAGAACAGTCTAGGGAGAGTCACTAAACATCATGGTTGATTTGCTCCAGTTCTGGCCATCACCTTCTAAGAACCTCAGTGGTGTTGCTCAGTCAGCCTCACAAGTCCTGGGAGTACGTCTTTCTTGTTCAATTACTTATGGTCCTGTCATGAATTTCATGGGCAGAAAGCTGAAAACAGATAATTCAATAATTTAGTCCTGACTATTTTTGGAATATGCATTTATGTCCATTTTCTGGACTAACTAAGAAAATGTAAGCAATGGGATTACTTATATTACTGAAGAAAATATGACTGTAAAATCCTTAAGAGTGAAACCTGGGCAATATTTGTATGCAAACTGTTTCTCAATGGGCCAGTTTTTTACTCAGGCTGTATCACTGGGTTTCACTCTTTTCTGACATCTCACTCTTTTTTTTAAATATTTTTTTTTTCAAATCCTTACAAAGCCTCCTTGGCTCCTAAGTTTACCTGCATGGCCTTAGAATGTTCTTAACTCTGCCTATTCTGGTCTCTTTATGGAGAGAGTTACACTTTAACATATATCTAATTTCTTAAATGTGTCATTTCTTTTTCACATGGATTCTATGAGCTATAAAAGAGTTTTTTTGCATATTTTCTTAAATCAAATACCTTTTTCAGGAATATTCTGTTATTGAAGTTTAAATGCTCTCTTTTGAACTATCTATATTCTTTTCCAATTTCACACATTTTCAAAGTGCTGCTGTGATATTCATGTCTGCATACTCTGAAACCCCAAATCAAAGAAAGACCCAAAGCTCTCCTTAAGCACATGCAAAGAAAGGTGGCCATGAATTTACATTTTCCTTAAGACAGTATCAGAATATGGGGTTCTTGGTTTCAGTCTGTAAAACACTACAGTATTTTCATGTTTATATTCTTCTTTTTATAGAGCTGAGGAACAGAATTATTTTTGTCTCTGAAATCAAACTAGTTAGGCAACTGTTACTTGTTCTACTGAGTCACAATTATTAATGACATACAAAATTATAAAACAGCAGTTAAACACTTATATCCATAAAATATACTTCAGTAAGTACATTTGAAGGTAGGTCATTATATAAGGACAAACAAAAAAAAAGACAAGACAGTGTTGTGGTGTGACATGGAAGTGAATTTTTTCAGGAAGTTGGGTCAAACCAATCAGTGGTCAGGTTTGGATATTGGCACCTGGAATGACCACTGAAGGCATGGACATGCCTCTGAGAACACAGGGGGTTAAAAGCAAGAACTCCCAGGGGAACTGTCTCTTTGGTTCCAGTCGTTAGAGAGTGCAGACTCTCCCCTGCCCAGCCACAGGCTGGGTGGGGGAGGGGAAGCCATGCGGCCTGGTCTAGGTAGGCCAAGGGGGCTGAAGGTCTGGAACCCAGCCAGCTCCTGTGGACGGAAGCGTGGAGAGAAACGGAGATGCCTTTGTTCCCCCCTCCCAGAGGGAAAGAGACAGAGAGCCTGATGGCACCTGGAAATTTGCTGGCAAAAGAGAAGTTGAAGGCCGCCGGGGGGATGCCCAGTGTGGGAGTTGAGAGTTCTGGGCCGAGATTTCAGCCGTCCAGGGAGTCTGAACTTTTAACCCTATCCTGGAAAATGAAAGCTTTATAAAATATTACTCCTCGTTGATTTACAGTGGAAGAGAGACAGTCCAGGACCTGAGATGTTAGAAGAAGAAATTTTTAGGTGGGAGGAGATGATGGAGTAGCTTTTGGCTGGACTTTTCTTGTTAGCCATAGACTGAACCAAATTCTCCTGCAACAGAGACTGCATTCTAGGGGGATGCAGTGGTGACCCAAGGAGACCTGCTTCAGCAACCAACAGCACAGGAATGGCAAGAATAGAGAAAAGCTGAGGAGGGAATGGTGATGCCCTCTGTCTTCAGGAAGAAGATGATCTCTGTTCTTGGACCCTTGGCCCCAGGGGAAAATGGGGGGGACTGTAGTCCCAAGATGAGAAGCTGAACTGTTGTCTCTTTTGGTCTGTGGCAAAGCATCCTTAAAGGAGCCCTATGGGCAGTCTGTCCATGCACGGTGGTGAGAGCACTGTGACATGGAGAGTGTCACACTGGCAGATTTTCTCTGGGCGGTTGCCATGTGTGACATGGAAACACAGGAGGTGGCAACTGTGTTTCCTGGGTTGGGGGGGGTGGGGGGTCTATGGCACAAGAGAGACTCCTCTCTCCCTTGATGGACTGAGTATTGATTATCTGAAGGGTGGCAACTTGATCAGGAATCCCGGGTGATGTCTCACTGTGGTTTTTGTTCGAATTGGGTGGGAGGAGGAGTGTTTTCGAGGGTCTTCATCCTGGATTTAGTGTGTGTGTCTTTTATAGTAGTAGTAGTTTAATAACGTTTTTTTCTTTGTTATTAAGTTTGGGCCTGCTCTGCTCTGTTCCTGATAACATCTCACAGCATTTCTATTGGGAAGGTGCATTTTCATGGGGGCGCTGGCTTTGTGCCAGTGTCAAACCATGACAGACAGTTAATCAAGTGACTTATCAGTCACTTTGTATAATTGTGTACTGTGATCCTGTTGCTGCATATGGTCTGACTAACACTAACTGTTATGGAACCTTTGCCTCTACCTCAAGAGGCTATGGCTGAGCTGAAACTTTAAATTCTTAATCCATTTGTTATTGAGTGAAGCCCTGACTCAGGCTAAAAAGTCATGTAAATTGTCAATTTTAATGGCCTACACAAGTTAACGATATGTGCCATTTCACTATTTCAACTGACATACTTTTTTTCCCTTATTTGGATTTTTGTATGACAGGATAGGTACATTGGCTTAATAGTTTTCACCTAAGTCCAAAATGTGCAGCTGTTCACTAGCATCAAGTCAAGCTCTGACTGACACTGTACTTGACTATGGATTTGAAATGTGGCCTGGTGCCGGGGATATTTTTAACCATGTAGGGGAATGGCATAAACCATAGCATCATTGTTGCTTTTCGTTCTTTTCTTCTCTCTCCAACTTCCTTGTTTTCACCCGTTCCGCTTTCCCGGGGCGCTGGCCAGGCGCTTCCGGGAGCAGCCGGAGAGAGAGAGGCAACAAACACCTTTGTGGGTTCTTTTGATACAGGCAGAGCTGTTTAGAGAGCGCGATCAAGACCAGGATAAAGAGACTCAAGAGATTGGACACTTGTTGTGCAGTCTAAAGTAGGTTGTATTTGCCTGATCGCCGCACGTACAAGTGACCCTGATCAGGGGTCCGGACAAAGGTTTTATAGGGGAAAATAAGAGATAAGGTGAAACCAATAGAACAATGCCCAGTGTGAATACATTATAGGTAAAATCCAATGGGAATAACTCCAGGGGGAAGGATGAATACACGTAAAAATACAGAATAGAAACTCCAGCTTTAGGTTTAGGAAATAAAAACTCCCATCTCAAATTCACAAAGCCCTTTTACTCTGTTTGCGTAGCTGCACACTGCAACACATCAACTTGACATTTTCACCTCTAGTCATCTCTCAAGAAACAGCTGAAGCAGGTAGTTCTGTTGCTCTGGTTACAAACCTGCCTGAAAACTCTGTTTTAGCTTGTGCAAGACAAGAAATCCTATTCAATCCTTGCTCAAAAGAAAGCACTCTGGGAAAGATTCAGCTAACAGGGAGGTAAGAAACAGGTTATGTAACCAGAGAACAGGTTGTATAGCTGGCATGTGCTTGCCTCGTGCATGAGGCAGTGATTGGTTGAGGAGATGCATGGAAACCACATGATCAGAGAGCTGATTGGGTAAAGGGATGCATGAACAGCGACACTGCAGTGGCAGACAGCCAATGAGTGCTTGTTTTGTTTCAAGTTTAGAACATAAAAGTTCTTGGTTCATTACAATAAACGACCTTCTTTGGGAGAAGCAAGGAGGTCCATGTGTCTTTGTTCCTCATTGCTACAAATGGTTGCCCAAACCAGGACATATTGAAGGTGGTGAAAGATGTGGACTGCACCAGTAGCAACTTTCATTGGACCAGGAGTTGGGGTAGACCAGGAAAAGTTTAGTAAAGGAACCCAAATGCATGCCCATCACCTATCAGGTGAGCAGTGGAAGAATTATGGGAGGAAAAATATCCCTGGAACAAAGACAGAGCCTAGACCTGTTATGGCAGCTCCTGCATCGGCAAAGCACAGACATCTTCAATGCTAAGCTAAGCACCTTGCTGGATTGGGTGTCCACACATGTAAAAGATTTCCCTTCAACTGGGACTTCCCAATTGTAAGCCTGGCATGCAGTAGGACAGAAACTTTTTAATATTGGCAGGAATGATGATGCCAATACTTATAGACACCTTGCTACGTGGGGGGTCTATTATGGCGGCTCTTAAAGAAACTTGCGCAGAGGTGCATGTGTCTTTGTTCCCCATCGCTGTGTTAGCTGTTATTAAACCCAGTGCTTCTGATATCTGTGATGCTGCTTAGTGAACTGTAACTTATTAGCCATGCTCATTTTCCCACCTTCAGCTGCACAAGCAAAAGGTGGGGAAGTGAACTGTAACTTATTAGCCATGCTCGCTTTCCCACCTTCAGCTGCACAAGCAAAAGGTGGGGAACTTTGTCCTCAGTTGGTCAACTTATTGATGGTGTAGACCCATAAATAGTGAAAATTTTCTTTAAAGAAAAGAGGCTGACATTTTTGTTCATGGCAAGCTGACAAAATGGCATAAATTACATGAAAGCTGAAAGCAGCAGTTCAGTTTATTCAGTCTGTATGACATGATGGTCTTAAAAAAATAGAACAAGATGGAAATAAATTATGATGAAAATTAGATATGTACTTTAGAGACTGGTGAAATTATTCAAAGAGAGCTCATGTTTGGTGAGACATTTGTGTCATTATGTTGACATAGTCAATATATCATGACATGGGCAGTGGCCTGTCAGTGCTCGGATCTCCGACACGGGAAGAATAATGGGCAGAACTCCAATGATTTCAAAAGGCTAATTAAGTACTTTATTATACTATATTACACTATATTACACTAACAAGAACTATCACTAATTAACTAGAAAACCTGTGACTCTCTCTTGAGAGTCCTATGTGGATCCATTGGTCAATTAATCCAAAACACCATCACCAGAATCCATTCAAGCAATCACCTTGGGTAAACAATCTCCGTAACACATTCCACATGAACACAAACACAGGAGCAGCAAATTAGATAAGAATTGTTTTGATTCTCTTTTCTCTGCTTCTCTCACAGCTTCTTTCAGGAGAAATCCTGAGAAAGCTAAGTCTCTCTCTGTTCAGAGGGTTTGTGAATACCACAGTGGCCCATGGCCCAATGCTTATCAAAGCCAGAGACAACACTCTGTACAGAGCATTTAATTCAGGCAGCAGAATTTTCTCTCAAAAAACCTTTGGATGATGTAAAATTGCAGCTACACTAGTTGCCCTCTCTTCCTTCTTTTTCTTCTTTTTGAGGAGACAGCTTTGCGAGTTGGACCCCTGTATTCACAGGTTCAGTGGCCAGCTCTATTAAGGTATTGGTTTTGTTAATCTTTTGTTCGTGCTGTAATGAATAAAGATCTGTCATGTCCCTAATCCAAGAGGTGCATTTTCCTTCCTATAACACAGCATTCATGATCTTCTCAGTTTTGGCTTGCATCAGATGTTCTAATGAATCAATAAAGTAGAGTGATACTTTTAAAACTGAAACTTGACTGGTTGAGAACAAGTACATTCCTGAATGCAAAAAAGCGGCAACCCCACAACTAAATATCAACAATAATGTTTCTGCATGAAGTGATTTACTCACAAAGTGTTGAAACAGAGATGCTAAGCAATCCATGCTTATCCTTATATATCCTTATATATAAAATAAAAATAAATATTAAACCCCTGCCTCCAACCCCAGATAAATCTCGGCACAATCAATTTTATTTAAAGACTCAGCCTGACAATCAATTTATCATACTGAAAGGAAAGTTTCCAATAACTTCAACACCCAAGTTTTGATGAAAAATTACTAAGATAATTGTTAAGGCCTAAGAGGCGATTTTAGAACTGTTGTCCAGGGTACACAGGAACTTTACAGGACAGCCATGCAATGAAAGTTAATGGAGAAATAACCATAAGCATGCTGAAAGATATTGAAACATGATATTCTTATTCCCACTGTCTGCTTTAATAGAACAAAAGTGATCATTCAGCTTAAATTTAAACAAGTGTCATATAGCTAAAAGAAAATAATTTTGTGAAAATTTAAAGAAAGGCAAAAGTGAAGCAAAGTATATTGTTAGGAAGCTATGAAAGAGTCTAAGACTCTATAACAAAATGGTGTCCTAGACATAATCTTCCCAAGCTGCCAACCATGGGTAGGATAGGAGGGTGTACTGGTGGATAAAATAAAAGGAAATCTCTCCTACCTCAATTTCTAGCACACAAAGATCTGCTATAAAGTTAATAGTGAAAGGACCTCCAGCTGTTGGTAAGAGGAATTAACTTGGTGCTTTTTCAAAGTTGTGTTGAAGATAAAAAACAGTTATCATGCAGTAATGAAAACTGAATGTTCATGAGATGCCCATACAACATGGTTACATAGAAGTTCTTTGGTTTTTTTCCCTAATCCCTACTATTCTCCTTATTATGAATGTTCTCAGACTCTTTAACCCACTTCTTTAGTTTAAGTAATAACTAGTTATTTACTAAACACGTCATTATGGCTTTGAGAAATTACCTAAAATACAAGGCAGCTGCAGTGCTCATTGTGTCCCAGGGAATTAACTCGGCATAAGTATCTCCTAAGTGCTGTTGTACTGTAAACATTGTATGTTATTAGCTGTGGATTGATCTACTTTTTTTCTAAATTACACACAGCTGTGGATTGATCTACTTTTTTTCTAAATTTAAAGGATGACTGAGATTATTCACACTCTGTATTGCTTTGTTTAGTCTTAATCCTTCCTTTTCTTACTTATCAGCTTCCTTAGCTGTTCTTATAATTTAGAACACTTTATAGCAAAGCTGAGGTAGCCTGAGCAAGACTGTGGCTTTAATATGATGACCACAAGCACAATTTTAGAATGGATTCCTCCCTGAAGAGCTAAGGTCATAAATACCCTACAGTGGACAATAGCTTCAAAGAAAGTTCTGGGAAGGGAAGGGAAGTCCTGGGAAGGGAAGTTCTGGGAAGGGAACAATTGGTATTTTTCCTTCCTTAATTTTCTGTATCACAAATGCCATAAAACTCTTCTCATTTTTCAGGACTACTTTTCCTAGACCTCAGAGCAGAAATTAATATGATCTAAACTGTTATTTCTGGAACAAATTTCAATGCAAAGAGAATTCAAATAATATATCATTAATCTGAAGAGCATGCTGCAAGTGATGTTTGAAAAGCACAGAATTGCCAGTAGGACAGAACCAGTTAATGTTGTCCTTTGCTCACTGAAGTAAGTCATTGTTGTTGCTAAGATTTTTGGGTTTTGTTTTGCTGATGAGTTGGGGCTTTTTTTTTTTCCTTTTCTGCTTATCTGATTTCAAAAAATGCTTTCAGTGAATTCTTATTGGTTGTAGCATGTTTTTTCTGTTGGTATATGTGTCAATGTGTCTCTATATCTAGCATTTTGGGATCGTTTTCTTGATGATTTTTTTTTCCATTCATTTCTTGGCTTTCTATAATGGTGTAACCAGGCTCTTTTGAATTCAGGTCAGTTGGTGAAGTCTGAGTAAAGAGGTGCTTTGACACCATTTCAGGAACATCATGATCAACTGCAAAACTGATCAACAGTGTTGGAAAAATGGGTGCAAATCATCAGTAGTACTGAGATTCCCAAGCTTGCTCTTTCTCAGGGTGGTGCTGAGAGTAGTAGTTTATTCGTTCTCTAACCTGCTCAGGAAACCAGTCTGAATTGTGTGAAAGCTCAGCCAGACCAAGAATTTCTTACACAGGGTCTCACATGCCATGGAAAGGAGGAAACACGGATATGCATATTAAAAAGATATGCCTGGGCAGTGTGTGCAATAGAAGTGGAAAGGAAGGTGCTAATTCTTGCTTATATATTTACTCTGCTTTCTTTCTGAATTACCTACTTTAAAAGATGCAGAGGCTATATAAAAGTCTATGGATCTTTCATGCATTCTTCTGTAATCTGGTCTCAAAACTTTAAATGGTCAGCTGATTTTTACACTTTAAATGCTATATAACTGTTTCTGTGAAATTGTCTATTCAAAACATACTGTACATACAATATGCTCTTAGAAACTGCTATGTATCTCAATCTGAGGACCATATAGTCAAGACCAGCACCTAAGAAATCAGTAGGTCACTGAGATATATGTACCAGACTGGAAGACCACTTATACGAGAGGATTTCACTGAAAGACAATATAGAGTATGTAGTATGGGGAAATATTTTGAAAGAATTTGGAACATATAGTTGCTCTTTGCAAGATCAGAACAACCTGAAGATTAAAAAATAAAAAGGTCAATTCAGCTTTTTCTTTACTTCTTTACTGGAAGAAGCCAGAAACTGTAATAGACTGTTGTTGACATAATGATATTGATGAAGAAGGCTGGAATATTGTAATCAAGTTATACAGAGAATCACACTCCCTGTTCAAGTTGTAGATGAATGTGCAGCATTCATTGAAACAATTAACTGGTGCAAATATAAGAAAAGATGCATCAGCTCTCAGCACGTATTCTGTTAAGGGCCAGAAAAAAACATGTTCATGCTAGTGTGAACCATAGTTTAAAGAACTGGAAAATTCAAGAGACTTTGCCTGAAAGTTTCCACTATTGTTTTGGCTAAAAATACTTCATTTAAGTTAGCAGTGTACCTTATTCTGAGGTACACCATTTATTTTATCTTTCTTTTGATTTAAGAAAACAGATTTAAACATCATATTCTTCTGTGTAACATTAATATGCAGTAAAATAGCCAGTTAGACAAAATCCATAATTAACATCAATAATTTCTCTTGATTTTACTAGTTACCTTTAAATTGTAAGTAAGTATTTACTTTCTTTATTTTAAATACTCAGCTATGAAAGTTAAATAGAAGAGCATCATGATTTTTAAATTAGCAAAAGCTTTAAAAAACTGCTTTTAGAGAGGCTATAAAAGAGCTAGAACTGATTCCTTCTACTCCCATAATGGAAGAGATAATGCTGACTTTTTGTGTTAAACTGCATGGCTCTTGCTAAAAGCTCTTAGTATCATAGTGGCAAAAAAGGCTGATTTTTTTAATGTTTTTTTCAGCTTATTCTCTAGTTGTATTACATGTAGTATAACTGAAAGAGGAGAACTTTAAGATCTCATTGTTTTTTTCCACAGTTCTCTGCTGAGGGCTGTAAGTTTTTTAAAAGCCCATGTTTTGTAGGAAATAATCAAGGTGTGCGATATACTCTGTGTGTTTTCAAATCCAGTCTTCTGCAGGCATCAGAAGTTGAACAGCTTATTATTCAATGCAGTCCACGAGGTTGCAATGGATTTAAAGGACATAATTCTCAATGAAGATAGAAATACTCACTTCTACCAGTAGAATACTTTTCTCTTTTCTTTTCTTTTCTTTTCTTTTCTTTTCTCTTTTCTTTTCTTTTCTTTTCTTTTCTTTTCTTTTCTTTTCTTTTTCTTTTCTTTTCTTTTCTTTTTTTCTTTTCTTTTCTTTCTTTTCTTTTCTTTTCTTTTTCTTTTCTTTTCTTTTCTTTCTTTTCTTTTCTTTTCTTTTCTTTTCTTTTCTCTTTTCTTTTCTTTTCTTTTCTTTTCTCCTCTTCCTCTTCCTCTTCCTCTTCCTCTTCCTCTTCCTCTTCCTCTTCCTCTTCCTCTTCCTCTTCCTCTTCCTCTTCCTCTCCTCTCTCCTCTCTCCTCTCTCCTCTCCCCTTCCCTTCTCTTCCCTTCCTTTTCCTTTTCCTGGTGATTTTGGCCCTAATATCCCTTATTCCACCCCTTATCTTTTTAATGTCAATGTTGGAAATTTTTCATCCCACATTACTAGTTTGAAGTAAGGGAGTAATCCTGGAAAAGGCAGGTCCTGAGATGAAAATATATATGACAGGGAAGAAAAATCTGTGTAAAGATGACAATTCTCATTTATTGTGATTTAAGCTCTTTGCAAGGGTACAAAACAAATGTACTGTAAGGAATTTAGGGAGAGATTAGAAAGCTAGTGAAACTTTAAGGAAAATACCTTAATAGCAACTATAATAAAAAATATATCTGGGTCCATGAGTTCTTTCTTTGCATGACTGCATATGTGTGTCCATTCTTGTTTACACACATATTTCTTTATGTATGGGTGAAAAAGAAGTCTAGTACTCTATCAAAAGTATGCTTTGGAATGAAAAATTCTTGTGCAACATTATTTAAATTCTATATTTTAAAAGAACTTGTTTACTTCACTTCATCATGAAATTGTCAGTGACCCAAACCAATTGTTGGGAAATTAATTTAAGTATTCATCCAGAGTAACTGATTCAATCACTTAGAAAATGGCAAAAAGGCCATTTTCTTTTAACTTTTCTTTTAGGATAAAGGCAGAAATAAACATTCATCTGTGAACAATAAAAAGTTTAGAATAAATCCAAATGCACTAGTTTTTGTAAGCACTATAAAACAGGGTTTAAACTCTAAATGGTTAAATAAATAACTAGGATTGTGCTGAGCTGGGTAAAAAAAAATAATTTCATTTTTTCCAAATTCTTTTCACTTTAAGCTCCAAATGAAACCTGAATCTTAAAAAAAAAAAAAACAAAACTATTTTGCAGGATTTTATTGCTGGAAATCGATCAAGAGGATGTAGCCTAGCATTACCAGGCTAAGACTGGCACCTGAGGTTAGACCTTCAAAAATAAACTATTGACAATGACAGCAAGAATGCAGAATTGAATTGTCTAGTGCACAGGCTTTCGATTATAATTATTTTTAACTATTTTAGTGTTGTGGGTTGATAAGGAAGTGAGTTTTTTTAGACAGTTATAGTTTAATTAGTAGTTAGATTTAAATATTGATACTTAATGTGACTACTGAAGACATTAGACATGCTTTGGAGAACACGGGGTTAAAAATATAGAATTTCTAGGTTAACTTTTTCTTTTGTTCTGGTTAGTGAAGAGTTTAAATTTCTCTGCTCAGCCACAGGCTGGGTGGGGGAGGGGAAGCTATGCAGCTTAGGAGAGGTAGGCAAGGGGGTGAAGAAACTAAAACAAGGGCTGGCCCTTGCAGGATGGAAAGGTAGAGAAAAACTGAGACATTTTTATTTTCTTTTTTAGAGGGGGAGAGAGAGACAGAGAGATTGTGCTACTTGGAAATTTGATATCATGTGGCAGCAGTATGCTGGCAGAAGAGAAAGAGAAGAGTGGGGGGGAAGGTGCCCAGCCATGGGAGTTCTGGGCAGTTGAGATTTCAGTTGTCCTATGTAGCAGCCAGAGGCCCTGCAAGGCCTCCTTAGTGGTCACTTGTCTAAGATAAGAAATGCCTAGTCATGATGACTGGACCAAAGAAGCCCCTCTTCTGCATTTGGACCCTCGATATCTCTCTGTAAGACCATAGGTCATATTCACCTCAACCCTTACTATTAGACAATTTCCAACACCTCTGTACCCTATATAAAACCACATTTCTGCCCAGTCTGGCAGAAGAGCTGTCACTGAAACCCTTCGCAGGAGCTGCCAATAGAGACACCACTGTGGAACCTCATACAGCCTTCTCTTCTCTCTACACCTACATGTCTGCTGAGGCATTTAGCAAGCAAAGAGCTGAAATCACTAAAGAGCTGAATTCACCAAAAAGCTGATCTCACTTAAGATCTGAGCTGCTTGCTAAGATTGCCCGAGGCTGGGAGATTGCCTGAGGGAGCTGGACATGTTATGCTTATCAGCCCAGTGCTATTCAGGACACGTAAGGCAACCAGCAGGCAGCCGGGTCGGGTGGACCTCGGGAACCCCAGGCCATAAGAGTCCCTGAGATTTTTAACTCTTTCCTGGGCAAAGAAAGTTTTGCAAAACACTACATTTTTTCGATTTGAAAGAGAAACAGTCTAAAACCTGAGCTGTTAGAAAAAAAAATCTTAACTAAGAAGAGATGATAGAGTAGCTTTACCTGGACTTTTCTTGTGTAGTTATAAACTAAACCAATTTCTCTTGTAACACAGAGACTACATTTTTAGGGAAATGCAATTACTTAAGCCAAAAAAGTAGCTTGCTTCAGTAAGTAATGTTATTTGTAAGACTAAAGTGAGCAAAGAAAGATGAAGAAGGTGTAATAATATCCTCTGTCTTCAAAGAAGAAAAAGACCTCTGTTCTCAAGACCCTTGGTTCCAGTGGAGGAGAAAATGAGAGAAGGCTGTTGTCCCAAAATGAGAAACTGTTGTTCTTTTAGTCCTTAACAAAGATCCTTAAAAGAACCCTATGGGCAGTTTCAGTCCATACACAGTAGTAAAAACAAAAAGTCCATAGAAAAAAAAAGTCACAATAAGAAATTTTCTCCAAGCAGTACCTTGTGTAACATAAAACCATAAAAAGTTACAACTGTGTTTCCTAGAAGAGTCTATAGTACAAGAGAGACTCCTCTCTCCCTTAATAAACTAAAAATTAATTATCTAAGAAGTAGTAACTTAATTAAAAGTCCAAAATTTTGTCTCACTGTTTAAGTAAAAATTGAGTAAAAAGAACAATAATGCTTTAAAATATTTTCATTCTAAATTCTGTGTATTCCTTTTATTATAGTTATAAGTTAATAAAGTTTTTTCTTTATTTCTAAGCTCAAACCTACTCTACTCTGTCTCTAATCACATCTCACAACACTCATTAAAAAAAAAAATATATTTTCATAAGTACACTAACATTACACCAGCATCAAACCATAACATACTTAAAGAAAACAGAAGAAAAATAATTTTTAAAAATGTACTTAGTGGACACTTTCACATGTCTGGCATTTCCACCCAAATTCTATATTTGTTTTCTGTTACTATTTTTTTTTAATTTAAAAGATTAGAGATGTTTTCAAACTTGGAAGTTAAGGGAAAAAAATTATGCTGTTGTAATTTGTTTGCTTTCATTACTAGCTTAAAATGTCAGAAAAGATAAATTGTATGTTTCTTTGATTTTGCCTGTTTACTGTAGTTTATTTGCTTTTCTTCTACATAAAACTTTACTTTCAGGCACTAATAAATTCAAAGGAAGATGGTCTTGTTTTACATAACTAGAATATGTGTTCTGCAATGTACTAACTGTAGCTTGCCTATCATCTGAAGGCATTGAAGGACACTCTTAACTATTTGTGAGTTATTTGTGGTTCCCATACTATTTCATAGAATCATAGAATAGTTTGGGTTGTAAGGGATCTTAAAGAACATTCAGTTCCAACCTCCCTGCCGTGGGCAGGGACACCTTCTACCACACCAGGCTGCTGAAATCACTGTCCACCCTGGCCTGGAACACTTTCAGTGTTGGGGCATTGACAGCTTCTCTGGACAGCCTGTGCCAGTGTCTTACCACTGTCATGGTGTTATATCCCATTTAATTCCCTAGCTCCTCCCCAGCTTTCTTGTAGATCCCCTTTAGGTACTTGAAAGCTCCTATGAAGTCTTCTGTGGAGCCTTCTCTTCTCCAGGCTGAACACCAAATGTCTCAGCTTGTCTTCATGGGAGAGGTGCTCCAGTCCCCTAATCATCTTCATGGCCCTCCTCTGGACCTGCTCAAACAGATTCACATCCTTCTTATATTGCGGATTATAGAGTTGGACACAGTACTTCAGACAGGGTCTCACAAAAGCAGAGCAGAGGGGGAGAATCACCTCCTTCAACCCACTGGTCATGCTGTTTTTGATGCAGCCCAGAATATGTTTGGCTTTCTGGGCTGCCAGTGCACATTGCCGGCTCAGGTTGAGTTTCTGCTGAACCAACACCCTGAAGTCTTTCTCCTCAGAGCTTCTCTCAATATATTCCCTGACCAGCCTGTATTTTACCAGCTTGGGATTGCCTGACCCAGATGCAGGACCTTATACTTAGCCTTGCTGAACTTCATGAGACTGGCATAGACCCACCACTCAAGCCTGTCAAGGTCCCTCTGGATGACATCAAGTCATTGACCACAGCTATTAAGTGTGACCATCCAGCCAATTCCTTATTCAGTAGGTGTTTCATCCATCAGATCCTTGTCTCTCCAGTACAGAGACAAAGATGTCATGCATAACAACGTCTGACTTCAGGAATGTGGCCAAGGTATGCCACTACTGTGTGTTGCATCACATTAATTTTGGTAATTTTTCTGTTCTTCATATTTTCTTTGTCATTTATGTAGTGCTTGGAGTGCAAGGATTACATGTGGAATTTTGTACCTGAGGATGCTCCAGAAACAGTATGCTTCTTAAACAGCAGGGATCCTATTCTAGGTGGAAAGCAGTGATAATCCAAAATATAGCAGCTTTCAGTCTGAAAGTAGGAAGCACTTTTTGTGCTCTATTTCATTAAGAGATAGAGTTGGGAACAGTATTGCATCAAAAAGGTAAATTATAGTAGGTTTAGACAGGGGTTTTGCTCTGTGCCTTAGCAGTCACTCTTTCTTCCAGCTGGAAAGCTTAGAGGGTGGAGTGTGGATGACTAATGGTTTTTGATTGTAAGGGCTCAATGTGCAGAAATAAGGACACCTTTACTTGTTGTTTCCAGAGGAAAGTATATGAAACCTGGCAGCATATAAAAGTAATGTGAAGACTCAGTTTTTTTAGACTTAAAATATGTTCATCTGCATGTCCTTCCACATGAACATACCCCCAAGTAGTGAAGAAAGTTCTCCTGGGATCTTTGAATCCAGGGACCCCTAGATTGATGAAGCTGCAACCTATTTCAGTAGTAGTTTGAGGAGCTACTTTAACTGTGGGTGATGTTGGTGTATTTTCAAAAGAGTGGAGGGAGGAAAATGAAAAGAACTGAGTGTTTCAAGACATGTCTTCAAACACCACAGTGTTTGGAGACTAGTCACCAGTTACAGATATGAATCTTATGTTTCCCACGGGACTTATTCTTGAACAAGATCTAAAATCTAGAGTCTACTCTATTTAACATGTACCGGCAATTTCCAAGTGGCCAGGAGCTTTGATTTGAGCTTCTGTGTGCTTGAGCCATAATTTATTAGACACTTGTAATACAGAGCAGTATAACATCATTTGACCTTACTAAGGCACACCAGTGACACTGCAGATAGAACTTCAGTTTCTCCTCTTCTGCTACTTTCTGTCAGAGACTGAAAGCTCCAGCCACAGCACAGCAAATAATAGCTGAAAGGCAGAAATATCTGAAACCACTCCAGCTCTTTTCAAAATGATTGTGTGACTATGCCCTGAGAGAGCTGAACATATGATAGCAGTAGGATGCTGCAGCTGACTGTGGATGGTGGAAATCCTGGACCATAAGAATATGACTATTTTTGGTAATTTAGTTAACTTATAAAAAGGGGATATTTGTGGAGATCCACCATCTTCTAGGAACTGCTTCTAGTTCTATGTCACAAGAGTAAAAATTTACATTAAGTTCATTGCATCCATGGAGACTTATTTCTATGCTTGCCACCTTGACCAATTTGCTTTTAGGACAGGAAGGAGAAACTCCTTCTATCATAAATAATGTGAGGAGTCTGATTTTAAATATTACCTGTGGAATTTTACAAGTGCTTCTCACTTCTTCAGGAAAATGTTACAAGAAACAAAAAATCACCACTTAAATCACCTCTTCCATCAAGCAGTAGTGTACTTGCTTTGACAGTCCTAAGGAGTCCTAGGCAATTTAGTTGCACATTATACAGTGTCTAAGGTTATTTATACCTCAGAATAATTTTCAGATCTTTTTCTCTATCCTTTTTCCTATAATTCTACTTTACAGAAAATTCACCTCTTTAGAGTAGAGTAAGCAGCACTGCAAGGAACTTTCCACTAAAATTTAAAATACTATCAAAATTTTAAATATAAATTTTAAATATATTTAAAATTAAATATAATTTTAAATACTAACAAAATTTTTAAATATAAATATGATGGCTCACCATTCTAAGTCATCACAACTAAAAACCAGTTCTATTGACAGGATTTCTTAATCAGTAAACTTCTTATGTGCTTGCTAAAGTGTTTGCTGGAAAAGGAGGTATCTTTCTGCATGCTTCCAGATTCAAAATATTCAACATGAGGTAATTTTCAAAAACCAAATAATTCTTTGCAACTAAAGTCCTGACACTTAGTCTGTGGGCTTCTTAACCATATATTTTCTGCCATATGCAAGCATATTTGTATTACCTGAATACAAAGACAAGGTCAAATTTTCTCATATTGCAAACTTTTTAGACTTTTATAAGAAAAAAGTTTAAAATTTCTATCTACCTAGAAATAGGCTACAGAGTTTTAATTAACTAATGATTCCATGATAACTTTAATTGTACACCACACAGAAGTATAAACTGTGAGGTAACAAAAAGAAAATATCAAGAAACAGAATCATAGCATCATTAAGATTGGAAAAGACTTCAAGACTAATTATAACCATCAATCTGACATGGCCAGATCCACCACTGAACCATGTCCCTAAGCACCACATTTTCTTTTTTTTTTTTGCTCTACAGAAGAATCTGAGGATCTTGAAAGACTGTAGGATTTGTAAATCTGAGTAAGATGTAGCAGGCAGATACTACCAGATAAGCTATCTGATCTGTGAGGAGGTGCCAATCTGTTGCTGCCTTCAAACTATTGCTTCCATCATGCTCAAATAAGCTCTAGCCACCTAGTTTTGATCTGAGACTTGGCATCCCACAAACCAGTTTATTTCAGCAATAAAGCCAAATGAGCACTGCAGCACCCACTATAAGGAACTGTTGGATTTCCTTCTAATGAACTCTGCAATATTATCAGTTCATGTAAATGCCTGCCTGTTGTATTGTGTTTTTATCTCTTTGTAACAGTCCTGTAATGGTTTGCCCCTTCACCCCCCGCATTGTCTCCCAATGTTTATACCCTGAGCTTTCCTGCCTTTCCCCCAATGCCAATCTCCCTGAAAATGCTCAGTCACTCCCCTGCCCCCTCCCTGGTACCTTGTCCATCACTCAGCTCCTAATCCCGCTCTCCCAAAATCTTCCACCTTGGGCATCGAGTGAGTGGACAAGGACCAGGGGTCCCTCCCTTAAACTTCCCCCACTGGTTTGTGTGTCTGTCTGTCCTTTTGCCTTCCACTCCCCTGAATTCCCCCATTGGGTGGTGGGCATCCCTTCCTCCTTGTCACCGCCCCGGTACTTAAGATGATTGTGAGAGCCTTGAGGCCACTTTTGGCCGCCAGGACAATGGCGTTCAGAGCTCCCTGGAGCTTGCATTAAACCTGAGACTTTTTCCCTGGCCTTGAGTCAACTCCCTTATTATCTCTCCTCCTAACAAGGCAAACAGCGAAGCTCTTTGTCTTAGCCGCTCCCCAAATCTCCTCGAGAAACAGGGGAGTGTCCTCCGCTGCTGACCATGCCCCGGCCGGGCAGGCAAAGCCAGGGAGCTCCAGGGTAGGCACTGTGGCACCTGCCCAAGAGGTTGTCATTCTGAATGAGAAATAGGAGCTCCTGGTTGAATGTTTTTTAGCTCTCAAGGAGGTGCATTTATCATCTGGATGATACACATATATCCTGGCTTAAGGAACAAGTAGATCCTTGAGGACTGGCACTAAGGATACTTTTTTTCCTGTTAAACAAAAGCCTGAGTAATGCTTTCCCCATTTACAGGATTCTTCTCAAGTGTGTATTCTCTAGTGCCTAGAATAGAGAATGGTCCTGCATCCGCAGGATTTGTAAGAGTCTCCCTCTGGTGCCTTATTGCAGTATTTGCCACAGTTACAGAATAACCAGTCTTGCTGTTCTCTTCCAGTTTATTTATGGACCAGTAACTTTAAGAGTTTCATTTTCTTCAAAATTTCCACTGTTACCATTCTAATTTGGTTCAAAATTTACCAATTCGCTTCTAAGTTCCAGTTATTCTTAACTTTGTTTCTTCTTTCTTTTTCTATTTCTTCTTCTCCATTTTGCTTGGGTTTTTTTTGTCTCATTTCTGGCATGTCATGTTACAATGATATTAAATAATAATTACAAATGTTTTCAATCCCCTTCAATGTATATGGTGGTCTGGAGCCAACTGGCTTTCTAAATCAAAGTAATATTCTCAAAGAAGACACTAAACTGAGTTTCATTACTGGAGTATATCAGCTTTTCCTAAGTTCAATCAGAGGGTCAAGTCTATTATATCTTTAAACACGTAAATAATTAAGTGTGTATAATTCAGTGGAGTTTGGGACTATGAACCCTTTCCCTTCTGATTAAGTAGCCTCCTATCCTGTCTCTACTCTAAGGTGGAAACAACATCACCTGACCATTCATTTATAATTAAAGTATTCCAAAAAAAAAAAAAAAAATGCTACCTAGTCCTTTCTCTAGTGTACATTGTGTAAAAAGTTCACAATGTGATTTATGCTTTGGAAATAATTCAATTTTGTTGACTTATTGGCCAAAACCTAGCCTATTGAATCTTGAACACTGTGCTTTCCTAAAGTAAGCATGCTTAGTCTGACCATCCTTTAGGGAGATTTACCAGAATGCAAGGACAAGAATTATTGCTTTGGAATACACAATACAGAAGTATTTGATGGGCCTCACCCAAAACCACAAAAATGTAATGACTTTTCTATTTTCCTAATAGAAATTATTTCCTAGCTAATTTGATATTCATCGTTTCACTTGCTATCTGCCTAAATCCTTTCCCCTATAATTTAAAGGGAGCATTACAACATCTAATTTTCAATGTCATTTTTGGAGCAAGACTGTTATTGCTCAACATTTCCTGTCGTTAGTGAGGAAATTAGCTCTTGGCTCTAAGTATAGTATAAACACAAGGGCTTTATTGTTTTCTGTGCTATGCCCATTGATCACAGACAATGTCCTTATTCCCAAGACTTGTGTATAGTACTCAGTACCTTAAGAGGAAGTAACAAGCATCTGAGGCATGTACTCACAGAATGTAAGAACCTACATCCTGACAGCTCCATATCCATTGGAGTAAAGCTGTTACATAATTCTTACAATTTCTTTATATGCATTACTGAGGAACAATATGAGCATATTGAATATGGACAGAACCTATAGCTTCTGAAGTACTAAGACAGCTGTATGGCAAGTTAGGGAAGATACCTATATCTCTCAGAATGACTAGGTAGTGAGGTTCAGAGACAGAAAAGTATGTCAGAATTCCTACCCTTACGAGCAGGGCCTTGCTTTACAGAACAAGATTTTGTATACTATAGGAAGAACATTAACAGATTACTGAGGCTTATTTAAGTTACTAATAGCAACCATAGTATTATCATTTTTTTACTTACCAGCTTACTAAAAAATATACAGCTCCTGCTCCCATTTGAATTTTGAATGACATTTTAGTTAGAATTTGCAAACTTGCTCAGTTGAAGAGGCTAGTCAAAAATCATTTGGGCAAAATTGAGGTGCAAATAAATTAAAAAAAAAAACCCTATAGGGTTTACCCACAACATTCAAATGCTTTAAATTTTGCAAGAATGTTTTCAGGCAAGGTCTAGGAACTTAGTATCAGCAATATGAAATGAAACCTAAATATTCAGTCATGACAAACTGTTTGAATTACCCAACGACCTCTAAGCAATAGGGGTCTTTTTTCCCCCCACAAGGCCACATAGAAGGTTGAAGAGAGCCTCATTGGATCTTCTCCAGCTTGAAGGAAGTAGGATGGGGTGAGGGGATTTTTTCAGAGAAAAGACTGATTATTTGGATTATATACTGCAATTAAAAGAAGAGGTTCTTGGGAAGTTTGAGCTTTTCCACCCTCACAAGGAGACAGCCTATTCTCAGGGTTCCCATTCAGCCTGTCTGTTATGTAGCAAGCAGTTAACCTGGGAGACTGCCAAAGATTTTGTTCATTATGCAAATACCAGGAAGGAAATCGAGATTTTTCAAAAGGATTTGAAAAAGAAAATGGGTATTGTTATTTCTCATCCAAAGCCAGGCATCATTCTGTGGGACAAAAAAGGAGGGACACTCTTGAATATTGGCTTTCTATCTGCCAAATTCTAAAGCTTCTTTACGCATGGAGTTATAGAGTTTATTAAATAAGGTTCACTGGGGTACTTATACTAGCTTATCCTAGAAAAACCAAAAAAAAAATAATTATCATCTCTTTGAGTATATAGGATATAAGAGGCTATGTTCAAGTGGACCAAATCAGCAAGAGCTGTGGAGAGCTCAGAAGCATTGCCAAATGTTGTGATAAAATTCTTGTGATATATGTTGCTTTTTCTTATACCTCATTACATGAACTCATCCTATTATGTGAAAATGTCAGATTTTGTTTCAAAACAAATATGTCTTGTCATTGTAGCTAAAGAGATTAAGTATAAAATATAACATTCAAAAGGTCAATATTAAAAAAAAGGCAAATTAAAGAAACTTTTTTTTTATTTACTGTAACCCTATAGGTTGTGAAGAAAGAGGCTGACTCACAATTTTTCTGTACTTAGAGTTGACTATCTTGTTCTGACAGAATACATTAGACATACACAAATATAGTGCACAGAGTGGAAATTTAAGAACCTTTGTCTATTGCTGGAAGGTAACAGTATGGATCAGAAGATTGTGCCTGCTTTGTTTTGAAGCTCTAGTTACATTCACCTGGAATCCCAAGTTTGAGACTTGGCTTACTTTATACTTCATGAAAGCATTAAAATTATTTTTTAAAACTCAGGCTGAAATTTACTCCTATACAGATGGCAAAAAAAAAAGGTTTGTAAGTCTCTTTTCAGGTGATATGCTGATGAAAATGTTCCAAAGGAAAAGAGTGGTAAAAACTTCCTATGTTTAATGTAATTCAAAATGCTCACAAAGTTTGTTTCTTAGCCATATTTGAAGAGGCAGTTTTTAGGGAAGCATTGATACAAAAATTCTACTACATAGTATAATATGAAGTAAGTGACAGATTTGCCATTGATTTTGAAGGGATTGTGCTTTCTCTACTTATGCCAATGGAAAACCCTTTCTTGTTGCACCAGGCAGTATGAAGCAGGTGGTGTTTTTTTCCTCTTTACACAATAGAAACAGTACATAGTACAATTTGTTCAGAAGTTGGGTCCCCAGTAATCCACTCTCTCTCTTTACTAATACTGCATAAATGTTTCTGATTTTGTTCAGGTTTAGGAGCTTCCAAATAAAAAACCCTAAAAACTAATAGTGACAATACTTGTCAAAGATATCAGGAATACTGAAAAGGTTACTGGTTTGTTCTTTTGCACCAATAATAGATTCAAATCTAGAAGGGGAAGTAAAGTACAAGCTGGTGTTCATTTCATACCAGCTCTTTTAATCCATCAATTACCAGTTCAGAAACTGTGGTAAAATATGTACTTTATATATTGCCATTGGGCATCTCCCAGTTAACATGGACTGTCTGAGTAATAGTTCTAAGAATCATATGAAAGAAATCAGTAGGGGCCAAAATGTTGAAACTTTAATAATACCTTGGGATCAGAACTGCCTTTGGCCTAACACCATGTAGTGTACTTCTTGAGAAGTCATTGTATTTTGAGTTTAATGATCAAATGCATATTCATTTTTCTTGGTGTACTGGAAAACATGGGGACATTCTTCTCCCAAGTGCAGGCAGTTTGTTCATTTTCCAACAGTGTCCTATTATAGTCACAGGGCTAGATTTTGAGGAGTTATTCCAGTCAGGCTCCTAAGCCCCTTAAGTGAAAGTACAGCAGTCTGTGTTAAGACTGTTTGCCATACTGCAGCAGTTGAATTAGACATCTTAAAATGGGGGCCAAAATTTCCTAGGAATCTGCCAGGAGGAATTAGAACTTTGAGCCACTGATACTAAGCCAGCAAGAAATACTGAAGACAGATAGAGAGGCAACTCAGGGTACTCAGCCTGGAGTGGGCAAGAGCCCAGTTTTGTAGTTTCCAATACTCACCTGGGAAGAGGGAATCTCAGACTGCAGTCCCAGCCCCAAGGTATTAATTCAAGGTCTGTTTTATTCAAAGTACATAAAGAGTTATAGATTCCTCCAGACACCTCACTGACCCAAGCCACCTTAACTTATTTTTGCAAATCAGGGAAGCTTCCAAAGAAAATGGAACAATGTTCTATCTATTTTACCTCTCTTCTCAGGATCACACCAAGCACATACATGGTTAGGATGCTCCAGAGTGTCATACAGGAGCAATGACTCAGTCAACAATGTTGTGACCTCATATCCTGCTTGTTACAATCTTCTTCTAGTGTCCTGTTTGAGAGCTGCAGGCAGACTCAGTGCTGCAAAGTATCTCAGATACTTTGAGTTGCTCTTTTCGAAGTGATTGTCCCTGTTTCAAGCCTCCTTGCTGACACTGCATGTAGAGGTCTGATTTTTGGAAAGAAGTGGTAAGGGAGCAGCTAGCAAAAAAATTAATTTAAAAAGTCTTTGCACCTTCCCACAGTTTCTTCTAGCCACATGGTGAACATATCTGCTTTTCAAACTCCTTCATTTATTCATATCATAGCATATGGTTCCCCATCTTCATTCAACTTGTTTCAGGGTATCATTCCTGTATATTCTTGGTCCCTATGCTTCAGGAAATCTTTCTTACCCATTCTTCTGTCCCCTTTACAAATTATGTCACATTTTCAGGGTGATCTGTACTGAACTAATTTTTAAATGCACTTGCCAGGGGTGTGTTTTCACAAGAGAACACCCTTACTGGTAAACCATTTGCTGGCCTATTGATCAGGAACCAGCTATAAGGACCATAGAGCTAGCAGTGCTTCAGGTCTGCAAGCATCTCCATCTGAAGATTTATGACCAGGGAGTGATTATAAAGAAAATCCACAGAAGTTTATTTGAAATTATTTTGCCCTCTCAAAGCTGAGCCAAAATGATCCTCAGAAGTTTAACTCATGTCCAGCTAGTACTGAGAAAAAGAAATACATCCTTAGTAGCTTAGAGACAATATACATCCTACAGGCTCTAACCTCTCATGTTAAGCAATTAAATTTGAATCTATGCAGATACATACCTGCAGTATCACCTGCCTTTGCCACATTAACCACCAGCTTAGTCATTTGCCCAGAGGTATCTGTAAAGCAGCTGTTCTGGCCTCGCAAGCAGCCACTGGATGCTATTTGTGCAAGCTGCTGCATAGTTTAGATTTGCTAGCAGTAATAAATCATACAGGCCTTCTATCACTGTCATAGGAAAAGAAAAAGTTAAGTTGTTCAATATCTACAGCTTTTCTTCCCTACTTTTGCATTCTACCCAATTTTAATACTAGGGAATAGACCGTTCAGGGAATTTTAGCAGAAGCTGGGGCCAAATCACATGTCCACTGATCAGAATGAACTTTTAACAATCTCAGCTTTTATTTCTGTTCATTTACTGATTCCTGAGTGGAAATGTTTGGAATGCAAAAGCTGAAAAAGAATGCTCACATTCAAAGAAGACCTGCTTTTCTTGGATTAATAGCCTTTATACAATATTAAAGTTTCCTACTGAAGCAGTGACAAGATGCCATTAAATAAAAGCCCTGAGATACCTGACATCTGCCTTTGAAGTAAAATATTTTCTCTATAGACAAAACAACAATGGCATAAAAAAATCCTCTCTGAATTTTCATAACTATGCATTCCTTTCTGTTTTTAATAAATTATCCCATGTATCTTGTTACAGAAAATTTGAACCTGCATTATAGTTATCAAAAGAAATCTGACTTGGGAGTCTCTGGTGCATTTTTTCCAGCATGTCATGTCTTCAGCATATCTGTGATTAAACAAGAATATTTCACTAAAATCTAGCAGAAACTTAAGATGATTAATAGCTGCAAATAAAAATTTAATAGCCCTTTAAAGGGCTGGCAGATATACGACAGGCCCCTCCTGAATTGACAAGCTGCTGGATGATAGATGGTGAAGTGACTCTTCTCCAGGAACCAGTTTTGCCCACTAGATACTGTCAAAGTCTTGTAGGTAGACTACATAATTAGGCAAAATTGGCAGTCATCATGGAGGATAAGGCAATACTGGAATAGCAAAGCTGTTGTGAAGGAAGTCCACTGACAGAAGATGTGTGAAGAGCACAGAATAATGTCAGGCTTTCTTATAACCAACTTTAATACACCATCTTTTGCTATGAACTTGAAGGTGCTGAAGTTCAAAGGGAAGTCAGGTATCGGAACAAGTTGCTCAGGGGAATGGTGGAATCACCATCTCTAGAAGTGTTAAAACAAGGTATGGCTGAGGCACATGGTTTAGTAGGGGACTTGGCAGTGCTCTATTAACAGTTGGGCTTGAAGCCCTAAGAGGTATTTTTCAACCTTAATGATTCCCTGATTCTGTGGACTTTTTTTTTTAATCACTTTATTTACACCAACAAAAAGTTTCTGTGCACAAGGCTGTACAAGAGGTATTTTTAACCTAATAGCTCTCAAGAAAATTCAATGAGGAAATATTTTTATATGTACTTATTAGACTTCTAAGACTTCCCAAAAGTAAACAGTTTGGATTATTCATTAAAGTACTTTTAATAAAATTCAAAATGGTTTTTTGCTTGCCTAGCTAAATATTGAGGTTCTCTGGTACTTTATACCTGGTCCTAATATAGAGATATTCTAATTTATCCAGGGGATAGGCAAAACTTCTATTTCTCCTACAGTTAACTTGAATAATTAAGCAACTGAATAGGGCTAGTCTGTGCCTTTGAGAAAGAAAAGCTATATTGTGTTTCTAGAGTTCCTGTCTGTGGCAGATACTTGCTGAGGGTCACTAGTGCTGATGAGGGTCAAAGGTTCCATGAGCCTTTCTGCTTGGCTTCAGCATAGGGGGAGTATGAAGGAGACTGTAATATTGCCCAAGGAGTACTGACTAACTCCCAAAAATTGACAGCAGACAGATATCATGGTTTGACACTGGCACAATGCCAGCGCCCCCATGAAAATACACTTTCTTAAATAAATGCTGTGAGATGTTACCAGGAACAGAGCAGAGCAGGCTTAAGCTTAATAACAAAGGAAAAAAAACTTTATTAAACTACTACTACAGAAGACATACGCACTAAATCCAGGATGAAGACCTTCTAAAACACCCCTCCTCCTCCTAATTTTTAAAACAACCACTATGAAACATTTCCCGGGATTCCTGATCAAATTGCTACTCTTCAGATAATCAATACTCAGTCTATCAAGGGAGAGAGAAGTCTCTCTTGGGCCATAGACCCCTCAGGAAACACAGTTGCCACCTCCTGTGTTTCCATGTCACACATGGCAACCGCCCGGAGAAAATCTGCCAGTGTGACACTCCCCTTTCCATGTCACAGTGCTCTCACCACCATGCACGGACAGACTGCTCATATGGCTCTTTTAAGGATGCTTTGCCACGGACTAAAAGAGACAACAGTTCAGCTTCTCATCTTGGGACTACAGTCCTCTCCATTTTCCCCTGGGGCCAAGGGTCCAGGAACAGAGATCATCTTTTTCCTGAAGACAGAGGGCATCACCATTCCCTCCTCAACTTTCTTCTGTTCTTGCCATTCCTGTGCTGTTAGCTGCTGAAGCAGGTCTCCTTGGGTCACCACTGCATCCCCCTAAAATGCAGTCTCTGTTGCAGGAGAATTTGGTTCAGTCTATGGCTAACAAGAAAAGTCCAGCCAAAAGCTACTCTATTATTTCCTCACACTTAAAAATTTCTTCTTCTAACATCTCAGGGCCCGGACTGTCTCTCTTCTACTATAAATCAAGGAGGAGTAATATTTTATAAAGCCCTCATTTCCCGGAAAGGGTTAAAAGTTCAGACTCCCTGGATGGCTGAAATCTCTGTCCAGCATTCTCAACTCCCACGCTGGGCATCATCCCCCCGCTTTCTGCTTCTCCTCTGCCAGCAAATCTCCAGGTGCCGTCAGGCTCTCTGTCTCTTTCCCTCTAGGCGGGGGGACAAAGGCATCTCTGCTTTTCTCCACCCTTCCGTCCACAGGAGCTGGCCTGGTTCCAGACCTTCAGCCCCCTCGGCCTACCTGGACAAGGCCGCATAGCTTCCCCTCCCCCACCCAGCCCATGGCTGGGCAGGGGAGAGTCTGCACTCTCTGATGACCGGAACCAAAGAGACAGTTCCCCTGGGAGTTCTTGCTTTTAACCCCCTGTGTTCTCAGAGGCGTGTCCATACTTTCAGTGGTCACTCTAGGTGCCAATATCCAAACCTGATCACTAATTGGTTTGACCCAACTTCCTGAAAAAAAATTCATTTCCATGTCAAACCACGACAACAGATCATAACCATATGCCAGCAAATGAAGCCCTGGTACCCAGCTTTAAGCTCTCGAACTTGGATTTTTGGGCCACAGTCAAAGGAGTTAGTGATCAACATACTTTCAGTGCTTCCTTTGTAGTGACCCTAATATACCTATACACACATATATACATGCTCACATAAATGCATATGCATATTGATGTGTATCCATATATGTATGTGTGGGTACATATACATATACATATACATATACATATACATATACATATACTTTTTTCTTTCAAAAAAACAACCAGAAAAGACAATACATTTTAGGATTATAATGCTGTAACAAGCATATTCTACAGGACCTCATGAGTCAGATCTCATCCTCTGCTTCATACTAAATCTCATGCTTTTTCCATTAGACTCTGTACTCCCTGGTGCAGCTGTGGTTTGGAGCTTTTTGAGCAAGCTGAAGCAGTGTAAACTATGTAAAACAATAGAGAAATCTGAAGTGAGATCTTTATATTTCCATTGAACTCTAGTAATTTTGAGTTTTCACTCCCATTGTTGGTAAGCTGATTTGTTTATTGGTCTTCAAACATCGTTAAAGCAGAACTGATTGGGGACATTTTTCAGGAGGATACCTTTATAAATAATCGGCTATTGTAGCTAAACTGTTTTAATAATTCAAGTCCTATAGAAGGCAAAAATGTTGAAGTCCCTTCGTCCTCCTGAAGTGCTTAATCCTGCTGAAACCACACCCCTGCCATGATGTGGATGGTATGAAATAAAACAGTGATAGAAACCCCATCCCTTATCTCCATGACAATCATAAAGTTAGAAGAGTGAATAGACTTACACCATTTCTGCAACTTTAACTAACTGAATCTACTATTTGATTTTTGAGAAAGCATTATTGGGTGAGGGAGGAAGGAGAGGAAAAGAAAGAAAGAAAAAGGCTATTTTCTTTTTGTTTTTAAAGAAGCCTCACTATTAAAAACTGTAATATCCAAAATCCCAGATGACTATCCCTCTGAACTCAATCATGCTCCCAGGAGCACAGTGTGGTTAGGAGAAGCTCAGGGTGCCAGAACTACAGCTGTAGTGCAATGCCTGCCTTGTACAGGAGCATCAGACCAGGCAGAATGGACCATTTGCAGGAGTGGTTCAAAACCTGATAACATCTCTTTACCCTTCAAAAGCAGCTTTCAGGCTTAGATTTTGGCTACAATGAAATAGCAGCTTTTCTACAACCATTTCCATGGAAAGATGAAACAAATTCTTTCCCTTTATGCTGGCTTTGGCTGGGGTGAAATTACTTTTCTTCACATATGTCTAGTTGTGGTAGATAGGGACAGGTGAACGGAAAATCTCGGGATGTGACGGAAAGCAAGACCCTTCCCCCCTCATCCTGCTATAGATGATCAATCACCCCTGGAGCATGCAGCCCCTCCTAACTCCAGTAGTTTTCCACTCCTTACTAACCCTAGCCAGACCCACCACCCCCCTTTGACGTAGTAAAGCCCCCTTGACTATTTAACCTCATGAGATGAGATAATAAATGCCATTTGACCATCCACCACATTGGTGTCTGTGCATGTCAGTGGACCGAGTGACCCGGGGGAGGCCGGGTCGCCGTGCTGTGTCTTGATACCAGGTCACCCACCTTCTCAGCAGAAGGCGACACTAGTATGGACCTATGTTGCGGATTTGTGCTGAATACAATGTTCATAATATAGAAATGTTTTTGGTTTTGCTGAGTTGCTTGCAAAGAGCCAATGCGTTTTTTGCTTTTTGTACTGCCATGATGGTGAAGAAGCTGGAGATGTGTGGGAGGCTGGGAGGACACAGAGGTCGGGCGGGTGACTTTAAATGACCAAATGGATATTCCAGTCCGTGTGACATCGTGCTCAGTATATAAAGCTGGGAAAGAAAGGAGGAAGAGGAGGACGTTTGGACTGGTGGCATACGGCAGCGCATTACTTTTCCTGCCCTGACCGGCTCCTGAGAGCGTGGCTTGGCGCCTTGGCTTCTCGTCAGGGTCGATGCCACTGCTACTTCTGGGCGCTTCTGCGTCTGCGCTCCGGGTGGGCTGGCCGCACTTTGTCGTCAATGCGAGGGAAGGAAGCAAAGAGGCAGGGAATTGTCCAAATCCGTCTGTGTACTGGCTGGATGCTTTATTGTTTGCAGGAGCCCCGATGGAGAAGCCACGGCCGCTCCCAACCCCGCATGGACAGATCTGGCCCTGAGGCTGGGGTGCCGCAGAGGGATATAGAGGTGGGACAGGGGAGGACAGGAGCTCTCTGCCCAATGAACACAGACGCCATGGCGGTGATGTTACCACAACAGCCAATGGGGACACGACGGGGGTGGACACGGGGCTTCAGGGCCAATGGGACCGCGAGAATGAGGTGACGAGCATGGAACTGCCAGGGACTGGACGGGGGAGTGGTCACAGGAGTGGCATGGGAGAAAACCCAATGGCCAGCAGCCTGGGGCTAACTTCCATGGGGGGGGGGCGGGGGGGGAAACAAGGGGGATGCACAAGGATACATGGAACCAGTAAGCTAACAAAGACCAGAACCCCAAATCTGAACCTAAAACCCAGGATGCAACAGGGGCACTACTATGCGTAATGGAGTCCTGCTTTTCTGGAGATGGCTGAAGACTGGCCTGCCCATGGGAAGTAGTAAATTAATTCCTTGATCTGCTCTGCTTGAATGTGCGGCTTTTGGTTTACCTATTAAACTGCCTATTAAACTTTATGTCAATATTCCAGTTTTCTAGATTTTAGTCTTTCAACTCTCTCCTCCATCCTGTTGGTGGGATAGTGAGTCGGCAGCTGCATGGGACTTGGTTGCTGGCTGGAGTTAAACTATGACGCCCTGGCCAAATAACTTCTGTCAACCCATTAGGTGCAATTCAGACTCTTTCCCAAGTCTTCTGAATTTCTGCTGAAAGGTTTCCCTCAGTTTGCCCTGGGAAGTCTTCCTTTCCTCAGGCATTGGCACTGTCCATGGGGCCATTCAGCATGATTTGGGGTGCTGTTGGTACTGCTGACTTTGTAGGGTTTATTTTTTTCATCCAAAGACCCAGAGACCTAGGAGAAACCCACATTTCAGGCCATCAAAAATGTCCTTTCAGTTTCAGTGAAATTCTCATTTTGAATTTTTTTTTACAATGGTTTTCTCAAGGAACCCAGGACATCCCTCTGGCTGCCCTGGCTGTCTCGAGACCCTGGCAGGGGGCTTGGAGACCTTGGCACGAAGTCAAAAACACCTGTGTCTTTGATTTTAGCCCGTGGGAAAAACTGACAACTTTGTGAGCAGATTTACAGGTCACAAGAGTTTGAGTTGATGTATCACAGGGTGAAAAAGTAGAATTTTGGGGTTTTTTAGAATGGGGTTCAGGAGGCAAGATGGAGGAATTTGGACATGTCTTGTCCTCCTTCTCCTTCTTCTTGTCCTCCATCTTTCACTATGATGGTGACACTTTCTATTGGTTTAGAGACACACTGTCTAACATAGGTGATGGGTATTGGAAATTAATCGTAAATAAAATACATGTAGTCAATAGTATAAAATGTAAACACCGCCCTAGAGGGCAGACAGAATGTGGTGATCCAATTCGCTAGATAGAGTTTAGCAGGTGAGAGAAGGAATGTTATAGATAAGAGAAAATAAACAACCTTGAGAAGCAAAACTGGTGCATCTGGACTTCTTCTTTGGCTGTGGGATTGGAAGGAAAAGATTTTATATGATCTTGGGGTCATCTTGACCACAGAACCCTGAGACTCAAACAAATGAGAATTTAAAATAAATAAAATTAATTAAAATTAAATAAATAAATAAAAATAAAATTAAAATTAAAATATAATTAATAAAATAAATAAAATTAAATTAAAAATTTAAATTGAAAATTTAACATATATTGTCACTGACATAAATACAATAAGGTCCCCAGAAATGGTCTTCCTATTTGCATTGTAGTCAGCCTTTTCCCTCTATTAAAAAGAGTATCTCTATTATTTTAAAAAAACCCAAACCAAACAAAACTACATGTTCTTACAAAACAACCATGCACAAAACCCTGAGTTTGACTGCAAGGACAAAAATCTGTTTGACAATAAGCAATGTCAGTAAACCACAGTGTTAGTCACATGAAATTTGTGCTCCTTTTAAAAAGACACAAATCTTTCCATTTTACACTTGGTCTGGAAAACTAGAATGCTGAAAAGGCATAAAGGTCAGCAGCTGGAGGTAGTTAGAAAATATTTATGAAATTTTTCTACCAGTCAGGAACTTTAGAAAAGATATTTTTTCAAAGGGCATTCACGACTATTTTGATGAAATATGTACATTTTGGAAAAAATGTTAAATCACTTTTTCTATGATACTGTGTTGCAAAATGGATTTTACTTTGACTTTATTTTTCTCCTGTGTTTACACAGTTATAATGCATGGTGATGCAACAAGCCTTGTGGCTATTATTTTTATTTTAAATTACACTTTTAGAACTGTTCAGCTACAACACAAATAACAAAAAACTCATTTAGCAAAATAAGCAAGATATTTTAATATTATGTAGACAGAGTTTTTACCACTTTCCAAAGTAACAGTACTATAAAATAAATAGAATCAATTTAATATTAAAATATAGTGCTCGACATCTGCAGTACGCCTTATCTTAACACACAGGATATATAGTCAACACATTAATAGAAATGAAAATCACATTTTTGTATTTTAAAGATCTTTTCTAAACTGAAGCATTGCAAATAACTTTTTTTTTTTTTTTTTTTTTTTTTTTTTGCCAAAGCTTCTCTTTGCAATAAATAATTGGAACTCAGATGACAGGTTCTAAATGTTGGTATTCCATGAAACAGAAAGTCCAATTTTGATTTCTTCTATAAAAAGACATTAAATAATTTTGTACAGTCCAACTTTATGTTGAGTGCATTGGATGGTAATTGTCTCCCTGTGCAGATAAACACTTCCCAAAAGATGATTTCAGTGTTGACTTTGAAACTTCCTGCTGGACAAAGAAATTTTAATTAAAATATGCCTTCAGAACTAAGCACTGATTAATAACTAGCAATGATTAGCCAAGAGACATAATTTCAGAGAGGATTTCAAGAGTAAAAAGGGTCAAAGGCAAAATGTAGAAATGTGGAATCTTTCCCCACAAACCTGTCCCCAGTTTTTTCTGCTGGTTTGTGTATAGCCAGAATTGTTCATTACAAAAGCAGATATCCTAAGACAATGAAATTGTCTCTAGCTTTTCTGGATCATCAAAGTGACTACCAAGACTGCAGTAAGTTTTTTATTTGCAACAACTTTAAGATAATTCCACTGAATTTGACGCTTTTGTAATAATTTGAAAAAGCAAAATCAGGCTTCCTGAATAATGTCAAATTTAACTTTTGGCAAAGATTTAGCATTTAGAAGAAACTGAATTTTGGCTGACATGCACAGACAATCTGTGCATAAAAGCCTAATAGTTGGATCGTGACATTTATGTTTCCAGTTTGTTGTTCCATTCTTAAATGCCCATGTCTCATTGTAGTTCTGAATTTCAGGCAAAATTCACTAATTAAGCCTTGCTGAGGTCTTGATCAACCTCAGGTTATTTTGTTATCAAAGACTACACTCTTTCACTGCCTTTGGCTGATGTTTGTCTTGTAATTTCCAGCAATGTCCAAGAATTTGGGAACCATGAGACTTTTCTTATACAAGAAATCAAGTTAATTTAATGCTTGCCACAAAGGAAATCCAGATGTTCTGTGGAATCTGTTTCCTAACTTACCTGTATGTCCACAGGCTTATACTAGAAACATCAGTATTTCCCAATCTTACACTCTGTATGTTATTGAAAATTTTACATGTATTAATTATATTTTATTTTTTCATTTCATGTCTATGAACTCATTTGTTATCATAGCATTGCACTGTTTTGTGTATGTATGACAAAGTATTAACTACAATTAGGTTGATTTCCCTGGAGGTTTTAGAATATCCTTATCTAAACAATCAGAGAAGCCTCATCCCATCCTTTTGTCTATAACTAGGTTACAGTTCTCATCCCTTGAGTCACCCTCAGAACCACCTAACTTTTGTTTCCAGCAACTCCCTTTTTCTTCTCAGTCCATACATGTAATTGAGCTGATGCCCCACTTTGCACTACTCGGGGACTTGTTTTATGTTTTTTTTTTCTCTTTTGTTTCTTCCCAAAGTAGAATTAAATTGTAGGCAACTGTAATTGGTGTGCCTCTTGTGCTCTTCCTACACTTCTTTGACAACCTTGGAGTCACATGTTCTTGTTCTTTTACCAATTTTACGCAACTTGTCTGTGGTTTATTTGCTGTGTCTTTCTCGAGGTTTGTTTACTTTGGTCTAGGCTTCCCGATAGAACAGCAAATATATGCTCTGCCCATTGAATTTTCAATTTTTTCAGAAATAACAGCCACTGACAGATTTGGATTTCTGATAATCCTGGAGTTTACAGAGAGTTCTCAATTACTGAGCTCTTAAAGATTTCTTCCCCAAAAGTGAAAATACTTAATTTTTGTTTATATCTTAATAAACGAAACCCTTCCAAAAACATACATCTTAGCCAACTTGTCTTCCAGAGACTCATTCGTACTAATTCAAAATATCACATGGGCAAGCAAAATGTAACTAAAATGTATTTTTTTGTTCCTTGGGGACCTACCTTTTTTGAATGAATGCCTAGTGTAGCCTACAAACATTAAGAACTAACAGCTCTTAAAAAGAAGTTTCCAGAAAGTTCTGCACTGACAGTATATCTCCCTCTTAGATGCAAATGTAAATTTGTGGCTGCTTTCAAGGTTTCTCAATGTTTCTACTCTGTGCTGGAACAGAAACAACATATTTGAAAAGTTTGACAAGAATTATATTGTCAAGCTGGCCATTTTTAAAATGAAAATTGTACTTTTGTACATTTTGAAATTTTGTCATTCTGAATTTGTAAGTCAGAAACATTGAGAGGTCCATAGGAAGATAAAAAGATGATAGATTCTTTTGTATAACAGATCTTTTTAAATAGAGCTAACATAACATTCTGGCAAAAAATAAAACTAAATTTAATATAGGTATATGGATTAAAGGCATGTGTAAATCTTCCTCCAAAGACTGATATTAGTATGAAACAATGTTGCCTTCATTTGGAAAACAGAATGACAAAGTTGTAATGATTTTTGTTGGAAAGTATTTTGTTGGAAAGTTTTACAGCTCTGGTCCTTAGACCCTGACAATTATGGACCAATATTGAGGTTGTTCTAAATAATGATTAAACAATTCTGGTTCATGTGTGACATTTTAAAATTCCTGCTTTTATTATTCTATGCAAATTTAAATCTAAGCAAGTTTTAGATAAGAAAAAGATATTAACTTGCTAAATTCTGAATGCTATGACTGGAACTGATGGTAATAAGTGAACTGCAAATATTGGTATATTATCTGTATACAAAAATCTTGGTTCAGGTTTTTTAACTGTGGATCTTCATAGACTCAGGTACTGCCCCAGCCACATATTGAAGGAAAACAGTTAGCTGCGACTTTCTTGCTTGAAGTGGTTCTGTTTATAATAAAAGGTAGTGTCTTGTTTTTATAAATATCTGACATCAAATGTAAGTGCTTCATTGACCTAACTGGATGTAATCTATCTTTTTTATATTCCTAAAAATACAGTGGTAAGTAGTCTTCTGCTATAGTATGCAATAGAAATGGTTTTATTCCTGATTATTTAGCAGAAATAGAGATACAAAAATATTTTGCACAAATCCGTGCTACAGGCTATGCTTTTTTCAGTTAGAAATTAAATTACTAGGAAAACATCAGAGCAGTCTCTAGAAGTCTAGAATCTTTCTCTTTGCCATGTTTTTGAAGATTGAAAGAAATTTACCTCTGGTCTCTGATTCAAGACTACAGCTACAAGTGCAGTGCACAGAACTCTGGGAAATGTATTCCTCTTTCATATTATTCAGTACTGTAGCATGTAGCAATTATGAGTTATTTTCCTTTAAAGTCTTTGGAAATCTACTACCCCATAAAAATGATTTGCAATTTTTATTGTAGCTTAAGATATAATAATCCGATTATTCACAAATATAGGATTAAATGCAGTGAATTCAGATTTAAACGTACATGAAGAATGTGAATTTACATGTACAAAGAATTGGAAACTATATTCTGCCTTGAAGCAACATAATAAAATAAATGCATGATTATGACAGCTTTTAATTTATTGTTCAAAAAAACACATGACTTCAAAATTTTCACTGTAGAATATAAAATACATTTTTTTTCTTTTTGCTAAGATTATTTTCAAATATGGAAAATTATTTTCTTAACTATTCCCCAAAAAACAATGTTTCATTTGTCCTTAGCCCATTTATTAATATACAGTAGGTCTGTTGAATTTTGCAAGTAATTACTTAGCTTAGACTTTTTGGGTTTTTTTACAACTGTCTTTTGTTCTACTGAAATAAAATGAAATTAATTTTTTTTTCAAAATTACATGAGTGGCACTTGAGTTACCTAAATGGATTGGAATAAGCTGTATTTAGAGTAAATGACAGCTTTTTAACTGTAGTAGGTAGTGTTATTGCCAAAATAGGTGTGGAATCCACTGATGAGTTTCGCAAGAGGGTAATTCTTTCTGATATTTTCTGAAGGTTATTTTCAGCTTTCCCTGAAAAATAAAATTTCAGTTAAAAACATGAGAATGAATGGAATTACTGTCTTTAAGCTTTAACTACAGTTACATAGAAAACACTGAATTATCATTGGCTGTTTGAAGAACCCATCATTAAAGCAGCCAAGAACAAAAAAGCAGACTTCATGCCAGACAGTAAATTGCTTAAAGGTAATATTTTACAAGCTTGTAGTTTTGTTGGTATATTTTTCAAAAGGATTTTGTTGCTAAGAACTATAGATAGTAATTTTGGAGAAATATACTCTTTTTGTGATATAACACAATGCAGAAAACTTTGTCGTCCTTCTAGCTGTCAAACCACCCATGCTTGCTTAGTTAATAATGAGCACAGTTCTCTAGCATGGAATTTTTGAGTGAGCAGTTACTTGCATATATAGATGCTCCTTATATAGATCATTCCATATACATTAATGAGCTTCCTGGAAGTAAAAGGACACAGTGTCTATCTGGGTATGACTAAGACAGGGCCAGCATGCATAGCATGAGCAGGACATTATTGCACTAAGAACGTGAACTGATTTTCACTTAGGCATCAAAGATGGGCTACATGCCTGTTTCAGTTCCAAGGCTTTGCACAACTGTGCCTTTTGTTTACATTTCTTCTCTCATATTCCCTAGGGCACCAGCATCTTTTCTACCTGAGGCAGAAGCCCATTCTTCATCTGTTTCTTTTTCACCCTTCACACACACTCCCAAGTTTGCCCAAACTCCTCAGAGAAACTCCCAAGTTTCTCTGAGTTGTCCAGTTGCCTTGGAGGAGGGCAAATAAACAAAAAAAAGAAAACCTAACATAAAAACAAATCAAAACAAAACCACCAACACCACCACAAAAAAAAAAAAAAAAAAACACCTTCCCAAAAATCATCTCTTAACCCCTTCCTCCTTACTTTTAAGGTCTATAAAGACCATCTGCTCCTTGCAAAATTCCAGCTTTCAGTGTCCATACCCAAGTGCTGTGTTTGCCTGGCCTGCTCTGCACCATTGACATTGCACTGACTTGCAGGCTGCATTCCTCATACTGGGGATACAGTTAACTCTTTGACAGAGATCCCTGTCTTATGATGTCAAACCAGCAGGTTACTGATATTAGGAGGATCAGATGGAGAGTAAGTTCTCTAATATTATGTTTCTCAGGGGAGGAAAAGAATGCCACATTTTCTCAATGCTCCTTGGCTAAAGACAAAGCATGTAGCAGTTTTTGGGAGTGCCTGTTAGAGCACATTACTACCTCCCCAGCTTGCCATGGCATGCATGAAAGCGCACAGTGGAAGTTGTATGTCTTTTTTGCAAGGTGAAGATTTTATTTTGGCGCACAGGCCTAAATTTGGACATGCTGCTTTTTAGGCTCTTATGGTACAGGTATGGGAGAGAACACATGGCAACAGATTGCCTAACTTGAGACTGGGTGTTCATAGTAATCCAACCTTTTAATAGTCTTTTCCAATGTGCTCTGTAAAGACCACAGAGACTGTATTAAAATTCTTTCAAAGGCCTACACTGCTTTGAATTGCATAGAAAACACCAGGAACAAGGACACACAGACTTACTTTTCTGCTTCTCAGCTTCTGATAAAAATTTATTCAAAAATAGCAGATTTTTGCCCCTCAATGCTTTTAGCCATTCTCTTATTGAAAATAGATTGAGTCTAGCCCAGAAAGTTATTTTTACCCATACAATTCAAAAGTACTTACGTTTATGAGTTCCTAAACTGTGTTGAGAGGACCCATAGAAATCTCAAGAGGATATTGTCAGCACACCTCTCTCATGGTGTGCTTAGGGATCTTGCAGAGCCTCCTTTGACTCTTTCTGTGTCACATCTAGGCAGTTACCTCTTGCTCAAGCTCTTTGATGCTGTTTGCTCTACTTAAGTTCAAAGAGAATGAGAAATGCAAGATGGTATAGGAAGGAGTGGGAGAGACTGCTGTGGAAAGAAGAAAATGGCCATAAAGCATGAATTTTAAGGTCTGCATATTTTATTTGGTCAGGTACCAAACAGGCCTTGAAGATTTATCCATAGCTACTTGAATATTACTGACTTTCTTAGGTTCCCAACTTTTAATACTCTCTTTCACATTACTCTCCTTTTCATCTATTGGAGAGTATCATAATTTTGCCCTTTTGAAAAGAGTGAATTTGAAATGCCAGATTTACAGCTACCCATTCAGCTTTTGCATAGTTTTGAATAACATATTCCTACAAAACAAATGTATGTAACACTTTCCTATCATACATCTAGTTAGCTTGCTAAAATACTCTGTCTAGGTATACTGCCCTAGCACATGATACATTTAATAATTTGGTTAATTTAATTACATATTAGGAACTCTGAAAAAACAACATTGCCACAGACTTAGAAGTTTTATGTGCCTATTTGTCAGGAAGAGAGAAACACTTTTTACATTCTGTTTAGTCTTGGAAAGTGTATTATTTATACCAGGTGAGTTCTATTGGCCCAGGTTCAGATGTCAGATATGTTCTAAATGCTGCAGAACCTTCAAGACAGTATCTTAAAGGTATCTCTGTTAGCAATGATGAGCATGTGAAGACATGCTTATGTGTGCAGGTTTGTCTGCATATGTTGTATATGTGAACTGACAGTGATTCTTTTAAAAAATCAAACTGTTAAAACTTTTTTTTTTGTTTGCAACATGAAGATATCTGTGTTCTGTTTAATTTCCTTCTCCAGGATTTCCATATTTCCAAAGAAGAACTGTCAATGAGATTGTGGCTCCATGGTCTTTAGTACTGGATGTAAGTACTTCTAAAATCTGTAGCAGTGCAAGTTTGACCTCGACTTCATGGGAACCCCCAGTCATACACTTTCCAAATTAGCATGACAATTTATGTGCAAAACTTCATTCATCAAGGGACTAATGTCTTGTATCCTAGAGTATATTTTGTCCACTTTTATTAACTAATTTTGTTGGCTACTTATGTTTATGCATAGGAATGTAAGTCTGCTGCCTTTTTGTGATGATTTCCAAGGTAGATCTTTTGTGATGATTTTCCAAGGCTTTTTGGTTTTAAAAGCTTACTGAGATCTGCCACTGTGCCTGCCAAATAAGAATTTACAATGTGAACAAGGCAGGTGACTGGAGATGACAAGATGTGTCGACATGCTCCTTGAGAGGGTGAATGATAAGTGAAGATGATCATTCTTTGCAGACCAATATTATGCTGGGTAGTGAGAAACCAATGCACCCCATTTTCAGTCAAAGAAATTTCCCCTTCAAGCCAAGGATCCGCAAACAAGCACAGTTCAATGCTTTTATTGCACATGATATTTGTGGATAAATATCCACAAATATCATGTGCAATAAAAGTGGAATCATGGACTTGTGCAGTTACAACATAAATGGAGTGCTATTTTCCTTGCCCATGCTTAGTTCTTTAATCCCTAACACAACTGTTGAGATTAGAAGCATGATTCATGCTTACCTGTTTTCTGGAAGTTGCCAGGGAAATGGACAAAGGTCATTGACATTTTCATTTAAATCTTTTTGGAGTAGCAAATGTCAGATTCATCATCAGTGTCATCATCTGCATTCTGAAAATTGCTACCATCCAGTCCAAGTATAAGTTTGGAAGATGCATCACATTCCAGGGAATAGAGGTTATGTGGAGATAGGCCTACTGGCATGATGAGTTGGGCCGTGTGTGTCAGCATTTCAGGGTTAAGTGTTGTACCAAATGGAGCACTTTCCAGCAATTCAAGAATTGTGTTCACATAAAATTACTTGTCACACACCTACTTTCTGAAATTGGCCCACTCAGATGCAGTGGTCTAAGCACTGTACTCATGCTTTCCACATTTTTAGGAGGAGCGTATTGTCATTACACAAAACACAATCCCAGGTACTACCCAGAAATCTATCTGTTATGTGTAATCTCCCAGCTCAGGCTGCAGTTAGGCTCCCTGGGAGGCAGAGGGCATTGCCCACTACACTCTAGACAGATCTCAGATTCTTACTTTTTTTCTCTGTGCTTGGTAATGAGTTTGTAATAGATGGAATTGGTGCTTTTCACTGAGGCCCTATGCATGGATGCTTTCTGCAGAATCTGAGCAGGCCCAGTGCCTTTGTGCATGCCATGCCTACTTCGAAATCAATTCTGATGGACTCTGAGTAGCAGATTCAGAATTTTAAAATAACCATGATGGCTCTATATTGAATTTTCAGTTTGCAGTTCATGTAACAGAATCCAACATAAGGATCTCTACTAATTACCTTATCAGTAATTCACCATAGTCTAAAAAGTTGACCTTACTTACTTATACGAGTATCAAAGTGGGTGAAACTTACAAACTGCTAAAATTATTGCATTTTCCTTAGAGCCACCACAGGAAATATTTTGCAGCTAGTAGACACCCCTGAGGGACTTCATATTTTACACCATTGTTTAGAAATCAATGTCTAGAAGTGTGATTTCTTGTCTCACAGACTCATCCACTATCACTGAAATTTAGGTTTTCATGTCAAGTCTTCAATATGTAAAATGTATGAGTGTGGGTAACTTCAAGATAAACAAGGCCACTATGTTGTAGTTATGTAATGAACAGTTTCCAGGTGTTCCCCAGAGATGCAGGCAGGGCCTTCCTAGTTCCCATAGCAACACTGAAACAACTACTAACTCTAGCTGAGTACCGATATTGAAATGTTGATTAGCTAATTGCTCTGTTTGTTTTCTCTAAACTACCTGGAGATAACCAGCCTCCCAACCCCCACGCTACCATTCTGGGACTAAAATACAAATTAAAAACCCTTGGGATCATGGGAGTGTTTTTAGGGGATAAAGACAACCCGAAATAAAAAAAACTAAACACAGTAGAGGGGCCTAGACAAATGCCCTAGCTGAGGAAGAGGGAAACACATCCCCTGATCAACTTTTGTCCATCACCATCACCTGAAAACTAGACTAGAGTAGGCTGGGGGAAGCAGGGAGACAGAAAGACAGAGAGAATCCTGGTGCTGCCACCAGGCAAGGAGCGGGGACAGCTGTTGTTCTGGACTTCAGCAACAGACTTTGCACGCCATGCCTTCTCATCCTCTGGCCAGCAGTGTGCCACAAGGAAAGAAGAAGGGACAGCTGCTGCTCTGGACTTCAGCGACAGACTCTGCGGAGGTGAGCTCCGTGTCGAGCCCCCTGCCCAGCTGATCTTTTTAATAAAGAGCTGAACATTAATAAAGGCATTAGCCCTGTTCATTTCAGTTACACTTGATGATTATGGCTTGTCATTGTTTGCTTCAGATGTATGTAGTCTATGCTTGGTCTTTCAAATTAAGAACATATTAATTGTGCCATAAAGCAAACACAATCCTATTGCTTTTTAATTTAAAATCACTACTATGAATGTTGGGGCCACTCTGTTTTAGTTGAGAACTGGTATCAGTACAGCATGAATTGAAGAGCAGTTGAAGTCTTAGCAAGGGAAGATATTAAGACATGTACAGTACCACCATATTTCCTTGTCAGCCAGGTCACAGAAGGCACACTATGACATAAGGAATCAGAGGAAGCATCCCAAGCTGTGTTTATTGAATGTTTCTCTACCAAATCTATTTTGCCCTCTACCCAGCTGAAAAACATTTGTTAAGTAGTTAGGAAGGTGGCTTTAAGCAACCTAAGTCCATCCCTCTAATCCTGAGCCAGCTGGGAACTGTTTAGTCATCTCTATAATTCAAAGAAGCCTAAGGCTGTGCTTTCTGTCCTGTGCTGACATGTCTTCTTCAGAGAAGGTGAAGAGAGCAGGTGGTAGGGAGTAGACATAGCTGTGCTTGATTTCTCTTCTGTCTGGAAGAGCAGAGCTGCAGAGCAGCTCTCTGCCTGTTTTTATGCTGTTCAGGCAAATATTACACAAAGTGTTGAGTCTGCTCTGCATGGAGCAATCAGTTAACTTCAGAGATCTATTTATTTATTTAGCATAAAACATTCTTGAGGCTTCTGATCTAGATGGGTCATGAGTCAACAAATGCTTTACTTGTTCTAGTATCATACTGCGTTGCTGCCTTGGGCTTGTTTCTGATCTTAGGCTCTTTAAGTGGGGTTTCGATAACTAGGCAGCATTTAAAATTTGCAGCTCAGAAAAAAGAAGAAAACTAATGAAGGTGCAGCACACTCATTCAGCATAATTGTCTGACATCTGTAGCTGTTAATTGTTGGAGAGGTAAATCTCTGTTTTATGACTACACAGAGATCAGCAGAATTACAAGGCAGGGTCTGTTACACATAATGGCACGGAACAGGCTCAAATTGATTTTCATTTGCACTGTAAATAATCTTTCACTTCTTTCCATAGCTCTTGTCACAGAAGAAGTTGGGCTCAGCCCAAGATACTTCCAGCTTTTCTTTCTCCAACTACATAAGTCCAAAGCGGAAAGAATGAATAACCTATCAAAAGACCTTTGCTTAATCTCTGACCAGACATTCAACTCTGACCAACCATAGTTACAAAGTTTATTTACAAAATTAGAAAAAGTTCAGTGATCTTAGATCAGTGATCTTATTAGAACAAGTTCAGTGATCTTAGTAAGTCAAGCAGGAAAGGCTAACAAATGTGTTAACAGGCCTTTATAGGAAGAGAAGTGTTGAGACAGTTGCTCTTCTCGCTGTGATTTTAAAAACATCGGTTGCACTCAGAACAAAACTGTGTGCTTTTTACTTTGGCTAAACTTCCCTTAGTATTGTGAAGTCAGCTATGCTACTGGGGCTGAAATGGTGGAGTTTTATCTGTTGAAATCAATGGGAGTCTGTTCATATATGCAAGTAGACTTGAATTTGAAGAAGAATCAGGCACCATGTCTTGGCTATTATTCTCCTTCTCTAAATATAGAACCTCCTGCTGCTCAGAACCTATGTGATGGGCTCACACAAGCTGTATAATATTCCATCTGATGCCAGCTGGCCCTTCCATTCCCCTGTGTCTACCCTCCTGGAAGTAGGGGGTAGCTTTTGCTATCATATTCAGAATCTCTTCTCAAGGCTTTGCTTTCCCTTTCTGAAACAACAGTATTCTAAGGGACATTGGACTGCACTGGAAACCACTGGAACTGCTGAGAACAAAGGTGGTCTGTTAGCTTCCCCAGCCCAGATGTCAGGGCACATTCATTATAAACTCCCTATCCCCCTCATAGAAATTCCTGTCAGAAAGAGAGGTTGGAAAGGGGCCCGAGCAATTCCTTCAAAGACTATTCACAGACTGGTGGTCCAAAGTGTTCACTACTTATAAAGTAAGCATATGAAACCATGCAGTTACTAAAAATAACCTGTCTGGGCATCTATTTGTTTCTCATTTGGGGGGCCATGGCAGGTATATGTCAAATAACAATTTTTTTGGATAAGCAGTCTTTTCTTCAAAAGGAAATAATATGAGTTCCTCACCTAATAACTTGACTCCAGAAGCTGAGATGCTAAAAAGCAACACTATTCCAGTTAGGTTTCTCACATGGCTGTAAAAATTGATTACTATAGTCATGGCTAGTGCTTCAGTACTGTCTCCCTTTGCCAGGCAACATGTTAGTAGTGATTTTGCTAATCGGAAGAACAGTAATAGGAAATTATTTACTGCCTTTTTTCAGCTAAGGTCTTGCATGTATGAGAGTAGTAGACATACTTAAATCACCACTAACCAGTTTATGGAGCAGCTACTCTTCAACCCAATGAAAAGTCTACAATATAAGATTCAAAAAGTTATCCAGAGAAGTATCATGTACCTGACATGGGGCACAATCTCATGTATACAGTATGTGTATGCGTTCTTACAAAAAGATTAATCTACTTCACACTTCTTTTAAAAATTTGGATTTGCCATTTTTTCTTTTTCTGGCAATGTTCTTATAACATGTATTTTAAAACAAGGCAACCAGCTATTCTTAAGCTAGAAGCTTTAATATCTGACAAAGTGTAAATAGACCCTAAAGATTAAATCCTTGATCCTGCATTTATCTTCAATTTTCTGTATCCCAGATATCCTGTATGTATCATAGGTGCCCTTTTATGCACTGAACAGGATCTTGTGCCTTTTGTTAACAGTCAAGGAAATAAAGAACTCAGAGAATGAATTATCTTGTGCTACTTTATGTATGAGAGTAGGAGTAATTTTCCTTTCATGACTTCATTTCAGTAAGATCTATTATGTTGTTTCACTTGAGAAAACTCAGTGAACAAATACAGGCTTTAGCAACCTCTAATGTTTCAAATGCAATGTTGTGATCTCAGTTTGCTCCAGAAGGATGTTGTGGCTGTGGTGAGTTGTGTGGGCAATCAGAAGAGATACCAAAAAAATGCAGAAAAGTGAAAATGGAATATGAATACTGTGGGGAAGATGCTCATGCACTGTGGAGAAAGTTGTGCAATTTACATTGAAATAAGCAATACATGGAAGGAACTGGAGGTGGCATATTTTCAGATGTAAAGACTTGCAAAATCAAGCAATTCTTACTAATATGTGGTTAGAGATGAACATATTTTGATGTTAAAAATAAGCCTTAAAAGTTCTTCCCATTGCAGCACTGCTAAGAGAGAAAAAAAATGGGTTACACGTGGCTTAAAAATAGAGAATAAAAAAACCCCAAACAACAAAATGGTAGAAATGAATGTATGTGTTAGCCACTTTCATCCAGAAGAAGAAGCCATCATATTGAAAATATCCTTAGGGGTAATGGGGTTTGGTCAGCAATCAGGCCACTAGCAGAGTGCCACAGAGCAAATGACTGAGAAAGAACTCTCCCACTCGTCGACTCTATTTTTCTGCATCACCAGTATAACATATGCAATATGTGACATGATTTTAATGTGTATACACCATCAGAACTGCCAGCTCAGCATCAAGTGATATGGGGAATGCTCTACTTTTACATACACTTTGATAGTCCTATCTGCTCCCCCTAAGACCACCTTCTATTCTATGAGCACTACCTCTTCACCACGTAGCATTGTTGCCATCCTCTTGCATTTTCATAGGTGCAATAAAGAGTAAAAATATTTTTCAGGCAGAGCACAAGTCAGGTTCCAGAGTTTTTCATTCTCACTTTTGTTTCTGCCAGCAGTTTTCTTCAATATTTTCCTTATTCCTTTCCTCCATGCCTTTTTTTTTTTTTTTTTTTTTTTTTAACACAGCCTGTGCATTAATCATTGTACCCAGGATATCTGAGAGAGTACAAGTGGATCATCAAGGTGAGCAACACCAGTTTTACCAGAGCGCTTTTTCTACAAGTGTCTTGACATCCTTGTAAATTAAAAGCAGCTTTCACCCCCTAACAGGTTGAACAGTTATGGCTGAAAATAATCACTAAACAGGAGGTACACAATCAATCAATCAATTAATTCTTCAGCTTTCTGACAAAAATGCTAAGTATGGTAATTTACTGTTTAAATATTGTGAAATGAGGTGGTGTTTTCAGCAACTCCTAGTCAGCAGGTCTTGTATTGCATGCATGAACAAAATGTCACAATTCCTTCTAATTGGCAACCTTGCTGAAAATCTTCGGAATCGCTCCAGGTAACATATGCAGAGGAACTTCACTGTTATCACAAGAATGTGATATCTCGGTAGAGACCTGTGGAAAGCTTTAAGTTCTGTCATCCATACTAGTCTTCACTTGTACTTAAAAATCTTCAACCTCCAAAACAAATAGTGGCACAGTGAGAGGAACTTGCAAAAAGAGAAGAGAAAAAAATTTGAATTGTTATTTTGTGTAAAATTCATTCATATACTTAAGCATTACTTTTTTTTTAGCGGAACATAGTATGCAGTGTGAGTGATATATATGCATGCTGTTCCAACTTAAGTGCCAAGTTGGAACAGCATGCATATATTTATATTTATATTTATATTTATATTTATATTTATATTTATATTTATATTTATATTTATATTTATATTCACTAATACTTTAGGGGCAACAAGTACTGAACGCTTCTGGAAATTAAGCTATTTACTTGACCACATCTTAAGATATCACCCTGCAATGACAGCATACCAGTTTTAGCAGTTAACCACATCACTAGATTCAGGTGGGAATCCAAGATCTGCTTCAAAGCCTTTGAATTTTGGATCAGGCCTCAGTTAATCCCAGGGAATCTTACCTGATATAACACCTTCTTCTGCCACATTCTGCATTTAAATTAAACTAGCTTAAACTTGCTTGCGATGGGTAAGAATCCCTAAGCCTTGCATCCACTCACTGATACAGATCTTGCATCCACTTATATGTTGCCTCTCAGTTTGGCCATTGAGTCAAAAGTAGATGCTATCTGCTTTACTCTCCTGCCTTCTGGGATACAGAAGATACTGTGGCGTCGCACTCTTTCTCCCAGGTCCGGGGCAGTTCCAGTGCCCTTCGGCGCCGCCCCTGCCTGTACTTCTGGGTCCACCGCTTCTCTCCCGTGTGCCGCTGCCGCTGGCACGCCAGTCGGGGTCTGCCGGGTTCAGTCGCCCGTGCGAGAGTCCGAGGCAAAGAGGGAAGGAACGTCCAAATCACCCACAAGGAAGGCAGGAAGGCTTTATTATCGCTGAGAGCTGCGGTGGGGGGGTAGCAACCCGCGCTTGCCACGCCATGTGGAGGAAATGGCGCCGGGACCCGGGAGGGAGCAGGATGATATAGGGGATGTGATAGGGAGGGCAGATGTTCCCCCGCCCAATCCATGCGGGTGCCGCGATGATGATGTAAGACAGCGACCAGCCAGGGAACCGCAGGGGCAGACACCGAGCCACAGGCTGAGTGGGATCGTGGGGATGGGGTGGCAGACATGGGGGTTCCTGGGGCTGGACGGGGTGGTGGTTACAGGAGTGGCAGGGGGGGAAAGCCCAACGGCAGGCAGCATGGGGCCAGAAACCGCGGGGAGGGGAACGACACAGGGGAAGCATGGGGGTACACAGGATTCGGCTAGCTATCACAAATAAGAACCCCTAAAACCCAATCCCAGGATGCAACAATATACCCTAACAGAAAAGCAACATAAGGGAGCATGTAAGTTAACCTAATGGGGAACTCTCAGAGAACCAAACCAGACAAACCTGTCTTTCTGGAAAGTGCAGTCCATTTTCTTTTTCCAAGCCTAGCCTAATGTCTCCTCAGATTGAAAGTGGGGAAGACAGGTGATCATTTTTTAATAGCTTAGGAAATGTCTGGTGATGCTGTCAATATGTTTTCATGGCTGATATATAGCAAGACTGAAATAATCACATAAATTCTACACATTTTGTATAATATGCTGAAATTGTTTTTATTTCCTGCCAGCGTGAGCACGGGAGGGGAGGTGGGGGGGAAAGGAGAGGAAGGAATGCTGACTCAGGGCTGTTTTCTCAAGCAGTAGAACATGACTCTGTGAGGATTTACTTTGATATGTTCCTGTGGAAGACAAGGTTGTTTATAGTTTCATTTGCTTATGGATTACCTTACAAGCAAAATATTAATAAATGACAACACAAAATAATAGCTAGGAAACTCTATAGGAGTTATAATTTCTTTTCAGAATGCATGGCTGCATGATGAATTATTTATTCAGCCAGATTGTCTGTGATTTTATTGCATGTTATGTTCTTTGAAGTGAGGAGATAAATAGTGACATAAATAGCATTAAGTCATCATAATTCTACATCTGACCTGGCTGCAAAACAAGTGTAATATCTTGACCTTAGTAAATTTTCTCACTGAGAATTACATTAAGTCATCTGTCTTCATCTTTTTTTGAAATCAGTTTTCCAGAAACTGAAAAAAATTATGAAATTATTAGCTTTGCAGAATCTTAACCACTTTTAAGAAAAATATCACTGTTTTCATTTATTTCAGCATTTAGTCTTACTTCTAAAATTAGAGAAATTTGATTTGAAACAAATGGCTGCCATCTATGATGGATTATACCTTCTTTTCGTTGTTGTAAATTAAATGCAGATGGCATGAAGTTCAAACAAAAAGTTCATGTGGCACGCTACAATTACAAGACTGGAGTCCATTAGAATATCTCTTTCTTCTCATATATACAGTACTGATTTTCACATAGTATACATATTGGAGAGGTCTACTTCAAACTCAGTGGCAGGACAGGGCTTGCCATCTCTGTGGCAGTAGGAAAGAACACCAGTCTCTTTATATTTAAACTCAAATACTAGTTCTGACTAGTAGACAAGAGGTTGCCAAAGCAGGTAAATGTAACACTACACATTAAGGATGTATAGCTCATTGATTCAAATCAATCTTTATTTTTCCACTATTTCCACAGCATGAATAGTTTTGCTAGTGGATATTATCAAATTAATATGATCAAATTAATATTATAAAGAAATGAAATTATCACTATGAAATGAAATATTCTTGGTGTAAATTTAGAAAAGGATATCCATAGCTATCATTCAAAATGCATGCTTGTATCTAAATGGTTATTGAATTACAGCAAAATTGTAATACTCCTTATACTGAATAGTAATGATTCCCAAAGCAGTCTTGTTGAAATGAGTGGGATGAGTTGGAGTAAGAGAAATGTGATTAAGCTGTTAAGTGTCCTTAAGACTCCATGCAATCAAGGACAACAGAACACAGAACTCCCATTAGATGTCTTAAGGTTGATATTTTTGTTGTTTCTTACAAGCTCATGCCAGCTTTCCACCATTTGCCTTTGTACCATCTTCATTTGCCGTTCTGAGCTTCATGTCTAATCTTTAGTATTATTTATTCTACAGGAACAGCTAGAAAAAACAGGATATGCATCACTGCTATTTGGGTTTAGTGCTGCTGAGGATATTTGAGACACTAATAAGTCTGTGTGCATGCGTGAACACACGTGATGGGGACAAAAGGATGCCATAAAGATCTGGAAAATTTCCACATTATTCACTGAGATCTAGAAAATTCCTAAGAATTCCAACTTTGCAAATAATGATAGAATTTAATGACAATTTAAAGGTCAAAAAGGCCCCTGGCTGGGGGTTGTCCTCTTCTTCCAGGCAACTAGTGACAGGTCAAGAGGAAATGGCCTCAAAATGCACCAGGGGACCTTCAGATTAGACATTGCAAAGAACTTCTTTAGTGAAAGGTTTGCCAAGCACTGAAACAGGCTGACCAGGGAGGTGGTGGAGTCACCATCCCTGGAAGTGCTCCAGAAATGATTGGACATGACACTTAGTGCTATGGTTTAACTGACATTGACATTTAGTGTTTTGACAAAGGTTGGAATAGATGATCTTGAATGTCTTTTCCAACATGAATGATTAATTAATATAAATATAACAAAGGTATCTCTTTGACCATGACAGAAATAGTTCAGGTAGAAAAATGATAGTGAATTTTCTTGGTCCTACACAATTCAGGACCATGTGCAGGGCCCTGAGCATCAGAGAAACACAGAAATTTACCGATAATTCTGATCATCCAGATGGCACAGATAACCTTGGCCTTCAAGGTATGAGTAACGTCCTTGAAAAAAGAAGGACAATATCATATATCACAAAAGGAAATCAAGAAAAAAACTCAGAGAGGAAACTTCAATGAATCAGCATATACATTGCTGAGTTAGAGGGATTCAAAGGAAAAGAAAAGATTTTTAAATTATGGTGCAAAACAAGTGACATGCCATGTCCTTTTTAGTTGTAACAAGATGCATTTCTTAACATAGTTGTCACAGCCAAGTTTGTTATTATAGATAGGTTTCCTCCTTATTCTTTTTACTACCAAAATAATACTGACAACCTGTTGGTCTAATGCTTAAATATTTATCTGAGGGAACTCTTCAGCTCTTAGTGTAATGTTGCAAAGCACGTCTGCCTTGGCTCACAAGGGAAAGGTATATCACCATGATCACAGTTATGTCCAGTCCTACACTACCTGCTTTGTTGAAGAATCAAAATAAGCTGCTGTACAATAGAATAGTCTTGTACAGATTGCAGTGAAAGAAAATAAAATGTGAAATGATGTGGGGCTAAACTGACCCCCATGCAAAGTCATTTGCCTAAAATTCAAGGACTCCCATGAGATGGGTTAGAAAACTGACATATTAAAAACTCTCCAGATAATAATTTCTAACATTTGCATTAGGATTTGGGGCATTTAGGATTTTACTTCTTTCTGTTCTTCTTCAGTATCCATACAGAATGTATAACTTACAAAAACAGAGGTCATGAGTATCACATAACAGATAGATCTGGGATATGGAAATTCTAAAAAGTCATGAACATATTATGATCACAAATTTTGAATGTGACGGCTGATTGATTTCTCTGTTACTGAATTAATATGATGGCTCTAGCTGGGATAGAGTTAATTTTCTTCATAAGAGCCCATGTGGTGCTGTTTTGGCTTTGTGTCTAAACCAATGTAACACACCAGTGTTTTTTCTATTGCTGAGCAGCCCTTGCACAGTGTCAAGGGTTTTTTTTTCATGCTCTGCATGCACAAGTGAATAGGGCAAGAGATAGTCAAGAAGCTGGGAGGGTATGCAGCCAACACAGCTGACAAAAAGTGGCCAAAGGCATATTCCATACCATTCAAAATGGTGAGGGCGTGGATGCTTAGCTGCTGGCTGAAGTCAACCCACCACAATGAGCTAATATGACTTCATACTGAACTTTATTTTGGAAAGTAATGCATACCTTATAAAAGACCTTTTCCAAAAGATAACACTGGAAGCAACTGAATCAAATCACTTTGGGTTATATATGACTATATATATAGGTTATATATGACTATCACTTTGGGTTATATGTGACAAAACTGAGTTTACAGCAGGGAAAAGTTTTGAGACTCTGGCTGCAAAGTGGTAGATTTACTAGGAAGAGAAGCTTATGGTTTTTAGTAGAATCAGAAGTACATGAGCAGCACTGCTAGCCAGAGACAGACTTAAAAGGAAGGAGAAAAAGATTGTTAGGAATGGGCAACAGACCTACTAAAATAAATGAAAACCTCAGACAGGATGTTAAAAGGACAAATAGAACTGGACCACAAAGAAAGAATGATAAAATAAGAGGGCTCTAATTTGTATATTAGGAAAAAAAATAAGTTTGTATAACTAAGCTTTACCTTGGAAGGAAAATGCAAAGACAAATACTAATGATGTCCTCATCCGCTATACAAGAGATGGACAAGGTAAAAAAGACAGGCTGAGAAGAGAAGGATGATTAAAGGTGAAAAAGGGGATCTTCTACATAGTAAATTGATACTTTAGTTCTCAGTAGAAATTAAGATCATGAGGGTAATAACAGGATATCTAATCAGGAATGAAAGTAGGAATGGTATTTCCATTACCATATTCAAAGTAATAGCAGAGTTTGGGCTGCGGATTGTGTGAAAGAAATGAAGGAGTCGGAGGGAAAAAGGGACCAACTAAAACACTAGAAGAATTAAACATGAAAATGCAAGTTGAGTAACAGACATTTTTAATGATTTTATCAGTTTGGAAGTATGTGGTGGAAAGATGAGAGAACCTGGCCTTAGACTAGACATAGCATATCTAATTAGAGAAAGATTTTGAGGAGGAATTGGTGAGGTGATCTAGGTGGCTGCATTCCCATCAGTTTGGACACTCCTACAGGAGCCCTTAGCATGTATTTTCAAAGTCAAAGAACAAAAAGCTGTGAAGGCCAATGGAAAGAGACCTAAACTCTCTAAACTCTAATGGGGTTTTCTTTAACAGAGGTGCATACTAGGTTAGACTGATGCAATTTACATTCAATATAACTTTCTTGTAAGATAAGAGTAAATGTCATGTTTCCAAGACTACAGATTATGGTAAATCATTCAGTACTTTTCCACACAGGAATTTACTGTTTAAGGAACTCAGGAAGGGTGTTAATATTTGAACTGGAAGTTTGGTAAATCAAAAACTAAGCAGAAAGCTAAAATGTGCACATACTGAAAAGGAAGTCCCCAAGATGCAATTATCATCAGTGATGTTTCTTACCCATCGGTCTTAGGGACTGATACTGCACATTGTTGTCATTAGTGAGAGAAAAGGTGTGTGAGATTCTAGCTGATTGTTAAATTAAGATACTGCTTAAGACTAACTGCACAGAAAGCCTGACCTCTGACACCTTTAAGATAGAGCCACAGCAATGGATTTGCATAGTACAAGTATTGTACTATTAACGAAAAGTATTGTACTGTTGACGAAAGCATTTCCCAAAAAGTAGATTTTTGCCAGCCAGAGGTGAAAGAGAAGCAATATGAAACAGGATAAAATAGCCAACCAAAGGATGACAGGAAGCTTGCCAGTGTGACGCAGCAGTAGAAAGAGATAAAGACAAATCCTGCCTTCTACATTATGCAAGGCACCAGTACGAGCCAGGGTACAATATTTCACATAGTTCTAGTAATTTATATTCACAGAAATGTATCTTAAACTGGAATGGAAACAAAAAAGGGCTATAGGAATAATATGGATAATAAAGAATCCATGTTAAGGGAAGAATAGACACCTGGCAAAGGGCTATTTAAAATTTAAAAAATTAATACATATATATGTAAATGTGAGAGTAAAAGCTGGAATACTTGTAATTTTATAACCACAGATTTTTTTTTAACCACAGGAATGAAAAAAGAACTGTACTGGATCCAGTAGGAACTACAGAAACATGAAGAGCTCTGTGTGACGGTAAAGGGCAAATTTAGACATAGAAATGAGTCAGCCAAGTATCTTCCTAGGAAGTTCCTGACACAATGGTACCGTTACTTTCTTAAAAGCTCTAGTGCTCAGGGCACTTGGCCACCGTGCCAAGATAGTGGTTAAACTATATCTGGACCCATACTGGCTCACTTTCATACAGTGTTAATGCTTGCTAGTGTACTTTCCTATTTCCAGATGTGAGGCTAGGATAAGCAGAGAGAGCTTAGGTGGATATATACATGAGAAGGACATGCAAGAAATATAAAAGGTATCAATTTGGGTTGCAATGTCAATGCACATTTGTGTTCAACAACTATATAGACACAGAATGAAATTGCTTTAATCTGAGGTGCTTCAATTCACCACTAGATTTAAAAACACTGTAAACAGATCAATTTCATATCCTTTTCTATTTATCTTTGCTTTCATGAGTATTGTTGCATCCTGATGATAACAATCCTTCCTTGGGCCTCCAGGAAAGATGTGCAGATTTTTTCTAGTCTGTATCAGCTGTGTTCTCTCTGCCCACTTTTTGACCAGATAGTATAAGAAGTCATAGATTTTCCAGTTCCATCTTTCAGTGGAGGAAGAAATAAGCATGTTTTATCCTATTCTTCATCCTGCTTTTGGGTTTGATAAATGTTGAAGGGATTCCTTCTGTGGCTGCTGCAGTGAAAAGTCACTGAAGACTTTTTTATCTCATAGCATCTTGCTAAGTATTACAATTTGACTGTCTTTTGATTTATCTTTTTGCTATCCATTCTCCAGGTTCTGTACAAATGTTTGTCCAAATTGCTTATTTTAAATGTTTAAGACTTGAAAGTCAAGCTCTTCAGACATATATTGGGATTAAAGCAAGCGAAAAAGCAAAATAGGAGCCTGGAGGTATTTGCCTTTAGTTTTAGAGCCTCTGGAATTCTTCCAGGACAATACACCAAGACAAGAAAGCTATAGGTTTATAGTTGCTTTTCTCCCTTTTTAAATAAAAATCGAGTCTTGTTTAATCACTTGTCTAGAGGAATGGGCAGTTTCAAATACAGCATTAGTACTAGGATATTTTCAGATCAAACTGCAAAAGGTGGTGCTGCCAACCTAAATATTCTGACATTTTCAAACAGAAGAGCAAAGACAGAAAGCAGAAGCATCTAAACCACCCTTGTGAGTCCAGGGAGTAACAGGCAAAAGAGTAGAAGCAACTTGCCTAATATGACAGGCTCCAGGAATGCAGAGCAAAGCCATCTCCATGCCATTTTCCTTCCCATCTTGGCAGCCAGCTGAAGGCCACACAAGGGGAACAGGGGATGTGGAGACCCTCATTTTAAGTTTGCACATGGTAAAGTTTTCCTCATCTGTGATTTTAATCACTGCTTCTGTGGATTGGCATTGATATGCACACGTTGTGCACATTTCTCTTTAATGGCAACCTTTTATAAAGGCCAGGTAAAGAGGCGAAATTGACATTTATCTTCCCTTGAGTAGACAAGATAAATTTTTTTATTTTGCTGATGGAAATTCCTGCCCTTTTCAAAGTATTTATGGTGTTCTAAGTATATTGGGGATATTATTACAGCATAAATAACACGCTTCACAATAGCATTTACCCTGGTCTCAGCAACAGGCTTCCCATCAGACTAATGTAATATTATTCAAACCAAGTCTCTAAAAGTCTTGACATTTGCCATCACTTATATCTTTCCACAGAGAACTGAAGCAGCTTTTCTTTTAAAACTGTAAAATCAATAAAGTGGGTATTCAAGTTTTTATTAAAAATGGGAGGGGAAATGGGAGTTGAATATGGAATTATAAATATGAAGTTACATTTCTTCTGTTAAAACACTTACCTTTTACACTCAAATATTTCTTTGGCCTACTGAATTTTTTTGGAGAAGATATATAAAATATGCCAACAAAAAATTAGTATAAAACTATATTAATATGAATGAATGATCTTTGCTTACACAACTATGTCATCTAACACTATTTTTTATATACTGCCACTGAGCATCAAGTACATTATCACCAGGTTTTCAGTTTTTCTACTACAAATGATCTAAATCTTATCCCAATATTTTTTCTGCAGAATGATTTTAAGTGTTCGTATTATCCAACTAGCTTCAGTTGTCTTGAGAACCAATAGTCTGTAAGATTATCTTTGTTAGATCAGATTTTTAACTACATAACTGAATTACCTTGATATTGTATTCAGCTGACTTTTTGGACTTACATATATTTCAGTTTCATCCAGCAAAGGAACAGAAATACAGTTTCACATTTGTATATATGCTTATGCAACTATCCATCCTTATCTCAGTGTCATTCTCTTAATGATTTTAAGATTATTAATTTTTTTTTTAATGATTAATTCTTCAGAATTAGGAGCAAGGTTTAATTGAACGAAATCTGTAATGACAGCAGTGGAATGAGAGGAGGTAAAAGTACTAACAAATTTCAGAAATGTAGATTTCATTTGGGTAACTTCAGCAAATCAAATATTAGGAATTTAAAAATAAGGTTTCACAAAATTATAATGCTATTCCATGCTATATATCTAGTGAGTTGTTTTATTTCCCTTGGAAAACAAAGATAGTGTTGTAAGCATTTATAACTAATGAGTTTCATTTACATACATCTCTAAATTTTATGTTACTGAATTGCAAAGTTTTTGGGGACTTGTAAAAACAGGAAATAAAGTGTACAACCTGCTGCTTCACAGATTAAGATGGGAGGGATATAATGCTTGCCATTCAATGTCTCTGGATAGGGAAAGTATGACTGTTATCAGCCACTGATTGGCAGGTTTAACATTGTATGGGCAGGTATTCACTGGATTCTCATCAGCATGCAGGAGGCTAGGCAACAAAGGCAGAAGGTTCACATTCATGTTTGCAGAAAAATAATTTAAAAAGCATAGGATGAGAGACTGATAAAAATTAACTAGAGACAGCTACACTTTGTCTCTTGTTGCTTTACCCACCAAAAAGGCTATATATGGTCTACTGTCCGTTTTCAACACAATAAACATTTGGAGAAGACAAAAGAAATACCTGTTCTAGTCCCCTCAGTTTGACTAAATGTTTCCTAAGTTCATATCCAAGTAACATATTTTTAAAAACCTTCTTATGTTTATGTGTGATTTACATTATCATTAGTAAAAGTTATCACAACAGGCTATTTGCTTTATTTTGAAATTTCAAGCCTTTTCTGTGGTTTCTCCACACCCTGTAAATTTCACATATAAATCATGGGGAAAAAAGGCCAATCTTCTGTTTTTCTGTTCAGTGTTCCAAAGAAAACTGTTAAGAAGAAAGTTACCAGGTAAATTTCTATGCCAGCTCATTCCAATCATGACAGCTGGTAGACCTATATTTAAAAATGGCAAATACTTGCTGATTGAAAATACAGTTTAACTAAAACATTCCTATTTGCATAGATTAAGTTTAGGTGTGAAGGAGAAGTGTATAAACCTGCAGAGAAACATATAAACTTATTCAAATTCCATTAAGTCCCTGTTCCTAGTTTTTCCTATTAGCTAGATCACTGTAGCTCTCAACTTAGACTCTGCATTCATCACTGAAAGTTTTCAAGAAGAGTAAGCATGTGTATTTTCTCTTTGTTTCTCTTTCTTGAGGAAGCAGAGGCAATGTGCCTCCTCATTTGATCTGATAAAATGGCACACATAAAATCAGGTACCTGTAATTTGAAGAAGGAACAGGAAACCCAGATAAAAGTGTGGAGTGATCTTGCACTTCATGAGACTGCAAGTTGCTACTCCTATTTAAAAATTTGTAATCTACCTAGGGTGCAGGATCATCTTGCTCCTGAGGAAACTTATTGCATCAAGTGATTAAGTGTAGGACTTAATTGCATGTCTGGCATGTGATTATGGCCCAAAATTAGATTTTTTACAAACCTTTAGATTAGGACAATCCACAAGAAAAATTCTCAAAATTCTCTCAAATGCATATTTGCACCTTTACCTGCCTGAATTCATTCAAAATTCTGAAGCTGAACATGAGATTCAGTTATCTATATGACTTAAAAGCCTGACTTTCATATTTGTCAAGGAATAGGAGGTAGGAACTTTTAAAAATGTGGCTTCTTTCTCAGGAGCTTAAATTTAAGTTTAAATATCCAAGTTTGCAAATATTGCCATCTGATCTGTAAACATGCACACATATTCACACATGCTTATCAGGGAGAATGCTTTTGTTTAGGGTGTGCTTATTGTGCAGTGTTATATTATGTGAAAATTACCTTACTAGCTTGTCTAAACAAAGTTTGTGATAATTATACAAATCTTTTTCTGCTTTGAACAATCATGGTACACTGAAGGCAGCATTGAAAGTGCAGCTCAACAAAAATGAAAAGAGATTACAGTGCCCAATCTTAACATAATACTTCAGTTTTACTGGTATAATTAAAATCCTTTAAGATCATTCCAGTTCCTTAAGGATTTCAATTCCTATTCTCTCTTCATTAGTGCAATATTATGGAGATATGTCACCCATTTTGGCTCTTAGGAGAATGATTTGTCACCTCCACTGTGAAGCTGAGCATGGTGAGCAGTTATTGTTGAAAAATAATCAAGGGACTGTATGGGGCAGCAGATGACCAACTCACTTCTGCTTCTTTGAAAAGTCTCACTTAAGGCTGTAGGCATCTGCACAGGATGCTATGGTGGTAGTGGTAGATGAGATTACTTCTAATAATTTCTCTCCATCTGCTTTTAAGTGTTGTTTTCAAGTAGTTCACTGATTCCTCAGTTCCTGGGGGAGGAACACATGTGTTCCTTAATTCACTTTTGCCAAAATAAGCCCAGTTAGTTCAAATAACCTGTATGTTATACGTCTTTGCTCTGGCTCGTGTTAACTAAGGTGAATTGCTTTTAGTAAGTGCGGTTTCCCTACCAGATGTGTTAATGTTTTCAGTAAAATGCAACTTACTACTGCATGTAGGACCTATGTCCAGAAGGATATCTGTTGAGAGCCAAAGTGTCAAAAAATGCCATTAGTTTAGAATTTAGAGAGAAAAAGGCAAATGTGTACCATATTTACTGTTATAAATTAAATGCTCCTGACAGAATTTGGGATCATATTTAGTATATCTTTTTTCTCCAAGAAAAACACCTTTGAATCTATCCTCTCTAAATATGGCAGTTGAGTTAGTGGAGTCATTGCTATATAAAAGTGGTGAAAAATTAGAACACTGGTATGTAATCCCCCTTATTACTACAGGAATGTTTCAGCTAGTGCTTAAAGACCCCCTTATTACTACAGGAATGTTTCAGCTAGTGCTAAAGCATTGCAATTTATTTAAAAACTGCTTATAACAAGTGCTTTAGTATTATCTGCCAGTCTTCCAGCTAGATTGGAAATGTAACTAATGGAGCTGATCAAAGAGAATTTTTTTTTCCTGTTTTGATTGCAATCAATAAGTCAACAGTTTTCTGCCACCTAAAGCATGGATAAAAATTAGATATTCCTGTCCCCTCTGTCCCACCCCTCAAAGAGATGGAAATGTTCCTCCTCTTTCACTAAATTTAAATTCAACTCAAATTTCAATTCAATTTCAAAGCCTTCACATAAAGAAGGCAGAATGTAAGTTGTATATAGAAATACATGCACTTATACACCTTTCAATCAGATTATCTTGGCACATTCTCCTTTAATTTTTTTGGTTGTCTCCTTGAATGCCGCTCTGCTTAGCATATCTCCTAGCCTGTAAGAGCTAGGCTATATCAATTATACTTTACCTGTTTTCGCTTTTCCCTCTGAGTTACTGTTATGAAATCAGGAAATTAGCTGCTGAAGTTTTGTACGTTTTTAGTTTTATTTAATATCTTGAAAACCATAAATCTCAGATGTGACTCAAAGATGAATTAAATGTCTTGCCTTCAAAATTATTAAAGGTGTTTTTATTTACCGTTTTCTGGAGTGAATACTGTTCCAAGGCTCAAAGTAAGAGTGGCCTGCAGTTCCCTGGGTCCTCTTGCTTGCTCTTCTTGAAGATCGGAGTGATATTTGCTGTTTTCCTCAGTGCTCAGAGTCACCACAATCAATCAAAGATTATCAAGAGTGGCCTCACAATGATAGCACCCTCAGTGCTTGCAGGTGCATCCCATCACAATCCATTAACTTTTGTATGTCTCATTCTATTCTCTGATATCATACTCTTTCACTAAATGTACATTTTTCTTGCTCCAGTCTTCTTTGTTCTCTGGGGCCTGGGATCCCTGAAGAGCCATCTTCCTAAAAAAGATGGAGATGAAGAACACATGGAGTACCTGTGTAATCAGGACCTCTGTCTCATTCATCAATGTGCCCATATTTTCCCAAATTTTCATTTTGTCATCTATGTGCTTACAAAATCCCTTCTTGCTGCCTTTGACATCCCTGGCCAGATCCAATCTCACTTTAGCTTTGACTTTCCTAGCCACATTTTTGTATGCTTATATAATATCTCTGTATTATTCCCAGACTACCTGCCCCTGCTTTCACCTTCTGATGTTTTCCATATTTTTTCTTCTGTTTTGTTTTGTCAGGAGCATGTTGTTCATCACTAGGATGGACTACTATTGAACTTGGACAAGGAGACTCTTGACTATAAAGCAGCCTTCTTGGTCCCCTTCTCTCCCCAAGCCCTTATCCTGCAGGACTGTACCAAGTAGATCCCTAAAGAGGCCAAAGTCTGCTCTCTTGAAAACTGGGCTCTTGATTTTTTCCCAGTTTTCTTTTCTCAGGGTCTGATCTCCAGCATCTCACGGTCACTGCATCAACACTCCTGTCAACCTTTCACATCCACAAGGAACCTCTCCTTTCCCATTAGTATGTCTGCCCATAGCAGATACCCACTACAATGCCATTAATGCCAGCCTGTTTTTAAATCCTTACTCAGAAGCTTTCACTTTGTTCAGCATCCATCTCCAGGAAAAGCTCTATGTTCTCCAGATGCTCTCTCACATGAAGGGAAATCTCCCCTTCTTCATCTTCCTGGCCTCCAGGAAGTTTGCATTCCTCCACTGCAACACTTTAGTCATGGGAGCCATCCTACCACATCTCCATGATCCCAAGAATATTAAGGTCCTGCAGCTGCACAGAGATCTAGAATTCATTTTGTTTATTACCCATGCTATGTATATGAGTTCATAGGTGCTTTAGGGAGGCATTCCAGCATAAGCAACATAAGTTGATTTCCCAGAAAGAATTTTAGGAACTTGCCCAAAATGGTGCCTTTTAGACACTTTCTTGCTTCTATGCAAGCGCTAGAGGTGGCCTTCCTTCATCCCTGTTTTCCTGATTCTGTGATCTCTTTCTGTCACGCCACTCCAGGTCCTTTTACATCACTCCAGTCCTTTCCATCACTTCCACTAGGGCTTCTGGTAATTTTCTCCCTCCATATCATTGCTAGTTTAAAGCCCTCCTTACCAGGTCAGCAAGCTGGGTGGCAAGAATGCCCAGAAAATAGCTTGAGAGCTGGCTGCTGGGCAGTCCTTTGTAGCTTTGAAATTGTTCTTTCAATGAAGAGTAAGAATATTGTTCACATGAAAGGGATGTACATAAGACTTAAAACAATTTCTGCAAATGCTGCAAAAGCTATTACTTAAGCGTGCACATGTTAAAATATGAGACAGAATATGAACCTTTGTCACCTACAATCTATTAAAATAAAACAATAATAGATCCAACTTCTGAAAGATAAATATTAATATTTTTGTGACTTGCAAGTCTTTAATGTGTTTCAGTTTTTTAAATGAACATATTGCTATTATGAAAGTTATTTGGGTTTTTTTTATCTTGTTCAATTTCTTTCTTCACACCACAGCAGACAAATATCTATGGTTATTATTTTATTGTTGCTACCTTGTTGTCAGCAGAATCATCATTAAAAGTTTGAGAAGATGTAGGCCATCTGCATTCTGCTCCTGCCAGTGAGAAGCTTAGCCAGGTCAGGGAGGCTGCAACATAAAAAATTATCTATAGTTGGGGACATTGTGCTAATCAAACAATGAACTGCCCATCTACATAAGGCAGGAGTCAGGCTACATCTCAGTATCTCAGAAGAAGTTTGGGAACTCTAGTTTCATTTTATAGTTGATGTAACTATTTCATTGAAATAATTTTTACTTTATCTTTCACAAAGTGCTTTCATAGCTAATGGCAAATAGAGATCTGTGAGGACATTCTTCACCATGTGTATTAATTGTGTTAAACTCTAGCATCATTAAGAAATCCCTAGCCCTTATCTTCAGAGCAATTTTTCAAAGGCAGAAATTAAATAATTAATAATCAAATTAATTAGAATATAGTAATTAAAATAATTAAATTAATTAAATAATAATTAAACTGTACCACAATTTTTCTAGGTCCTGTATTAATGTCATTCTCAGAAACCTGATTAACAGTCCCAGACAAGTTTCCAGAACCCACTGTACACAGTGTAATTGATCTCTTACAAGGATTTTGTTATTACTTTTATTACTCCTATCCTTACAAGGATTTTGTTATTACTTTTATTACTCCCATCCTTAAGAAAGACTGCCTTCATGGGATAAATTTCAGGTAGAAATACATTGACTCTCTGGACACAGAGGTTCCAGACTGTGAGATGGACTCAGACCTTCAGCTTTCTGTAGCCAGTCAAGTACCAATTCATTCCATGTACAGGTAAGTGCTAACATATAGGACAGGTATTAATACTCCTAGGATTGCCAATCATTGCGTAGTAGTGCCTTGAAGAACAAAACCCTCTTCAAACCTGCCCATAAAACTCAGACTTGTTTTTTAATCACCATTCAGATAGTTTAGTCACCTTAGTTAAAGAAATAAAAGGTGCACATTGATTAGTAGCCATATAGAAATAAAAGGCACATGTTTGTTCCAGCCTGCAGGTGAGCTCATGCTGCATCTGCACAGCACACTGGGCACAGAACCTCATGCCGAAAGGCAGTATGTGGCCTTGCTCCTCTCTATCTGAGGGCACATTATAAATCATACTAGCTCCATTCAGAGCAAAAGGCTTCCAGTAGTGTAAATGGAAGATTAACCAGGACCTTTTGGTCTAAAAAACACATTCTGAAAAATCACGTCTTGGCATGAAGACTGCACCACAGCTCAAAATCTGGAAAGATGCAGCAAGTTTCCTGAAGGATGTTGCCCTTTCTGTGCCAGAATTCCACATAAGAGCAACATAAGTTGTGCATGTAGGAAGACATGCACTGGTTGCTCTTCACTGGGTATATTTAATTATTGGTCACTTCAGGGGAGGGGACTCCAGGTTTATGGGCAAACTGGAACAGGGTAGGACCACAAAGGAAAACCAGCGAGCACGGTGGGTGGTGGCCGCGGACAGCTGGAGCCCCCCAGGCACCGCTGCACTCTGTGCCCTGCGCCCGGGCCGGACAGTGACCAGACACTTCCCCGGTTCCCCGGCAACCTCCGGCATCCGGCCAGCAGGAGGATGAGGAGAAGGAGAAGGAGAAGGAGAAGGAGAAGGAGAAGGAGAAGGAGAAGGAGAAGGAGAAGGAGAAGGAGAAGGAGAAGGAGAAGGAGAAGGAGAAGGAGAAGGAGAAGGAGAAGGAGAAGGAGAAGGAGAAGGAGAAGGAGAAGGAGAAGGAGAAGGAGAAGGAGAAGGAGAAGGAGAAGGAGAAGGAGAAGGAGAAGGAGAAGGAGAAGGAGAAGGGAGGGCTTGCCGCGGACTGCCCGTGCTCCCCGCAGCCTGCCCGCAGCCGGGCAAGGGCACAGTGCTGGCGCTGCCCGACTCGGCGCGGCACAGCTCGGCACAACAGGTCCGGACACGCGCCCTCCCGGCCCGCGGCGCTGCTTCGCTCATCTGCAGCACTGCAGAGACCTCCCCAAATGGGACTCGCACTGTCACTGCTGGGAGAGAAAAGAGTTGGCGCCTGGCAATACGGCTGCTATTCTTTCCTTGAGAGTGATTTTCCCTCTTCAGGGAGAAAGGATCTCTGAAAACTCCTACATGGTACCAAAAGTGGGAAAGGTGCATGAATCTTGTGTTATCAGATAGTTATGGGGTTTTTCTTTGGGAAATGACTGCAAGAATAGCATTTTGACAAATTAGATAAAACTCCTAAATTTTTCCAAGTGGATCCTCGTTCTTCCACTGTCTCTACTTTCATATAATATTTTCTCAGTGTTACCAAAACATGTAATTCCCTATCTTAATCTCAATTTGAAATTATTTTATCAGGCACCCTCCAAACTAAAGCTTGTATTGCAAAGAAGTGAAACACCCTGATGTACTCTCTACCTAATTAATGTGTAGGAAATTCAGGCTCAAATTTTGGACACCAGGCTGCAGCTGGGTACAAAATGTCTGCTCTTGTATCTTCCTCTGAGACCACCTGCAGCTGAGGCTGCAGTGACAGCATAGCACTCCTGACATTTCATGGTATCATTAGTGCAGTGGAAAAGATCTTCAAAAAAACCACAAAAAAACCTCAAAGCAAATGCATTTGTATACGTCTACATGTATGTGTAAAGATAAAGTCTCAGACAACTAAGCTCAGTGCAGGTCTCATCGCTTCTGTGAGTCCTGAGAGCTTGAGAATATCTTTAGTGGTGAGGACCAAAGGTCTGTCTGTGTGGTTTTGAAGACTAGCACTTGAGCTGATTCCCAGGAAAGAGTGAGAACAGAACAACCATATGTGACACATCTCCTGACTGTTCTAATCTCTGTCTGTTTTTAGCTCAGGGGATTTTCTCTAGCTCATGTGGTTTGGCTATTCAGCAGCCCTCAGTAGACCCAACTTCCAAGTGCTTGTCCAATCTGTCCTTGAACTCGTGTAACCTTTTTGCATGCAGAAGAGTCTAAGTCCGTGTTTATACTATTAAACTAAACAGAGGCAGTTCACAAGTCCAAGCCTTGTCCTCTGGTTCTTGATACTGTCAAATTGTTACTAAGGGTTGTGGCACAGTTTCCCTGCCCAAAGACTAGGTAGTCCAAAACATCAGCACACAGCACACTCACTGGTCTCCCTCCTGTCTGGGGCAGCAAGGCAAGTGGGACCACTGGGACCACTCCTGAAAGTGTAATCTCAATGAGGCTCTGTTGTTACATGGTGATCTGAAGGAGATATATTCAGCAGTTTGGATGTGGCTACTTTGCTTGAGGTTATAGGAAAGCTCAGCACTGTATATATGTCTTATTATGCTAGTTAATCCCAGGGCCAGAGAATGGTTTTAGTTTCTAGCACTGGTGTAACTAGAGACTGGCATCATGTTTTGAGCCACAAAGGTGCTTAGAAACTCCCTTGCCCTAGAGTTAGGAGCAAGATATTTTGTCTTGAAGGAACACATGTATTACAAGCATCCCAGTTTTCATCATCTCCAGAGACTGGTTCTCTTGATTCTTTAACGTAAATAAGAATAATTTATTAATCTTAGTAACAAGCCCTTTCTGTTAAGTAATGAAATGAAATTGTCAGGGGCTCTAGTGCAAGGAAGGAGTGACGTATCCTGCTCAGCTTTGTTGGTGCTTCTCCTTGCAGTAATACTTAGCTTCTCAGCCTCCAAGCCCCTTAACTTTACTCTTGCAGTCCTCTGTGTGGGTCCCCAAATAGGCATGTTAGAGAAGCAATCACTCAGCTTTCCTGTTGCATTTTTTTATTGTTTTATTAAATGAATGTTAATAAAATACATAGGCCTACTTCATGCCTTGGAGAGATTGAGACTCTTGGTGGAGACTCTTACCTTTACAAAAGAAAGGAACCATCACAGCACTTGTGTTTGGGTGGTACAGGAAGTATCCTACAGAAACCTGGGATCCCGGTGGTACAGGACAAGTACCACATATGGTAGCATCTCTGCTTTACTAAATGGCTTTTTCTTTGACATGAGATCACATCAAGAATGAGAAAAAACCTCACTGTATGCATGCAGTGTTTGTTCAATGTTACGATATGCCAACAAAGATGCCTGTCAGATTTTTGCTACATAAATGTTTCTTAACTAAAATCTGAACCTTGTTGAGCAGCAGCTTATACCCCTTCTGGCTTCATGCTGCCATCAAATACTGTAGCTTTATGCCTGACAGTGAAAGACTGTGCAAACAGAATCCAGACTATGACATTATGATAATGTAAGAAGACAGTATTTTTGTTTAATAAAAAAAATTCATACATTGTGGCCAATACAGTTTTGCTAAAGAGAACCCCTGCTCTGGTCACAGCCATCCTGACAGAAGGCATCTTTTGTCAATTCAGGTTGAGAGCTTGTGTAATTACACTAGCAGAATTCTGTTCTGGGTTGAAGCCTTTTAAAAATACATATATATATATATATATATATATATATATATATACACATATACCTACCTACCTATATTTATATATGTATAAACTGAAGATGCAGTTTAACATTGCAGTCCCCCTGGGAACAAAACCTCTTTATGAAGTTCCTACCCCAGTACCCACAGCATAGTTTGCTTCCCCTCACAGCTGTGCTGTTGAAAATGATGGCAGCCCACCATGTAAATAGTACAGCTGCTTTGACTGAAGCTGAGTGCCTAGATAGTCTAATGCCCCCAATCTAGTCAAGCAAGATAAGTTCACTAAACCATTTTGTAGTGTAAACAAACAATTGCATCTGTGCTTCTGACCTACTGACAAACCACTCTGCTAATATAGAAACAATGCCATGCTAAGAAATAAGTCAATTTTCATATAAGGAAGAAAACCTTTGTACAACTGCACACAAAATTTACCCTCTGATTAAGAGTTTGGAGGACTCTAAAAATAGTGTACCACAGGCAACATCTTTAATTTTTCTTTCTTCTGCTATTTGTAGGAAACCCATCGCAAAGATTGTGTCTTTTCTTATGTTTACACATGCACCCAACAAAACCAGGCTGCCTGGTTCAATTTCAGAACTCACTGTTATTGTTATGGGAATAATTATGATGCTACTATTACAATAGCATGTACCTGAGAGGATAAGATTAGGTTGAGCAAATTGCCTTCCCTTTAAATCTCTCTCTTGTTTACATGGAAGTCATGACAGACTCTTGTTAAAATAATTTTCTATTTAAGATTATGCAATTTGTAAATAAAAGATCCAAGTGTCCAAATTTTGGTGCAAGTATAAAAACAAAGTGGTGCATAAATTCTGTCTGTAGAGTCAATTGTCTTTTTCTAATGATGTTTGTGGGCAAAAGCTCTGGAGCTTATGGTAGCAGCAACAATAAAGCATGAAGGAAGAAGTTCTGCAAATGCCATTTGATTTATCCTATTTTAAAGAATCCAGGGACAAGAAACTCTGACAGTTTCATCTTAATTACATTGATCACAAATAAGCTGGTCTGAACAGCAAATGCTGACTTTTCACAGGTTTTTTGGCTTTTTTTTTTTGTTTTTTTTTTTTTTTTTTTATGGTGTAGTAGTTTCAAACATAATATAGGTAATGGAGGTTACTAACCAATTTCATCTGCGCATTGAGTTAGAAGTTCATGTGTTTTCTTAACAAAACATCTTTATTCTCTCCAGAAATGTCACATGCAGTCGTGTCCAAATTCCAATAGCCATCATCAAATCCAAAATATATGAAACAAGTGGCCTTAACATTAAAGAATTTCTAAAGAATTCAATATTTTGCCAGCTATTTATAGGCTTAAGCAGGAGAGAGATTGTTTAAAATTGGACCTTAGTGGGCCAACTTAGGGTGAAATTTGTTTAAATTTATGTAATGTGATCATAAAATTGTCTACTCATCTCTATTTATGCCATATTCTTCTATTGATACCCAGTCTAAAATAAGTAACTCGCATGAATTGCCTGTGAATTGACCTGTGTCAATTTGATCAGAAGTCTTTCTAAATATCATTCTGTATTTAGAAACATTGGCATGGGCTCAGAACTATCCACTTTCTTTGACTAAGAGTAAAGGGAAAGCCACAGCTTAGCCCTAACCTAGCAAAGCCTGATCCCCCATCAAACAAATGTTTAAGTACTGATGCATTGTGGCAGGGAGGGGCTGATTTCATAAAAGCAGTTAATAGGCTTTAGGAAAAATAGCATACAATTTTCAAGAGATTAAAATTAGTCACTCGAGTAGCTGATTATTTAGTAGAAGGTTAACTGGATTTGTGGGCTAGTGGTTTTTTGGCTGGCTGATGATTCTTATTTATGAGGCCCATGGAACTCAATCTTTTATTATTTTGGGGTTTTTGCATACACTCCTGAAAAGAAGCAGAAAATACAATTTTGAAAGAACCTGTCCTTCCACTCACTGTACCCAGTTTCCATACAGCTGTCTCCGGAAATTGTTTTCTGTTATTTAGGCTGCTTGTTTTGCTTCTGAGCACATGCACAACCCTACTCCAGCAATGCCCAACCCATTTGTTTGTGTTAAGCTCCCAGAGAAATCTCTCCACCCACACAGCTAAGCATCTGACCAGCCATGCATATGGCCTGTGTTTTGGATGGTGGCTCCCTATTATTCCAACAGTTTAGTGGAATAAGGAAATTTAACTGCTCCTGGTGTGCACCCTGATGGAGATTAACTGCTGCACTCAGCAGCTTTAGCTACATTTCATTCAGTGTTAACAGTATTTTCCATTGCAAGTAATGCAAGGATTGTTTGATTTCTAATGCTTCAGTTTGTTGTTTGTCTTTTATAACAATGGAATTAAATGATACTAAAAGCTTAATCCAGCTCCCATTTGTTTGGAGTAGTATAAGCCTCTTGATTCTGTACTGAACCATTCCAGAGTATAAACAGTATTTGTAGTATCTAATCTTTGCTATTTAAAGCAGTATATTATTTAGAGGGCTGTAATATAATAAATTAAGGAAGGCACAATTACCATAGCAATCAGTATTATAGTATATCATAATTAAGTGAAAGGTATTGCACCATATGGAAATATTAGTGCCTCTAGAAGACATAAAATATTGCTTTCATCTTACTACTACTAGCATATTTTTAATGCATGATTGAAAATCATGGTGCTATTGCTTTTGAAAGTGCAAAATTCACAGTTTGGCAAATTATTTCCAAATGTAGATTTCTTCTAAGAATGTTATGTTATTGTATCATCTGTTATTGCCACATCTTGTAGATCCCACAACATAGGACAACAGATGATTTAGTTCAAATTATTCTCTATTGTTTTTAATATTTTTAACATCCCAAGGAGGGAGCCAAGTGGTATTTAAATGTTTAATAATTTCCAGATTTCTGAGCTGCTAGTCTGTTCAGTTGTCTGGAAAAAAATCTAATGGCCATTATTCATCTTTTTCAGACAAAGATGATTTTGGACCTCTGGTTAGATAATTAAAGCAAAATTGCTCCATTTTGTTGAGGTATACTTTCACTTTTTGCTTACCTCTAACAGAGAATAATGGAAAAAATAGTTTTTAATAGCATTCCATTGAGTTCCTTCTTTTGGTCAAACATGTGGATGTGGGACTTGCTGTGTGACCCACATTTTCTGATGGAAAGTTTAATATATGTGTCTATACTTGCATACATTTACCAATATGGATTATTCTATTATATATCATCATTATTGTATTATATATAATAAGATGCTATTCCAATAATAATAAATATTTTGTGGCTTAAGTCCTTAGATTTATAGAGATGTAACCTAGCTTAGAAAACCTAAGAACTTAGCTTAGAAAACCTTAGAACCTGGTCTCTCTCCAAAGTGACTTTTAATTAACTTCTATCTAAGCAAATTCTCAATGTAGATTATTATAAGGCATTTCAGTCCTTAAGCAGATTTAATTTAAAAAACTGTCAGTTGTAAAGAAGAAAAATTAAAGTCATGCACCTCATTCAGATGAGATGATTTTGTGCAATGCTAAGAATTAGGAGGAGCAATGAAGATTTATAGGAGAATATATACTGAATGAAACTGGTAGTGTTAGTGGAAGTCTTAAGCTATGTTGGAATGTATTATTAACAGGAAGACTGCAGTAGGCTTTTTCTTGAACTTACTATTTACATAATTTGAGAGACCTTGTCTGTCAATAAACAATTAACATTTGTTTTAATTATAAAATACTGCAATTGTATGCATATGTGGTCCATAGAAGAAAATATTCATCCTGTACTTTCCTTTGAGAGTCATTTATGAACTAGAAGCAATTTAAGGAAATTAATTAAGCTGGTTAAAATGAAGACTAACATTTTAAATGGGACCGTGAAATGAGACAGCCGTTATCTTTAGCTTCTGTCTGGAATAATAAAAATTCTTGCTAGGAAATTTGATTGAAGATGAGGCCAGAAAGCTCAGGAAGCATCTGCTTGAAATCACTTTTCAAGCAGGCTGAAACAGTTGTACGCTGTAAAAAATGCACTTTGGAGGGAACACAGCTGCAGAAATAGGACTTCTACCTTTGTCAGTACAATCCTTTCCATGTGATAATAAAATTATATATGAGTATTTTAAAGTGTATATATATATATATATATATGTGTGTGTGTGTGTGTGTGTGTGTGTGTGTGTGTATGTATATATATATATATATATAAAAATCAGTAAAAACTGCTGCAATCATCATACTTCTGACCAATCTGGCTGAATTCAATGAAGAGTTTTAGTGCAGAAATAGTCTTAAGTATAGACTAAGATCTAGACGCCAATAAGGACAGGGATAGACTCATCTTTCTGCAAGAGTGGGAAATTTTTCTTGTTTTTTGGGGTGAGGAACTGCTGTGCAATGCAAGATGTTACATCAGATTCTGTCAGTTTTCATCCATAATTTAGAAGTTTTCTAAGTCAGACTTCAGAAGTTTTCCTTCAGAATTGAATTCTGGTTTCAAACCCAGCATCCCATACATAACAAGTTCTTGAACAGGTTACATTTTGTATACCAACTTATAATAATAAAGCCTTATGTCCTTTACAATTTCTAGATAGTATGGGGAGAGATGTATTCATTCCTTCAATCTCCTAGTGAAGAGTTATGTGTCGAGATTTACTGCCAAGCGAGGTATGATATGCAGGAGTTCATTCTCTTTCCTGCCAACTTTTCAAAATTCTAGCTCCATTAATTCTTATCAGTGCTATGAAAGGGCAATCAAACCAGTGGGAGTACAAGGTGAAATGGATTCCACAAGTTATAGGACTCTCATAGACTACCTTCCTAAAAGTAACTCCCCATGAAAGACTATTTTGTTTAACTGAGAGCTAGTAGTGTTACTTGTAGATGTTCTCCACAATTACTTCTGTTCAGATATCATAGAATGATAGAATAATTTAGGTTGGAAAAGACCCTTAAGATCATTGACTCCAACCATAAACTTAATACTGCAAAGTCCACTACTAAACCATGTCCCTAAGTGCTACATCTACACATTTTTTAAATGCTTCCATGGTGACTCAACCACTTCCCTCAACAGCCTGTTCCAGTACTTGAGAACCCTTTTGGTGAAGAATTTTTTTCCTAATATCAAATTTAAATCTCCCCTAGCACAACTTGTGGCCTTGTCCTCTCATCCTAAATTTTGAGGTGAGTCTCAAATGCCCACATTTTCAAATTACTTTAAATAAGATGTTCAATAGTAAATAGGCCGCGGTCCTTTTCCTCTAGTAAACAACGTAAAAATTCCAGGGATGGTGTTGTCACGCCAGTTGCCTATAAAAATCTACATGATCAAGTAGTTTGTTGAAGGGATATCAGATCAGTAAGTTGAAGTAGTGAGTACAGAAGCTCCTGTTTCTGCACTGGGTCTTAAGCTATGCACTTCAAAACTCTGTTTTGTACTAGTCTGATAAACCTAATGTCAAAGGGCCACCCCTGTGTTCAGATTCAAATGCTTCCAAGTCATCAGGAATATTGTCAATGACTTCAGCAGCAAGAAAGGGATTTGATTTAGTCCCCTTGTTTTCTGGTCATAGCCATATGTATAACGAGGAGATGTACATATCTTTCCAGCATCATTTGTGACATTTATCCTTCTGAGAAACTACTTTACACAGAATAAGCAGAATGTTTGTTTATATGCTATGATTTGACTTTCAAGATTCTCCTAAGAACTGACTGAGTTTGTGACTCAGAGCCAAAACCAAGAAAAACAACACTCATGTGAATTGCAGAGATAGGCTTTGTGCAACAATAACTGTGTTGAAATCTGTAACCAGCTTTATCTAAGACCTGTTAAAAAAGTCACACTAAACTTCTAACTAACCCTCAGGGAGATTGAATTTTGAAAAACAGAAAAACAAGAAGAAGCATTAGACAGCAGGTGATATTAAGCATGCATTAGCAAATAAATCATATGTGCTTCTGTCCTCTTTCTAGGTATGCATTTTTTTGAAAGTATTTTTCTGTCATTTTACTGTGCAATTCTTCCTTTCAGTCTATAGCAAATCTTAGGATATTTTTCTGAGTTTCCACATCCAGAGGCCAAATTCATGCCCAAAACTATGCTCCAGCTAGAGACCCTAACTAATGGCTTCTAAAAGGATGGAGATTCCCATTATAGTTGATGGATTTAGAATCAGATTGCTCACAGTGGTACTATTGTATTGTGCCAATCTTCTATCATCAAGAGATATTGCACTGTTATGAAATAATTTGAATTTTCAGGCAAGTATTGTTAGCTATTATTAGGTTTTTTATTCCTGTTCTGCTTTGGGAATAGGTAGAAATGCCCACCAAAGACATGCTTGCAAAACAACAAATCATCTATCAAACAAAACCTGCTTGTGAGGCAAGCAATTAAGAAACACCCCCTTTTATATTTTAAAGTGTCTACACTAGTCCTAATAAATGCAGGAAACTTAATTTTCTATGGGAAGCTACAGTTTTTGTACTCTGATTTTGCTCCTTTATAATTCAGTGCATGGTCCTGCACAACTCTTTTTGCATGCCATTGTAAAGCAAATAGACTGAAAACCTAACAGGCTGGTTGGGCACATAATGTGCAATATACACTATGAAGTGTATAAAGCTTCTGAATATACAAATTAGTATGTTTTGTTGAAATTACGCCCTGCATATCCAAGAGAACAATACTATTTCTGAAGTCTTCTTAAAAATATGGACCTACATTGTGGAAGAAAAAGAAAATTTAGAATTAATATATGAGCCATTTTAAAAGGGGTTTGCTAATCAGAAATTATGTATTACTTGTTTTCTATCAGTGTATCCATGATGGACATCAATATTATTTAATTAATTAGTAGAGGTGCTCAAAATTATGAATGGCTTATAAAATTGAAAGCATGACTACTACTGTCTTCCTAGAGATTAAAATCCTAGTTGAAGAAATGCAATAGGAAAGTAAATTGAAGCAGAGTGAGAACTGATGGCAAATAATGTGAGTGGGTTTCCTGGTATTAGTGGTTTATCTCAGTTATTTGTAAAAATTATGTGTAATAATTGGTTATTTAAAGATTGTAACCTATAACTTTCTCAGGCATTAGCAGCCAGAAGGTTGAGATGAATAACAGTAGGCATTCAGATGGACCTGAGACTTGCCCATTGTAATCAACAGAAGGATGGACCTTAACTCCCATGAGACCAAAAAGGTTTAGGGTATTCAATGCTGCCCAATGCTGGACTAAGATGCATAGTCTGACATCCAAGATAAAAAAGTAGTGTTGAAAAGAGAGAAGGTATGACAAATATTGACAATTTGCAATCAATAATTCATCAGCTAGGACAATATATAGGTTGTTAGAGATAACATTCTCACCTGGAAATGGTTGAGATATGTGATCTGAACTTGTGTAATTAATAAAATGGACTTCAAACCATCTATCATTTTTTGCACACAGATTGTCCCAGAACACTTCATGCTTTTTGTAGGAGGAAACTTCTCAACACAACTCACAGCATATGCTTCTAGCTCTAACAGCAGCCTGTGATAAACGATTTTACAACTTGGTATTTTTCTTGCTCAACTTGCATCCTGCAAAGTTTTTAAGAGTGTTTTTTTGTCTTATTCTGAAGGCCACTTGGTAACAAAACATCTAGATTTACAGGTATTGAAATTACTGCCTCTTTTTCTATAAAATATAGGTGACATTTTATAAATATAATGAGATATTCTTCTACTGTAACTTAGTGTCATCATGTCACCCTGTTCTTTTGAGAGTTTTAAAGTTCTTCTAAAAGTTTCCCATGTCTTCTGATGTTTACATATTTGTAATGAATCTCTCACACTGTTCATGTAAATAATGATTGTTTTGCATTCTTGTTTGTGTGTGGAGAGAATTGATGGACTGTTGGTTGGACCAGTATGGTTGGAGAGGTGGCAATTTCACCCTCCAATCCACTGTCACTTTTACTATTCTATATATAGTGGAGTCAGAAAATAAAATCCTCTCTTCTGGTTCTTTTTCTTTCCTCTTTTACATAAACTGTCTGTGAATTATTTTGTGTCATAGTGTGACATCATCAAGCTGTGAGACTGAATAGAGAAAATAATCAACTTGTGCTAAATTAATTTATCACATATTTTTTACACTTTTTGTCTTCTGACCTTGATTGTATGTAAATGTATCTTAACATGAGGTATGTTCATGACCTGCTAATTTTTAGAATGACCTAAAACATAACATATTTATTCAAAATCAAATATGCATAAAGGTCAGTTCTCCATTCACTCCACAGTCTTAGATGTATTCTTCTTCCAGTAATCTAAAGTCTTTTCACTTCAACACCTCACTGACATTTTAAGGTAGAATATGATTTTTTATTAAGGTTGCTTGTATGGTTTTTGTTGTTGTTGTTGTTGTTGTTTTGGGTTTGTTTGGTTTGGTTTTGGTTTTGGTTTTGTTTTTTTACTTGTGGATAGATGTTCAACAGTGTCAGTAAGTCTATCTCCAGAAGACTGTACACTTTGAAGCAGCAACATTTCTCCTTTCATCTCTTATGACATCTGCATTTTGGAACGTGCACAATACCCAGATTGATGACTGTAGTGTGAGTGTGGGAACATCTGGTCAAGCAGCAATCTCTTATCTCTTTTGAAGAAGTCCTGGGAGCTAGATTTTTTTTTTCCTTCATTTCCTCCTCCCTCTAATCCCCTGTTCTATTTAAACTCTATAAGATTTTCATTGCCAGATCACTAAATAATGTCTAACTAGTACATAAAAGATATGAACACATCTCTGGATAAGAGCTTTGTAAAAGGAAACCTATCAGTTATCTACCCTTCCTCTATTTTTGTTTAATAAGATGTCTTACTTAAAAAAGGGAAGTGTTTGGTAACTTTTTCTGTAATACCACCAATATATATTCTTTCATTATGTATGTCTCTAATAGCAAAGAAATGTCTCAATTCAGTTGACTTCCCATCAAAGCATTTATTATTTCTCCTTTGGTTTCCTAATTTTATCTGCTTTCAAATTCAGTTTGTTCCATCACACTCAATTCAGACTGCCATATTCAGACAAAGCAGCATGGTACCCTGCTGGCTACCCTGGTAGCATTTGGGAGGAATTCATTAGAATTTGTTCTTTGTAAGCCTGCTCACCTGGTGTAAGAGTCTAAAGAGCTGGAAAACACCTGAAATGTTCATGTCTAGCCCCAAACCAGAAGGATATCTGCAGGAAATTTTCATTGAACTATATTTTTACAGACAGTTGACAAATAATGCTGAGATTTTACTCCTTGCCTTTGAGAAAGCAGTGATTTGCGAAGTGTCTTTTCAATTAAGTATAATATCAAATTACTTCATTGCAAATCTCAGTATTCCTTCCTCTGAAGAAAGGAACATATTTAGGAAATTCTACTTTCTCTTTACTTCAGAAGTTTGTTGTACATAAAATTTCAAGGTTGGCAAAAGAAGAGCAGAGATGCCAAAATTAAGAAATGCTTTGTAAATGAGGATTTAGCCCTCAACCCAAGATGAGCCATGTATCTCTAGATTTCTGTGAAGGTTTTTTCATTTGGTTGGTTTTGATTTGTTTTTTTTTTTCTTTGTTTCTTTGTTTTGTTGTTGTTGTTGTGGTTGTGATTTTTGTTTGTTTGTTTTGTTAGTTTGGCTTTTGTTTTGCTTTTTGCTTTTTTTGTTTGTTTTTTTGTTGTTTGTTTTTTTTGTTTGTTTTTCTGAAAAAGGAAAAGGGTTGTGAAATAACAAAAGTTTAAAATGGCATTATAAGGGAAGTCCACATTCTTGACAGTTAAATTTTGGGTGCTATAACCACTTGTACTACAAGGAATTACACAAAAAATTTGGGATTGCTCCATAAAGTGACCATGAAACTGAAAGTAAGCTACTTCAACCACAATTCTATTTTCCATTATTTGTCCCTGTAACAGACACAGATACCACAAAAACATACCAAAAGGTATGAATTCAGCTAAGGCATTAGAGAAGAGATCTGAATATGAAGAAGGTGTGAGAATGAAGTGGAGAGGGAAATAAAATATGTTCTTTTGTGCTTCCATAATATGGGAGGACATGGGATTTGCTGAAGCAGTACCTCTCAGTTGTTTCTCTTCTGCTTTCTATTCTTTAGAATTGACTGTAGAGATTCAGTACATGATTTTTGTCTCTCCCTCTCCTCCCAGTAAAACTGAATAAACAGGAAAAAATGCAAAGCCTCTAGAATAAACAGTACATGTAAATGTGAATATCCAGATTCGATACAGCTTTATAAACATCACTACTTTGCATATTTAGACCTTGGTCTTGTTCAAGTAAAACAGTTCCATCAATAATACTAAAGTTTGGGATGTAAGTGTAATTCAGCTGTTAGCTATAGGTGCATATTAGGATTTTTAGCTATAGGTGCACATTGAGGTTTTTAGTTTTGTCTTTTTTCTTTATAAATTTCTAATCTGGCTTTCCAGGTACATTGGTATCCATCTTGTGATTTTCTCTGAACCAAATTTTGTCATTCATATAGCTGTATTCTTATGCAGTGCCCATTGGCTAAGACAGTGCAAACCACTGTTTTTGGCAGAAGCTGTTAGACCAACCTGACCTCTGACACACCACTGGCTTTCTCCTTGCAAAGGTGATCCAGCTACATCTTTGTTGGTGTTAATTTTTCATTTACAGTTCTTTTGGTCAAAGTGCCTTGATGCTGCATTAATCTTGATTAATGCTATCAAAAATATATACTAAGTTCAACAATTGTGTATTTTAAAAAGGGCATTTTCTTCTATTTTGTGACATTGAAGATATCTCCTTGGATTAACAGGACTTCAAAATGGTGCACCACAGCTTGTGTAGCATCATAAAAGAAGAGAAAGGAAAAAAGTCTTTCTGATTGTGAGAAAAAAAATCAGCTTGATGAAAATGCTCTTGCCATAGTCTGAAATACAAGTTACACTGATATTAGTGTGTGAGAGATGTACAACTCTGGTGAAAGAAAAGCTTGTTCTCTTTCATTCCTCCCATCCCCTTTGCCCTATTTTACTTACATTCCCTCAGCATTTCCTATGCATTTTTGTTTCAGTTTTGAAAGCAGCATGCTATAAAAGCTCACCCCAACTAAAAAGATACCTGTACATATACAGTGTGAACAAAGAAGGCCTCCTCTTCCTGCTAGACCTAATCTGATACATGGTGCCAAACAGCCCCAAGGAGTTTTGGACTTCATCACCTACAGTTATTAAAACAAAAATTTACAAAAAAGCAACAGCAAGTTTTCCTGCAATAGTCTGGGGGAAAACCAAACCAAACCAAACCAAACCAAACCAAACCAAACCAATCCAAACCAAACCAAACCAAACCAAACCAAACAAAAAACCAATCTGAAACAAAACCTTAAAAACCCAAACAAACAAACAGAAAACAAAAAAACTAAACAAAAACCCACCGTGAAACCAAACATGCAGGATATTGGGCTTGATCAATTTCCCACTTTTAGATGGGCTCGTGCTGACAGGGAATCTGTAATTCAATCCTGGACAACCTGCGACCTCTTTTGGTCAATTAACAAAATGAGCACAAGGACAAAGGAATACTGAAAAGCCTTGGTAGTCACCCGTCGGGGAGTTAAGCAAGGGTGATCTCTCTTCTAAAGCATCTTTAATTTCCCAAGGAAAAAGTGTCTACTCTTACACCATATTATTCACAAATAAAACCAGATATTTTTTTTATCCTGCTGAGTACGATGCTCCTTTCAAGATGTTATCTGCAAGGCATAAGTACTGAATAGAGAAAACTGAAAAAGTAATTCTAATTATCTAAAAAACATGTCTTGTAAAAAGTGCAGCTTTCAAGATCAACAGTATTGTGGTCAGTACCTTGAGCAATAACATATATACTTCTTTCTCCCACTTGAATTTTGACACATTTGAACAGCTGATGTATTACTGAAAGATGAGCAGCAGTATTACTGATGAAGGGGTTGAAAGTAGAACAGTAGTCTGGCTCATCATTCCCACAGCAGAACATATTTGTATAAGCCAGTATCTGTGAGGATTGCTGTTTTTACTTTTCATGAGGCAAGCTTCTCGGACTGAAACACCATATATTTGTCTATATATATGCCTCACCATCCTCTTCCTCATGAGAGTGCAGTAGAGCTTCAGAAAGAATGGTTGCAAAATTTGGCACTGCCAATTCAGATATTCTCAAAGTTAAGCCAAGTTAACAGGGGGAGCAAAATATGCCCAGGAAAACTGAAAGAGAATTTGCAGTGGCCTGAAGACAAATATATGCATTGTGCAAAAATCCGTGTAGAATTTCAAAGTTGGGCGTTTAGGGGGATGGATTGTCTTTTTTATCCTAGATTTGTGAGGACATTGCAATGGAAACCGTTTTCTTATATATGGAAGGAAAAGTTTCAAGACTACAGAGAACACTTTAAAAAAAAACATTAAGGGAGGCACATCCACGAAGATGGGGCAAGATATGGACGGAGTTCCGGCCAGAGCGCAACGTCATCTCAAACGCGGCTGGGGTGCCTGAGTGTGTGGGTGTGGTCATGCACATACATTTCCCCCCAGTCTTCCTTGGAAACGCAGTTGTCATGTGAGCTGTAAGCCAGTCTCAAGGTATGCCCTGAACCTGCGGGAGGGTGGGCGAGTGCGAGCGCGAGCACATGCGCACCTTCGCCAGGGCCGGGGCTCCTAGCCCAAAGTGAACAGGATTGGAGCTAGGAGTTCAAAAAAGGGCACTCTCTGCGAGCTTCTCTCGCCTCTCTCGGTGCCAAGGAAACACACACGGTCACGGGGAAGCGCACAGGCACAGAGAGACACTTTTCTTGAAACGACGGGGCCCTCTCGCCAGAGCCCTACCCTTCACAGCTGATTTCTAAGCGTCCATAAACCCCCGGCAGCGCGGCGTCCCCCGTCTACTCCCCCCGCGCTGCACCGCCCTCACAGCCCTGAGTGACCGAACCCTGGATCCGTCGAAGGCCGGCTCTTCCTGCCGCGCCGCGCGTTATTCATGGCGCGGGGCGGGCCGGCGACCGCTGCACTATATAGGGCGTAAGGACGGCACGGGGGACAGCTGGGTGCGGAGTGGCGGGGAGTGGAGCAGGGCAGCGCGGCTGGCAGGCAGCACGGGGAATAAAACGAAGGGAACTTCGCTTTTTCTTTCGCTCCATCTCTATTTTTCCCTTCTCGGTACTGTCTCCTTTTCTGAAATGTTTTTGGACTAAGTTTTCTTCTGACCGTCGGGGCTTGTGTTGTTTTTTTTTTTTTTTTTTTTTTTTTTTTTGGTTTTTTTTTTTTTGTTTGTTTGTTTGTTTGTTTTTAATATAAGTTTTGCAAAGTTTGGGTTTTTTTTCTTTTTTTTCTGAGTGTTGTGTGTGACAAAAAAATAGTAAAGTTACTGTCGAGCCAAGTAATTCAGGCGCTCTGCAGGGAGGAAGGGGGAGAAGAAAAGGAAAAAGTTGCTTTTGTTGCTAGCGAGTTTTTGCTGCCTTGATGTGACTACGGGCAAGCGACTGCAGAGAGGGCCGGCGTGCGAGTGCCAGCAGCGCGGCTTCCCGCCTCCTCACGCCAGCAGTCTTGCAAGCGGCCGGCGGCTCCCAGCCCCGCGGCTCGGCCTCCGCCGCTCCGTTCCCTCCGCCCGCAGCGGCGTGTGAGCGCCCGCGGGACTCTGCCCGTCCCGGGCCCGCCCGGGGTGCGCGGGGGCGGCTCCCGGCGGCCCTCTCCGCCGGTTGCCATGGTGCCGCGGCCCGGCGTGCTGTGGGCAGTGGCGGCGGCGGCGCTAGCGCTGCTGGTCCGGCGGGCGGCGGCGGCGCTGGCGGGGCCGGTGGTCCGCTGCGAGCCTTGCGACGCGCGGGCGCTGCAGCAGTGCAAGCCCCTACAGCCCGACTGCGCCGAACGGGTGCGGGAGCCGGGCTGCGGCTGCTGCCTCACCTGCGCCCTGCGCCCGGGGCAGCCCTGCGGCATCTACACGGAAAGCTGCGGCGTGGGGCTCAGCTGCCAGCCGCGGCGGGAAGAGGCGCGGCCGCTGCAGGCGCTGCTCGAGGGCCGCGGGCTCTGCACCAACGCTACGGCGGGCAGCAAGCTGCGGGCCTTCCTGCTGCCGGGACCGCATGCTGCAGGTAAGGGGCTGCGGCCGGGGTGGGAAGCGAAGGGGTGGCTTTGCTGCGCGCCGCTTTCCCTCTTAGCTGCTTTCTTGCTGGGCTGTTTCTTTATTTTGTTTGTGCGTTTTTGTTTTGTTTTGGTGATGGTTTTTTTTTTTTGTTTTCTGTGTGTCGCTTTCTTTTGTTTTAAGTTACAAAGGGAGCAGCACGAGCAGGGAGGCGTGGGCAAGCTCGCGGCAGAGCTCTGTCTCCAGAAACGGCCCTCGCTCGCTGCCCGCCTGATGCCGGCCCGTGGGCGGGGGGCTCTGCCAGTAGCCACGTAGCCGAGCTTGGATCGTTTTGAAGGAGGCGTGCTTTGGCCGAAGGAAAGGACAATTTACCTCTTCCACCTTATTTATGTATATACTGGTTTTCTTTAACACCGATGCTGAGAAATAGGTCCTCGCAAAAGAGGCAGAGCTACTTTTTTTTTTTTTTTTTTTTTTTAAGAAAAACAAAAGAGAGGGGAGGAGGCTTCTGCGGGTGCATGGGGCTGGCAGGCTACAGAGCCTGGATGGAGAGAGAGAGAGGGTGTAATCTTCCTCGTTTGTCCCCGCTGTACCTGGAAAGAGAGTGAGCAAAAACCTCGAGAGATTGGGGTCTAACTGCTGCAGTGCAGCGTGGGTAAGTCAGGAAAGTCTTACCCACAGAGAGGAAAAGACAAAAAAAAAAAAGCAAAAGACAAATTTAAATATCTCTTTGTCCTGGAAAAGTGGTTATTCAGAACAAAGCGTTTGCACAACAGTGTTTAAGAGCACGTTGCTTCTTTGTACTGCAAATAAATCCTTGGTCAAATGAAGATTTCCTGTACCTCTTCCATGTCTTGTAAGTGAGATGTTCACAGAACGGCTTTTGTTTGAAAAGGAAGGGACGGTTGGAAAAAGTTCTGTTAGCATGCACATTTTAAAACTTAAAACAGGGAAACTTGGGATTCAGATCGAGAAAGCACAGTCCCTCTATGCAAGCATTTAATTAAACTCTTTGCTAACCAACAGCAAGTATGTTAACATTTATTTAATAGAAAAGTGTGTCAAAAGGCTTTCCACTGTTTGCATTTTTAAAAAGCCAGAAGATTTTCTGCCAGATTGTAGGGACTCTTTGACTAGCCATTCCTTAGCTGAGAAAGTGGCATCAATGCTCCAGTTAACTGCCTGTTAAAATAATAGGAGATGACTTATTATAATTATATAATTATAATTATAATTATTTATGTGCTGCTTCCAAGCTGTGACAATATGAATGAGAGTTTGAATGTATTAACTGAAATTTTTAATCTCCTTGGAACATCTAGTTCATAATATGAGTTTGGCTCATCCTGTTCATCACTGGAGTAACACTGGAAACAAGAAGCGTCTCCTTGGTACTTAGTTGGTGGCATTTAATCTAGGGGTAGTGCTTTCAACAGTGACTGTTAGAGAAGGAGAAAGGGAAAGACAGAGTTGCACTTAGCTGAAAATCTTTCAATTTTCAGATGGATTTTTACTTCTGCATTCTTGGCTGAGGGAGAACTCCGATTTTGAGATCAGTAGAAATTTTGATTCCTTAAAAAGTGCATAGCAGGACCCTTACAGTTCACATTCAAGGAGTGAAGCTTGCAAATCTGGTGTGCAAGAAGGAAGAAGTACCCAGAACCTATATGACACAGAGTACCTACTTCCTCATGAGGACGACTCCACTCCCAGCTCTCAAGCCAACACTCCCTGGTATACACCTCTCTGAGCAGGTTTACATCATTTCCTTTACATGCAGCTAGGTCCTGCATCACATGCTATTCTGCTGGTCCTTCCTAGTTCATGGAAGTTGCTAGAAGTTGGTATAGGGTAGAGTATATTACAGTAACATTATAACAGAAACTGTAGTAGGACACTGACTCTCCAGTTACTTTTTTTTTTTATACAAAACTGTTAAATAGTAGCGTGCATTTGCAACCCTTTTAATCTCTTAAAAATAAAAAGAGAATAAGTAACTCTCATGGCAGTTCTGTTTCTCTTATGAGGATGTAAAGCTAGCATGGCACCAAGTTTTGTGAAACTGAGTTAATAAAATATGCTTTACAGTTTGAAATGTGTCAATATGACCATTTTAATCTGAAGTGTAAGAAGTACTGTTGAACTATGGTGGCCTCTCTGAACTGAAGTGATCAGACATGGTCATGGATACTCAATGCATGTTAAGAATATTTTCTACTTGTTTTTGGTAGAAGAGAAAGACTAATGAACCAATTAGGACTGACTGCAGAAAACCTAGATTCAGGTTTATAATATTTTATTGGCTCATTTCTTCAAATTTCATTGAGAATGTGGGAGGAAAATACTACTGTTTCAGAGCAGGACACTAAACCACCAAAAATATGTTCAAATACCGCTGAGAGTCTGAGTTAAACCCACAAAAGCCAGGAAATTTGGACTTAGGACTTAAACTTCATTAATCCATTTGCACTGTGATTTGAATTTTCCTGGTCAATTAAGTCCATTGCCAGCAGCGGCTGCGCTAAAACCGCCAGTACCAAAATATTAACTCAGAACTCTCTTCCTATGTTCCTTCTCCCATTCCTGTGTATTGGCAGTGCCACTGTGCTCCTTGTGTAGAAATATTTCGCATCAACAAACTATATGACCATGGACTTTTAGCACTGAATTTCTCAAGTTTATTTTTTTTTAGTGAGTCATCAAGTATAATTTTAGTACAATTTATAATTTTATTGGATGTTATCATTGTGCACTCCCAATAGGATTTCATTAAAAAAAAAAAAAAAAGAAGGTGGTCAGCAGCTAAGACAGCAACTAGTGGGATACAGCTATTACTTAGCTGTTAGGAATAACTTAACTGGAAAAATTCTCTGGAGGAAATGCAAGTAGTTAAGTTGCACTACAGGAGTCTCCTAACAGAGAGAAATGCAACATAAAAAATACCTTGAAAGGTACAGGAACACTGAACTTATGGAATATGTTAGAAAAATCTGTTTCTCCTTACTTTTTGTGGATGGTAGTTTAAAGAGAAAATATTTTTGAAGCTCAAGATGAAAACAGTGTTTGTCCCTGGAACCACTACAGAATGAATGGCGGTTTTTGTCCATTACCTTTAAAATGTGTTTTGTACACCAAGATTTTTTTTTTATTTTAATAGCAGAGAAATGAAAGTGTGCTGTTCTTTTTCTTCCCTGTTCTGTGTGTTGAATAAAGTAAGGATAAAAAAAAAAAAAAAAAAAAAAAAAAAAAAAAAAAAAAAAAAAAAAAAAAAAAAAAAAAAGACTAATTAGAACCAGGAAACTCGGCGGGCTAGAGTTGAGAGTATTAACGTTAAAACAAACAAACAAACAAACAAAAATTACGGCTCTGGGACAGGCAGAGCCACAATGCAGCCTATTACTGCCCGAAGCCGGCCGCGTTTATCTGGAGTTGAAGTCAGCAGTAGCGGAGGGGAGGGATCCCCGCCCCGGCGCCGCTGGGGTTGCGGCGGGCTTCGCTCCTGCGGTTCCGGCCTGCCCCCTGCCGCCGGCGGGCGGCACTGCAGCGGCAGTCAGAGGCCAGTGGCCAGCGCGGCCGTGGTTCCTGGGACAGTCGCCGTGGCTGGTTTCCCGGTCTTGGGTACAGCCTGCACAGGCGGTGCAGCTGGGCACTTTGCAGGACCGCGCTGAGCACGGGAATGCTTCAGATACAAAACTCATTGCGTGTCAACAAAGATGCTGACACATGCAGAATGCTACATAGCTCATCTTTTTTGTATATTGCTATTTTGTAAAAGGAAAATTAAACACATAGCCTAATCTAGTGGCTTGTTAATTGAGGAGAGACTTCATTGTGCTCTATAGCTTCCTTACAAGAGGAAGCAGAAAGGGCAAGCACTAATCTCTTCTTGCTTGTGACCAGTGATAGGGTCTGAGGAAATGGCATGGTGCTGTGTCAAGAGAAGTAAAGGTTAGATATTAAGAAAAGGTTCTTCACTCAGAGGGTGGGTGGGCTCTGCAGGGAAGTGGTCTCACCAGCAAGACTGACAGCATTCAAGAAACATTTGGACAATACTGTCAGGCACATGATTTGATTCTTGTTGCTGTCCTTTGCAGGGCCAGGAATTGGACTTGAGGAGCCTTGTGGGTCTCTTCCAGCTCAGGATATTTGGTGATTCTATGTTTCTATGCCCTTGCACACACAGCTGGCAGTCAAGTAACATTGTTTCTTCTGCATTTATTCTTTTTGAAGGAAATTTCAGTGATTCAGAAGAAGACAGGAGTACCAGCAGCGTCGAAAATCAGGCCATTCCAAACTCTCACAGGGTGCCAGATTCCAAGTCACATCCACCACACATCAAAATAGATATCATCAGGAAAGTGCAAGCCAAAGATTCACAACGCTATAAAGTCGAATATGATTCACAGAGTACAGATACATTGAATTTCTCTTCTGAATCCAAACAAGAGACTGAATATGTAAGTATTTTTTGTAAATAGGAGGGCATTTGCCAGGCTGTGAATGTGTATGTGTGTGTGTATACATATGCATGTTGTGCATATGAAAAAATAAATAATTACACTAAATAGCTAAAGAGTGGTAATTGTTGCAGCCTTGTAGGACATTCTGGCATTTTAACTGGTAAATCTATTGACTCTGCAAATGCATACACAATCAGCAGGCCAAGAAGATTGTGCTCAGGAAACACATAGGACTAATGTAATGATGTTTGCATCAATACAAGCATGACTTCCACTAAAGTTTCTTAGAGGCCAAAAGTTCTTGTTCTTCCCTGTAACTGTCACACATTTGTGTGAATGGACTTGGAGTGCCATCATTAAACTTGGTTGCAAACAGTATAATTGAATTGCAATTCAATTATAAAAAGATGTTTCACGTTGAGTGTAGTGGCACTGTGTTCATGCGTTGCCTGGTGCAAATTAAGGGAGAGAAATTTAGGCTGAGCTGAGGATTAGGGTCTTCACTAGTCAGTCACTGTACGTCATGCTGAGCATCACCTCCACTTGCAGTTGCTGTAGGTGCTACTGCCTAAATGCAGAGTCTTGTGGTCACATGAGCTGCCATTGCTTCCTACTGACTGTGCCCAGTGAATTTGCAGGGCAGTCGGAGTGTGGTTAATCTGAGGGCAAGAATAATTCTCTTCCTGGACATCCAAGTGATAACCTGTGCCTTCGGCCAGATGGCTTGAAAAATGCATCTAGATATTCTTTGGCATTTTATCAAAACATGCATGGTAAAAGCAGATGTGGCCTCTCATTTTCAAAAGAAGGTTTTGAAACTTGTATGGGGTGAAAACCTCTGCCTGAAGAGAGTGTGGCTTCCAAGAATACCTTCATTTTAAGTTTGTCACTGATGTCCAGCCATCTAGTTATATTACTTCAGTATCTGCCTTCCAGTGTGTCCTCCTCCCAAAAATGTGAAGTAAAAGTGCCATCACTAAAAGAATGAAAGTTGGTTGCTTGAGGAAATAGATTCTTAACTAGGATGAGTAGTGATAGTTGGGTCCATGAGCAAAGGTATACCAGTTTACCAAGGCTGTTGGTGTCTTTAAGAACTTGAAATAAGTCCATCAGGGACAGGTGCCTTTGTCAGCAAATGCTCTTCTAGCTGTGTCTGCATGTTAGCTTTTGATACTGGTCTGGCTGACTTTGGAAGCTTGCTTCAAAATAAAAAAAAATTAAATCTGTTGATGTTTTTGTAGGCCTAATTTGGGATCAAATTTCTGAATGTCTGTCACCTGCAGTCAGTGCATTTGAGCAGTGAGAGAAGCCATTTAAAGCCCATGCTTAGAACTTGTGAGACCAGTTCAGAAAGAAAACGTGGAGGCAACAAGGAAGGTCTTTACTGACCAAAAAACACCATTTTAATCTCCAGCAGTACTATGGAGATTGTATGCTCTCAGACACTCACATTAAAAGGTCCTTTACATGAACAAACTATTAATATTACCACTTGAAAGTGTGAATGTCATTACTTCACTAATTAAAAACAGCACCAAATGAGTTTTTGTGTCAGTATAGCAACTTAAATATTTTTAAACCATGAAACCATGCAAAGAAATCTTTTCATGTCTCTGCTGAAGAAGTGGGCTGGTGGTGCAAGTCAGTGATATACCCAGATAGGAGTGTAGCTAAGCACAAAGTTTGTAGTCTGTGACTCTTGAATCCTGATCCCACTGCTGTCACTGACTGCCTTCTTGGCCACTGGCAAAATGTGAAGCTCTCTGCTCTTGATTTTCTGACTTCAAAGTGGGGCTCATCATGCTTTACTCTCCCTACCCTGGAGGGCTGCCATGAGATAAAACTAGTTGGTGTTTGAGACATTCTCTTAGAAGTGCTTCTGGAAGCTCTTTTTGGCTCATTGTCCTAGAGCTAATCCTCACTACCTTGTTTTCAGCCTTTTGCAGATGAAGAAAGAGAGGAAAAAATTTACATACTTATCTAATGAGACTTCTGTGTGCAACTGATCCTCTGTGTGACTGCATCTATTTGATTCAGTTGAAATTGGGAATTGTTGTCCAAGTTGAGGTATTTTATATATACATTTTGCCAAACCACTTATTTTCAATTGAATCAATTTAATTTAAGCTTCCAAATCCAGCAGAATCACAAAAAGTCAAATGTCACTGGGGAAGGCCTATCCCGTAATGTATTTCCAGTGGCCTACTTTCTTCTTTTCCCACGTGGTGCAAGGCAAGCTTTTCCAAACTTAAGTTGTGTTTTATGTGACTGATTTACATACTGGTTAAGCCTTCCCAAAGGCTATTTGTGACTGTGATTTCAAATGGAAATGCTAATATGTGCCTCAACATAGCATAATGCCTCCAATCTTTAGAAATCAATTTATCTTGAATAGAGCAGAAAGTCAGAAGTTTTTTATTATGAATGATCTGCTTTTGACATATTCAGCCATATCTTTGTTTTAGTGGATTTGTTTGGATTTGTGATTTCTTTGCACTTTCTTTTGCCCTTTAAAGATTTATTAACTCTTGAGTGAAAGATGGAATTTGGGAGTGAAGTTTCATCTGTGTTTTCTAAAACATGCTTGTTAACAGGGTCCATGTCGTAGAGAAATGGAAGACACTTTAAACCACCTAAAGATACTGAATGTCTTGAGTCCCAGGGGCTTTCATATTCCAAATTGTGACAAGAAGGGATTTTACAAGAAAAAGCAAGTAAGTACAGAGTTTTTATCATTTTAATTAACGCATTTCACCTTTTCTGCATCTTTGTTGAAGGATCTTGCCAGCAAGGTGCATTATGTATAATTTTGCAGAGGAACTAGTTAATTTTCAGTTTTAGGACCTGATCCGATAGTGAACCTTGTCAAGTGGGGATAATATTTTTATTTTTTGTGGATCATGACAACAGATTCATTTGAGAAACTCCATACCTAATCACACATGGGTTGACTGGTGTCCTAGATACTAATGCCCCTTGGTTTAAAAAAAGCAGTGCCTCTACAATAACCCACAGAGCTAATGTTGCGGTCACCATATGACTCCAACAGATCAATGCTTTGAATTGTAAATAGCTGCTTAAGAGTTCCTAGAAGACCTACACTGGATCATATTACATAAAGCATCTTGAGAAAGGTATGTATCTGTCCTTTATGTGCTACACAGATCGTTTCCAAAATCCAAGTCATGTTATAGTGAAAATGATACTTCCAGTAGTTACTGTGCAGCAAGGATGGCTTGTCAGCCCTTTCTGGTTCTGGAGTTGTGACCTTTCTTGACAAATGCCAACCAAAACTGTGGGATTTATGCTTTAGTTGTGTTGGACTGAGCTATGGCAGCATACTCCGTTCAGTGCTGCCATTGAAACTTGTTCAGAACTTGGGGAGGTGCAAGATGTGTCAGGTTCTTTGTTTAGTGTGCACATCCCATCTAATTTCAGTGTTTAGTTAGTGGCCTGCCTCCCAATATATATTTCTTGGTATAATTCCAAAATTTCCTGAATTCAAAGATTTCTTTAAGACTTTTCTCAAGGACAGATTTTGTTTGTGGACCATTATGTCTTTCCCTTCAGGTTAACACAAATCAGCCTCTCTATCTCTGGTAACCAAAGGAATGATTGACTCTCTGTTGCTAACTAATGCAGTTCATTGGTTGGAAGTGAGAGGTCAGCCTCTGACTAGGCCACCTTATTTAGGTTTCTCTCCATTTTTTGGCTTTCAGCTTTTTTAGAAACAGTCTTTCCTTTTCTAGTATTCCATGGAGCTCTGCAATAAGCTGTCAGTCTCAGGTGGAACATTTATAACAGGGGTGAGATTTCCAGCCTTCCTTTTTGCCATCAGTCCAGCATTGACAGTGCTATTTGACCTCTGGTATATGCTGCTGAGCTTTTCTATGCTTCCCAGCTTTTCCTGAGCAGGTGGTGGCAACTCCCAAGCAGGGGAAGTTTCTTTTTGTTGCCTGGAGCTTTGAGAAGCCTGCATCAGCCATGTTGTGTAAACTAGCAGAGGGCAATGCTCACATCTCAAGCTGCTTGTTTTCAGAAAATGCATTGGGCTTTTATGCAGAGTGAAACTAGGACTGTGGTTTGTGCCTGTGTCATAAAAGTGTTTTGTTAGCTGCTTTAGAGCAGCAGATCATTCGACTGTATTCAAGGCACTCAAGTGTGCCGTAGCCCTTTTCCTTCTCTATATATTATAGAAGACTGCAGAAGACTGTATTTACTTTTTTTAGTAGATCTTCCTTTCATCTTTCTTCAGACTCTAAGGTTTTTGCTTTTTCTGCAAAAATGTGGTGGTTTGCAAGTAATCTCTGGCATTGTGTGTAGTAAATCAGATCCACAGTAAGCACGTATTAAAGTAGCTTACTTTAGGAGGACTGTACTTTAAAGTACAGTCATAGTTCTGTCACCAAGGGAAAAAAAAAAAAAAAAACAATACAAAGAAAAAAATAGGAAAGACAGATAAAAATCTTACCTAGTATTTGTTCCTAGAAGCTGATTTTTGGAAATAATGTGTTGGTACAAAGCAAATAGACACTTCTGTCCTCTGTGTATTGTCTGTGCTGCCTGGAAACTTCTAAAATTTCTTTAGGAAATGTTCCTGCATTATGTGCAATAGCCCATCCAGTTAGCATACATAGAGAATGAAGGGACACCTTCATGCCTAGCTAGCCTTGTCAAGCATTGTGCCAATTTACACAGGTCCAGTAGTTTCAATGGTACTTCGAGATGACTCAGGGTCTTGCAGGAGATGTCCACAAAGGGAGTTCATGTGAGTAAACATTCTACATGAAATTCACTTGGGTTGCTGATTCTGTAAATGAACCTTGATCAATCCTGGGAACAAGCCTCAGAGATGGGACTTACAGAGGAAGCCTGCTTCTCTCACCAACAAAATACAAACCAAAAATAATAGTTGCCCTCATAGAATTAACTCCTAGGAAAAAAATATCCATTTGAGGAGTGTGTGAGTCCTGTCCAGATCAAATTAACTGGTCTACAAGGAGTTGTGACAATTGTTTGGTTTTTTTTTTGAAGCATCAACGTGTAGGTCTGATATTTTAGATACTGTGAGCAGGTGTCTAATCTCATTAACAGAATGCTATGCTGTTTTATTAATTCCCTTCATGCCATTATTAGCTATGTTCAATCTGTAATTGAATTATATTCTATTGTCACAAAATTCAGAATAGTAGGTTAAGGAGTAGACAGTAAATACATTAAAAAATTACTGTAAGCTAGGCATTTTGAATTCTAGAAACAATTGCCAAAACCACTGTCTAGGATAAGAATGTAGTAGGTTTGGGATTGTAGGAATCTAATAAGTTATGATCATGCTGGCACCATTAAAACTCATTCAGGAGGCACTCTCATATTCTGCCTTACTGGTCATCTGATCTTCCAGCCAAATTGTAAGGACTTATTTTTCGTGACATTTGTAGAAATTGACTTTTCAGGAACAACCATGAAGAATAACTTGCATCTGTGAAACACTTCTAAGAACATAAATTTGTGTCAGCGTATCATATGAAAAATATTTCATACTTTTTTTTAATATATAAAATCAGACCTGTTAAAATTTATAATTCTTTGTCTTAATCTGACATGTAAGGTTGTACTGTTCAATTGTGCTATATAGGTATATTTATGCATAATGAATTGATACAAGTACATTCCTACCCCAAGCATGGAAAAAAGGTTTTGATGAAATTAGAATTATTATATGTGGCAATTACTAGAATTGCCCCATGTATGTATACTGGAGCCAGATACTCACCTAAATGTGAGCTGACATTGTTCCACTGAAAACAGAGCTGCGCTTGACAGGAGCCAGAACAGCCTGAGCTATATGTCAATGTTGTCTGCAGTCTGTTCCTGAAGACCATGGTTGTAGCTCCATGGAGCCCTCTGGACTGACCAGGAATTCAGTGGGATACTATATGCTTTGCTGTGCCCCATAAATGCTTCTGTCGTATTTCTTTGTGGAAGGGAGAGGAGCAGGTGGCATGGAAGATGGCAGCTGGTGTTTCTATCAGAAGTAATTATTTTCCACTGCTTGGGCAGTTTTCCAACTTTTTAAACTTAGGAAGTCATACAGAATAGCTAGGCAGAGCCTAGAAATGTATGTGGATTACAAAATTCATAAGAGCAAATATTTAGATATGTATGTTTTTCCATATGACCTGTTTACCACTTCTGTACAGTGTTGGCTGTTTCAGGATAAAAGCATCACTTTTTAATCAGAAGTGCTTTACTATTGACAGCATATCTGAGTGGGTAGGAAAAAAACACTTGGGAAAGGTAAGTTGTTTTCTCATAGAGTGTTATTTCAGCTGTAGAATGATCTAAGGGTTTTGCTTTAAAATAATAAAAAAGTTTTTAAAGTAATAAAAAATATTACTAGGGAAGGTGTTTCTGCAGATTAACTGCATGTAGAAATTACTTCTGAAAATTGATTGTGCAACTGTTAAAAGCAATCAAAACCTCCAACAACATGAGAACTTTAATTGATCATTTGTTTTGAGAGTGATGCAAGCCTACAAATCAGTGAGAGTTGTGTAATATACTTCGTATAGTACTTCTAAAAGGGGAGGCTATGTTACTATTATTAGCAGAAATGTAGTTTCATTGCCAGAGCACCAGCCTGGCAGCCAGAAGCCCTATGCTCTTTGGACTTCATCTGTGCCTACTTTGTTGGGAAAACAACTCTAGAAGTGCTGGCTCTGTTTCCTTTTTTTAAAATTCAATTATGCAAATGCTGTTATTAATTCCTCTGTTTTGAGCATGAAGAATTTAAGTCATTAAATGTTAATAATACTTAAGCTAGAATCCAGTCTATTCACCACCAAAACTGAAGAAAAATTTCCATTGACATCAGTGGACATTGAGCAGTCATCCATGGAAATCCTGGAGAATACATGTAAATTCTAGTCAGGCTTTTGAGACAATAAATATAATTTTTAGGACTTATGTTTAAAGATGTAGTAATAGATAAGAACTGAAGTACAGGTAACCATTTAGTTCAGTGAGTTATTAATGTAGCTGTTCTCTCAGTAGGTTTGAACTTCTTTACCCTCTTCTAAAACTAAGCTGATATGTATGTTAAGCTGGACCTTGTCATCCTGCTGCTGTCCATTTTCATAGGGCTAATGCAGAAGGACTGCAAATTTGTAGAAAATAAGACATTGCATTATTTCTGCATTGGGCTTTTTACTCAATAATATATCAGAACGGTGGATTAATTTGCAGTTATGCTGAATAACATTACTTAATTTACAGTAAAATAAAATAAACAAGATAGTGACTTGTTTGAAAAATTTGTACCTAATGTGTGAGCTGCTTCCATCTCTCTTTTGCAAGGTTTTAGTGAAGACTGTCTCCGCTACTCCATTCTGCCACAAATTAATTGGCCCATGGGCCAGTGTGCTAGTGCAGGCTGTCCCAAAATGTTGTGTATTCCAGAACTCTCTAATTCTGTCCAAGATAGCACTCTCACCTGAGATACTAAACTAAACATGGAAAGGATCAGTCACTACGAGCAGCGTGTGAAAGCCAACACTTGCTTCATGTTTTCTTGTGTACCTGCACATGGAAAAGGCACTTATGTGAGCCACTGCCATGGCCTCCTAAGACATTGGGCCATGCCTATGAGCCTCTGGAGAGCAAGAAGTAAAGAGATAGTGGTGAAGTTTGCCAGATTGTACCAGCCTGAACTTCTGAAAACTTTAATTACTCTGAATGTGATCTCAGGGGCAACAATTGCTCTGTTTGAATAATAGACTTGACAGTGTTGAGGGACATAAGTAGCACCAGTCCAGCCAATCTTCCTTCATATTGGCAATGCAACAGACAAAACCACAGGAAATTGGGTGTGTTTGTGTCACTGCTTCTTTTGTGAGTACGTCCTGAGTAAACAACCACCTTTGTTTGCATTTGAAGCAAATTCTGTATCGCCAAATCTCAAAACATGAGCTGACAGGGAGGCTGTGTCTTGA